>NC_140590.1:1021488782-1022088782 GCF_964204655.1 Triturus cristatus
ACCAGTACCACCACCAGTACCACCACCAGTACCACCACCATCACCAGTACCACCAGTACCACCACCACCCCCCAGTACCACCACCACCAGTACAGCCACCATTATCACCACCAATACCTCCGGCACTACCAGTACACTACCACCACCACTACCATCAATATCACCACCACTACCTCCAGTACCACCACTACCCCCAGTACCACCAAAAGTACCACCACTACCACCAGTACCACCACCACCACCAGTACCACTACCAGTACCATCACTACCAGTTCCACCACCACCACTGCTACCAGTACCACCACCACTACCAGTACCACCACCTCTACCACCACTACCAATACTACCACCACCACTACCAGTACCACCACCTCCTCCACTACCACCACCACCAGTACCACCACCACCAGTACCACCAGTACCACCACCACCAGTACCACCACCACCAGTACCACCACCACCAGTACCATCACCACCACTACCAGTACCACTACCAGTACCAGTACCACCACCACCAGTACCACCAGTACTACCAGTACCACCACCAGTACCATCACCACCAGTACCACCACCACCACCAGTACCACCACCACCAGTACCACCACCACCAGTACCAACAGTACCAGTTCCACCAGTACCACCACCACTACCAACACTACCACCACCAGTACCACCACCACCAGTACCACCACCACCAGTACCACTACCACCAGTACCACCAGTACCACCACCACCAGTACCACCACCACCAGTACTACCACCAGTACCATCACCAGTACCCCCAGTACCACCACCACCAGTACCAACATTACCAGTACCACCACCACCACCACCAGTACCACCACCACCAGTACCACCACCAGTACCACCTCCAGTAACACCACCAGTCCCACTATCAGTACCACCACCACCAGTACAACCAGTACAACCACCACCACCATTACCACCACTAGTACCACAAGTACCACAACCAGTACCACCACCACCAGTACCACCACAACCGCCAGCAGCACCACCAGTACCACCACCAGTACCACCAGCACCAGTACCACCAGTACCACCACCACCACTACCACCAGTACTACCACCACCACCAGTACCACCAGCTCCAGTACCACCAGTACCACCAGTACCACCACCATCACCAGTACCACCACCACTAGTTCTACCAACACCAGTACCACCACCAGAACCACCACCACCAGTACCACCACCACCACCAGTACTACCACCACCAGTACCACCACCACCACCAGTGCCACCAGTACCACCACCGCCAGTACCACCACGACCACCACCAGTACCACCACCACCAGTACCACCACCACCAGTCCCACCAGTACCACCACCAGTACCACCACTACCACCGGTACCACCACCAGTACCACCACCACATGTAAAACCACCAGTACCACCACCAGTACCGCCGCCCCCAGTACCACCACCCCCAGTACCACCACCAGTAACACCACCAGCACCACAACAACCAGTACCACCACCAGTACCACCACCAGTACCACCACCATCACCAGTACCACCAGTACCACCACCACCCCCCCAGTACCACCACCACCAGTACAGCCACCATTATCACCACCAGTAACACCACCACTACCAGTACCACCACCAGTACCACCACCACCAGTATCACCACCACCCGAGCCACCACCAATACCAGTACCACCACCACCAGTACCACCACCACCAGTACCACCACTACTACCAGTACCAGCACCACCACTACCAGTACCACCACCACCAGTACCTCCACCACTACCAGTACACCACCACCACCACTAATTTCACCACCACCAGTACCACCACTACGCCCAGTACCCCCACCACCATTACCAGTACCACCACTACCAGTTCCATCACCACCACCGCTACCAGTATCACCACCTCTACCAGTACCACCACCACTACCAATACCACCACCACCACTACCAGTACCACCACCACTACCACCACCACCACCAGTACCACCACCACCAGTACCACCACCCAGTACCACCACCAGTACCACCAGTACCACCACCAGTACCACCACCACCAGTACCACCACCACCACTACCAACAGTACCAGTTCCACCAGTACCACCACCAGTACCAGCAGCACCACCACCACCATTACCACCACCAGTACCACTACCACCAGTACCACCACCACCAATACCACTATCACCAGTACCACCACCACCAGTACAGCCACCAGTACCACCACCACCACCATCACCAGTACCACCAGCACAACCACCAGTACCACCACCACTAGTACCAGCACCACCACCAGTACCATCACCACCAGTACCAACAGTACCAGTACCACCAGTACCACCACCAGTACCACCACCACCAGTACCACCACCAGTACTACCTCCAGTAACACCACCAGCACCACCAGCACCACCACAACCAGTACCACCGCCAGTACCAACACCAGTACCACCACCAGTACCACCAGTACCACCACCCCCCAGTACCACCACCACCAGTACACCCACCATTACCACCACCACCACCACCAATACCACCAGCAGTACCACCACCACCAGTACCACCACCACCAGTACCACCACCACCCGAACCACCACCAATACCAGTACCACCACCACCAGTACTGCCACCACCAGTACCACCACTACTACCAGTAACAGTACCACCAGTACCACCACCACCAGTACCTCTGCCACTACCAGTACACCACCACCACTACTAATTTCACCACCACCAGTACCACCACTACGCCCAGTACCACCACCACCAGTACCACCACTATTACCAGTACCACCACTACCAGTTCAACCACCACCACCACTACCAATACCACCACCTCTACCAGTACCACCACCATCACCACCAGTACCAACAGTACCAGTACCACCAGTACCACCACCAGTACCACCACCAGTACCACCACCACCAGTACCAGTACTACCTCCAGTAACACCACCAGCACCACCAGCACCACCACAACCAGTACCACCGCCAGTACCAACACCAGTACCACCACCAGTACCACCACCATCACCAGTACCACCAGTACCACTACCACCCCCCAGTACCACCACCACCAGTACACCCACCATTACCACCACCACCACCACCACCAATACCACCACCAGTACCACCACCACCAGTACCACCACCACCAGTACTACCACCACCAGTACCACCACTACAACCAGTAACAGTACCACCAGTACCACCACCACCAGTACCTCTGCCACTACCAGTACACCACCACCACTACTAATTTCACCACCACCAGTACCACCACTACGCCCAGTACCACCACCACCAGTACCACCACCATTACCAGTACCACCACTACCAGTTCAACCACCACCACCACTACCAATACCACCACCTCTACCAGTACCACCACCACTACCACCATTACCAATACCACCACCACCACTACCAGTACCACCACCACAACTACCACCACCACCACCAGTACCATCACCACCAACCACCACCAGTACCACCAACACCAGTACCACCACCACCAGTACCACCAGTACCATCACCACGACTACCAGTACCACCACCACCACCAGTACCACCACCACCACCAGGCCCACCACCAGTACCACTACCACCAATACCACCACAAGTATCAACCGTACCACCACCAGTACCACCACCACCAGTACCAACAGTACCGGTTACACCAGTACCACCACCACCAGTACCACCACCAGTACCAGCAGCACCACCATTACCACCAGTACAACCAGTCCCACAACCACCAGTACCACCACCAGCACCAGTACAAACAGCACCACCACCAGTACCACCACCACCAGTACCACCACCACCAGTACCACCAGTCCCACCACCAGTACCACCACCACCAGTACCAACAGTACCAGTACCACCACCACCACCAGTACCACCACCACCAGTACCACCTCCAGTACCACTACCAGTACCACCAGAACCACTACAACCGGTACAACCACCACCACCACTACCACCACTAGTACCACCAGTACCACCACCACCGCCAGTACCACCACAACTAGTACCACCACCACCAGTACTACCACCTCCAGTACCACCACCAGTACCACCACCACCAGTACCTCCACCACTACCAGTACACCACCACCACTACTAATTTCACCACCACCAGTACCACCACTACGCCCAGTACCACCACCACCATTACCAGTACCACCACCACCAGTTCAACCACCACCACCACTACCAGTACCACCACCTCTACCAGTACCACCACCACTACCACCACTACCAATACCACCATCACCACTACCACCACCACCACTACCACCACCAGTACCATCACCACCTACCACCCCCAGTACCACCACCACCACCAGTACCACCACCAGTACCATCACCACGACTACCAGTACCATCACCACCACCAGTACCACCACCACCACCAGTCCCACCACCACCAGTACCACCACCACCAGTACCACCACCAGTATCACCAGTACCACCACCAGTACCACCACCACCAGTACCAACAGTACCAGTTCCACCAGTACCACCACCACCAGTACCAGCAGCACCACCACCACCATTACCACCACCATTACCACCACCACCAGTACAACCAGTACCACCACCACCAGTACCACTACCACCAGTACCACCACCACCAGCACCACCACCAGCACCAGTACCACCAGCACCACCACCAGTACCGCCACCACCAGTACCACCACCACCAGTACCACCACCACCAGTACCAACAGTACCAGTACCACCAGTACCACCACCACCACCAGTACCACCTCCAGTACCACCACCAGTCCCACTACCAGTACCACCAGAACCACTACAACCAGTACAACCACCACCACCACTACCACCACTAGTACCACCAGTACCACCACCACCACCAGTACCACCACCAGTACCACCAGTACCACTGTCACCACCAGAACCAAAAACACCACCTCCACCAGTACCACCAGTACCACCACCACCAGTACCACCACCACCACCAGGCCCACCACCAGTACCACTACCACCAATACCACCACAAGTATCAACCGTACCACCACCAGTACCACCACCACCAGTACCAACAGTACCGGTTACACCAGTACCACCACCACCAGTACCACCACCAGTACCAGCAGCACCACCATTACCACCAGTACAACCAGTCCCACAACCACAGTACCACCACCAGCACCAGTACAAACAGCACCACCACCAGTACCACCACCACCAGTACCACCACCACCAGTACCACCAGTACCACCACCAGTACCACCACCACCAGTACCAACAGTACCAGTACCACCACCACCACCAGTACCACCACCACCAGTACCACCTCCAGTACCACTACCAGTACCACCAGAACCACTACAACCGGTACAACCACCACCACCACTACCACCACTAGTACCACCAGTACCACCACCACCGCCAGTACCACCACAACTAGTACCACCACCACCAGTACTACCACCTCCAGTACCACCACCAGTACCACCACCACCAGTACCTCCACCACTACCAGTACACCACCACCACTACTAATTTCACCACCACCAGTACCACCACTACGCCCAGTACCACCACCACCATTACCAGTACCACCACCACCAGTTCAACCACCACCACCACTACCAGTACCACCACCTCTACCAGTACCACCACCACTACCACCACTACCAATACCACCATCACCACTACCACCACCACCACTACCACCACCAGTACCATCACCACCTACCACCACCAATACCACCACCACCACCAGTACCACCACCAGTACCATCACCACGACTACCAGTACCACCACCACCACCAGTCCCACCACCACCACCAGTCCCACCACCACCAGTACCACCACCACCAGTACCACCACCAGTATCACCAGTACCACCACCAGTACCACCACCACCAGTACCAACAGTACCAGTTCCACCAGTACCACCACCACCAGTACCAGCAGCACCACCACCACCATTACCACCACCATTACCACCACCACCAGTACAACCAGTACCACCACCACCAGTACCACTACCACCAGTACCACCACCACCAGCACCACCACCAGCACCAGTACCACCAGCACCAACACCAGTACCGCCACCACCAGTACCACCACCACCAGTACCACCACCACCAGTACCAACAGTACCAGTACCACCACCACCACCAGTACCACCTCCAGTACCACCACCAGTCCCACTACCAGTACCACCAGAACCACTACAACCAGTACAACCACCACCACCACTACCACCACTAGTACCACCAGTACCACCACCACCACCAGTACCACCACCAGTACCACCAGTACCACCGTCACCACCAGAACCAAAACCACCACCTCCACCAGTACCACCAGTACCACCACCACCAGTACCACCAGCACCACCAGTACCACCACCACCACCAGTACCACCACCACTAGTACTACCACTACCAGTACCACCACCAGTACCACCACCAGTACCACCACCAGTACTACCACCACCAGTACCACCATTACCACCACCAGTACCACCACCAGTACCACCACCACCAATACCACCACCACCAGTACCACCTGTATCACCACACCCATCAGTGCTACCACCACCACCAGTACCACCACCACCAGTACCACCACCAATAGTAGCGCCGCCAGTACCACCACCACCAGTACAACCAGTACCACCACCAGTACCACCACCAGTACCACTAGTACCACCACCACCAGTACCACCAGTACCACCACCAGTACCACCACCACCACCAGTACCACCACCATTACCACCCCTGCCAGTACCACCATCACCACCAGTGCCACCATTACCACCACCACCAGTACCACTACCACCACCGGTACCACCAATACCAGTACCACTAGTGCCACCACCACCACCAGTAGCACCACTACCAGTACCACCACCAGTACCAGTACCACCACCAGTACCACCACCCCCAGTACCACCAGCACCCCACAGTATCACCACCACCATCAGTACCACCACCAGTACCACCACTACCACCACCAATACCACCACCAGTACCACCACCACCAGCACCACCACCACCAGTACCACCACCACCAACGGTACCACCAGTACCACCACCAATACCACCACCATTACCACCAGTACCACCAGTACCACCACCAGTACCACCAATACTGCCTTTACCAGTACCACCACCAATACCACCAGTACCACCACAAATACCACCAGTACCACCACCAATGCCACCAGTAACAGTACCACCACCAATACCACCAGTACCATCACCAATACCACCACTACCAACACCAATACCACCACCACCAATACCACAGTAGCAGTACCACCAGTACCACTGCCAGTACCACCACCTCCAATACCACCACCACCACCAATTCCACCACCAATACCACCACCGCCAACAATACCACTACCACCACCAATACCACCACCTCGGCGCCTCTTGCTCACTAGTAATAGCAGGTGCACTGTACGAGGCCGGAGCTGCAGCCGAGACCATCCCTCCATGCGTGCCATAAAGCACAGGCCGCCCTGCACCAGGAGGTGAAGCCAGGGACCTACTACAGCTGGAGTGTTTATTAGGCCAAAGATAGCAATGACATTACACAATACCACACTGCACACTCAAATCATGGAGGGCAGGAAATAGCCCCCCTCCCACCACCACTAGTGCTACCACCACCACCACCAGTGCCACCACCACCAGTGCCACCACCACCAGTACTACCACCACCAGTACCATCACCACCACTACCACCACCAGTACCACCACAACCAGTACCACCACCACCAGTACCACCACCACCAGTACCACCAGCAGGACCACCACCAGTACCACCACCATGAGTACCACCACCACCAGTACCACCACCACCAGTACCACCACCAGTACCAGTACCACCACCAGTACCACCACCACCAGTACCACCACCAACAGTATCACCACCACCATCAGTACCACCACCACCACCAGTACCACCACTACCACCACCAATACCACCACCAGTACCACCACCAGTACCACCACCACCAGTACCACCACCACCAGTACCACCAGTACCACCACCATTACCACCAGTACCAGTGCTACCAATACCGCCAGTACCAGTACCACCACCAATACCACCAGTACCACCACCACCAATAGTACCGCCGCCAGTACCACCACCGCCAGTACAACCAGTACCACCACCAGTACCACCACCACCAGTACCACTAGTACCACCACCACCAGTACCACCAGTACCACCACCAGTACCACCACCACCACCAGTACCACCACCATTACCACCCCTGCCAGTACCACCATCACCACCAGTGCCACCATTACCACCACCACCAGTACCACTACCACCACCGGTACCACCAATACCAGTACCACTAGTGCCACCACCACCACCATTAGCACCACTACCAGTACCACCACCACCAGTACCACCAGTACCACCACCACCACCATTACCACCAGTACCACCACTGCCACCATCAGTAGCACCAGTACCACCACTAGTACCACCACCACCAGTACCACCACCACCCGTACCACCACCATCAGTACCACCAGCAGTACAACCACCAACACAAGTACCCCCACCACCACCACCTGTACCGCCATCAGTACCACCAGTACCACCACCACCAGTACCACCACCAGTACCAGTACCACCACCAGTACCACCACCCCAGTACCACCAGCACCCCACAGTATCACCACCACCATCAGTACCACCACCAGTACCACCACTACCACCACCAATACCACCACCAGTACCACCACCAGCACCACCACCACCAGTACCACCACCACCAGTACCAGTACCACCAGTACCAACGGTACCACCAGTACCACCACCAATACCACCACCACCATTACCACCAGTACCACCACCAGTACCAGTACCACCAATACTGCCTTTACCAGTACCACCACCAATACCACCAGTACCACCACAAATACCACCAGTACCACCACCAATGCCACCAGTAACAGTACCACCACCAATACCACCAGTACCATCACCAATACCACCACTACCAACACCAATACCACCACCAATACCACCACCGCCAACAATACCACTACCACCACCAATACCACCACCTCGGCGCCTCTTGCTCACTAGTAATAGCAGGGGCACTGTACGAGGCCGGAGCTGCAGCCGAGACCATCCCTCCCTCCCTCCATGCGTGCCATAAAGCACAGGCCGCCCTGCACCAGGAGGTGAAGCCAGGGACCTACTACAGCTGGAGTGTTTATTAGGCCAAAGATAGCAATGACATTACACAATACCACACTGCACACTCAAATCATGGAGGGCAGGAAATAGCCCCCCTCCCACCACCACTAGTACTACCACCACCACCACCAGTGCCACGACCACCAGTGCCACCACCACCAGTACTACCACCACCAGTACCACCACCAGTACCACCACCACCACCAGTACCACCACCACCAGTACCACCACCACCAGTACCACCACCAGTACCACCACAACCAGTACCACCACCACCAGTACCACCACCACCACCAGTACCACCACCAGGACCACCACCAGTACCACCACCATGAGTACCACCACCACCAGTACCACCCGTACCACCACCACCAGTACCAGTACCACCACCAGTACCACCACCACCAGTACCAGTACCACCACCAACAGTATCACCACCACCATCAGTACCACCACCACCACCACCAGTACCACCACTACCACCACCAATACCACCACCAGTACCACCACCAGTACCACCACCACCAGTACCACCACCGCCAGTACCACCAGTACCACCACCATTACCACCAGTACCAGTGCTACCAACACCGCCAGTACCAGTACCACCACCAATACCACCAGTACCACAACCAATACCACCAGTAACAGTACCACCACCAATACCACCAGTACCACCACCAATACCACCACTAGCCCACCAATAACACAGTACGAGTACCACCAGTACCAGTACCACCAGTACCACCAGCACCACTGCCAGTACCATCACCTCCAATACCACCACTACCAATTCCACCACCAATACCACCACCACCAATACCACAGTACGAGTACCACCCGTACCACCACCACCAGTACCACCACCAGTACCAGTACCACCACCAGTACCACCACCAACTGTACCACCACCACCACCAGTATGACCACCACCACCAGTACCACCACCACCAGTACCACCACCACCACCAGTACCACCACCAATGCCACCAGTAACAGTACCACCACCAATACCACCAGTACCATCACCAACACCACCACTACCAACACCAATACCAATACCACCACCACCAATACCACAGTAGCAGTACCACCAGTACCACTGCCAGTACTACCACCACCAATACCACCACCACCACCAATTCCACCACCAATACCACCACCACCACCAATACCACCACCTCGGTGCCTCTTGCTCACTAGTAATAGCAGGGGCACTGTACGAGGCCGGAGCTGCAGCCGAGACCATCCCTGCCTCCCTCCATGTGTGCCATAAAGCACAGGCCGCCCTGCACCAGGAGGAGAAGCCAGGGCCCTACTACAGCTGGAGTGTTTATTAGGCCAAAGATAGCAATGACATTATGCAATACGACACTGCACACTCAAATCATGGAGAGGGCAGGAAATAGCCCCCTCCCACCACCACTAGTACTACCACCACCAGTGCCACCACCACCAATACTACCACCACCAGTGCCACCACCACCATCACCAGTACCACCACCACCAGTACCACCACAAGTACCACCACCAGTACCACCACAACCAGTACCACCACCACCAGTACCACCACCACCAGTACCAGTACCACCAGTACCACCACCATTACCACCAGTACCAGTGCTACCAAAATCGCCAGTACCAGTACCACCACCAATACCATCAGTACCACCACCAATACCACCAGTACCACAACCGATACCACCAGTAACAGTACCACCACCAATACCACCAGTACCACCACCAATACCACCACTACCCCACCAATACCACCACCAATTCCACAGTACATGTACCACCAGTACCAGTACCACCAGCACCACTGCCAGTACCATCACCTCCAATACCACCACCACCAATTCCACCACCAATACCACCACCACCAGTACCACCACCAATACCACCACTACCCCACCAATACCACCACCAATTCCACAGTACATGTACCACCAGTACCAGTACCACCAGCACCACTGCCAGTACCATCACCTCCAATACCACCACCACCAATTCCACCACCAATACCACCACCACCAGTACCACCACCAGTACCACCACCAGTACCACCACCAGTACCACCACCACCAGTACCACCACCACCACCAGTATGACCACCACCACCAGTACCACCACCACCAGTACCACCACCACCAGTACCACCACCACCACCAGTACCACCAGTACCACCACCAATGCCACCAGTAACAGTACCACCACCAATACCACCAGTACCATCACCAATACCACCACTACCAACACCAATACCACCACCACCAATACCACAGTAGCAGTACCACCAGTACCACCAGTACCACTGCCAGTACCACCACCACCAATACCACCACCACCAATTCCACCACCAATACCACCACCACCAGTACCACCACCAATACCACCACTACCCCACCAATACCACCACCAATTCCACAGTACATGTACCACCAGTACCAGTACCACCAGCACCACTGCCAGTACCATCACCTCCAATACCACCACCACCAATTCCACCACCAATACCACCACCACCAGTACCACCACCAGTACCACCACCAGTACCACCACCACCAGTACCACCACCACCACCAGTATGACCACCACCACCAGTACCACCACCACCAGTACCACCACCACCACCAGTACCACCAGTACCACCACCAATGCCACCAGTAACAGTACCACCACCAATACCACCAGTACCATCACCAATACCACCACTACCAACACCAATACCACCACCACCAATACCACAGTAGCAGTACCACCAGTACCACCAGTACCACTGCCAGTACCACCACCACCAATACCACCACCACCACCAATTCCACCACCAATACCACCACCACCACCAATACCACCACCTCGGTGCCTCTTGCTCACTAGTAATAGCAGGGGCACTGTACGAGGCCGGAGCTGCAGCCGAGACAATCCCTTCCTCCCTCCATGCGTGCCATAAAGCACGGGCCACCCTGCACCAGGAGGTGAAGCCAGGGCCCTACTACAGCTGGAGTGTTTATTAGGCCAAAGATAGCAATGACATTACGCAATACCACACTGCACACTCAAATCATGGAGAGGGCAGGAAATAGCCCCCCTCCCACCACCACTAGTACTACCACCACCACCACCAGTACCACCACCACCAGTGCCACCACCACCAGTACTACCACCACTAGTATCACCACCAGTACCCCCACCAGTACCACCACCACCACCAGTACCACCACCACCAGTACCACCACAAGTATCACCACCAGTACCACTACAACCAGTACCACCACCACGAGTACCACCACCAGCAGAACCACCACCAGTACCACCACCACGAGTACCACCACCACCAGTACCACCACCACCAGTATCACCACCACCATCAGTACCACCACCACCACCAGTACCACCACTACCACTACCAATACCACCACCAGTACCACCACCAGTACCACCACCAGTACCACCACCACCAGTACCACCACCACCAGTACCAGTACCACCAGTACCACCACCATTACCACCAGTAACAGTACCACCACCAATACCACCAGTACCACCACCAATACCACCAGTACCACCACCAATACCACCAGTAACAGTACCATCACCACCAGTACCACCACCACCAGTGCCACCACCACCAGTACTACACCACCAGTACCACCACCAGTACCACCACTAGTACCACCACCACCACCAGTACCACCACCACCAGTACCACCACAAGTACCACCACCATTACCACTACAACCAGTACCACCACTACCAGTACCACCACCACCAGTACCACCAGCAGGACCACCACCAGTACCACCACCACGAGTACCACCACCACCACCAGTACCACCACCACCACCAGTACCACCCGTACCACCACCACCAGTACCACCAACAGTACCAGTACCACCACCAGTACCACCACCACTAGTACCAGTACCACCGCCACCACCAGTATCACCACCACCATCAGTACCACCACCAGTACCACCACTCCCACCACCAGTACCACCACCAGTACCACCACCACCAGTACCAGTACCACCAGTACCAGTGCCACCAATACCGCCAGTACCACCACCAATACCATCAGTACCACCACCAATATCACCAGTACCACCACCAATACCACCAGTAACAGTACCACCACCAATGCCACAAGTACCACCACCAGTACCACCACTACCCCTCCAATACAACCACCAATACCACAGTACGAGTACCACCAGTACCAGTCTCACCAGTACCACCAGCACCACTGCTAGCACCATCACCTCCAATACCACCACCACCACCACCAATTCCACCACCAATACCACCACCACCAATACCACCCCCAATACCACCACCACCAATACAGCCACCAATACCACCACCTCAGCGCCTCTTGCTAACTAGTAATAGCAGGGGCTCTGTACGAGGCCAGAGCTGCAGCAGAGACCATCCCTCCCTCCCTCCATGCGTGCCATAAAGCACAGCCCGCCCTGCACCAGGAGGTGAAGCCAGGGGCCTACTACAGCTGGAGTGTTTATTAGGCCAAAGATAGCAATGTCATCACATAATGCCACACTGCACACTCAAATCACGGAGACAGCAGGAAATAGCCTCCCTCCCGCTCTTCCTCCTGAGCCGCGACAGTGTAATCACAGTGCGAAAGGTGTTGGAGCGCTTTGTTAGTGTTTATAGCTCAGATCATATGTAACTCTCAATTCACACTTAGTGTCTGTATAATTTACAACACTTACACATCTTTTTCACTGCACTATTTATCACTACTTTGAAGAAGTTGCAGGCCGGTCTCTTCCTCTGATATTTACAATCTAACAAGTGGTCAAAAAGGCCCTTTATTGCAATGCAATAGGTCTCTCATTTGCGATAGTTTGAACTATTAGTATTGTAAATGACAATGCCTTTTATTTATGTTTTAAAACCCAGTGGTATCATAAATAGGCATTGTCATTTACAATGGCAATAGCTCAAACTCACGTGAATGCGAGACCTATTGCATTGAAAATGCTTGTTGAGATTAGAGATCAAGTGTTTAAATGGGAGGAGATGGTTAGAATTGACTATAAAATACAATTGTGTTGTGTCTGACTATATGCTACTGTATGCTTTATACCTTTAGAGTCCTGAGACCTGCTATCTAAAGGATCTATGAAGGTGGATGTACACTAGTAGTCTCAAATTGGTGAGACATCATGCAACTACTTGTTTTTATTTACAACTATACACTTTTGAGGTGATGGTGATAAACACTGGTGTTTAATATAGAATGGGACATTTTTAAATGTCTACTGTATTGTGAGGTGTCTTATATCCTTACAGAGTGTGAACCTGACTTCAAGCTGGTACCACAGATCAATGCCATACCAGTAAAAGAAAAAAAGAAAAAAGAAAACGTACCTGGAGGTTGCCGTTGCAGCTGCCGCGCCTCCTCCAGCAGGAAGCACCCAGCCTCCTAAAATCCCCTGACCAATCACAGCAGCGTTTTGATTGGTCAGAGCACCAAACCACAGCGCTCAGAGAGGGGCGGAAGGCTGGGCATATTCTCCACCCAGGCTGTATAATACGGCCTGTGGAGAACATGCACAGTACGCACAACAGTTTGTACATTGCACTTCTATAAAGCAGTGGGGCGACACTCCTCGGCCTTGGCGGTGGAGCCGCCCTTGTTGTAGATACATTTTAAAATCTATCAAGTTTAGACTGATAGCGTCAGCCAACACCCTAGTACAGAATATTTGGCTCTAATTTCCATAAATTTTCCCTTAAAGCAAACATCCCCCAGTTCTACAAACTGGTCTTTAAAGTCCTATTAAGTTTTGACCAATGCTACTCAACTTGATACTGCTTGTTGGGCAATCTCTGAATAATACTCCCTTTCTCCACCCTCCTCTCGCATGTCACCAGCCAAGATAGTACTGTGCTTAGAAGTCAGGGGGGTAGCCTCCATTGGTGCAGCAGGTGCAGTGGCACCAGGACCGGAGGCCAGAGGTTACCGCTGAACTTTGACTGACTTTTATAATTCCAAGAGCAGCCAAGGTGGCCCATTTCCTTCCTTGCACTAGGGCCCATGACACACTGGATACATTAATTACTGTTAGAAGTGTTAGTTCCATCTCATGAAGGAATGATAACTCTGCTGATAGGTGCAGGTATTGTTCTGTAAACTAGCAGGAGGCTGAAAACTCTCCCACTGATGTCATGGAGGCCCCTGCCGAGAAGACACACAGTGCTACTTGAACATCAGCAGCAGCACTGCAATAATTCCTTACAACACAAACCACACACAGCACACAGCAGGAGAGAGGCCTTACTCACAGACAAGGGTTCTAGCAGACGCAGCAGCAACACAACCTTCACTTTTCCTTCAGAATATTGGAGAGTTCACTTAATATATAGTTCTCACTTAATTGCTCAAGTCTCAAACTTGAAAATGTCTACTCCGTCAAAGCTCCGTCTGTGAACTTGGCTGGTGCTGCTGCCCTTGAAGGGATTCCTCGGACTCTCATTTCAACCTTCTTGGAACTAATACCGCGCCTCGCGGCCCCCGCTTCGCGGGAGCCGCTCGAGGGACCGGGACTTTGCTGCTGCTATTTGGGGCATTGTTGGAGTGCTGTCCCTGTAAGAACCGGGGTATTCAGGACTGCGAGGACCAGGGTGCTGTGCACGAAGCAGATCAGCCGCACCTGGTCCTCTTCCTGACTCCTCCCCCAACACTTTAAACAGGCGGTGTAGCCCCAGCATCGTGGGCTCCGTCTGTGAACTTGGCTGGTGCTGCTGCCCTTGAAGGGATTCCTCGGACTCTCATTTCAACCTTCTTGGAACTAATACCGCGCCTCGCGGCCCCCGCTTCGCGGGAGCCGCTCGAGGGACCGGGACTTTGCTGCTGCTATTTGGGGCATTGTTGGAGTGCTGACCCTGTAAGAACCGGGGTATTCAGGACTGCGAGGACCAGGGTGCTGTGCACGAAGCAGATCAGCCGCACCTGGTCCTCTTCCTGACTCCTCCCCCAACACTTTAAACAGGCGGTGTAGCCCCAGCATCGTGGGCTCCGTCTGTGAACTTGGCTGGTGCTGCTGCCCTTGAAGGGATTCCTCGGACTCTCATTTCAACCTTCTTGGAACTAATACCGCGCCTCGCGGCCCCCGCTTCGCGGGAGCCGCTCGAGGGACCGGGACTTTGCTGCTGCTATTTGGGGCATTGTTGGAGTGCTGACCCTGTAAGAACCGGGGTATTCAGGACTGCGAGGACCAGGGTGCTGTGCACGAAGCAGATCAGCCGCACCTGGTCCTCTCCCTGACTCCTCCCCCAACACTGTTGCCCCTCATTATATGTACGTTTCCCTGCCTACACGCGCTAGCGGGACGCGCGCGGGTCTTAGCACGGGGCTAAGACCGGGCAAAGAGCGGGCCGTTTGAGGCCGTTAGAGAACGGAAGAGACCGGACCGGGCCATCCCCCTAACGCCCTTAACCTTGTGCGAACAGTGTACGTATTACTTCATGTAATTTTATCAGATTATATTATTAGTGTATATTTATGGTTTTAAAAGTGCAACGATACCTGAATACGTACACTTAATCCCTCACCCACTTTCCATTGGTATCTAGAAAACATGGTATTAACGAGAGGGAAAAAATCTAAAGTGAAGGGGGGTGGAGGGAAGTGCCTAGGCCCCATGGATGACTTCATAGCCAAGGCAAATACATTCATTGACCAGAGTATCAGCCTAATAGAAGATAGGGTCTCTCTGGATTTAGCTTTGGCCAAAAGATCATCCATCGGAAACTTAAGGAATGCAAAAACCCCGGAAACTCTTAGTACAGATGGGCGCAGGCCACCTTGCGAGGGTAGGCGTAGCCTGCCAAATAACGTTGATTTATCGGCCTCCCAACTATCTGAGTTCCAGACAAGCTTAGATTTAGAGAAGACACCAGACATGATTCCTCAATTAACACCGGAAGAAGTGAGACAATCAAGAGGGAGGAGAGAGGGTGCCATAAGGAAACGAAAAAACACCTTTAAAAACTCTAGTCTTCGCCAAATTGCTGATCAGTGTAGTGGGGAAGAGATAGAACCTCACAACGCAGAACATCTATCTGATCTAATAGCGATAAATCAGTCTACGCAAGACATTCTAGAATTAACAAACGAAGAAATTCCTATGCACTCACCTCACAGTAAAACAAGAAATGAGACTGATAATTCACAATTGATTAACAATCTGACGGCCCTCCTAAAATCTTCCCTTGCTCCACTTGAATCAAGATTAATACGGATAGAGCAACAGCTAGTGAACCTGATAGATGATATAAAACTTAAGCAAGGCCCAGGGGACTGTAGCAATGAAAGAACTAAGTTACCCCCTCAAAAGCCAGCAAACAGACAACATAAAGTTTTAGAAAATGTATCAGTAAAAGTAACACCAAAATTACCTCCTTCTAAAGTGCGACATGGTAATAGAGTAGTGGAACCCACCCTAAAACTCGTGACAACTCCGTCCCAGAATAACACCTCGAAAGAAAAAACATCAGCTCCGATAACCCTGGCCCCAAAAAAACTCATGCCTAACAAAAAAATAACGCCGACAAACAAAGCCCCCCAAAAAACCGTGGTGCCCGATAGCAACAGTGGCGACGTAAGGAAGCCTCCTGAATCTAGACTGGCTGTGGATTTGCCCCCAGAAGCAACTCCTTTTGTGGTTGTAATGACAGGCGTCCCTGAAATAGATAACCCAAATACAGAACCTACGTGGTCATTAAAAAATAAAGTCCAATACTGGCTTAATACTAATCGTCCTGTACCAGTAAATTGGACTTGTAGGATTCTGATGGTACGCAGGACCCCATGGGTGGGAAACAGTAGAAAAACTATACCAGGAGATTGCATTTTGATCACATTTGAGGACCCAAGAGTGGTAAACTATATCTGCTCTTGGGAGTTCTCGAATGCAAATGAGGAAATAGGAACTAGGAGACTTTCCTTTTTCTATCCTTCTGGTCTTGTTAAAGGGATCCCAAATTATGCCGTTCGCCCTTGGGAAGCAATAGTTCTACCTCAGGGGAAACAACCTAACCATTGGCAAGTAGCGGGTTCCCGCCACTATGATAACAATGGCCCCTGGCACGCATCGAGACCACAACACTGGAGAGGAGGGCGGGAGAACTGGGGTTCTCGAATGGTATACAGAGAGTCACCCCAAAGTGATTTTTGGTCTAGTATTCCGATGACAAATAGGTATAGTGTTCTTGAATCAGTTGATTGACTACCAGACATGATAGAAACAACAACATGCAAACTAAAGTCTAAGGAAAAAACAATCTGTCCAACAACTGACCTTGTGACCAACTCGGAAATTACAAACCCTAAGACATGTTACCCAGAACCTAAAGAAAAAATGACCTATATAATAAATAAAGCCCCGGCCAATATAGAACTGCAGCATTTACCCATCCTTTTTTGGAACGTAGCGGGCCTCCGCTCCAAGATTAATGATGGGACGGCCGTTGCTTTCCTGGAGTCAGGGAAAATCATATGTCTCCGGGAGACATGGTCTATGACCGAACTCCATCTTCAGGGCTATAAAACATTTTTCACTCCCGCTCAGAGTACCAATGTAGGTAGACCCAAGGGAGGGTTGACCACATACATAGCAAACACAGTTAACTTTCTGAAAGTCTCTGTAGTTGTGTATGAACCAAACTTTCAGCTACTCTCCCTTGTGAAAAATAATAAAGAGACGATCCTATTGCTTAATTTTTACAACAACTTGGAAGAGGATAAATTTTTGTCTGTTCTATCTGACATCAAGGAAAGGATAACCCATAAACTAAGGAAGGGAAAAGGGGCAGTTCATCTTCTTTGGGGAGGAGACTTGAATCTACACCCATGCCCACATGTAGGGAAAAATCGTTGCGGGATCGTGGACGAAAATGATATTCCCCATATGCATTTTTTTCATAGCAGGGGGGGAAACGCTATGAATAATGTTTTGACAGACCTGGAACTTGTAATCATCAATGAATCAAGTCCAGGTACAAATTCCCTGCAACCAACATACGTGGGTCGGGGCCACAAAACCACAGTAGATTATATCCTCGCTTCAACAGGATTGTTGCCCCGAGTCAGGCTGTTTGAGGTGTTGACAAACGATTTAAGAGATCATTCTGCCCTTAGGATGGAATGTCATGTAACCGATTGTCAATCTCCAACCGCTGTTATAGCGAAGACCCTCGCACAAAATAATCTTGAGATGGGAAGGCAAAATGGCTATACATTAAAATGGGGAAAAGTGGATCCGGAAGAATTTACAGGCAAATTGGTCAACGAGGCATACGAAAATATAATCAAGTGTTTGGATTTAGGAGTAACAGATGCAGAAGTCCTAAATAATTTTGCACAAATTATAGAGAAAATTAAGGCACTTCTCACAGTAACTTTACACAACTCAAATCCAACTACTAAAGGGTGGTTTAACCATAGCTGTACTATGGCCTTAACTAAATTAAAGGAGGCGTTAAACAAAACCGATAGAGATCAGGTTCAGATCCAATTCTTGAGACATCAATATCGACGGGCTCGCAAGCAAAGAACTAAAGACTTAAAAGAGAAACTTTGGAATGATTTACATTCTAGCGCCGTTTCTAACAATAGCGCTGCCTTCTGGAGAACTGTTAAAACTCCTTATGTACAAGATAAAGACGGCCCAAAGATAGAAGTCGCAATTGAGGAAGATATCTGGGTGTCTCATTTTTCCAATATTTTTAATAATACAGCTACACCGACAGGGGCACAATTGCTACTTCCTACAGTTGTATACCCAATCTCCCTGTACATTGATATTTCCGAAGTTATAGAGGCCTTGGTAGCGAGCAAAAGTGGGAAAGCCCCAGGCCCAGATGGGGTCCCAGTGGATCTTTTTAAATTTAATTTAGATCTCTGGTCCCCCATCCTTACGAAAGTATGCAGTGCATCAGTGAAGCTGGGCCTGCTAAAATCTTGGATGAAATCGATTATGGTCCCTATCTTTAAAAAGGGAGACCGTCAAGATGTGAAATGTTACCGTCCGATTTCCCTATTAGACTCCTTGGGAAAGGTTGTTGGCAGAGTCGTGCTTGAGCGACTCCAGAACTGGGCCGAAGAGAAAGATATTGTCTCAGATCTTCAATTCGGTTTTCGGGAGGGCTTTGGAACTGTGGAGCAGGCTCTTAATCTTAGCATGATAGTGGCCAAATATCTTCAAGCAAAGAACGACACAGTCTACATGGTTTATGTGGACTTGTCCGCTGCGTTCGACTGCGTCTCGCACGCAAAACTTTGGACGATTTTGGCCCACATGGGAGTGGATTCCCCCATTCTAGACTTTTTAAGAGAACTGTACTCAAATGCAACAGCAAGGGTTCGGTTTGGCACAAGAGGGGAGCTGACAGCACCTTTTGCAGTAGAGCGTGGAGTCAGGCTGGGATGTGTCCTGGCTCCCTTCCTCTTCTCTCTATACACAAATGGATTAGAGGAGGCGATGTTGAGGGGGGCGCAGGACCTACCACGAGTAAAACAACGCCTGATTCCCGCCCTGCTCTACGCAGACGATGCTGTCATTTTGGCACGCACACCACGAGAACTGCAAAACTCCCTGAACAGATATGTCAATTTTATGGGTGGGCTGGATCTACAAGTAAATGTAAAAAAAACGTTTGTTATGGTAACAGGTAGCGGGAAAAAACGTTTAAAGAACATTTTCCTTAATGACCAAAAATTGGAGATAACCACTCAATACTGCTACCTGGGTATCATGATTGATGAAAAACTCAATTGGAGACCAGCAGTAGAGGCCAGATGTCATCTTCTCAAAAGAGCAATAATTTCCTTGATGAGTTTTTCTCAGAGATTGGGGAAAAGGCCCCCAGTGGAACTATTAAGAATATATATAGCCAAATGCCAGGCCATTGCACTTTATGGAGCGGGGCTCTGGGGACATGTAGACGTTAGTGCCCTACAGGTGATCGAAAACACCTTTCTTAGTTTCCTGTTAGCAACACCACGTAGCACCTCGATCTACGCCTCCCATCTAGAACTCGGAATCCCTTATTTAGAGGACCTATTAAAGATCCAACCATTATTGCTTTGGCGGCGCATATGGACCTCTGAAAAAAATAGTATAACTCAGGAAGTTGTTGCAGATTCAATGATTCTTGACCAATCATCAAAAATCAAATGGCTTCGATACATTAGAAATTTCTTCAAAGATCTTGGATTGGAGAAATATTATCTCGAACCCAAAAACGTTATCGAGGTATCAAAACGATCATTGAAACAACTGGCCCTGACACATTTAGAATCACTAAGGCTGGCATCTGAGTGGTCAAAACCCTCGGTTCTACATGCCAATACGATCCAGTTGACGTTCCTAATCCAGCCCTATCTTACATTACAGATTAGTACCTATGACAGAATGCTATTAACAAGATTCAGACTAGAGCTTTTTCACAGATTAGTAGCATTCCCTGATAGAAAAAAGTGGGATTTAACTCTCTCTACCTGTCCCTGTGATGAAAAATCAATACAGTCAAATTTACACACAATATTGTTCTGTAAATTCCATCACCCACACAGGAGGGTTTGGCTACTTCCTTTATTAAAGCAGTGGGGATTAAGACAATGTCGTCCAGCCATGTTACGCCTTCAACTGCTAGAATCTGAACTGGTCTGTTATTGTGTTCTCAATTTTCTAAAATGTATTGTAAAACACAGGAAAAATCTGTAAGACAAAATGCTATCGAAAACATAAGAATTGCTTTCTGTAAAACACCTGACTTTGGATTTGTGTAACTATTTCCCATGATTATCATTTTTACTGTATATTTGTATATTTTTGTGTGTGAAATGTACCTTTTATGGTTTTACAATTTGTAAAAACCGAATAAAGAAGTTTATATACTCAACCTTCCTCGTTCCTGAAACTGAAAAACTGAGCACCATAACTTGCATCATTGTGTGTCCTTTCTACATTTTGCTAAAACATTCAATTTATTTTTTAGATCATCACCACCACCATCATCTTTATTAGCATTATTATCAGTAGCAGTAGTAGTATTAAACATTATTGTGCGTTAATATATGTTAATGTTCACCAGCCATCCTATGATGCAGTGGTTAGGGTTTGGACAGGAGCTGGAGGCTGGAATGATCCTGTCTATCTGGCAAGAGGCGTGTCCAAGAGAGGTGATGGGTGATGGGAAGGGCTGGTGATGGGTGGGCTAAACTTGTTGGCCTGCTTCTCTTCGGTGGCCTAGGGCTGGTGAATGGAACTAAGGATTGGAGCTGGGCTGGAACTCTAACTGCCTGGTTGAATTGCCGAAGGATGGAGAGTAGAGGGCCTGAATTGGGAAACAGAAGGCTCTTTGCACGATGAACAGCGGTGAAAATGGCACTGTTTGGTCAAAAAATGCCAGTTACATAGCTTATCTAGGAGAAAAGGAATGGTGTACCATCCATAGTGCCTCTTATGCTAGTTTCTTAGCATTATGCTTCCTTGTTGTATGTGCTGGCCCTCTGGTCTCTGTACCAGAGCTTTTACGTATTCTCTTTTCCACTCGATCTATATTCTCTCCCTCTACGCTCTTGCGCTAAATGATGGTGGAACCCATTGCCATGGATGCAAAGCTGGTTAGGGGTGGGTATCTCCTTTGCTGGATATTTACCATGCAAGTAGAAGCAACAGGTACTTGCTACCCACAATGCCTTTAATGTATCAACAATCTTGTGCCCCCTCATGGTTACACAGGACTCCCCCGCACGGTGATCTATTGGTTTCTCCCCTACCCCCATGACACTGTCATTTCTCAAGCTCTAGGTTGTCTCCTCCTCCACTCCCTTATGGTTTTCATCCAAAAAAGAAGGCCTGAGCTCCAGTCTATGCTTGTAGCAACTAAATGGTAGCTAACTTGTCTAATTAATGTAAAGTTTGCATTGTTTGCTTGGCTCTCAAATGACAGTCCAACACCATAAATTAGAGAAAACATCTCACATACAGAAAATATAACGCAGTTATACTACAGTCAATCACCGCTTTGCTCGCAGATGCGTTGGAGGCTTTTTTGTGACAGGCCTAGAGACTGAGGGTAGACTATGTGGTCTTGGGGGTACACACCATGTACACACTTCATAATGACGGATAAAATTACAGTTTCAAGACAGGCTTCTCTCTGCCGAGGAGCATCACTTACATGCCACTCCCTCATCTTTAAATTGGTCTGCCAGTACCCCTGAAACAGGCTCTTTGCCCATGTATGCATTACCTGGATGTCGCAATGTACACGACTCACAAGCTTTAAACAGACCACAGTAGACAAAACATATCACGACGTACACCACATAGGTGGCTTTAAATGTTGCTGCAAACCATATTAGTCTCCAATTATACAAACCAGCAACACAACAGTACATATTAAATGACTGGAGAACTCATTAGATTTAACATTTTTCTTATACACAATATAGCATTATATTGTGGTCTACTACCACCATATGGTAATTTGCTAATTAAAGCAAAGTCCCTTATGAGGGACCACACAACCACAGCAAAACACAATTAATAGAACATCCATCAGAGATCTATTAAAAACTCATTTCAGGCACACTAACAACACTAACCACTAATGAGGCGTTTCATCATAAGTGCAAACCACATAATAAACAGACTGTTACATGTTGGAACTGTTTCAGGAGTCCCAGGGAAGACAGGCCTACTGGGTCCAGATTGTGACAATCAGAGCTGATTATTCCTGGTCTCCTTTTTTTTTCTTCTTTTTTTAGCAGTTTTATATAGCGTGAACTTGACCCGAATCCAATCAGGTATCAGAGCGCTTTACATAGCACCAGTTACGTTACATGAGGACACACATTCCTCTTTTTTTGTTAGGCACAGGGAGATTAAGTGATTTGCCCAGAACCACAGGATGTTTAGCGTCGTTACCAAGACTCGAACCCAGGTCCCCCAGGTCCGAGGTCGAGCAACCTAGCGTTAGGCCAACTCCTCTCCCCTGTCCTTGGACATATTCGCACTGTATTGACCCTAAAACTGAGCAACTTTGGCACTTGGCCTCAGAGTGGAGTATCCCAAGGCTTACTCCAGGAGGTGGTGTGGTGTGTTAGACACAGCTAAATAAGCCATCCACTAGAAATGAATAAATCTTTATATAGCTGGAGTTTGCCTTAAAGAGAAAGTTCCTTCTTTACTAGTCAGATACTACACAGCAGCGAGCCTTGAAACTAGGGGCGTAACAAAGGCCCCTGCAGCCCTGCCGTGCGGGGGTGGGGGGGGGCAGGCTTACCCATAGTGGAGGGGGCCCCCTCAGCCCCTACTGATGTGAGTGTGAGGGGCCCCTTCAGCATATCATGCAGGGGGGCCCCGCACGTTTTGTTACCACACTGCTTGAAACCAGTTCTTGGCAGTGTTTACCTTGTTGCCAATTCCACTGATCCAGCTTTAGTCGTTGTTCAATTGTTAGAAAGGAAGTGGGATGGAGTGAGTGTCTCCAGTCAAGGACGACCCAAAACTAGTGCACAAAAGAGAGAAAAAGGCTGTTCTGCTTAACTACCAGTTAACCTGTGGGGCTACCACTTTTAGTGAAAAATAGACAGTAATTGGCAAAGAAATCTCCCTAAACTGCATAGTGGTCCTCAGTCTCCTGTCCTTCATACCCACTTCCATTCCCACACCTGTCAAATTACAGATACTCTCTGGAATATCAAGGAAGATACCTGCAATTCACATTGCTGCCTGAGGCTTTCTCTACACTCCATCCTAGGCACCACTGAGATGTAGGAAAACAAAATGCAATCCATGGTGGCCATACCCATGTGTATCAATTAAACCCCACACACACCCTCAACACACAGAAGCAAAATATACACTTGTGACATCCGTGTGATGCATACATGGGCAAAGAACACATTTCAGGGGACTGGCAGACCAATTTAAAAATGTGGGAGAGGCATGTAAGGGAGGCTCCCGGTAGAGAGAAGCCAGTCTTGCCACTGTAATATTCCCACTGCTGCCGCTGTCATTAGGCAATGTGTACATGGTGTGCACCCCCCAGACCACATAGCCCACTCTTGATCGCTATGCCTGTCACAAAAAGCCTCCAGTGCATCTGCATCATTTTAATGTGTGCCGAGCCAAAGAGTCAAACATCTGCAGCTTTTGCTCTGATGAATTCGAGGGAAGGTTACACGCTCTTTGGCACCTTTACAGATCCAACATCATACAAATATTAAATACAGTTCAGACAGCCCAGTCCCAGGGTGTTTGTTTCCCGATCCAGGGAGGACCTGGCCTGGCAGTTCGGGCTGGACTGTTCCCATGAGAAGTAGGGTCAAGACTGATTTGTATATTGCTGGGACCAAACTGGGGTGGCAAAGTGAACTAAAGAACGATGATGGATTCAACCCAGATCTGTGACTGGGGGTGAGTGTCTGAAAAGTTTCAGCACTCCATCCATTGTCATATTGTGTTTGCTATAGCCAGCAGCACACCAGCATCATGCTCAGAATGTTTCAAACCACTGGGCAACAGGCAAGTTACTGATTTGTGAGATGTGGAAGCAAATGTTCAGGTCTCCCAGCCTCACCACTCTGACATCACACATGCACAGTTCAATGATAAGACACTGAGAAGCATCCAAAATAACTAAGATCTTTTTCTAAGCATGGAAGTTATTAGCACTTGCCTGTAGTGATACATGGTGGAGGCATTGTCACACCATGCCTGCACTGCCATGGGTAAGACATACTATGTCAACTTTTTTCCATTCAAAAGACTGCCTTTTGTTGTTGGCAGTTCAACACTTTTCACACTAGACATCTAGCATTACAAAGATTAGCTTTTAATATTTTCTGTGGTTAATCACTTACTATTTTATATATTTGCTGATTTAACCTTTAGCCCCTCTCAGTGACTAGCGTGAATTGCTATCTCTCATCATATCTGTTTTTGATGATACAGGGAAGCCTGCAGGTGCCTCATAAAACATGTGTGTTCTTTGCAGCTATGAAAAATATAAATGGCTATGAAGAAAGATTTTATTTCCAATAACTAATTTCATAGACAGCAATGTACAGCTGTCAACCTCAAACTTCATAGCTTAATAGCTTTTACAAATGTTTTACCATGCATTGCAAGGTCAGGTTTCAGGCGCCACGGAAACCTCCAGAAAATCCAGCAGAATAAGCATCAAGTAACCGGCATAGAGAACCTCAATGTGAAGCTTCCAGAAGTCAGGCCTCATCAAATTAATCTCCTGCACCTGTTCCTTGCTATTAGAACGCATCTTTTGTGAGCATTCTAAAACACCTTTAAGAAGAGAGCCTCATCAAATTAATCATCTGCACCTGTTCCTTGCTAAAAGCAATTAGAACGTGACCTTTGTGAACATTCTAAAGCACAAGCACCTTCTAGAAGGCAGCCTCATCAATTTAATTATCTGCACCTGTTCCTTGTTACAAATATTTAGAATGTGACCTTCATGAACGTTATAAAGCACTCTTATTTAAAGACTTAAAGACCGTCCACACTTCTCCCTATCGCTTAGCCTCTTTGCCTGCCACTTACCTGTTTCCCAGCTTCCAGGACTCTGTCTTGCCAGCTCCCTTGATCCTCCTGCTTCGACCTCACCGCAAAGAACGTCCCGCATTTGTCTTGCACCTGGATGGAAAAAAAGAAAAGGAGAGACGCATTAACAGACTTAATTTTACAACACTCAGTCGGAACATCGTGCTGCAAACAAAGGTGACCAGTGTTTTTGCTCAACCTGTACATACTGTTGGCAGGGCTTTGCCAGAGAGGACTTGGGTGAAGCTAACCTCGTCCAAATCTGCTTGTGGGTTGGATGCTGAAATCATACTCACTACAATTTCGAGAACTTTGATGAAGGAGCCTCTAGGGACAATCTTAATGGAGACAAAACAACAACAAAACCAAAGGTTGGTTGAGATTTGAAGAGCTTTCGTGAGATGAAACCTTAAGAGATAGAGTTAATACTAGACTAAAGCCTTATTATTTGTTTGTTTATATGTACCATATCTGCCTGTACTATTCATCAGCCGGCTGCAGTATTGCTGTTGAGTAGAAAAAAGCGGTACAAAAGGGGGTGGAGATGGACGGAGCATCAGAACCAATCAAACACTCACACCCAGTCAACAGATCTGGGTTTGATCCATCACCGTTCTTTAGCCCACTCTGCCACCCCAGTTCAGACATGGCCATATGCAAATCAGTCTGACCCTGTGCCTCATGGGAACAGTCCAGCCCGAACTGCCAAACCATGCCTTCCCTGGACCGGAAACAAGCTTCCTAGGACCGGTTTCTGGCATTTCAGCCGTCTTCAGCCAGGCTTGCTTGAATCCAGTGGCAAAGTGAGCAAGGGACTCACGTCTGAGCATACCCTGCCAACTTATGGCGAACAAAGGGTACAAAAGGGGGTGGTGATGGACGGAGCATCCGAACCAATCAAACACTCACACCCAGTCAACAGATCTGGGTTTGATCAATCACCGTTCTTTAGCCCACACTGCCACCCCAGTTCAGACATGGCCATATGCAAATCAGTCTGACCCTGTGCCTCATGGGAACAGTCCAGCCCGAACTGCCAAGCCATGCCTTCCCTGGACCGGAAACAAGCTTCCTAGGACCGGTTTCTGGCATTTCAGCCATCTTCAGCCAGGCTTGCTTGAATCCAGTGGCAAAGTGAGCAAGGGACTCACGTCTGAGCATACCCTGCCAACTTATGGCAAACAAAGCGGTACAAAAGGGGGTGGTGATGGACGGAGCATCAGAACCAATCAAACACTCACACCCAGTCAACAGATCTGGGTTTGATCCATCACCGTTCTTTAGCCCACTCTGCCACCCCAGTTCAGACATGGCCATATGCAAATCAGTCTGACCCTTTGCCTGGACTGTTCCCATGAGGCACAGGGTCAGACTGATTTGCATATGGCCATGTCTAAACTGGGGTGGCAGAGTGTGCTAAAGAACGGTGATGGATCAAACCCAGATCTGTTGACTGGGTGTGAGTGTTTGATTGGTTCTGATGCTCCGTCCATCACCACCCCCTTTTGTACTGCTTTGTTCGCCATAAGTTGGCAGGGTATGCTCAGACGTGAGTCCCTTGCTCACTTTGCCACTGGATTCAAGCAAGCCCGGCTGAAGACGGCTGAAATGCCAGAAACCGGTCCTAGGAAGCTTGTTTTCGGTCCAGAGAAGGCATGGCTTGGCAGTTCGGGCTGGACTGTTCCCATGAGGCACAGGGTCAGACTGATTTGCATATGGCCATGTCTGAACTGGGGTGGCAGAGTGGGCTAAAGAACGGTGATAGATCAAACCCAGATCTGTTGACTGGGTGTGAGTGTTTGATTGGTTCTGATGCTCCGTCCATCACCACCCCCTTTTGTACTGCGTTGAGTAGAAAAGCCACAACATCTTTGACTGTACACCCTCTCACCATTCAAACACCCCTCTCCTGAAAATTTATCATTGGAACAGTGTCTCCTCTTGTAAACCGAGGGCAAGTCATAGGAGCATTCAGGAACTAGCATTGCCGCCTTATTGGATTCATATGGGATCCAGGTAGATGGCTTATAACGTGAATACTAGTATGGGTGTGTGAATGTGTACGTGAGGGATTGTGTGGTAGTGGGTTTACGAGAGTTTGTATGGGTGGGTGTTGGTGTGTGAGTGGTTCTGTGGATGATGTCATCAGTGATGTCATCTGAGATGTCTTCAGTGATGTCATCAGTAATGTCACTGACCATGTCATGAGTGATGTAATATGTGAAGCCATGCAGTGCATTGTGGGGACGTAAGTTATAGTTAGCTCAGGTAACTATAACTGCTGAATTTCACTGGTTTTGTATGAATGAAATCATCTGAGCCGAGTTTGTGTTTGCTCTGACTGGAGGGGAGCTGTCAAAGCTCCCGCCAAGTCAGAGCAAACATCTATGTCCCAGGTGTGGTCAACCCGGGACATAGCAAGAGTCTACCCTAGGGGTTGGAGGTCCCCAGGGCCATATATGGCTCCAGGAGGGGGGCCACGTGGCCCCTCTCCTTCTGTATTGACTGGTTGGCCCTGGGGAGGTGGTGGTCCCCGGGGCTGCATATGGCCCTGGAGGTGAGCAGCGCGGGCCCCTCTCCAGTTTTCTTTATTTAATATACCCTGGGGAGGGGGTGTTCCCCGGAACACCCCCGGGGCCCACCTTTAATACTACTTCATTACCCCAGGGAGGTTGTGGACCCCAGGGCTTCTTCAAAGCAGCCCCCCTCCTTTTATAAAAACAAGAGCCCCGGGAGGTGGTGGTCCCTGGGGCTTCAAAGAAGCCCAGAAGTGAGGTCCCCTCAGCCCCCCTCCAATTTTAAAGATAAAGCCCCAGGGAGGTTGTGGTCCCCAGGGCTCTAAGAGCCTTAGGAGTGTGTGGTCAGTTTAGTCATTGATTTTTTGCATCTGACATTACTCATGTGTTCTAACAGTGGCAATTCCTCCGCTAAGGTGGAGGAGTGTAACCCCACTGATTTTTGCAGTGTAAAAAAAGTAAAAAACTAAAATGATAATAGCCCGAGGGTATTATCATTTCAGTTTTCGCCGTTGCGGCGTCTTTGTGGGGAGGGCTGCTCTCAGAGCAGGAGGGATTGGTTTGCACTCCCTATATGAGCATGAGTGCTTAGCCAGCCCTCTCGGGCTGCCCAAAACAGTCATGCCCACATACCATGCTCTCCATGCAGGCTGCATTACGGCCTGCATGGAGAAAATGCCCACCCCTCCAGCCCCCGGTGGAGTGCTTTTTCACAACACTCAGACAAATCACAATGCTGTATTGCAGCGTTGTGATTGAATGCAGGTAGCCTGGGAGCCCTGGTGCTTCCTGCTTCCTGATCCCAGGAAACCAGGAAGAGGACATAGAAGAGACGGCAGCCGGCCGGCTGGGAGGTATTTGCCCCCCGCCCCTTTCCCCCACTCAACCCCACTTGCTGCTAACAGGTAGCAACTGCCGCTGTGCTCTAAGAGTCTGATCTTACCTCGTCTAGTAGTCATGCGCACGTATTGAAGACCACATAGACACTTGATCGGATAAATCACATTCTCCGAGTTACATGTGGTGTGGTTCCTCTATTCCCACAAGCTTTAGACCTAAATCCAACTCAATGGATGAGCTTCTTTTGAAAAATGAGGTTGGTACTTTACCGTTATCTGTGTATTTTAATGTAACTCTATCCCTAAAACTCTGTATGTGGCACACTTAATGTTATTGGATAAAATGGTCATGTCTCTGTAGTAAATACAGTTTGTTTAAAGAGGTGGAGGTTGGAGCATATGCTCCATTAAATGGGCACTCTATGCACATATCTCAATGACCCTGTGGAAGGCTACGGCTGAAACGTGTAGGCTATCCCACGCTGCTGGTGCACTTTGTGTTATGTCCTGCTGTTTATTCTTTCGTCTGCGGAACTCGGACGGAGAACTGCGGGGGAAAGCGAAGGACTCGAGACACCTGTGAGTTGGTGAGTGTGGCGCTGTCTATGCGGGGAGGAACTGTAGCTCCTAGTGACATCTCGGAGGGGGCGTAGCGGGACACTAGTGACCCTCCTCAGCTTTTCCTGGCGCCATTACAAACTACCAAGGCGATTATTGGGGGAAGCATACAACTAAGTAAAAAGAGCAAGCATTTGCAATGCAATAGGTCTCGCATTACTAAAAGTTTGAGTTATTGGTGTTGCATTATTATTTGCAAAGCCAATAGCTCAAACTTTCAGTAATGCGAGACCTATTGCATTGCCAATGCTTGTTTAAAGGGGGCCTCGAAAAGGTTCTCAATCGGGCTCTGTTTTGTGCCCTGCAGGACTGCAGTAACAGCAGGCACATCAATGTGCGCGTGCTCACACTGCTCACTTCTCACTAGTGGAGAAGTTACGGCATGACGTCATGCCAGGTGAGCGTTGTAGGGGAAGGGAAATCCTTTAAGGAGAGTCCTTTTCTCTCTGGATTTCCCTTCTCTTTTTGAAACTCAGGAGCAGCAACATTGTGGTGGTGTCACCAGGGCTTTAAGTGGAAGCTTTTTTAATATTATATACAAGCCATAGTTGCTGCTTATTTATCTTATGACGAACAACCATTGACAAAGCCACTAGTCCTGACTTGTTGTATGTATGATGTTACTTGTTGTATCATATATCTGGATGCAATGACAGAAACCGCAAAATACAAGTCGGGCGGCACACTATGCTAAGCGCATATTTATAGCGTACGTGTTTTTAAGCCACACCCTTAATTACATTGGCCACGCCCCTTTGATAAACCCACCAGTTTTTTCATCCCACTTATAGCCCTGCTCTTAGTTAAAAGGACGTTGAACTGTCACTCTCATCCTGAGGCATGTTTCATCATTGGCTCCTCTTCTATGTTGAAATTAACATCCACAGTGTAAGCATGTGGTAATGTGTCAATTTGCTTCAGAAGATGGACAACTCAAAAAGGAACAAGTTTGAGTTATTGGCATTCTAAATGGCTATGTCTTTTATTTTGGTTTTTAAAACATAAATAAAAGGCATTGTCATTTATAATGGCAATAGCTTAAACTTGCGTAAATGCGAGACCTATTGCATTGCAAATGCTTGTTTTGGCAGTCGCGGTCTCTGTAGAGATTTTATTGAGAGGAGTGCATGGCATTTGACCCTGGACTGTGCTGTAAAGACGAAACCTAAAAAGGGCTTTAAATCAGATAAAGTTGGTGGAGGGGAGTCTTTGAAAGGGGCATGGTCTTGAAAGCAGAAATGATTCGTTTGCAATAAACTATGTGTGTACGTGTATAGGATTTCTATAACGTAAACCTGTTTAATAAAGAAAGTGGTTTAGACCATGCAGACTAAAACCATATACTTACTGTAGCGAGCCAAATCTTTCCAAAATGCAAGTGCATATCTCACGCCTGATCTCCTTCCTCTTCAGCACCCTGTTTTCACTCTTCTGCGTCGACATCCTTTCATCTCCTCAGTTCCCCACAGCCCCCCCCCCACACACACTATGCACCTTCTCACCTGTAAACACTGCATTGCCTTTTTTAATTCCTCTCATCAGTATTCAGCAGTTGTGTATCTCTGTCACGCGTTCACAAAGAATCACAATTATAAGTGGCACGTGTCGCCCCTTTACTGTGGGCACTGCAGAGACACCAAGGATTGGATAAGCATGACCCAGCGACTGGGGCTGTGAGAAACTCACTCGGCCTCATCTCCAGTGTTCTCAACTGCAAACACCACCCAAGTCATGCAAATTCGTGGTGGCGTCTCAGTTCACAATATGCACACATGCCAACATTATAGAAAGTGCAAAGTGTGAGATTTAAAAAAATAATCAGGATAATGTATTTCCTCCATTCAACAGCTTCCATGACTAAAATGAATGTTTCCTTGTGTAAAGTAACTGGTCCTTTTTTATAGCGCTCCAGTACATGTGGGTCGAATTTGAGCTATATAAAAAAAATGAAGGAAAAGAAACCCTTAATCCTCTTCTCCCTTCATTCTGCGCATACATACCAGTGGCGCGTTACTGCCTGAACAGAGAGATCACACGAAGCATGTGCAGAAGTAGTGACGTATCGATCATAGCGAGCATGCGCACACAGTCGCAGCACGAGCCGAGGATGGACCAACAGCAGTGAAACATTCGTATTAACGGTGAGCAGGCAGGTCGCACTGAGCATAGCCACAAGCCATGACACTGGCTCACAGTCCACAGGCTCAGAATAGTATATGATTTTTGCACAGTGTATCTTTGTGTGTCTGTGCAGTGCAGCCACCAAGCCTAAAAAAATGCTTGTTGCAAGTGTCACGAAGACCAACAGCCATGTTGTGTACTGGAACACTTTGCCATAATTCATTCTTGAACTGCAGCATTTGGTGAACAACAAGGGGTTTGCTTTTTAGGGGTTGGAAGTGCAGCGAGATCATATCAGTATTTATCATTAATCCCCCCCCCCAAAAAAGGCCGCAGATGATAGTCGTATGTCTAGGGGATATGAACAGGCAAGTGGTTAAGTTGGAAACAATACATCTACAATTAGCAATTGGTATCAGACATGGAGAATGCTTCATTTTTATGGCTTAAACTACAAAATGCAATACATAAGTAGAAGGTGTGTAAAAAAATGAACGAGAGCGGTCCTGAAGCCCTGGGAACCCCCAAACCGCCGTCCTATACCCCTTCCCGCAATCACTACACACTACCAAAAGGACGTGGTGGGGCATTTTGTGCCTTGGAAAAAAATATCCTGTGTACTTTTGTGTAATTATTTTAACTAATTAAGTACATTTTGTAAGCACCCTATTCAGTGAAAGTATTCCTAACCTGCGTAGGTGCTGTATTCTGTTCTGCTGAAATTAGGAACTCACTCTTTCCGAGCCCTGGGGCCAACCCACGCCATTTATAAACAGCCGTACAATAAACTGTGCACCACTGTTTTTTTCATATGCACAAGAAAGGTGGCTTCAGTAAGACAGGGCTGCAGGCTCCAAAACCAACCAGCAGAAACTATAGCAACCAGGCGCCGCATTCTTGGTATGTGAAGAAAGAAGTCCTAGCGACTCTCTATCGAAGGGTGGGGGTGTTGCTGGGGAGGAGGGAGGCAGGAGGGGATGGGATGCCGAGGACCAGGCATCGATTCGTGCACCAGCTTCGCCCCTTATCCTCTAATAAAAGCTGTGGCTCACACGGTGGCCAGCGAAAGAGATGCTTTCAATCTTCTTCTGATAAAAAGGTAACTCAAGAAACCCGGCACTTTAGAATTTCTCGCTTAAACCTCATCTTTTTAAAATAGGAGGAGCCATGAGGCTGATATAACACAATGAAGCAAAGAATCAGCAACTGATACAAGGTTAAGTTCCCCAGACCTTTTTAAACAGTTTAGTTGGTTACACAAAGACTGTCCTCTGAACTAAGACTGAAGCAAAAACAAGCGCTCGCCATGACGTTTTCATTTGGCTTTTTCTGCCATCCCACTTGGACGGCCTTGCCTGCTAAAAGGTTTCTTATCTTTATGGGGCCATGTGTTTGGTCCCATAAAGATAAGAAACCTTTTGCGACACAGGGAAGGCAGACGAGCCCGTCCAAATGGGACGGCTCAAAAAGCCGAATGAAAACGTCACTACCAACTCTTTTCCAATGGCTGGCCACCGTTTAGCATAAACGGTGACGCCAGCCAATAGAAAAGAGGGGCGGGGCTTAATGCCCTTTTCACAAAATACCCCAAATCATTAAATCTCGCCAGTGAGACTGCGCATGTGCACAGCCTACACCAGGCGAGACCTAAAAACAAGCGGCAGGGAAAGCGTTTGTTCGCTTTCACTTCACCTCGAAAAGAAATAAGCCAGCAAGTGGTGCGCGCGCCACTGCAAGCCCTGTGCTTTCAATTATCGTGCCCTTGTCTGGGAACGATAATTGAAACCACATGGCCTATTGGCACCAAGTGCGTAATAGACACCAATAGGCCATGGGCAGAGCAATGCGCCCGCCTTTGGCCTATTGCGTGCTGGCTTTCAAAAAAACACGCATGCAAAGGCCAATAACGTGCCACAGAAGGAAAGGCACACGCTCGTGCGCGTGCCATTCCTAGGTCAGTCTGCTAAAACCCCATTTTTCCCTACTAAATGTCTCAACGCTAGGCGCGAGACCTAAAAACTGGCATCTTTCAGGCATTTATCTTTGCAGACGGATGTGACAAATAGTATGAATAAAAAGGATTTAAATGAGCTGCAAAGGATCCAACCCAGTTTCTCTAAGAGCAAAGAGAGGTCAATTATAATAAATAACTAGTACACCGTCAGCAATGGAATTAGTGACATTTGGACCGATTCAGATGATTACCTCAAATGTGTTGGTCGGAGGCAAGGGCACAGATCACTATAAATGAAGTATGCTTCATAAACTGTTGATTGTCAAATAGTCCAGTGTAGGTAAGGAAATATCAAAACATATTTGAAGGGGATACCGAAACTTAGAAATATCAATAGCCAACGTAAAGAAGATCTTCTCACAGCTCTGGCATAAAAAGAGGGGACGAAAGTTGGAAAAGTATGGCTAAACAGGTTTAGCAAACATGAACAAACTGCTAATGAAATCTTCGCTGACAATAGCGTTTATGATCAAGAAAGGACTGGCTCAATTGTTACAAATGGAGAACCAACGAATGACCCAAAACTATCATTGAAGGAACTGGAAAGATTAAAGATTGCAGAAACACATAAATGGTGGGAGAGTGTGACATTAAAAGCATACATTGAACACCAAAGAATCCATAGAGGGCTGCGGATTTTAGTGTTACCAGCTTTAAATGATATGGATTCAGACCTACTCATCAAGTGGCAATCAAACACGACAGAGTGCTCAATGAAACTTATAAAACTCATCATTCACGCAGAAAGGAAACTGTTAATCATATCAGAAAAAGTAAAGAGTCTGGACAAAATACTTGAGAAATATGCAGAGACAGAAGAACGTAAAAAATCAGTGGAAGAACTAGAAAGAAAAATTGAGAAGCATGAGAAAGAAGTCCAAATGACACATTCACAAACACACACGGGCACTGAGAGCAGCAGAGTAATACCCTGACCTCCACTATTTTTGTTCCTAGAGGTGCTCCATCTCCCCTGTATAAATTATTTTACATTTACCTTACGGACCTGAGAATAAAGTTTGACTTCAGGGTACGGGGGGGGGGTAATTTTAATACACTTGCACTTATCCCTTTTAGGCCCACACACCCGCATGCACAACTGCGGAGTCTCCTAAAAAGATCTCCGATAAAGAGCCCTCTCGCGAGGCCCGTGGAGGGCAGCAGCGCCACCTCCACGAGGAGCAAAGCCTGATGATGAAGCATGACACTCGCAAGAGTGTGTGAGGGCACTAATTTCTAAAGGAGAAACTCCATCACCTTCATCTGGTTTGAACCTCATATAGAGACCACCACTCTTTTCGTCAATTTCTACATAACCTTAATAGGTTAGGTCTTTTTCAATCAATCAACAAAGCTTTATTTCGACACGTAATGTCATAAAAGCACAAAGCACATAAAACAATTACAAATTCATTGTTATTAAAACATGTCGTTAAAAAAACAGTTTAGAATAAATATCTAAAAATCTATTAAATTTTGCAGCTTTGAAGATTAAAAAACAGTACTGTAAAAAAATTTTTAATTGGACCTACTAGATTTTTGCCTGATTAGCCACGCCCATCCTAAGAATTTTGCCACTCCACAAACTAAGGTGGTGTTGGTGGTGGTTTTAAGGATTCGGATAGCAACAGTGTGATCCCTTGTTCCTAACAGTAGACATGCAGGTTTAAGCCATTTCGTCCTGGGTGACACGTAGGCTGGGCATGCAAAGAAAAGATGGGAGACGCATTCAGTAACACCAGGACAAAAGGGGCAGTCAGGGGGGGTCTTGTGGGGGGGTTTCCATTTACTAGTATAGTTGCGAACTGGAAGCGTCCCAAACCTGAACTGGATAAAAAGTGACCTGTCCCTGGGCTTGGTAATAAAGTCAAGGTATGGTTCTAGAAGAATAGTTGACTTATGTTGATAAAAAGCCTCTGTCAACCTTCCAATGTTGGGGTCTCTTTGTTCCGAGGCATCCACCCAAGCCCAATAGGCTCGCTTAACTTCAATCTTTGATAGAGGTTCCCCCGCTGGCCAGTTAGTTATGAGGCCGGTTGCAATCAGGAGTTTTTTTGTATTTGCAAGCCACTCAATTTTATGGGCACCTTGTAGGTTCATAACCTCCCTGAGCCCTTCAGCATAATTAGAGAGCTCAGGGGTTCGCCACAGCCGCGCCCAGTATAACAGAGGGCGGAGAGTGGCTAAATCTCTAATTGAACGCCTTCCAAAATCACTAAAGAGTGGTTTAGTCGGGGTACCCCTAGGAAGTGATACAAGTTCCCTGAGGAACTTGTTTTCATTGGTAGTCAGTAAATCAACGCAGCTATAGCCCCATAATTCGGCGCCATAAAGTGCACTACCCACAGCCTTTGCAGCATAGATGTTTAGCACTGGGGTAATAGGTTTGGAAGTGGAGGCCCGAAATTCCTTGCCCAAAGCACCAGTTACTCTTTTCAGATTAAGTGCCATTTTGTCTATATGAGGCTGCCATCTGAGCCTGTCAGAGATTCTGATTCCCAAATAGTCAAACTCTCTGACACGCTCCAATGGTTTCCCCTCTAGGGTCAGAGTCAAGCCAGAGTATTTTGAGGGATTAAAATAAAGGAGTTTGGTCTTAGTGGTGTTGATGACGAGGCCTCTGCGCTCACAGAACAAGGAGAAGCGCTGTAGCAACTTCTGTAAGCCAGACGGAGTTTTTGATATTAACAGGGTGTCGTCTGCGAAAAGAAGTGCTGGAACTTTATCGCCCGCCAGAGCGGGAACGTCCGCTTCAACTTCAAGCAAAAAAGAGACCACGCCATTAACAAATAGCGTAAAAAGTGTTGGCGCCATAACACACCCTTGCCGAACCCCTCTACTTACTGGGATTTTATTTGTTTTCTGACCCTGTGATCCCCATCTGATGCAGGCATAGTTCTCTTCATGCATTCGGATGAGGAGTTTCAAAATGTAGGGAGGGATGCCCAGCTCCTCCAGGATTGACCACAAACGGTCGCGGGGGACCAAGTCGAAGGCGGTTTTGAGGTCAATGAACGCAAGGTATAAAGCACCCTTGCCGATAGAGACCGTCTTCCAATGAAGAAGCATTAGCCTGAAAGCTTGGTCTATGGTGCTAGTGCACGCCCTGAATCCCGCCTGGAACTTAGTTAAAATCCCTTCCTCATCCACCCAGGAGTGTATCCTCTCCAAAAGAACCCTGCCGACCAGCTTCTGTCCTGAGTCGATTAAACTGATAGGGCGATAGTTCGCCGGGTCACCCCTTACGCCCTTCTTGAAAATGGGGATAACTTCTGCCCCCTTCCATGACTCCGGCACCGGGGATCCACTCAATAGGCTGTTAATATAAATTGTAAAGAACGCAGCCCAGCCTGTTGGATTTGCTTTAAAAAGGTCTCCCGGAATACCATCAGGACCTGGTGCCTTGGCAGATACAATCTTATCAATTGCAGTTTGGACCTCTTTCTCCTTAATGCTGGGGAACAGGACATGGTCATGCGATCTTTCTGGAGTCCCGGGGGTGGAGAACTGGTCTACCCCAACCTCAGGATCTGCGTACAAGTTCCTGAAGTGGTTAAACCATTCCCCATCCGTGATGTGATTAGGGATTTGCGCCTGGGCACAGCTGGATGATCTCCTCAAAATTGACCAAAAAAGCTCGCCATTTTTTGCTTGGCTCGCTAGTTTCAGGGAGACCCAACGCTGTTCTTCCCAGAGTTTCTTAGCAGATACGAGGGCTTGCCTGTAAAGCTGCCTCGCTTGCCTAACCTCAGCAGGTCTTTTTTGTTTAGGAACAGTTACCAGCCAGTGAATACATGAATTCTAATACATCTGAGAAGGAAATAAAGACATTGATTAAGAATAACTGGAGAGTCTTGGAACAGGATGAGGATCCAAAAGGCCATATACAAGATCATCCGAATGTAACCAATGGGAAGATGAACTCACTAGGAGACCTTTTAGTCCAAAGTTTTTTACCCAATCAAGATCAATCGGGGAATTGGCTACTGTTGAACCAACAAGGTTTCTATAAATGCGCTAAATGCAAAGCCTGTAAATGGGGTGACAACAGGACTGAAGTCAAAATTGTGAATGGAAGGATGAGAAAGATCAAGGGACATATACATTGTGTAAGTACTCATGTAGTATATGCATTAGTATGTGAGTCTGGAATGAAATACATAGGAAGCACAATAAACAAATTAAAGCTATGTATTTTACAGCACATTCGAGCAATCTCAAATAAGGATTTCACTTATGGAATTGCAAAACATATCTGGGAGAAACACAATAGAGATATCAATAAATGTGTGTATTATGGAATCCAACAAATCATGTTAAAGGCAAGAGGTGGCAACAGAGAATTAAACTTGCAAAGAGCAGAATCGAGGTGGATTTTGTCAATGAGAACTGAAAACCAATGGGGTCTTAATACAGATGCTGAATTGCATGTACACCTTTGAAAAATCAAACTTGTTAGGAATCTAACAATCAGTGGCCCTATCATCTGTCTTTTAGCAATCAGTTCAGAAAACTGTATTTCAGCCGTTATGACCATAAAAGTGAATGTACAATATAATACATTTAATTTGAAGATAAAATAATTAAAAGGGAATCCATTCAACTCACAACGAAGCATGTGCATCACATGAATATAGCATAGAAGCAGTCTGCGTTACGACCAGCCCAAACCCAGAAACCTCATTAAAGAGCATGTGCAATATATATACAATACAGAAACCAATAACAAGGAGCGGTAAGCACAGTGCTATCCACGAAAGCACGAGCCCAAGCCCGCTGGCCCTCCATTACGATAGCTTTTATACAGTGCTTGTGCCTAACATATAATCTGATTACATAGACGTACGCCCTAGCCCAAAAAAACACCATTCGGCTTATTGGTGATTTTGTACAGTATTCATAAAACCAAATATACATTAGTAATATAATAAAAACAGCTCACAAAAAAGTCATAAATCCTTAAATACAATTTGAAAAAACATCCAGAATTCATTTAAAAATATTGTAAGATAATCAGTCAGAGCCTATGGGGGTCAACTTCATGAGAGCTCTACGTATGCACCACATAGAAAATAAAAAGGACGATATTGAGAATACAATAGGGAGATGAATAACATATTTCAATATCCTAAAAGCCTCTATGCAGTGCCTTGTTTCATTTTCTTTGTTTTATTACAGGAGGAAAGGAAGGGGCCGACTCCGGGTTGGAGTTGTGAACAGAGGTCCCTACCCTTTTCTTCAATATCACGTCGCCGTGCTGAAGAGCACAGCACAGATAAGACTGTTTTGTTTGTTTGTTTGTATTCGAACTTAAATTTGATTGTTTATTAGACATGAGCCTTACAATTGTAGAGGGTTCTGCGTCACGGTTGTATATTGGTAAATTGGTAAACACAGACCTCACGAACTCAGGAAGAAGAACGGAACAAGTATAAGCCAATCATTTACTCTTTCCCACTGTTATTACCATAGGTGTGATTTGAGCACAATCTGAATATTATTTTATAGAAGAAATGACACAGATAATCACTTGACAAATCAGAGTTGTGAAATATGTACAACAAATTGAGCCACTTGGCCCATACACCGACAATAGGAATACTGAACCGCTCCAGTAATCGTGTTGCAATAATTATTTTGGAAAAATATCAGAAAATGGAATAATGTAAATATGATTGCAATACCAACAATACACATCAGTGGTATACAATAAATATTTGCATTGGAAACTTATCCACATAGAAGCCACTAGGCGATTACATGAATACCTAGTATGTGATATTTGTGAGCTGTAACAAGGACTCCAGGTGCACTACAAAATATCTGCCACATTAGTATGGCAAAACCACTTCAATATTGGAAGGGGTCCACTTTCTATGTTTTGTCAACTCTATGTAAACGTGAGGTCTGCAACATTTTCAATGTGTGACCAAGACTGCTTTGCAGTCGAAACGCGTAACTCTAATTACCAGCATATTTTCCCTGAGAGTAGTAAAGTTAGGAGCCCTAACTTTACTACTACTAAATGCCTTCTGTGAATACCAAAAGTAGTAAGTTTAGGATTGTAGCTCAGATTAGTTCTGTGAATCGGCCCCAAACTATTTACCTGTAATATAATGCCTGGGATACACTTACCTGAGATATAACCACTGCGATGTAATGGTAAGACACCAGACATCAGCTCAAACTATCTGTGAGTAGCCAGGAGAGAACGCGGCATTTGTTAGCAAACTGGGTCTTATTGACTCTCCCTTTAGAAATATGTAATGTCAAAACTGAGGTTGTCCGCTCTGTTTCCTTAATAATGTACTCTACCATAGCAACCATATAAAAAGTATTTTGTAATCTTACTTGCCCAATGTACGTGTAATGTACCACTACACTTTCTTAAAATTCTTTTGGGAGTATTTTCGAATGTCATTTTTATCCTATAATGCTTTGACCAATGTCACGAAACTCCCTCCAGATTCATTGGCGCAATACCACTAAACCCCAGTGTAAATTGTGCGTCCCATACAAATGGGTTTAACAAATTCTACTGCTCCAATTAAATAAAAAATGCACTATTTACCACTAAATTTGGCATAAAAGCATAGTGGAGTATCGCCAAGCGCCCCTGAAGGGTGAGTGACTTAATATAAAATAACATTTTGCTCTTTTCTTTATTTCAAATCCCTGTATACAACGGTTACTATCACACTCATTTTCATGAGACGTGTTAGCGCCCTGGGAAGGATGAAACGTTGAGTTGTCTCTGCCAGGATCGAACTCATAGATGTCAGCAGCGAGCGATTAACCGATTATGCGAGTTACAGCAGTGCCCGAGAGCGCTACTTCAAAACGTCTAGCGCGAGGGGCAGATTTCGTTCGATGTCAGAAGCAAGTGCATGGCCTTACATTGTGACTCGCCCTGCCCCAGACGCGTGGGCCCTTGGGTGTAACTCTCACAGGATGGCAGAGGCACGCGCGGCGAGGATGCTGAAGAGGAAGGAAAGGGCACGGCGGGTAACGTAACTAACGTCAGCGTGTAAATGATTCGAGCGGTGGGAGTTGGCACGCTGCAGACGACGGGTGGCACCAGACAAAGCCCTGGGCCTCTGCCCACATCTCAGCTGGTACAGACAGTTCCGCGGCCCGGCTGCTCTCTGCTCAGATCACTAACAATGGGGGGCGTGACGTGCAAGGTGGAGACGCAATATTCAGTAAACACTAAAGTTAGCGTAGGCCGATAGCAGTGACGCACGTGTGCCGCAGGTGGACTTGGGGTCCCCTCCTCGAGGGGTGAGATCAGGTTTGTAGCCGGTGATATATATATTTAAGAAGCGTGCTACTGTCAACGGCAGTAGCATAGACCGGACCTGAGGAAGGTCGGGTCTCTCCCTGAAATTATTATATTAAAGTACTGCAATATGCCGACATTTTAAACGTGAAACATTTTGTGAGGGATTTACTATTTTTACTGTTTTATTTGTTTATTGTTTATATTATCCAAAGGTGCTAGAGCGATTTACAAAAGACATATGTCGTTATATGGATAATTACAGAGGGTTCAAAATTACGAAATATTAAAAAATATCTTCTTCATTATATATTTATATCTAGTTTTTTATTGCTATTTTAGTAGACCAATATCCACACTATAGTAGCTCTGTTTTATAGTTAATGCAATATTTGTATAGCTGTTTCCTTCCCTCCCCTTTTATTTTTCAATGAATGCATTTACTGATGTTACCTACTGTAATTCAATTGATGTTTTTGTATCTTAATATTGTGATTAGGTATTTTCTCTCAATATTATTTTTTCTGTATTGTCTTTGTTTATTGCTTAATATGAAAACTCAATAAAATATTTTGAACACAAAAAAAATTACATAAGGTCCAGAATTACAAGATGGTAACCCATTACAGAAAAAAAGAAAATAAGTCGGACAAGAAGTATATACAGCAGTGAAAAGGTTGCAGGAGCCTGATGACGTGGGGATAGCGCAGTTCTGTGACAAGAGATGAGTGAACATGTTCTCAATGGAGAGGATTATCTACAATGTCTTAGCTAAAATATCGTTGAAGGAGGAGGGCTGTCAGTTCTGCATTGAAGGTCTCTTCTATCACGAAGAATACGGGAAAAGTAACTGACAAATTGTGCACTTTAAACGACAGTCGGCCTAGAACATTGGTCAAGACGTTATCGAGTGTAATGGGAGAGACCAACTCGGGTGAAGAGGGGGAACCTGCAACAAAGACTTATGCATTGATAAATGGGATTAGAGAGAAAAACGTTAGAAGAGAATTGGAGGTCTGTCTCAATGAAAAGTTGTAAAACGCATTCCAAATAGTGTGTTTTAAGCACATTACATTAGTAGTGTCTGGTAAGTGAACTTGATTTAAATACACTTTTCTAGTTGCTCTTTGGTGATCAGCTTTGAAAGATTTGGTTGGTATCGTTAGTCACAATAGTGTTTTTAACACAGATTGGGCCTGGAGCATTGGTTAACACTGGAAGGAATGTAAATGAAACTTTACAAGGAAATACCTGGGCAAATTAAGGAATTTGGTATGAAGGTGAGTAGAGGCTGCCCTGATGAAGTATCCTCAGTGGTGAATTTGAGAAAGATAGAGTGCCGGGGCCTGAAGCTCTGCTCAAAAGATGTGGCTGGTGCAATTAAATGCCAGCGCTCGGCAAACCAAGGCCTGAGTGTCCTTAAAAACCGCCTGATGCTTCTTTAATTCCCATGCAGACAGTCCCTGCCCCTTCATCTCACTCTTGCAGGCTCCTGCTTTCCACTTTGTGTTGGAAAAATAAGTACCAGTGCCCAAAAAGAAGTGCCTCTGGCCTCCAATGCCAACCACCGGCTTCAAATTAAGCACTGAGTATCCTTAAATCACCGTCTTTTTGTGAACAGTACTTCTAAATATATATGCAGCACCTCCTGGACAGTCTTAACAAATCTTACATCAGTTGTTCCTCATGAGACAGAATTCACTAGGGTGGGGGCTTCAGGTGAATCAAACAGCACCCTTGCATTATATGAGGGATCATTGGGGTACCGTGTGGCTGACCTGGGGCAACGCTCCAGTTTGTACAGTACCCAGTGCTTTAAATGGGCCGGTACTCACCGGTACTGAGTACCGGCACTTCCGAATTCTTTTGCCGTCAGTACCGGCCCTTCACTGTAGCCAGGGAGAGCACCGGTACCCTGATCCACGGCAGGGCAGACGCACGTTAGGTTTCTCCTCCAGTGCAGGGCAGATGAACAGAGTTGTGAAGTAGCCTTTTTCAGAGTTGCCGCGCCCATTTGAATGTCCCCAAACTGCAGGGGTTTGAAAGGGACTGTGTCACACTGATGAACAGGACAGGATCGCTAGACAGACCCTGCACTGTCAATGAGGTTCGCAGCGACCAGTCCAGTGAAAGGGCCATCACGGCTTTCATTATGTGTAATGAGTTAATCTGTTTTATTGACACAAACACATTTCTCTTGTGCTTTAATATGTGCTGCAACTAGTACAAAAGTAATTATGTATGATCATATCTTGCCCTTAGCCCCACCCCTAGCTCCGCCCACTTGCCACACCTCTATTTTATTGAGTACCTGCACTTATTTTCCCCCATTTAAAGCACTGACAGTACCATTTGTTTTCAATGGAAAGCCCATAAAACTAAAACTATCAAGTGAGGAAAGACCAGTTTCCAGATGCTTTGGCTTTGGCAGGATAGATGGCAGCTAAACTTTTGCTCAACTCTTGGTTGACTGTTGCTAAATGCATCCAACTTCTCTTTCAATAAACTTGAGATCATTATTTTCACCCAATCAAAGCTCTGTCGCCTGCTTCATACATCCAGAGAGGCGGGATGTTTTCAGTGTTCTGCCGGCATCATAAAGTTGCCCCAAATCGTTCCAGCTCACAAGATGGGCCTGATTACAAGTGGGTCAGGACTCAAGGCGCTACTTATCACACGTCATAAATAATGATACCCCAGGGCACGTCATTTATTAGGTGCAAGAAATAGCGTCTAGTACGAGTTTTCAGGGAACAACATGAGGATTTTGGTGTTAACGCACCCAAAATCCTGTGGTATGGTAAATACCATACACATTTCCCCTGTTAAATTTTGCAAGGTTTGGTCTACCGAAATTCAATGATTCATTCAATAATTATCGGATGTGATAAATACCTTCCAACTCATAAGTCCGACCCAAGTGCGAACATGGGTTTAACACAGACCCACTCACAATCGGGCCCTATGACTTCGGCAGGGCCAGCAGTCGTTAAGGAATAGGGTCGGACTGGCCTATGGGGCAATCTGGCAGTTCCAGAGGGACCAGTCTGACAGGTCAGTGTGTGGGCCAGGTTTGTGGTGTGGTGCGCCGGGCTTGTGGCTGTGTGTGGGCTGGGGCTGTAAACATCCCTAAATAAAGACAAGGCAGCAGTAGCAAGGGGCACTGTGCAGACTGTTGATGCAGCATGGATAAACAAAATCCTCCTTAGGAGAGCTGGGATGCGTCATAGTTTTTATCTTTTTGATATGGAAGGAACTTAGTGAATGTAAGTGACACAATCCTCCATTGCCCTCAGCAAGCACAAAAACCTGTGGTTTCCCACAGCTCAGACAGCAAGTCTTAAACAATTGAGAGCTGCTTGATTTACAAATGTGGCCCACTTCATTAACGTGGACCACTTTTATTTGCTGTCGTTCCTATTTTCTGCCCCGGCACAACTCAATTAAAGAGAAACCCAGTTCATATCAATGTATGAGGCCCAGCGCCTGCATCCATCTATGTACAAATCATATTATCATGCATCAGATCCACAGTGGACCTTCTTACCCGCACCAAAACGAATCAGACCACCTCAGCATTTGTCTCTCTTGCACTGTGAGTGACAGAATTTTCCTGATGATATGTGCACAGCTATTTCTGTGCCATGGCTGATGTGCCTAGGCTACTAGGCTACTAGGCCCCTCCTTTTCTGTGAAAATGTTTATATGATTCCCAAATATGTTTTGAATATTACCTGTGTTTGCAAAAAAATATGCATACTTGCCAAGGTCAAATCTATTGACTTTGTCAATGCCTGTTTCTATATGGAGAAAGTAACTGTGTCCAAACAGGTTGTTAGCCGTTACTGAGCGCCCTCAGCTCTCAGTGATAGGAGATCTGAGACACCAAGCACTGTCCTCTCTTTCCTGCCCGTGTTCCTTCCTGTCCTTCAAATGTGGGTGGGTTACATTTGTTTAGAAAGTGCTGCATCCATTCCCTGCAGGATTAACAGTGCTTTAAAGCTTTTTATTAAAAAAAAATTAATCGTCATTCATAGTTTAAGAGAGGCATACATTTAGTTTGTTCCAGTAACAGTGCTTTCAAGCTTTAAATGCAGGGAACCAAACTGAACCAAACCAATTGAAAGGCGGGCTAACAAAAAAAAAAAGCATTGGCATAGCCAATAGGTCTCGCCTTTGGGACCTTGTAAGTGTTTAGCCATGCAACAGTTGCATAACTAAATACTTATAAGGTCCCAAAAGAGAGACCTATTGGCTATGACAAGCGCCCCTGCGGCCGCAAAAGTGATCGCGATCAAACATCAAAGCGGCCGTGGGGCCGCGAAGTGAAAGTAATGGCGGTAAAGCGCGGCGCGCGCGACCACGCCCACGCACGGTACCTCTAGGCTGGCCTGGTAGCACTTTTTGGAGCCCTCTCAATACGTCTCGCCAGACCAGCGCATGCGCTGGGTCAGGCGAGACCTAAAATTAATACTATATCAAGGCATGGATTCAGAATGTTGTACATATTATGGATGTCATCGCACACTGCTAAAATGATAATGGAGGTGCCCTGCCCCTCAGCTGAAGCCTTTTTGAATCCCTTGGGCCGGATTCAGGGTTGGGTGGAAAAACAAAACCATCGGATTTGCGCTGGAAGTGCTAAATACAACTGTGGGGATTTCTCCTCTTGTAGATAATCCGTCGGCCGAATTACCCCAAAAATATGAATATAGCAGAGGCAAAATCGCGGGTGAGCCTTTCAACTGAGGTTATCACTTCCCTGTGGCATCTGCACAGCTCGCAGGAGCCTGCACTTTACCTCTGGACCATCACAACTTTAAGGAAAGGCCCCGAGTAATCTGTCAGAAGAGGGCTCCACTCAAAGATTGACTTCCCACGCCGCAGAGCTCAACTTTCCATGATTTTCAACGAGCACAGACACTTCCTTGCCCTGTTTTTGTATCATCAGAGTGATGTAGAAGAACACATAACCCTCATCTGTTGAAGTTCCAAAAATGAAGGTGCTGCTGTTTGGACACATGTGGCAATGACAAAAAAACACAAGTCTGATGAATGCAATTTGCGGTGTAGGTTGAGCAAATCTTGGTTTGTTTTCATGGATGGAGCTGGGCGTATCTGCTGAACCGGAACTTCAACAGCCGGTAAGGGAACAGACTGCCCATTCACGTCCAATAGTGATTTAGGAGTGCAGCATTAGATTAGAGTGTCTTTTAACGGAGTCGTCGCCAAGAGTGTTCTTTCCCAGAGAAAGGCGCGAAGAGTGTTCTTTCCCAGAGAAAGGGTAGAAGCAATAAAATGCATCAGACCACCTGAGGCGGAAACATCACTTTAATAATAATCGTTTATTGAGCACATCACACACGGAATTACTTAATAGCGCTCGAATAATAGGTGATGTTATTTAACGGACCCAAGGGTATTCGTTTAATACGCTTTCTTTTGCTCAAGATAGCTCGGTGTGTTCCTGCGCCGGCTGCCTGAACAGGTCTGTGTGGGTCAGGCGCGCAACGCCCAGTGTGCTCAAAGGGCTTCAGCGCCACCCCCCACCGCCGTCGTGTGGGGCAGACCGGGCTGAGACAGCTTCCCGGGCAGGCGACCGTCTTATTGCAGCCGCTCCCGAGTACTTACCAGCTCTTTAAAAGACCATTCACTTGTTAACGAAGCTTTGTTCTGGTTCAGAGCCCCTGCATCTCCACTCTGCCTACCGCTGGAAGAGTCCCCCCCCCCCCCCCTGAAATTTCTATTAGCCCCCTCCCCCCGAAATTTGGCACTAGGTGCGCCTCTGATGTGGGTAGAATCTGAAGGCAAAAGGCTTGGACCCAATGAACGCCTCCCGCCTTTCATCCACACAAGGGTGAATCACCGATACATTTTAGTTGTGTCGTAGCACAACATATATATAGCCATTAAAGATTGTCCGGACGCTCCGGAAGCAGTATTGTGCGTTGTGTCGGCCTAGCGCCCAGTATTTGCATTTCAACCTGTAGGTGGGTGCATTTGCGGGGTGAACTTGGCGTCATCTGTTCAATATCCTGTCTGAGACTTGAGTGATGAAAGCAGGCAGGGTCAGGACAAGTGCATATTGACTTAACGTCTGGTCTTTTGCACCCCAGCAGGCTGCTGACCCTTGAACGACAGGGGTCATCCTGCTCCATGCTGGGGGTCTTTGATCCCAGCTGCCACTCACACCAGCAAGGCTGTCTTTGCAAATGGAAGACGTCAAAGCAGCTGAACAACCAGACCACGCGCTAAAGTATGCAGAGCCGGTGTAATGACGGGATACAGAGGCGGGGGGGGGGGGGGGGGGGTCCTGTCCATCATGGCCGGCCAGTTATCTGCAAAAGCCTGCCTCTAATGCATCAGATTTACACAAACCCTAAAAAGATATCAACAAACTAGTTCAAGTTGTACAGATGTAAACCATGTAAGTATGTTTACCTCCGCTCTTCCTGTTCCGTTGAAATTCGACCAGGGTTATAGGACTTAAAGGTCGAAGAGTAAGTAGGGTGACCAGAATTTTAAGGCCAAAAACCGAGAGATTTCACAAAAAATAGAAGAAGGACTACAATTTTACTTCAAGCGAGCGCACAGCATGACAGCGCTCCTCAGCAGAGACTTACAGAACAGGCTGTAGTGTAAGAACATACCTAAAATGCAATTTTTAAGCCAAATTGCTTGCCTGTTAATTAAATTTCTTTCTTGAAACAATTGCTAATTATCCCTGCTTTGTAAAACATAAAAAAGCACCTCCCGACGTTTTCAGTCGACCCTCTCTAAAAACCAGAACATGAGCTAAATTTCCTGGAATCTGCCGGGACAGCTGGCGAAAATCCGGGACCGTCCTGGCAAATCCGTGACGCCTGGTCACCCTATGGAAGAGATCAAATCTGGCTCTTGGGCGTTGCTGCCTCTTCCTCTGAAGGGTCTCTCCAGCTTTTGGAAGGCTGTGACGTGTGATCAATGTCATTGACATTGTAATTGCAATTGGTACTCATATAGCACTTGCTACCCCTGACGAGACGTTGAAGTGCTTTGATGACGAGTAGCCCGACACTCCGGAACCCAAAATTAGAGGTTAATAGTTAGTAGATTAGTAATATTTTTTGTGCAGTAGTTGTGTTAGATTTGTGCTCTTGATGTCTTGTGTGTTTAAAAGAATTTATAGCTGGATAGGATCATTGGGAATGGGCTTTAAAGGGGAAGTAGTAAGTTGTTTTTGTAGGTAGTGGTGGTGTGTGGATGTCAGTTGGGTGTCATAGCTAAGCAAGCATTGGCAAAGCCAATAGGTTTTGCCTATGCAAGAGCTAATGGCGTCGCCAATATGTTTTAGCAATGTTGAACACCAGAACGGCTGCTGTTCAGCGTGGCTAAAAGTTAGTGGGGTAGATGAGAGTAGCGTGGAGAGGAGTGTCGCAAAATGGAGTACAGTGGAGTGTTATGGAGTGGCATAGAGTGGTATGGAGTGGCACAGAGTAGAAGTGGTGTGGCAAGAAGTGAAGTGGAGTATCCTGCAGTAGCAGACAGTTTTCTGGAGTGTTGTAGAGGGAGTAGAGTGTCGTTGAGTAAGGGCATAGAGTTAAGTGGCGTAGAGTGGAGTACAGTGTCAGAGTTGAGTAGAGTATCGCAGAGTGGAGTGGCACATAGTGTGTTTATTTTTTATTTTTTATTTTTATTGTGTCCTCATTTTCAACCCACTTGGGCTTGTCCACGCTGATGATTAGAGAGAAGTACAACCGTCTCAGTACACTGGATCTGCTGGCTTATACCCAATAAGGGTCAAGCCTGCCGGTGTTATCTCGATCAACAGTTCAGGGACAATGCCCACTTGGGAGGCCCATTACTCAGCTTAAACTGCTGGAGCGTCTCAATCATACCCATAAGAGGGCTACAGAGTATACCAGAGAAGGCGGGCTGTGTAATCCTTGGACTAGGGGGAAAAAAAAAAACCCTAGCTCCATTTCAACAAATTCCAGCAGTCTCGCTTCTTCTTATTTCCTGCCCTTGAGAGATCTAGTCTAGATATTCTCAACAGAGAGGTCTGCCAATCTTGATGTGTAGGTGGTAACGAGTCTTTCCATTTAATGCAGATCTCTCTTCTGGCAAGTAAGATGGCATAAAATAGAAGTTTCTTAGATGAGCCTTGAAAATTATTTGCGAGACCAAAGATAAGCATAGGTAAATTGATAGTAATATGCAGTGGCGGCTGGTGACATTTGAAAGTGGTGAGGCGGGAAGTTATCGTGGTACTGAGGCGAGCGAAAAACCTACCGGGGTAGGCTGCAATAGATCAGCTATTTTCTTCATAACAAGCGAAATGAGAAAATGAAAGGCTGTTAAGTACTTTCCCGTTGTGTTTCGACTGCTGAGCTTCAAGCGTGATTTGGTGAATGGCTTTGAAAAATTCTGCTACAGGTTATGGCAAACTGCAGTTTCTTGTTTTAATGACAGATAAGCAGCCCACTTCACATACACACACACGCACATCATTCTTGCCGTGGTTTGTACTGGTCAGACAACCACTTGTTCTTGTCCTTGCATGATACATGCAACAATTACGACCCTCTCAAAGGAAAAATCCTAGAGCGGGCCTGTATATGAAGCATGTACAGCCTGCCTGTTTGCAATGCTAGCGTTATTCTAAATAATGCTCCTTAAAATCATTTTGAAGCAAAAAGATTTGTTTTCTCTTCCTTGAAAACGGTGCAAAACATCACAGTTTGCAACTTGCTTCCTGCTGCATCACGTATCATCTCTGTGAAGAGCTGACACCCCACCACAAATAGCTTCAGTCTAGTCTTCATTTACAAAAATATCACCTACGCCTTCTTTGCCAAGTAAACCCACTTCTTGTGCCAATTCGACCCATCTGAAAATAACATCCCATCTGCATAGCAGACACCCAGGCTTACAGTGGCGCATAATGGAGTTCAGGAATACGAAAGAGGTTGCACCAGTGGCAAAAGTGAGATCGGTAATGTAAGGTATGATAGATACCGTGACGTAAAGTGACACAGCACAACAGAACAGAACCCACTTCTTGTTCCAATTAGACCCATCTGAAAATACCATTCGATCTGCATACCGGACACTTCCAGTTTACAGCAGCGCATAATGGAGCTCAGGAATGAAAGGTTGCACCAGAGGGAAAAGTGATACCTGTAAAGTAACGTCACCTAATATAGATAACGTAACGTAACACAGCATAACATAACAACTGAAGACACAGGGTTTGAAAGTTAGCCAAGCACCCACCAATCTCTGTACAACTACTACAGATGCCCAAGGAAACTACAGAGCTGTCCCTTCTGTCTAATATTTTAATTTATTTTCATTTTTTATGTAGTTAGCGCTTTTCTAGCACTGCCCAGTTCTTCGCCCTCAAGTCAGCATAGGTTTTCACGTTTCGCCACAGCGCGGAGATCCCACTAGGTGGCCACAATCCAGTTTAAATCATGTTGGTGTGCACAACTCTGAGGAGACCGGCACCTCTTCCAATAAGCTGCACACACAGCAGCTGCCAGGCCAGGGATCGATCCTCTGGCAAACAGCAGTATGTCTTGCCGGTGAAATCCAATTATCCTTAACTGTTACCATGTACATTACTTGGATGACAGATCTTAAGTTGTTAAGAAACATATTCTATGTGTATAGAACTGAATATTTTGTACAAATTCCTCGAAAACTTTAATGATAAAAGTCCTGGAAATCGCGAATGTTAGTAGAGATAGCAGCAACGAATACACCTTTTAACTAACAAAGTAGAGAACGGATAACAGTTAATTGCCTTCAGATTTTAAAGACTGACAATATACCACGTGAGTGTATACATGAGAAGGCATAAAGCAACTTTCAAAACAGGGTGTTTATGTTTCAAACATTTTTCCTGATTTCGTTTCATTTATTGGGCCATGTGATACATTTCTTTATCTCCAAAAACACTGAGAGGGTGAGGGAATATCACTCTTGTTCCCCCAGGGTTAAGTCAATTAAACAACTAAAGAGTGACAAGGGAAAAAAAGGAAGAAGGAGCAAAAAAACACGGGCAAAAACCAAAAAGAATTGTTAAAAGAACCCTCACTCACCAACCTAGTTGGTGACATGCTTCATCATCGGGTTCCCACCAGAGAGGCCGAGTGCCTCTCTGGTGTGCTACAACACCTGAATTACAGCGGAGCTGGTTTCTGAAAGTGGAGGGGAGTGAAATTAAAAAGTAAATGGTTTTAACCGTCAACTAATTTAATGTCGGCAAACCAAAGACCAATAAAAACGTGAATTGGGCAAGTTCTGGCTAGTTAGGTTAACCAGAGCTTAACCAATTAGTGATAAGGTCGACATGACATGTTTCTGCTTAAATGCGCCCAATTGGCTAAGCTTTCATCAGGACCACAAGGGTCTCCACGGCGGTATGCGCACGCTAAGGCGCACCCTAACCTGTGGAGAACGAAATGGCAAAACTCACGGTTTTACCAAGTAGCCATCCTAGTATTTCCGGGGCTATAAATGTCTGTAAAGGAAGAAGACAGACGCAACATATATAACAAACATACCAAGACATAAATTCATCGGTTTACATTTGTTTAAATTTTGCTTGTTTTGGTGAATAAGCAATTTGATAATCCCGTGTTGTGGAGCGGGAGTGGGTGTCTCAATAGCAATTGTAGCTTGAAACGCTCAAAAGCGAGTGATTCCTCGTCATAGAACAAAGGGGGGCTCATAGAGGTATTCTCCATAAGACCCTGTGCACTATTTGTGTCTGCATTCGATTACATCTATGTGGTGTCAGGGTTGTTGACAAAGTGCAATCGTAGTGGCGAATATGCCACTGTGTATGCCGTAGGAATAGCGGACTCGTGCAGTGGTAGGCATGCTTTAAACAAGCGTCTGTGGTGTTTGCCAGGCGCCGTTTGCTCCAGAGCATGTCTAGCGATAACAAATTAGTTGTGAAAAGGCAGCAGCATGGATAAAAAAGGGTATTAAAATCATCTTACTTAAGTACTCGATGTTACTAACATCATGGGTCCGGGAGGGGGGGTAGTGAGCTATAGTTTCTGTCAGATGGAAGACAAAAGTTAGAATGTTGCGTTCTCTACAGAAAATAAGGCGACCGCAACTAGTTTCTAGCCAAGGAAAGATTCCCCAACTTACTTCCATGCTCGCACACTCCCGCAGTCAGCCTCGATCTGTCCTCCTCGGCCCGGATATTAGTGAGTGAATGGGGAACGCGGAAGTAAATACTCCGTGGTTCCAGTCACGTGGTTCGTTTTAGACGTATGGGTGTGCGTGATGCATTCCGTGTGTCTAAAGAGTAAGGAGACCTGCTCCTATTGGTTCATTCTACGTAAATGGACAAAATGAACCGGCGTACTGTGTTTGCCATGCGAAAGATGCTGAAAGTTCCCATGTTGATAATTACGGGGAATACCTAGAGGAATACACCATATAGAAGGGAACTCATTAAAAGTGTTGTGAATACGCTTTACATGTTTGAAAATCTTCGTGAAAGTGTTCACATTGGTTCTCCTCTGTTATATGAATTAAGAAATGGCATTTATGTTCTGCAGATTTATAATGCTCCCAGTAAATGCGATATTAACAACTGAGATAAATCTAAAAAACGCCTTTTTACAGGGTGGAGAACAGAAAACGTAAATAGCCTGATAATAAGTCAATGACTCAGGACAGGCCTTGTCACCATCAAGGTGGAATGATGGGGAAATCTAGTGACAGCGAAAATTGACAAATCAAAGGCATTTGCTGTGGAGAGAACTGCACGGAGGCTATTTTAGGTTATGACGTTACAGTGGCTCGTTAGGATCTGTAATTCAGTGTTTTAATATCGAACTCCAAGGAATATTATCATTCAAACCCTGAAGATGCGTCGATAAACGATAGATCCAACGTTGCTCTTTTTCGAATAGTAGTTGTTGGGTGTGTGGTCCAGGCTTCAGTTTTTCAATGATTGTCCACTTCATATCATTTGGTGTGTGGTTTAGCAGCAAGAAATGTTCAGTCAGTTTCGTGCTCTGCTTGCGACAGCGAATGGTGCTGCGATGTTCGCAGATGCGTTGTTTAATCTTCCTGCCAGTCATACCGACATATTTCAGTCCGCATGAACAGGTGATTAAGTATACCACATCGGTGGAATTGCAATTGGTATGCATTCTCTGTGTCCATTGCTTGCCTTGTTCCAACTCCAAATACTTTGAAGGTGATGTAAGATGGCAGACACTGCATGATCCGCAGGGGTAATGGCCAACAACAGGGGGAAGACCCCAAGCACTGACGATGGATTGGTCCTGGTTTCTGTCCGGCATCTTCGGACGGGTATGTACCAGGGAATCTTTAAGGCTCCTTGCTCTCTTATAGGAGAATAGGGGTTTCTCCCAGTCGTGTTTGTTGCTTGTAAGGATATTCCAATGTTTCTTAATGGACTTACATACTGCGTTGGATGCTGCGTTGTAAGTTGTAACGCAAGTGAGAGGTATTGAGTCAGAATCGTTTCTCTCATGGACTTCCAAGAGTGCTTCCCTGTTTTGATTGCGTGCGCGTTTGTTGCTCCTTGCAAGTATTTTTTCAGGGTAACCACGGTCTTGCAATTTTTTTGTGAGATCATTTGCCTGTAGCTTGTATGTGGTAACCTCACTGCAATTTCGACGAAGACGAAGATATTGGCCAAAAGGGAGGTTTTCCCTCAATGGGCGTGGGTGATAGCTGGTGAAATGTAGCAGATTGTTTTTAGCCGTAGGTTTATGGTGAGTTTTTGTTTGTAGGGTCCCGCCTGTCCTGGTGATGACCACATCCAGGAAAATCATTTCTTCTCTGCCATAAGAATGTGTGAACTTAAGGTGAGGATCACATGTGTTCACCCAGTTGAAAAAATCCAGTACAAGTTCCTCTGTTCCTAGCCAGATGATCAAAACATCATCAATATATCTTTTCCAAAAGAATATATTGGACGAATAAGGGTTTTGCGAGTCTAGGATGAACTTGCATTCGAAATTGAACACATACAGCCCTGCTACCGAAGGCGCGAAAGTACTGCCCATCGATGTGCCAGTTGACTGTAAAAACAGATCACCCTTATATTCAAAGAAGTTCCGTTTTAAAGCAAGAGTGGCACATTCAATTACAAATTCCCGTGGAGTTGTGTAGTTCCAGGTGCTCACCTCCAGGGAGCTCCTTATTACATCAATGGTGTCATCTTGGGGAATACAGGTGTAGAGGCTCTCAATGTCCATTGTTACCAAGAATAGACTTCCATCAGGGAGAGTGATCTCGCGTAGGAGAGCCAGTAGACTTTTCGTATCCTTAAGATAGGTGCTAGTTGATTGAATGAGAGGCTTCAAGAAAAAGTCACAGTATCGTGACAATGGTTCCAGTAGTGAGCCGATCCCGGAGACAATGGGGCGTCCAGGAGGTGGTATCCTGTTCTTATGAGTTTTCGGGAGCGTATAGAAATACGGGATGGTAGCCTCACTGGTTGTGAGGAAGATTGCTTCCTGTTTGGTGATAAAGCCCTGGAGTTCAGCGTTCTCGACCAAATCATGAATGGTGCTGTGGAGTTCTTGAGTGGGATCCACATCTAGAGGAGTATAGCTGATGGGATCGTTGAGGAGGCGTCTACATTCCTTATCATAGGCCGTGGTATCTTGAATTACTACACCGCCACCTTTGTCTGCTGATTTTATTACGATATCCGTATTGGCTTGTAAGGCGTGTAAAGCTTGGAATTTGCTTGCCTTCATGTTCTTGAAACGATCAGGTTCCATGAAAGCTTCAATGTCGTTTGATACTGCCTGTTCGAACGCTGTGATCTCAGGTGGGACCGCGTGGGGTGGGGGGGTGAAAGTGGATTTCACCTTAAACCCTGTGTCACTCGTTTGTGGCGGGGTACTGTCTAGAGGACGCTTTTCAAAGAAACGCTTGAGTTTCCTAAAGAAACATGAGAGTTCACATCTCAGTTTGAAGCGATCAAAACGGGCTGTAGGTATAAAACCTAACCCCTTTTCCAGAACTGAGGTCTCATCAGCTGTGAGTGTTACAGAAGAGAGGTTTGTTATCAAACTCGTTGATTGCTGGGGCCTGGTCGTTGTGCCTTGCTCCGCGTGTTGTCCCCTACTACTTCGTCCTGTTGCCAATGGACTTGGGTGGATCCTCTTCTGCGTCCCCGGCCTCTTCTGCCCCTCTCTAAAAAAGGCGGGCCGTATTGGTTCTGTTGGTATTGAGGATGTGGTAAGAAACCTGGGTTCCAACCCATCATCGGGTTAAACGGTGGGGGTTGGAAAGGTGATTGTTGGAAAGGGTGCCAGGTCTGGTTGTTGTATCGACGTCTATTCCGTCCTCTTCCTCGTTGACGTGCTTTGTAGCTGTCACCACTGGAATCACTAGCGGTGGCACCCTCAAATGAACCATCGGTACTGTAATCGTTCCTAGCTGGCGCGGTGTAGTCAGGGCTAGCATAGGGGTATGCTTTTATGTAAGACCATTTAGCCAGGTCTTTTTGGAATTTCTGGGCTTTGGATTGGGTGAGGGAATCTTTATACTCGTTCATTTCCTTATTGAGTTCGTCGAGCCGTTTCTTATAGCCTGTTAAAGTTGTCCTGAAGTGAGTTTCCGTCAGCTGGATCTCAACCATAACAGCCTCCGAGAGTCTCAATGCCGTCTTTATAATTAGCACTAACCAATCTCTGGTACAGTGCCATGCGATTTGAGCCCATTCTTTTCTAAATTGTGCATCATCTAGAAAAATACGGGGGGCGTTTGTGACGAGTAAGCCTTTGGGTGCTATGTTATTCCTGAGGTATTCAGTGAGGATTGTACCATGGAGAATGGTACGTATCCGCCCTCTCTTTTGTTCACTCAATTTGTCCCATTCAGTAGTTTGGGAAATAGTTTGAGCAATCGAGGGATCGGAAAAAAGTGAGGGGTCTGCCAACAAGGCATCCACCTCCTCGTTAGAGTAAGAGAGACCTAGATTATCCATGCTGCTGTGTAAAGAGAGTCGCTAAAGAAAGGGCAAAATACCCTCGCAGCTGTGCGCTGCCAAATATCTCCAAAAACACTGAGAGGGTGAGGGAATATCACTCTTGTTCCCCCAGGGTTAAGTCAATTAAACAACTAAAGAGTGACAAGGGAAAAAAAGGAAGAAGGAGCAAAAAAACACGGGCAAAAACCAAAAAGAATTGTTAAAAGAACCCTCACTCACCAACCTAGTTGGTGACATGCTTCATCATCGGGTTCCCACCAGAGAGGCCGAGTGCCTCTCTGGTGTGCTACAACGCCTGAATTACAGCGGAGCTGGTTTCTGAAAGTGGAGGGGAGTGAAATTAAAAAGTAAATGGTTTTAACCGTCAACTAATTTAATGTCGGCAAACCAAAGACCAATAAAAACGTGAATTGGGCAAGTTCTGGCTAGTTAGGTTAACCAGAGCTTAACCAATTAGTGATAAGGTCGACATGACATGTTTCTGCTTAAATGCGCCCAATTGGCTAAGCTTTCATCAGGACCACAAGGGTCTCCACGGCGGTATGCGCACGCTAAGGCGCACCCTAACCTGTGGAGAACGAAATGGCAAAACTCACGGTTTTACCAAGTAGCCATCCTAGTATTTCCGGGGCTATAAATGTCTGTAAAGGAAGAAGACAGACGCAACATATATAAAAAACATACCAAGACATAAATTCATCGGTTTACATTTGTTTAAATTTTGCTTGTTTTGGTGAATAAGCAATTTGATAATCCCGTGTTGTGGAGCGGGAGTGGGTGTCTCAATAGCAATTGTAGCTTGAAACGCTCAAAAGCGAGTGATTCCTCGTCATAGAACAAAGGGGGGCTCATAGAGGTATTCTCCATAAGACCCTGTGCACTATTTGTGTCTGCATTCGATTACATCTATGTGGTGTCAGGGTTGTTGACAAAGTGCAATCGTAGTGGCGAATATGCCACTGTGTATGCCGTAGGAATAGCGGACTCGTGCAGTGGTAGGCATGCTTTAAACAAGCGTCTGTGGTGTTTGCCAGGCGCCGTTTGCTCCAGAGCATGTCTAGCGATAACAAATTAGTTGTGAAAAGGCAGCAGCATGGATAAAAAAGGGTATTAAAATCATCTTACTTAAGTACTCGATGTTACTAACATCATGGGTCCGGGAGGGGGGTAGTGAGCTATAGTTTCTGTCAGATGGAAGACAAAAGTTAGAATGTTGCGTTCTCTACAGAAAATAAGGCGACCGCAACTAGTTTCTAGCCAAGGAAAGATTCCCCAACTTACTTCCATGCTCGCACACTCCCGCAGTCAGCCTCGATCTGTCCTCCTCGGCCCGGATATTAGTGAGTGAATGGGGAACGCGGAAGTAAATACTCCGTGGTTCCAGTCACGTGGTTCGTTTTAGACGTATGGGTGTGCGTGATGCATTCCGTGTGTCTAAAGAGTAAGGAGACCTGCTCCTATTGGTTCATTCTACGTAAATGGACAAAATGAACCGGCGTACTGTGTTTGCCATGCGAAAGATGCTGAAAGTTCCCATGTTGATAATTACGGGGAATACCTAGAGGAATACACCATATAGAAGGGAACTCATTAAAAGTGTTGTGAATACGCTTTACATGTTTGAAAATCTTCGTGAAAGTGTTCACATTGGTTCTCCTCTGTTATATGAATTAAGAAATGGCATTTATGTTCTGCAGATTTATAATGCTCCCAGTAAATGCGATATTAACAACTGAGATAAATCTAAAAAACGCCTTTTTACAGGGTGGAGAACAGAAAACGTAAATAGCCTGATAATAAGTCAATGACTCAGGACAGGCCTTGTCACCATCAAGGTGGAATGATGGGGAAATTTAGTGACAGCGAAAATTGACAAATCAAAGGCATTTGCTGTGGAGAGAACTGCACGGAGGCTATTTTAGGTTATGACGTTACAGTGGCTCGTTAGGATCTGTAATTCAGTGTTTTAATATCGAACTCCAAGGAATATTATCATTCAAACCCTGAAGATGCGTCGATAAACGATAGATCCAACGTTGCTCTTTTTCGAATAGTAGTTGTTGGGTGTGTGGTCCAGGCTTCAGTTTTTCAATGATTGTCCACTTCATATCATTTGGTGTGTGGTTTAGCAGCAAGAAATGTTCAGTCAGTTTCGTGCTCTGCTTGCGACAGCGAATGGTGCTGCGATGTTCGCAGATGCGTTGTTTAATCTTCCTGCCAGTCATACCGACATATTTCAGTCCGCATGAACAGGTGATTAAGTATACCACATCGGTGGAATTGCAATTGGTATGCATTCTCTGTGTCCATTGCTTGCCTTGTTCCAACTCCAAATACTTTGAAGGTGATGTAAGATGGCAGACACTGCATGATCCGCAGGGGTAATGGCCAACAACAGGGGGAAGACCCCAAGCACTGACGATGGATTGGTCCTGGTTTCTGTCCGGCATCTTCGGACGGGTATGTACCAGGGAATCTTTAAGGCTCCTTGCTCTCTTATAGGAGAATAGGGGTTTCTCCCAGTCGTGTTTGGCCAATATCTTCGTCTTCGTCGAAATTGCAGTGAGGTTACCACATACAAGCTACAGGCAAATGATCTCACAAAAAAATTGCAAGACCGTGGTTACCCTGAAAAAATACTTGCAAGGAGCAACAAACGCGCACGCAATCAAAACAGGGAAGCACTCTTGGAAGTCCATGAGAGAAACGATTCTGACTCAATACCTCTCACTTGCGTTACAACTTACAACGCAGCATCCAACGCAGTATGTAAGTCCATTAAGAAACATTGGAATATCCTTACAAGCAACAAACACGACTGGGAGAAACCCCTATTCTCCTATAAGAGAGCAAGGAGCCTTAAAGATTCCCTGGTACATACCCGTCCGAAGATGCCGGACAGAAACCAGGACCAATCCATCGTCAGTGCTTGGGGTCTTCCCCCTGTTGTTGGCCATTACCCCTGCGGATCATGCAGTGTCTGCCATCTTACATCACCTTCAAAGTATTTGGAGTTGGAACAAGGCAAGCAATGGACACAGAGAATGCATACCAATTGCAATTCCACCGATGTGGTATACTTAATCACCTGTTCATGCGGACTGAAATATGTCGGTATGACTGGCAGGAAGATTAAACAAAGCATCTGCGAACATCGCAGCACCATTCGCTGTCGCAAGCAGAGCACGAAACTGACTGAACATTTCTTGCTGCTAAACCACACACCAAATGATATGAAGTGGACAATCATTGAAAAACTGAAGCCTGGACCACACACCCAACAACTACTATTCGAAAAAGAGCAACGTTGGATCTATCGTTTATCGACGCATCTTCAGGGTTTGAATGATAATATTCCTTGGAGTTCGATATTAAAACACTGAATTACAGATCCTAACGAGCCACTGTAACGTCATAACCTAAAATAGCCTCCGTGCAGTTCTCTCCACAGCAAATGCCTTTGATTTGTCAATTTTCGCTGTCACTAGATTTCCCCATCATTCCACCTTGATGGTGACAAGGCCTGTCCTGAGTCATTGACTTATTATCAGGCTATTTACGTTTTCTGTTCTCCACCCTGTAAAAAGGCGTTTTTTAGATTTATCTCAGTTGTTAATATCGCATTTACTGGGAGCATTATAAATCTGCAGAACATAAATGCCATTTCTTAATTCATATAACAGAGGAGAACCAATGTGAACACTTTCACGAAGATTTTCAAACATGTAAAGCGTATTCACAACACTTTTAATGAGTTCCCTTCTATATGGTGTATTCCTCTAGGTATTCCCCGTAATTATCAACATGGGAACTTTCAGCATCTTTCGCATGGCAAACACAGTACGCCGGTTCATTTTGTCCATTTACGTAGAATGAACCAATAGGAGCAGGTCTCCTTACTCTTTAGACACACGGAATGCATCACGCACACCCATACGTCTAAAACGAACCACGTGACTGGAACCACGGAGTATTTACTTCCGCGTTCCCCATTCACTCACTAATATCCGGGCCGAGGAGGACAGATCGAGGCTGACTGCGGGAGTTTGCGAGCATGGAAGTAAGTTGGGGAATCTTTCCTTGGCTAGAAACTAGTTGCGGTCGCCTTATTTTCTGTAGAGAACGCAACATTCTAACTTTTGTCTTCCATCTGACAGAAACTATAGCTCACTACCCCCCTCCCGGACCCATGATGTTAGTAACATCGAGTACTTAAGTAAGATGATTTTAATACCCTTTTTTATCCATGCTGCTGCCTTTTCACAACTAATTTGTTATCGCTAGACATGCTCTGGAGCAAACGGCGCCTGGCAAACACCACAGACGCTTGTTTAAAGCATGCCTACCACTGCACGAGTCAGCTATTCCTACGGCATACACAGTGGCATATTCGCCACTACGATTGCACTTTGTCAACAACCCTGACACCACATAGATGTAATCGAATGCAGACACAAATAGTGCACAGGGTCTTATGGAGAATACCTCTATGAGCCCCCCTTTGTTCTATGACGAGGAATCACTCGCTTTTGAGCGTTTCAAGCTACAATTGCTATTGAGACACCCACTCCCGCTCCACAACACGGGATTATCAAATTGCTTATTCACCAAAACAAGCAAAATTTAAACAAATGTAAACCGATGAATTTATGTCTTGGTATGTTTTTTATATATGTTGCGTCTGTCTTCTTCCTTTACAGACATTTATAGCCCCGGAAATACTAGGATGGCTACTTGGTAAAACCGTGAGTTTTGCCATTTCGTTCTCCACAGGTTAGGGTGCGCCTTAGCGTGCGCATACCGCCGTGGAGACCCTTGTGGTCCTGATGAAAGCTTAGCCAATTGGGCGCATTTAAGCAGAAACATGTCATGTCGACCTTATCACTAATTGGTTAAGCTCTGGTTAACCTAACTAGCCAGAACTTGCCCAATTCACGTTTTTATTGGTCTTTGGTTTTTGGTTTGCCGACATTAAATTAGTTGACGGTTAAAACCATTTACTTTTTAATTTCACTCCCCTCCACTTTCAGAAACCAGCTCCGCTGTAATTCAGGCGTTGTAGCACACCAGAGAGGCACTCGGCCTCTCTGGTGGGAACCCGATGATGAAGCATGTCACCAACTAGGTTGGTGAGTGAGGGTTCTTTTAACAATACATTTCTTTATGCCACAATTTTCAAACTATTAATCTCCCGAGTCATTGCAAAGGTACTCTTTCGAAGTAATACATCAAAAGACGTCCCTGCAGCAGCCAGCAGGAGGTGCATAACATAATGTATAGCCAAGCAACGTGAACTCTCTTCTTTAGAAGATGCCTTTATAATTCTCCTAATTTCGTAGAGCTTTGCGGAAATTATTCGCAAAAATCTACAAACAATAATGCTGTTGCAAACTTCCCGCCCTGCCATCAAAACACACTTTATATGCATTGTTTTTTTTTGTTTTGTTTACGTCTTTTAAAATAGTTTCTTATTTTCAAAAACCTTAAATATGAATGTCTTGTAGCCATGCAAGACGCCTTTGAAACCACAATGATGCGTCTCATTATCAGCAGAACAATGGCCGCAGCGCTGAGCCCTAAGAAAACACTGTTAGTTAACAAAGAGGGAAAAGTTCATAATGGTTCGGCGGCTCGTGGTGCCGCATAGCAAAGAGCATATTAAAAGAAGCTGCCATTGATGGGAGGCATCGTGTCCATTAACAACCCATTGTCACCAAAGGTTTTACTAATTAAAAATGTTTGTATCAAATTACAGTGGCTTTTAGCAGGAGATTATCTCTTAGAGTAACCTGGCCATTTGCATATTTAGTAATTAGAAGAGTCATACTGTGGCAGCCGTGTTTACTCGTTGCCTCCAAACCAAAATGCAACACTTTTGTGATAAATTGATCAAGTAGTAAGTACATCTCAAAAAGAGTTGGCTAATCGAGGAGGCTGCAAGTTTAATTAAGCAAAATATTGAACTATACAACTTCAGTACTACTCGCGCAATACTAGCGGGAGAGGGGAGGAGGCCGCCGGGGGTGGGGGGATTACAATTTAAAAAAGAAAGCTAAACTTTAGCTTACCAGACCAGGTCCGGACCGCGCGGCCCCTCTCTGCTTCTCGGCCGGGTCCCGTTGGCGCCTCTTCTAACTTAGGAACAGGCAACAGCACTGGTTGGCAGCTCTAAGCCAATACTGACGCAGTGACGCTGCTCCAGCAGCGCCAGCATTGGCTTACAGCAGGGTGACTCACCGCCCGCCTGTCCATTAGGAGACCGAGGTTTGAGCCTTTGCTCAACCCTCGCTCTCCTAATGGGCATGCGCCAGCCACAGTAGACAGTAGTGCGCATGACTGGGCACGGAGCGAAAATTCGCCTCCTTCACCCAGCATGCGCACTGCTGCCTGCTGTGCGCTCTGCGCCACCCCTGGTCTGCTGCATGATTGACGCAGAGGGAGCTGCCGGTGCGGGCGGCTTGTGGGGCAACGCCCCAGCGCCCTTAATGGACGCACCGCCACTGGTAATATGTATCCCCAATGACCTTGTGAGTGTGTTACTCACTCCTTCCCAAAAATCAAAAAGGGCAAGGCAGTTCAAAAACATGTGGATATCTGAAGCTGCAATTTCCCCACATTTCACACAACATACTGGTGGACCATTTGAGAATTTTGTTATCCTCTGAGGTGAATAATAGGCCCTGTGGATGGTAAAGAGGTGATTCCTGCGAAGCCAGGCAGGTTTTACAGTGTCCCACAGCATTTTACAGGATGTTAACCATAGTGACTGAAGGTCTTGTTGTGGGATACAGCTCTCCCAGAGTAAGATAGGCAGTTGAAATTCACCGTCCTCCTCTTCCATAATGCATCGATACCAAAACGCAACTTCTTTCTTTGCTGGAGGTTTATGTAGAATCAGGTGCTCAAATTGGTTGGTACCGCCCATTAGATGTTTATTTCGGGAGGCTTCAACAGCAGTGGCCCAACTAGTTAGTTGCAGGTATTTGAATCTAGAGAGAGATGAACCTACTTTATCTCTGAGAACCTCCCAGGGAACTAATGTGTTTTCCACAAAGAGATCTCCCCACCTCTCAATTCCAGCCATCCTAAGGGGGATTGATAGACTATCTAACAAACATTCTGGAGTCCCTGGAGAATTCCAAATTGGAGCATAACTTGAAAAATAACCCAGCTTCAACGAGACCCTAAGCTTAACCCATGTTCTTGCCAACCCCTGTAATACCTTCAGCCTAACTTTTTTGAAGAATTTTGGGTTACCATACTTGTATAGAAAGTCTTCCTCTGGGATACCAGACCCTCTCAACATGGCCAGAAACATAGTGCCAGCTACCCCACTAGCTGGAGTCTTTAATAACATACGTGAGTGGGAGAGTTGAAACGCCCAAGCATAAAGCTGTATATCAGGGGCTGCTAGGCCTCCCTTCTCTCTCCGCCTTCTAATTTTCTTCCAGGCTATCCTGCAATGTCGAGAAGCCCAGACAAATGTATTAAGTTCACTTTGGAGTTTAGCCAAGACGCCCGTGTCAAAAAATAAAGGGATGGCATCAAAAAGAAAAGTATATCTAGGCAGGATAGACATCTTAATTAAATTAACTCGCCCCAGTATTGAAAGAGGTAAGAGAGCCCAAGATTTCATTAGCTTACAAGTTTCTTTTGCAACCAGCATTAAATTGTAAGTAGGTATCTTCTCAATGTCTTGGAGGATGTGTATTCCCAGGTATCTCATGTTAGTTTTCAGAGAAGGGAGCTGATGTTGAGCCTGCGTGTTCCATGCCATTTCAGTTTTAGAGGTGTTAACCTTGTACCCTGAAACTATACCAAATTCTTGTGCCAACTCCATAACTACGGGGTAAGCGCTATTCAGATCTGATGTAAATATTAATACATCATCGGCATACAAGGCCACTTTTTTTCCCATTCCCCATACTTAAAAGATGATACTCTGCACTCATCTCTCAATAATTCGGCAAAAGGTTTAATATATAAATCGAACAACAAAGGGGAAAGGGGACACCCCTGACGCGTACCCCTCGAGATCACAAAAGGTTCTGCTAGGGAGCCATTTATAAGTAGATTAGCCAATGGTTTACTATACAAGAGTGCAATAGAGCGCCTATACTTATTTCCGATCTTAAACTTTGCCAGGGCCTCCGACAAGAACAACCAGTTGACCCTGTCGAAGGCCTTAGCAGCGTCAAGGGTTAGCACCCCCAGTGGAAGAGACCACATTGAGGCCAGATCTATAGCCCCAATTAAGTCATAGGTCAGTTCTGAGAGATGACGCCCCGCAACAAAGCCCCTTTGGTCCTGATGTAAAAGATCCCCAGCCACTCTTCCAAGCCTAGTAGCCAAAATTGAGGCGTAGATTTTATAATCCGCATTTAATATAGAGATTGGCCTATATGATTCACAGCTTGTAGGTGATTTTCCCTGCTTTAATATTAGGGTTATAGTTGCATTATTCCAAGACGGCGGGGGCGCCATGCCATCTTGAAGAATTTGATTAAATAGAGTTGTCAGGATCGGGACGACCTCCTTAATAATACATCTGTATATCTCAGAGGGAAGACCGTCCGGACCTGCTGCCTTGCCCTTTTTCGATCTCCTCTTGAGTTACCGGTTGGTCCAAGGCCACTTGTTGTTCCGGGTTCAGTGCAGGGACCTTTATCTTACTTAACCAAGATTGAATCTTCATAAGGTCTGAATCACCACCCTCCTTATACATTTCCTGAAAAAAGGAGTGAAACACTTCTCTGATGTCATCATCAGAAGCATAGGATATACCATCCTTGGAGACCGCATTAATATGATTTCTTGCTTGATCAGATTTTACTTTTCAAGCAAGTAATTTCCCTGCACCTTCGCCATATTCAAAAGGGGCTATTTTGCTAGCCTCCCACCTTTGCATTAAGCGTGAACTCAACACCGCTCCAAGCGGCCCTTTAAGATCACGCAATTTGGCTTGTATTCCCACTAGTGAACCCGAGTTTTGTAAATCGAGCAATGTTTGGGTAGTTTTAATTTTGCTCTCTAACTCGGATATATCTTCCTTATATTTTCTCGTTTTATAGATCGTAATGCTAGTAATACTACCCCTCAAAAAGGCCTTAAATGACTCCCATACATTAGCCACAGAAGCGGTGTCCTGATTTCTCGCCATAAAACTTTCGGTCTCTTTCTGGAGAGAGAGTGAGATGTCTTCTGATGCCATTAGTGAGCGGTCCATAGACCAAGTCCTTGGCGAAGGAACCACAACTCCTTCTATAACCAAGCTCACAGCCGAGTGATCAGAAAGATGGGTGGGAAGGTAGGAAATATTTTTTACTATTTTATTCAAAGAGTGGCTAACAAGTATGAGGTCGATTCTAGATTGATGTTTATACTTATAATTACAAAACGAATACTCGCGTCTAAGACCCGACCTGGCCCTCCATATGTCTAGGTACCCAAATTGTTTCATGACACCCATGAGACAAGCTCTTGTTTTAGGAGAGGTTAATGCGCGGCTATTTATGGATTTATCTACTAAAGGGTCTAGAACTATATTAAAATCGCCTGCTAATATAACTGGTTCTGGAAAATCCAACAAGGCTGATACCAAGTTTTTAAATGAAGAAGGGTCATCCTGATTCGGACCATAGTAGCCGGCGATCGTCACTCTCAGACCGATCAACTGAAGTACTGCAACAGCCCATCTGCCACTTGGGTCCACCGTTGATGATCTGAGAGTCACCCGGGCAGCCCTTTTAACCAGGATTGCCACCCCTCTTGTGTTAACTGATTGTGTAGTGCTAATTACAAAATCGATCCATCTTGACTTCCTAGCTAAGGCTAATAGCTCCTGTTCGATCAAATGTGTCTCCTGTAAGACAATGATCTGCGCACTACTATCACGTAAATATTGAAAGATCCTTTGTTTTCTGGGATTAGTACGCAAACCATTGACGTTCCAGGAGAGAACATGGATTGAGTTCACAAAAAAACTACTAACAATGTATACCGTTTCATCTGCCCATGCAACCTAAGAAAACCACAAGAAGAACAATGATATACATATGCGCTTTTTTCCTTTTTTCCCTTTTTTAAGGCTGCCAGATAAAGAGAAAAACATTTTATGACTGAAAATAAGGACATTATTATTTCAGTTTTTCCCCCCTGCGACACCCTCATGCCCCTATCCCTACCCCAAACCCCGAAGACCCCAGTGACCCCCCAACCTCCCTTACCACCCCTGAAAACCCCTCCCCCTAGTATCTGGACCTAGTCCAGTGTTCGTCACCTAGCCGTGTATGGCCCTTAACTGCTTAGTTATTTTGTTATACTTATTGTTGCTATATTCATTGCCGTCTAAGTGTATCAAGTAATTATGACATCTAGGCCATCGTTACTTGCTTAGTTCTTTCAAAAGCGCATCTGCTGCCATTACTGAGTTCACATTATGCATTGTATTGTTAAGCATTATTTTAAGGGTTGCAGGGAATTTCAACTGGGCAACTGCGCCCAGTTTCCTAAAATCGTCTAATCTCCTACCTAGCTCCCATTGCCTTTCAAGAGTGGTTCTAATCTTGACAAATCTGATCTTATTTGAAAGGTACAACCACTTGCTGTTAAAGACTTTTGCTTGAGTGCTAAAGTGAGGATGTGTTCTTTAAGAGCATATGTCTGAAAGTTAATTAAAATCTTTCTAGGTTTCAGCCTTTGCAAGTTTCTTCGGAAAGGATCCCTATGTATTCGCTGGATGTCCTTGAATAACACCTCTTCTGAGAACTCTGGATCCAGAGCTTCTTTTAACAGGGCAACAACAAATCGTTTAAGGTCCCCTCCTTCTTTATCCTCCGGAACATTTAGAATTCGGAGATTATTTCTCCTTGCGTTGTTCTCTAAAGCCTCTAGACGCTCAGATAGTACTGCCTCACTCAATTTAAGAGACTTTATTTTAGTCTCGGCAGATTCTAAGTTAACCGTGAGGTTGGTAACATTTTCTTCTAGTTGAAGTGTTCTGGTGTCTAAAAGATCCACTTTTGATCCAAGCGTCTCACAAAGAGTTCTAATTTCAGCTTGATTTGCTGTGGAGGCTTGAAAACCTTTTTTGATATCCTGGGATAAAGCTCTAAGCATTTCGCCCACAGTATATTCAGAATGATCGTCAGATATATGCTGATATTCGCGCAACTTTTAGATCTCCACACTCGTCTGTGCGCTGAAAAGATTCAACAATGCTAACCGAAGACGGAGACGGTGAGGAAAAATCAAGCTCCCCGTGTCATGCTTGCGCCAATGTCAGCCCTACAATGTCGGGACCCCTTTGGGGAGCGAGAGCCCGTAGACCTGTAGATTTAGGAGAAATGGCGTCTTTAATATCCTCCATTGATTTAATTAAAGCTGAATCCCCTTTGGTCAGCTCCAAAATCTGAGGAAGTACTCTAAAATAGGATCTTAAAGAGGGCGTTATTTTATTAGACCCCCCTTGATGGGGTTTCTGTTTTTTGGTGCCCCTTGTTTTCCGTGAAACCGCCCCGACTGAGAGGGACGATAACTCCCCCTCTTCTTTTCTTGTCGGAACACCTGTGTGCTCAGAAAACCCCTCCAAGCCTTTTGGCGTCGGATGGTTCCGATCTTTATAGTCTGAATTTTGTTTAAGAGGTAGAGTTGTTAATACTCTGGAGCCAGCTTTCTTCCCCTTCCTTTTGGAATTTTTAGTTTCTAGACGATCAGAAGACCCAGCTTGCGCCCCTTGGCGTCTTGGTCTAAGTTTAGGAGGGGCTGTTGCAGGTTCAGGGTCTAAGATAACCACATTGGGGAGATCGATATCCTCTTCCGTGACCCCGAAAACCCCAACCACCCCTTCGATGGCACCTCCAGGGCGACCCGCCTTACTCCTGCAGATTCCACAATGCCCTCAAACAGACTCCTACCTCGAAGAAAACCGAGACTGGCGCTTCGTATACGACGAAGCTCCCAAGACGCCGAGATCCAGCGAAGGGCGCCAAAAGGAGTAACGGAATGGCAAGAAAACCTGGAACCGGGCCCGCACATCGGCACATCGGCAGGGAAGGGAGCCGCACACAGTCCAAAAGGAGAAGAAATACGAACCTCCAGCTTTACGAGCACATCGAGACGCCCTCGGGGCCTGAGGTGCTATTTTGTTTTTTTTTCTTTTCCATAAAACCAACAACCGGCAAACAGGGCAAAAAGACAAAAAAATAAACTTTACTTATCCATAGCGCTTTGAAGAGTTGAAACGTAGGGCTCCATACACGGGAGAGGTGCCGCGGCCGCTCAACTCGTGGCCGCCATGTTTTCTCAACCGGCACATAGTGTGTTGTGAAGTGTAGAAGAGCAGAGTGGGGCAGCATAGAGGGTGTTGCGTAGAGTGTTATAGAGTAGATTGCCATACAGCAGAGTAGATTGTCATAGAGTGGAGTGGCGTGTACTACTGTGTCATAGAATAGAGTGGAGTAAAGTGGCATGGAGTGGCGTAGAGAGTTGTGTTGAGCGTTGTGGAGTGGAGTACTGTTGTAGAATGGCATAGAGTGGAGTAGAGGGCTGCAGAGTGGAGTGGACTAGAGTGTCAGTGGAGCACAGTTTAAAGGAGTAGAGCATCACAGAGGGGAGTATCATCGAGTGGAGTGTCGTAGAGGGAAATGTAGTAGTGTGGCCTAGAGTGAAGCATCATAAAATACAGTGGCTCAGAGTATATTGACATAGAGTTCAGTAGTGTAGAGTGCATGGTTTTGAGTAAAGTGGTGTAGAGTGCATTGGCAAAGGATGCAGTGTCGAGAGTAGCATAGAGTGCAGTGGCGCAGAACAGTGCAGAGAACATTGCAGTGGAGTAAAGTGCAATGGCATAGAGTGATGTGGCAGAGAGTGGAGCAGAGTGAAGTGGCATAAAGCGGAGTGGTGCAAGGCAGAGTGGTGTAGTGCAGAAGTGTAGAGTAGAGTGGCATAGAATGCAGTGGTGTAGAGTGAAGTGGCACAGAGTGCAGTGTTGCAGAGTGCAGTAGAGTGGCATAGATTTGAGTGGTGCAGAGTAGAGTGCAGCTGCATGCAGAATAAAGTGTCAGAGTGCAGGGTCGTAGAGTGGTGCAAAGTAGAGTGGTGCAGAGAGCAGTGACGTAGAGTATAGTGGTGCAGAGTAAAATATAGTGGCATAGAGTGCAGTGACGTAGAGTGCAATGGGGTAGAGTGGCGTAGCATGCAGTGATGTACACAGCGCCATAGCGTGCAGTAGCATAGAGTAGAATGTTGTATAGTAGTGTAAAGCACAGTGGTGCAAAGTATTTGGCGTAGGTGCTGTGGTGTAGGGTGCACTGGTTTTGAGTAAAGTGGTCTAGAGTGCATTGGCTTAGAGTGCAGTTATTTAGAGTACAGTGGTATAGCGTAGACTGCAGAGGCCTATAGTGATGCTGCGTATACTGCAGTGGGGTAGAGTGGCGTAGAGAGCAATAGCATAGAGGGCTGTGGCGTAGAATATTTTTTCAGAGTAGAGTGGAGTGGTGCAGGGAAGAATATAGTGATGTAGGGTGGAGCACAGTGCCATAGATTGGTGCAGAGTAGAGTGGCACAGCGTTGATTGCAGTGGCAAGAGTGGAGTGGCATACAGTGGAGTAGCGTAGCGTATTGTGCAGTGGCATACAGTAGATTGTTTCAGATTGGAGGGAAGTGGTGTAGAGTGGAGTGGTTCAGGGTAGAGTAGAATGGTATAGAGTAGTGGCGTAGTGTGCAGTGTTGCAGAGCGGAGTGGCCTAGACTGGGGTGGTGTAGAGTGCAGTGGTGAATAGTGCAGTGGTGAATAGTGCAGTGGTGCATAGAGTGCACTGGCATAGAGTAGAATGGTGCAGAGTAGAATAGAGAGGCAGAGAGCGAAGTGGTGTAGAGTGCAATGTCAGAATCCAGTGGTGCACAGTAAATTAGAGTGGCATAGAGTGCATTAACATAGAGTGCAGTAGAGTGGCATAGAGTGGTGCAGAGTAGAGTGCAGTGGCATAGAGTAAAGTGGTGCAGAGTAGAGTGGCATAGAGTAGAGTGGCATAGAGTTCAGTGGCAGAGAATGTAGTTCTGCAGATTAGAGTGTCATATACTGCAGTGGTGTAGAGTACAGAGCATTGGTGTAGAGTGCAGTGGCGTAGAGTGGAGCAGAGTAAAGTGACAGAGTGCAATGGTGGAGACTGACATAGAGTGCAATGGCATAGAGTAGAGTACAGTGGTGTACAGTACAGTGGTGCAGAGTAGATTGGCATAGAGTGTATTTGTTTTGAGTAAAGTGGTGTAGAAAGCATTAGTGTAGAGTGCAGTGGCATAGCATAGAATGGTGCAGAGTAGAATAGAGAGGCAGAGAGTGAAGTTGCATAGAGCGCAATGTCAGATTCCAGTGGTGCACAGTAAATTAGAGTGGCGTAGAGTGCTTTGACATAGAAAGCAGTAGAGTGGCATAGATTGGTGCAGAGTAGAGTGCAGTGGCATAGAGTAAAGTGGTGCAGAGTAGAGTGGCATAGAGTAGAGTGGCATAGAGTTCAGTGGCAGAGAATGTAGTGCTGCAGATTAGAGTGACATAGACTGCAGTGGTGTAGAGTACAGAGCATTGGTGTAGAGTGCAGTGGCGTAGAGTGGTGCAGAGTAAAGTGACAGAGTGCAATGGTGTAGACTGACATAGAGTGCAATGGCATAGAGTAGAGAACACTGGCGTACAGTACAGTGGTGCAGAGTAGAGTGGCATAGAGTGTATTCGTTTTGAGTAAAGTGGTGTAGAGAGCATTAGTGTAGAGTGCAGTGGCATAGAGTGCAGCAGTGTAGAATAGAGTGGTGTTGTGCGGAGTGGCGCAGAGTGGAGTGGATTAGAGTGAAATAAAGTGGCTTAGATTGCAGTGGCATATAGTATATTGTTTCAGAGTAGACTGAAGTGATGTAGAGTGCAGTGGTATCGTATCGAGAAGAGTAGGCTTCTCCAACAAGTAGCTCTTGAGCTACTGGTAGCTCTCCAACTCCTGTGTACAGGCCAGCCTACTAAATTTGAACCTTTTGCATGGCTAAATTTATATATGCATACCAAAATTGAATAGCTAGTACTTCAGACTAAAATGTGCCTATTTTCAGAACTCATAAGTTGATATTTGGAGAAAATGGTGGAATTTCCAAAATATATTTAAAGCTGGCATTACAGTGCTAAATCGTCTGACATTTGGGAGACTTATTACTAATATTGCCTTGGTGCTAGGGGCATTGCAGATAGGCCTGGCCTGCTATGTTTCAAGCATGTATTGTATTGTATTGTAATTGCATGTATAGAGCGCTTACTACCCCTGACGAGGCGTCAAAGCAATCTTTCGGTGAGTAGCACGTTACTCTGGAACTCATAAAGGATTAGTGGTGAATTAGAATAGTGAAAATATGAAAGTAATTCATGTGGTGGATATGTTAGTCAGTTATTTAGATTGAGAAGTACAGCTGAGGGATAGAGAAGGGAAAAGGTTTTGCATTTATATAGCGCTTGTTACCCCTGATGGGGTGTTGAAGCGCTTTTTTTGGCGAGTAATACACTACTCTGGAACCCATACAGTGTTAGTGGTGAATTAGTGTAGTGAAATAGGAAAGTAATTGTAAAGGTACAGTACATTTTCAAACCTTTTTTTTTAACATTATTTCTCGCAACCATGCCTGATGCACTGAGGGGGTAACTACTGGTCAACTAGCATAAGATGGGAACTAAATGTAATTATACCTGATGTGGTCATTTACAACACTAATATGATTAGTAGCTTGGGAGGATTTGCATTGAAAATAAGTAGCTCCTATTATAGAACAAGTTGGAGATCCTTGGAGTAGAGTGTCGTAGAGTGCAGTGGTGCAGAGTAGATTAGAGCGGCTTAGAGGGGTTTGTCATAAAGTACAGTGGTGTAGAGTGGAGCAAAGCAGAGTATAGTGACGCAGAGTCCAGTGACTGAGAGAGCAGTGTTGCAGAGTACAGTGACATGGAGGGAAGTGGCTTAGAGTGGAGTGGGACCATGTGGAGTGGTGCAGCGTAGAGTGCAGTGACATAGAGTGGAGCAATTTAGAGTAGAGTGGCGTAGACTTACTTTGACATAGAGTAGAGTGGTGCAGTGGCGTAGAGTGCAGTAGAGAGGCATAGAGTGCAAAAGCACAGAGTGCTGCAGAATAGAGTGGTGCAGAGAGCAGTGCCGTAGAGTACAGTGTTGCAGAGTAGAATAGAGTGGCGTAGAATGCAGTGATGTTGAGCGCAATGTAGCATACAGTGGCATAGAGTAGAATGCTGTACAGCATAGCGCCTTAAAGTGCAGTGGTGGAAATCAGTTGGCATAGGTAAAGTGGCATAGGGTGCATCGGTTTGGAGTACAGTGGTGTAGAGTGAATTTTCGTAGACTGCTGTGGTTTAGAGTAGAGTGGCATAGCGTAGAGTGCAGTGGCATAGCATTGAGTGGCCCAGAGTGGAGTAGAGTGGCGTAGAGTGCAGGGGCGTAGAGTAGAATGATTCAGAGAAGAGTGAACTGGAGTGGTGCAGGGTAGAGTGAAATAGCATACAGTAGCGGAGTAGAGCACAGAGGCATAGAGTAGAGTGGTGCAGCGGCACAGAGTGGAGTAGAGTGGCATAAAGCGCAGTGGAATAGAGTGCAGTGGCATAGAGTAGATTGTTTCGGAGCAGAGTGTAGTTGCATGGAATGGTGCAGGTTAGAGTGGCGTGGTATAGAGGAATAGAGTAGAGTGCGTTGGCATAGAGTGCAGTGTTACAAAGTGGAGTGGTGTACAGTGGAGTGGTGCAGAGTGGAGTGGCCTAGACTGAAGTGGTGTAGAGTGCAGTTGTGCAGGGTGCAGTGGTGCATAGCAGAGTGGGGTATAGAGCAATGGCACAGAGTAAAGAGGAGGAGAGTAGAGTAAAGAGGCATAGAGCGCAGTGTCAGACAGCAGTGGTGCACAGTAGATTAGAGTGGCATCAAGTACATCGGTGTAGAGTGCAGTAGAGTAGCATAGAGTGCAGTGGCATAGAGTAGAGTGGTGCAGAGTAGGGTGTCATAGAGTAGAGTGGCATAGAGATCAGTTGCAGAGTGTACAGTGGTGCAGATTAGAGTGATGTAGAGTGCAGTGGTGTACAGTAGGGTGGGGTAGAGTGCATTGGTGTAGAGTATAGTGGCGTACAGTGCAGTGGTCAAGGGTATATTGCATAGAGTGCAGTGGCTTAGAGTTGGTTTTGAGTAAAGTGGTGTAGAATGCATTTGCACAGAGTGCAGTGGCGTGCAGTGGACTAGAGTGGAGTGGTGTGGGGTGGCGTAGAGTGGAATGGCACAGAGTGGAATAGAGTGATGTAAACTTCAGAGGCATAGATTATATTCTTTCAGAGTAGAGTGAAGTGGCGTTGAGTGCAGTGGTATAGAGTAGAGTGTCACAGAATGCAGTGGTGCAGAGGAGTGGATGTGTGTAGAGTTCAGTGGTGTAGAGTGAAGTGATGCAGAGTTCAGTGACCTACAGTGGCATAAAGTAGAGTGGAAAGAGTTCAGTGTTGCAGAGTATACTGTCATAGAGTGCAGTGGTGTATAGTAGAGTGGCATGAGGTGTATTGGCATCAAGTACAGTGTTGCAGAGTAGGGTGGCGTAGAGTGCAGTCGCACAGAGGAGAGTGGCATAGAGAGTAGTGAAGAAGAGTATGGTGGTGTAGAGTAAACTAGAGTGGCGTAGAGTGCAGTAACGCAGAGTAGAATAGAGTGGCATAGAGTGCAGTAGCTTAGAGTATAGTGGCATAGAGTGCAGTGGTGCAGAGTAGATTGGTGTAGAGTGCATTGGTTATGACTAAAGTGTTGTAGATTGCCTTGGCATAGAGTTCAGTCACATAGAGTGGTGCAGTGGGGCATAGTAGAGTAGTGTGGGATAAAGTGCGTTGACATAGAGTAGAGTGGAGAAGTGTAAAGTAGAGAGGCATAGAGTGGAGTGGTGCAGAGAAGAGTACAGTGATGCACTGTGGAGTGGAGGGGCATAGTATAGTGCAGTGACGTGGAGTGGTGCACAGTAGAGGGAAGTGTAGAGTATGCACGGTGTGGTAGCATCCTGCCATTACAAACAACACATTTTCAATTGAAAAGGCCACTACATTTGCACGCAAATACAGTTTTACCAATAAAACGTATACAGCGCATAAACAATGCATGGAAATGTCATCACCTAGTGTATTGATTTGATCGTCAGCACAGTTCTTTTACAGACATTTACTTTTTTATGAGTACTAGAAACAAAAAATAACATTGTAAAGCCTTTCTCATGCACTTCCCCAGAGCGTGCATGATTGTTACATAAATCCTCTCACATTTAAGTCGGTGAAAGAAAAATAAACACCAAGCTGCCTGGAATACACAGCTTGACATTTACCTCCGTCTTTGAATTCACAGCAAATGTGAGGAGATAAAAACAAGATTTAAAGGCCTGTTCAAAGAAAGTGTGTTTGTGGAAGAATACATTAAACATGGTTAAGGCAATGGGAGGGACGAACTGAACCTGGAGAGCCTAAAGCAAATGAAGCCAGCAAATAGAAAGCCTGAAAATGTTAGTTACAAACCACAAAGCCAATGGTAATCAACGAGCAGACTGCATTCCTAGTTAAACTTTCTGAAATTCCCCAAGATGTCTTCAGCTAACCAGACCGCTGTCTGGTAGGCTGCAACCTAAAAAGGAGATGAAAGTTTGAGAAGGATGTTTGGCGGTTCATAGTAGTCAGAAAGGTTTGGGATGAGTCCGAGAGGATGGATAGGACAAAGGCTGAATTGAGGATTTTTTTTAAATAGCAGGATACTTAAATTATCTTGCACAGTTATGTAGAGAGATCCTGCCTCAGCTAATATACAGCTATGTCTCCAGAACAAATTAGTGAGAGACAGACAAACATACACACAAACACGCACACCTCTCCTCTTGAGGATCAAGAATCCTGCAGCCCTGCACTCACTGACACACATTCAGGTACTTAGCCACATGATCTGTGCACATCCCGCTGTGTGAGTTATCAATATCACCATGTGACAAGCATAAGCAGTTTTATTACGGATGTAAGATAGTCACTTGAATCTAAGCGCATGTGGCAATTTCACCGGGACATCATACAAAGGGGCTTTCAAAGCCTCTCTAGAGACTGCTGTCCTTGGACCCTAATACAGCATAACCGGAGTCCACTGTGAAGGGCCACACAATGGGACTACACCAATGGCCGACCCTTGAGTTCCCTACTGATTGACCTAGCATTATACCAACAATACAATGTCCAGTGACCCGCTCTATTAGCAGGACATCCAGTGTCCATCCTGCTAAAATCTAGGGCTAGAAGCCACCAATATCATTTCAGTGTCTCACTGAAGTGTGTGACCCAATGGAGTGTCATTTATAAAAGCCACCATCAGAATGCCCACTGATTTTCCATATGCCCTCCCAGGAAACCATCATATAGCAACGCTCTACATCCTCCAATGAGAAACCCCTAACCGGCGATTTAATGTCTTTCCAAAGTTTCCTCCCAGGAGGCAACAGAAATTCTAGGATGACTTCCATACCCAAAAATGTCTCGAAGGTGTTTATCACTGAGAGACGTCCCGCAGCACACTGCGGCCGCGAGTGCGCACTGTATATCAACAAATCCAGCAGGCCTGCCTCCTTCCCAACCATTCTGCTCAGGACCGCTAGTTATTTTTGTGTGTCGGTTCCAGGTGCCAATCATGCTTTAGAAGCTGCCATGTTGTGTAATCCTGGCCAAGTAATATCTGATACGACAAGGAATGGGTGAGGCTAAACCGTTTCCTCTCAGTCAGACATATTCCAGATGCCAGCAGAATAGCATTCAGTCATAAAGATACTGGCTATGTCGTAATTTGTTATTCTTGGTTTTTTTTTCCCCTGGAGATTTTTCATGGACCTGTCAACCTACAAACTCCCATCAATGCAAATTTTCTAGGCGAAGGAAAACTCGACAGCAAAGTTAAGACTTTACAGGGAAATATCACTGCCAGTGGCTTCATCCGAAGGTAGCCCGCTAGCTTCCGCATACAAATGTGAGGGCTTTACTTTGGATTCTAGGCAGTCCATGTTTACTGGACAGTATCTATGTGAGGTCCTGATGTTTACTACTGGCCAGGACTTAGCAAGGACGTCACAGGCCCTGCAGCATGGGCACTGATGATGGATAGCAAAATACAGCACTTTTCAGGACTCAATGGGCCCCAGAACCACTGCACCTGCAGCACCAATTTAAGCTACACCCTCCTGCTGTCATTCTCGGGTCTCAGATACTGTTTCACTACAGTGAGATGGACCAAGCAGCCTCTTTGAACTCCGACTCTCCAAGAATGGCTTGGCAGGCAAACAAAGATTGGTATGGCGCCTACATATCTGCCAAGTTTCCCATGTCCATGTGAGATGTGCTGCTCCAGTCCAGGTATTTTCCTCTGACCTACGGGACGTGTAGTCCTGTTTTATAATGAAATAAACAGGACTGCAAGGAAAAAACGTGGAGTGGAGCATCTCATCACGGATGGACCTGGAAAACTTGAGAATTACACCTCTGTGTGAGTGGCTTCGCACATGTTTGTATGGTGTGTGTGCAAGCAGGTTGTGTCAATCATCCATAGGCCCGTGCCTCCCCAGCTGCATTAGCAGCAGAATCCTGTGAATGGAACACCTATACCAGGCCAGGCCCTCCAATGTGACGTCACGAGGTCGGCGCTAGCAACAGCAGCAGAATCTTGTGAACACAACACCTATGACAGGCCAGGCCCTCCAATGTGATGTCACGAGGTCCGTGCTAAGTGCAGAGGGGAGGCCTCCGCCGCAGCAGAAATACGGAGAGGTCACTGAGGGGGAAGAATGTGGGGTAGGATGAATAGTCTTTGAGGTTCATCGCAGAATAATATTTATTTGATTAAATAGGTTTTTGCTTTTTTCAGGAAATTGAATTAAAACAGTGTCTCGCCTGCTCCCCCATCGCCCCCTTAAACTGCAACACTTGTCATTACCCATAAAACGATGATGTATAATTCCATGTTGAAAAGGCTTTATTGTGACGTGTCCGTGGTATAAAAGGCTGGTAACCAGGCAGCCGCAGCATTGCACTCATGAGCACCAGACGGAGAGGACCACTGCTGGCGGCTGGAGCTGAGGCCCGCGAGAGGCGGAAGCAGCAGGGGCCTATCAGGCTCCAAATAAGAGGTGGGTGGGGATGGGTCAAAAGCGACGAGGTGAGCATATAAATCAAACGAAAACCGATCTAAAAACCGAACTGGAAACCAAACTGCTACCAAACTTGATACTGACTTGAAACTCACTTTCCCTTCCCTTCTCTTCTGTTCCCTTCCACCCCTCCCCTTCCCTCCCTGATCTCCCCCTCCATTCTCCTTCCCCTCATCCTTCCCCTTCCCCTTTTCACCTCCCCCCTCCTCCATATTCTCTTCCTCTTCACTTCCCTTCCCCTCACCCTTCTCCCTCCTATCACCCTTTCCATCCCTTCCCCTCACCTTTCTCTTCTGCCCTTGGCCCTTACCTCTCCTTCCAGTCACTTCCCTTTTTACCTCTCCCTCCCCTCCATCTTCCCATCGTCTTCACTTCCTTTCCAATCCTCATCCGGTCACCCTCACCTTTCTCTCACCCTCTCCTTCCTCTCCCCTTTTTACCTTCCCTTCCCTTCCATTCCCTTCACCTTCCCTTCTTTTTCCCTCTCCTTCCCACTTACTCTACCCTTCTCATCTCCCTTCTACTTAACCTCTCTCTCTTCCTTTTCCACTCACCCTTCCCTCATCACTCCCCTCCCCTTAACCTTCCTTTCTCTTCCCCTCTCCCTTCCTCTCCACCTTCCCCTCGCCCTTCCTCCCCATTTCCCTTTCCGATCCTTCCCATCCTATCCCCTCTCCTTCCCATCCCTATACCCTCACCTTTCCCTCACCTTCCCCGTCCACTTTTTCCATTCCTTTCTATTCCCTTCTCCTTCCATCTCCCCTTCCCTTCTTTTCCCCTCTCGCTCCCACTTTCCCGTTCAGCCCTTCCCTTCCATCCCCTTCCCCACCTTCCCCATCCTCTCCTCACCCTATCCCTCCACCACTCCCTTTCTCCTCACCCTGCCCTTCCCTTCCTCATTCCTTCACCTTCCCCTCACCCTACCTTCCCCCTTCTCCAGTCCCTTCCCTTCCTATCCCCAACCTCCACATCCCATTCCATTCCATTCTCTTCTCTCCCTCCCCCTTCACTTTCCCTCCCTCCTCCCTCCATGCGCTCCCTTCCCTTCCCCTCACCCTTTTCACCCCCCACCCCTCCCCAACCTTCCCTCCCCACCCCCTCACAATTTACTTCCTTTCGCCAACCCACCCCTCCACTTCTATCCCCTCTCCTTTCCTTCATTTCCTTTCCCTCTCTACCTACCCTGCTCCCTCTCCCTTCCATCACCCTTCCCTCCCTGTTTCCTTCCCCTCACTCTTCCATCCTCTTTCCCCCACCCTTCCCTTCCCCATCTCACCTCACCTCATCCATGCCCACTCCCTATCCTTCCCCTTCTCTTCCTCACCCCTCAACTCTGCCTCTCTCTCTCCCTTGTTTCCTTCCCTTCCCATCCCCTCTCACTATCCCTTTCTTTCCGTCTCCTTCCCCCACCCTTCCCTCTTCCCTCCCCTTATTTACCCTCCCTTTCCTTTCCCTATCCTTCCTCATACACTCACCGTCCCCTCATCCTTCCCATTTGTCCTGCCCCTTCCCTTTCCTACCCACCTCGTCCCACCCACACCCCACTCCTCTTTCCATATCCCACCCCTCCCTCCACTTCCCTTCCCTTCCCTTCCCCTCCCCTTCCCTTCCCCCCACCCTCACCCTTCTCCTTACCCTCACCCTTCCCTCCCCTTCCCCCCACCCTCACCCTTCTCCTTACCCTCACCCTTCCCTCCCCATCCCCTCACCATTCACTTCCCTTCTCCAACCCACCCCCACGTCTATCCCCTACCCTTCCCTTCCTCTCCTTTCCCTTTCCCTACTCCCCTTACCCTCACCCTCCCCTTTTCTTTCTGCCACTCTTCCTCCCCTTCTCCCTTTCCCGTCTCTTCCCTTCTTTTCCCCTCTCCCTTTTACTTTTACTTCTATCCCCTTCCCCTTCTGTTACCCTCTCGCTCCCACTTTATCTGTCCTTCCCCTCTTTGTTCTACTTCCCTCTCCCTCCATTCTATTCTCCCCTCCCCACTCCACTCCACTCCTCTCTCCTTCCCTTCCCCTCTCCATCAACCCTCCCTCTACCCCTTGTTTCCTCCCTTCCCTTCTTCTCTCCATATTTCTTTCTTTCGCCCTTCACTACCCTTCACTGCTCTTTACTGCTCTGTCTCCTACCCTCACCCTTCCCTCATTCTCTTGCCTTTCCCTCCCTTTCCTTTCCTTTCCTTTCCCTTCCCTTCCCCTCTCATTCATTCACCGTAACCTCTCCCCCTTCGCCTTTTCCCTTTCCTTTCCCTTCCCTTCCTCATCCCCATCCCCCCCTCTCCTTCCCCTCCCCTCCTACCTTCCCCTGACACTTCCCTCCCCATGCAACCTTTCCTTTCTTTCCTCAAACCGCACTTCCACTGCTATTACCTCCTCTTCTTTCCCTTTCGCCTCTCCCTCCCAATCTTTCCCCTTCCCTTCTTTTACACTCCCCCTTCCCCTCACCCTTCCCCACCCCACCTTTTTCTCCCCATCCCCTCACCATTCACTTCCCATCTCCAACCAACCTCCAAATCTATCCCCTCCCCTTCACTTCCCTCCCCTTCCACTCTCCCTCCCCCTCCCTCTTCCTTTCTTTCTCCCTCCTCCCCTTCCCCTTCTCTTCCCTCACATCACTTCCCTTCTTTTCACCTCTCCTTTTTACTTCTCTTTCTATTCCCTTCCCTTCTGTTCCTATCTCCCTTCCCGTTCTATCCCCATCTCATCCCCTCTCCCTATCCCTTGCCCGTCTCCTCTCCTCTCCCCTCACCTTCACCCTCCCTTCCCCTCATTTCCGTCCCACCCCCTCCTAACCCCACGCTGTCCCACCACACTCGTATCCTCCCCTCTTCTTCCTGCCCTTCCCTTCCCCTCTCCCTCCAACACTGCCTCCTTCTCCTCAGCCATCCCTTCCCCATACCCTCATCTTTCCCTCTCCCTCCCCATCCCCTTTTTTCCGGTCCCTTCCATTCCCTCCCACTTCCCTTCCCCTATCCATGTCTTTTACCCTTCCCTTCTCTTCCTTCTCCATCTCCTTCCCCTCTCTCTTCCCTCTCCTTCCCTTATCTCAATCTCTTACCTTTCTCTTCCTCAAACCATCCTCCCATCCTTTTCCTTCCCCTCCTTTCCCCTCGCCATTCCTTGAGCTGCCCCACCACTCTTACCCTTCCCTTCCTTCCCCTTTCCCTTCACCTCCCCTGCCCCTCCCTAACCTTTGCCTCCACACAGACCCTGATCATCTTTCGTTCCCTACTCTTCCCTCCTCCTTTACTTCTTCTCCCCCTCTTTCTCTCCATTTCCTTCTCCCCCACCCCTCCCCCTCATTTTCCTTCCCCTAACCCTTCTCTTTCCTTCCCTGCCCTTCCCCTCTCCCTCCCCCACTTCCTCACTTTTACCTCTCCACTCCCTCACCTTTCCCTCAACTCCTCCTCCTTTCCCCTCCCTTCACCCTTCTCTTTCACCTCCCACTTTCCTTCTCCTCTTCCTTCTCTACCACAACCCTTCCCCTTCCTTTCCTTCCCATCCCTTTGCATCAACAACACAACAGACGCCTCTCCTCTTTCCCTTCTGTTACCTTGGCCTCTCCCTTACCTTCCTCTATCCTTCCCTCCACTAGCTTGCTCACTCCTCCCCTCCTCTTCCCTACCCTTGTTTACCCTCCCCGCCCCTCTTCCCCTCCCCTCCTCTACCCACCCTCTGCATCCTATCCTATCCCATCCCCTTCTGTTTCCATCCCTTTCTTTTCTCTCTTTCATTTCTCTGTCCTTACCCTTTCCCCTCACCCTTTTCATCTCTTCCCCTCTCCCTCCTCTTCCCTCACCTTTTCCTTAACCATCCTTCCCTCTTCCCCCAACCATTCCCTTCCAGCATCTCTCACTTATCCCTCTCCCTACCCCTCCCCTTCGAAGGGAAGGGAAGAGTAAGGGGAGGGATGTGGAAGGGAAGGGGAGAAAAGGAAGGGAAAAGGGAAGGAAAGAGAGAGGGGTAGGGGAAGAGGGAGAGGGGATGGGGAAGATAATTGAAGGGGTAAGTAGGTGGTAAGGGAAGAGAAAGGAAAGAAAAAGGGAGGGAAAGAGGAGGAGGAGGGTGGGGAAACAAGGGGTAAGAATATGAGGGGAAGGGAAGAGTAGGGAAGGGAGAAGGGAAGGGGGAAGTGAGTTCGATGGGTGAGGGATGGGAAGAGGGAAGGTAGGGAGGGAGGGGGAGGGAAGTGTGTGGATGGGTAGGGTGAGGAGATGGCGAAGAGGAAGGGAAAGGGAGGGGAATAGAGAGTGGATGGAGGAGGGGGAAGGCAAGAGAACGGAAGAGAAAAGGAGGTTTGAAGGGGAGGGAAAAGCGGAAAGGGATGGGGAAGGGAAGTGGAAAGAAGGCTGATGGGAAGGGGAGGGATGGGGAAGAGAGCAGAAGGGATGGGAGAGGAGGGGAAGGAAAGGGTGGAAAGGCATGGTGTAGGGAGGTGAGGGGAATGGGCGGGATAGGGGAAGAGAGCAGAAGGATGGGAGAGGAGGGGAAGGAAAGGGTGAGGGCTGGGGAGGGGAGCGGAGTAGAGGAAAGGAAAGATGAAGGAAGGGATAGGGAAGGAGAGGGAGAGGAAAGGAAGGGAAAAGGTTGAGGGAAAGGGAAAGGTGAGGGATGGAGAAGGGCAAGGAAGGCAGGGAAGGGAGAGGGGATGAGACTGGAAGAGGGAAGGAGGTGGGAAGGGAAAGGGGTAGGGGATGGGGAAGGAAAGTGGAAGTAAAGGTGAAGGGAAGGGAGGGATAAGGTAAAAGCGATGGGACGGGTGAGGGGAAAAGTAGGGTAGGGAGAGAGATGTGAAGGAGAGGGAAGGAAGGAGAGGGGAAAGAAAGGTGGCAAGAGTGTGAAGGAAAGGAGCAGGGAGGTGAGGTGAGGGGAAAGAAGTATAAGGAAGTAGAAAAGGGAAGGGGGAAAAAAGGGAAGGAAGAGGAAATGGAGAGAGGAGGGGAGACGTTGGGTGAGCAATGGGACAGGAAGGGAAGGAAATGGAAGGGATGTGAAGGGAAGGGTGAGTGTGTAGGGTAGGGGGGATGTACAGGGAAGGGAAGAGTTGATCAAAGGGAGACGGAATGGTAATAGTGTAGCAGGGTTTAGGGTCAGACATCTTTTCAGAGTAATATGAGGGGCCAAAAGTGTCAATTCATATCCTGTCAAGCGAGCACTAGTCAAATGCTGTGTTTTTATTTGATTTAGCAAAGCATCAACAGAATGGGGTACTAACACAAGCAGTTTATGTGTGCAAAACTATTCCTTCACTCTGACGTATTGATACAGCCGTTGCTGCCACTGCTCGGAAACATTCAGGCAGCGCACAGGCGACTGGGTCAAGGACAGCAGAGAAATATGCACAAGGACGTTGCTTATCACCGTGTGTCTGTGTTAAAACTTAGAGGGCACAACCTTCCCACTCATGCACGTAGAGTGTGAAAGTCTTAGTGTAGTCTGGAGTGCCTAATACTGGTGCAGAGTAAAGAGCTTGGCGTAACTGTTGGAAGGCATTCTGACATTCAGTAGTCCATGGGAGGGGCATCGGAGTGTCTTTAGTCAAAAGGGCCAACAAAGGTTTAATAATGTACGAAAAACTGGGGATCCACTGCCTACAAAAAGAAGTAAGGCCAATCAGTGCATGGACATCCCTCTGAGTACGGGGCACGGGAGTATCTTAAATAGTCTGAATGCGGTCTGGTGTAAGTGCATGTCCCTTCTTAGGACAGGAGGTGACCGAAATAGGTAACCTGCTGTCTACAAAATTGCAATTTCTTTCGCAAGACTTTGTGATTGGCAAGAAATGATAACAATAACAGTGTTCCTTCTTCACGCTGCTCAGGGGTATCTGCAGACAACAAGATATCGTCGACATATAGGATAAGGGCCACCCCTTTAGGTACAGGAAAATAATCAAGCTGCCTATTTAATGCCTGACTGTTAGACCTGTCAGCCCTTTGGGTGGTCCCTCCTCATCATTATTTATTTTGTCCCACTTTTGCCTCAACCCCTGTTTGAATTTTTCCTTTTTGGGAACCACCAGACTTTTTCGTGTTGCTGCAGATTCAGGGAGCCATTTTAGCTACCCCTGAAACTTCTGTCTGAGGGCCTGGAGCACAAGATGGTGGCCACCTGTGACATCACCAGCATCCACTGGAACCTACCAGCACCTTCCAGAACATTCCAGGAGCTTCCAGAACCCTGTGACCGTTGGAGGCGGTTTAGAATGTTGGGAGGATAAGAGAGGCAGTTGGCAGTTGGAGCTGGCAGTTGGCACCTGACTGGTGAAGAGAGAGGAGCACAACAGTGAAGGAGGAAGGAGTGAAGCAGCAGGGGTGGAAACTTGTGCCTGGAGTGGGGTCCATAAACCCACCCTTGATACTTGTCCCTACTGATGGATCCCAGCCTATAGCCCTGTGTGGGAAGAAGACAGAAGAAACTTATCCTAAGGACCTGGACAGCAGGAACAGGCCTTAGAACCAAGAAAACAGCAAGATTCTGACCTGAGAACTGGTTTCCCTGGAGTCCGGCGTCGAGTAGCCTGAGACCTGGAGCCCGAGGTGGAGAAGCGGCGCTGACTGAAGTAGCAGACGTCGTACCCGGAGCCGCCTGAGGTCGTGAGAGGGCGCCGACGGGGGTCGAGAGGAATACCAGAGGTCGAGGAGGAAGTGAACCGAGGTCGAGCGAGCGGCGTCATCGGAGGAGTGAAGTCCGCCCTCCGGAGTTGTCGGAGACCGAGGTAGAGGTGAACCGGAGGTCGGGAGTGAGGATCGCACTCCGGAGTCGCCCGGAACCTGAGAGGAGGAGCACCGGAGGTCGGGGGTGAGGATCGCACCCCGGAGTCGCCGGAAGTCGACATCGAGGCCAGGCCGGCCGACGTCATCGGAGTCGAGAGCGCCATCGGACCGGAGCCGCCCGAAGTCGACATCGTGAAGAGACTGCCCGACGTCGTCGAATCGGAGGTAGAGATCGAACCGAGGCCGCCGACATCGGACCGGAACCGCCTACCGGCGTCGTCAAAGAACTGACATTGTGCCGAGGCCGCCGAGACCGAACCGGAACCGCCTCACGGCGTCGACACGACTCCAGCGGCGTCGGAACATCAGAAAAAGGGCAGTAAGTGGAGTAGAGGGCGCCTAAGGCCCTGTGGAGACCTGAGAGACTACTCTAAGGGGCTAGGGAGGTGCTGAAACCCACCTGACTGTGCCTGGGGTGAACTGGGACTAACCTAGAGAGGTTGTGTGGAGAGAGAAAGCCAGGGCACTGGTATACCCCCCTTGGATCTACCTCAGATTAGGCCTCAGCCTTGTCCCAGCCAGGGAGTAGCCCCCCTCAAGCCTTCCACAACCCTACAAGCTGTGCCTGGGCCAAATCAGCCCTTAAGAAGTGAAGTGTCATCTGATTATAGGAGGGGTGCTGTATACTTGTAATTATTTATTGGGGATACTGTATTTATTGAATTTTTATCTATTTATTGCTGCACTATATTTATAGGTCCACAGGACTTGTTGGTGTACAATATTTATTGGTACAGTATTTATTGCCTCAAAGTATTTAATTGTCTGTATATATTGCACTTGTATTTATGCCCTGTTATTTATGATCACCCCTATTTATTTCATCAAACAGCCGATATTTATTTGACCTGCACTAATTGAAACTTGTATATTGTGATTGTCTTATTTATTTTTCCAATCAGCAACTAAGAGAAAAAGATAAAGAAAGAATATTTTCATAATTTTTACGGTGTAGAGTCGTTTTTGGAACGGATGCACGCATGGTTATTGTATGGGTATATTGTATGCTTAGCACTGCGCCTGTTTCCTGACCACTCGAGCCAAGCTACCACAGTGTGTCCGGAAGACCACCACCACCCTTTCTAGTGTGGGAGTGGTTTTCCAACATAAATTGGTGTTCAGTGGTGGGATAGAGCTGTGCCTACATATACTCAACAATAACTGTGGGTAGTCCATAGGCCTACACCGGGAGTTTTCTCACAGCGGCCTTCCTAATTGTGGGTTTTTGTTTTTTCCAAATTTACTCTGGTGGTGGGAGGAGGTATTACTAAAGGTACCCCCCTACATTGCTACTGCACAAAACCTGTCCTCTAACCTGAGTGGGCAAGATGGAGTTTGTACTGGAAGATTTAGAAACGTACACTGTGGCCCAACTCAGGGAGTTTTGCCAGCGGGAGGGGGTGTACTGTCCCCCAGGAGCAAAGAAGGGTGCACTCCAAACCAGCTTAAGGGCTTGGGGGGAGGCACGCCGAGAAAGCAAGGCTGAGGAGGAAGACAGGGATGGAGAGCCTAACCCCGAGGGGGCTGAGATGTACCAACCTGAGGTGGGGAACCTGTCAGCAGGGCCCAGGACACTTTCTAGGAAGGGCAGCACTGTCTCTAGCGGGGGCTTATCCAGCGTGGAGTTAGCAGATCGGAGAGAGAAAAGACAGCTCACATGGGATTTAGCCAAGCTGGAGAAGGAGAAGGAGGAACAGAGGTTGGCTCATGAGACGGAGAAAGAGAGGATGGCTCATGAGATAAGACTGAAAGAGATAGAGCTTCAGATCCTAAGAATAGGGGCACAACCTGTTCCTAATGGTGGCAGCCAAAACCAAGAGGTCACCAGGGAATCCAAACCTTACCTGCCAAAGGACATAGTAGCTAGCTATGGGGCGGGTGACGACATCGCCAAGTGGCTAGCAGCCTATGAGGTCTCGTTGAGGGCCCATGGGGTTCCAGTGAAGTACTGGGGAGGGGGATTGTATAAGTACATGCCTCCAGCTGGTAGGGATGCTTTATTGGCCCTCGAAGAGGATGAGCAGACCCATTACCCCACCATGAAACTGGCGCTCATCAGAAAGTTTGGACTAACACCTGAAAAGTACAGACAGAAGTTCAGGGGTAGTCACAAGCTGGGCACACAGAATTGGGTGGACTTCCTGGACTATGCAAAGAAGGCACTGGAAGGTTGGATTCAGGGCAGTGAAGTAAGGAACTACGAGGAGCTGTTTGACCTAGTACTGAAGGAACACCTACTCGAGAAATGTTTCCCTGAACTGCGGCAACACCTGGTGGATAGCAAGCTGACCAGCCCCCGGAAGCTTGCTGAGGAGGCGGACATTTGGGCTAGTACCCGGGTGTCCACAAGGGGGACTGGAGGGGATACTCAAAAGGCCGGACAGGGCGCCCCCCAGAAGAAAGAAGGAGGGGAAAAGAAAAAGGAGTTCTCCAAAGGCCCCCAAAATAACTTCCAAGGGAAGGGAACAGGATTCACCTCTAAGGCTAACCCACCCAGAAACCCTAATCCTGGCCAGAGTCAGCAGCCAAGGGTTGTCCATTGCTACGAGTGCGGTGGCGTTGGACACTATAAAGGAGATCCGAAGTGTCAGAAACGATCACCCCCTCCCACTGGAGGAAAGCCCCCCGGAGTAGCTAGTGTAGTGCTCAGGGAGGAGATGCCCTTAACTAAGGGAAGGGAGTGGGCGGGTGTCACTTTAGTGTCCCTGGGAGAACGGGAGATGGTTCCTAAGATCCAGGTGCCCGCAAATACCGCAAAGTATGGGCAGTGGATCACCATCAACGGCCAAAGAGGGGAGGCTCTGAGAGACACAGGAGCCAGTATGACTATGGTGCGTAGCCAGCTGGTGTCTCCAGAGCAGGTAATTCCCGATGTACTCCACCCAGCCGCGATGGCTGACGGCAGAACAGGTCACTATCCAGTGGCCGAGGTTCCCTTTGAATGGGGGGGGGTTGCAGGTTCACTTCGAGTTGCCGTAAGCCCTGCCGTGCCAGTCGATTGTCTGCTGGGCAATGACATGGAGCACAACGCTTGGAAGGAGGTGGAATACCGGACTCACACCGAGATGCTGGGTACACCTGACTGGGCCTGTGTTAGCACAAGGTCCGTGACTACCCGAAGAGGGAGTTCATTCCGGCTGGAGCCTGGAACAAAGGCCCAGCCAGCTGCCAGTCAAGGGAAGAACCGAGGACAGGAGGAGCCTGCCTCGGCGTCTCCACCCCGTAGGACGGATAGGCCACCGGAGGTGGTGGACCAGGAGTCTGCGGAGGGGGACGTTACCAACCTGGAGGACCTACCCATCCCGGCCGAGTGGCACGTGGAGGGAGGCCCGTCCAGGGAGGAATTCTGCCAGGGCCAGAGGGAGTGCCCTACCCTTGAGGGGCTGAGGCGACAGGCCGAAGCCCAGGCAGCAGGGAACGTTGAAGGGAACTACAGTGTTTACTGGGAGGATGGCCTCCTCTACAGTGAACCCAAGGCACCCCTACATGGATCGTCACGAGCCTTGGTAGTTCCTCAACGTTATCGAGCCTTCCTTTTAGAGTTGGCTCACGAGATACCATTGGCAGGACACCTGGGGCAAGACAAGACCTTCGCCCGTCTTGTCCCACACTTTTATTGGCCTCAGATGAAAGTGTCGTCCGATACCTACTGCCGGACATGTGTGTCTTGCCAAGCCAGTGGGAAAACAGGGGTGAAGCTGAAAGCTCCCCTGGAACCACTTCCTGTCGTTAGCACCCCCTTTGAAAGGGTGGGCATCGACATTGTGGGTCCATTAGATCCACCAACTACAGCTGGTCACAGGTTTATCCTGGTTCTGGTGGATCATGCCACACGGTACCCAGAGGCAATACCTCTGAGGACCATAACAGCACCTGTTGTGGCTAGGGCCCTGATGGGAATCTTTACCCGAGTGGGTTTTCCCAAGGAAGTTGTGTCCGACAGGGGGACCAACTTCATGTCAGCATATATGCGGGCAATGTGGAAGGAGTGTGGAGTGACCTACCGGTTCACAACTCCTTACCACCCCCAGACCAATGGTCTGGTGGAAAGGTTTAACAAAACCTTAAAAGGCATGATCAGAAGTCTGCCTGAAAGCCTGCGGAGGAAATGGGACGTCCTCCTACCCTGTTTACTTTTTTCATACAGGGAAGTGCCACAGAAGGGAGTGGGCTTCAGCCCCTTCGAGCTTCTGTATGGGCACCCTGTACGTGGACCTCTTAACCTGGTGAGAGACGGATGGGAAAGAACTCCCAGAAAGCTCCCCCAGGATGTGGTGAGCTACATGCTGGCCTTCCGGAGCCAAATGGCTAAGTTGTGGAAGCAAGCTTCTGACAACTTGGAAGCCAGCCAAGCAGTAATGAAGGCGTGGTATGACCACAACGCTCACCCGGTGGAGTTGGAGCCTGGCCAGAAGGTGTGGGTGATCAAACCAGGAGAGCTTAGTGCCCTCCAGGATCGCTGGTCAGGACCCTTTGAGGTGTTGGAGAAGAAGGGTAAGGCTACCTACTTGGTGGACCTGAAGACCCCTCGTCAGCCCCTGCGGGTGCTGCATGCCAACCGCCTCAAACCCCACCACGAGAGGCCCGAAGTCATCTTGATGATGGTGACTGACGGAGGAGAGGACGTGGAAAGCGAGCCTCTCCCTGATCTGTTTGCGTCTCAAGAAAAGGATGGGTCGGTGGAGGGAGTGATTCTCTCCCCATCTCTAACTCCTGAACAGCAGGAGGACTGTCGCCAGGTCCTGGGGCAGTACTCTTCGTTGTTCTCCCTTGTCCCGGGTAGGACTCACCTGTGCGTCCATGACGTGGACACAGGAGACAGCCCACCTGTGAAGTCCAAGATCTACCGGATGTCAGACAAGGTGAAGGCCAGCATTCATAGTGAGGTCACTAAGATGCTGGAGCTAGGAGTGATTGAACCTTCTAGCAGCCCCTGGTCCAGTCCGGTGGTGTTAGTACCGAAAGCTGCACCACCGGGTGCCCAACCAGAACTGAGGTTCTGTGTGGACTATCGGGGACTGAATTCAGTGACAAAAACTGATGCTCATCCGATCCCTAGGGCGGATGAATTGATTGACCGGCTGGGAGCTGCCCAATATCTAAGTACCTTTGACCTTACTTCGGGGTACTGGCAGATCTCTTTGACTGATGGAGCAAGGGAAAGGTCAGCCTTCTCCACGCCCAATGGCCACTACCAGTTCTGTGTGATGCCCTTTGGGCTCAAGAACGCACCTGCCACGTTTCAGCGCCTGGTAAACCAGATCCTCACCGGAATGGAGAGTTTCTCTGCTGCTTATCTGGATGACATAGCCGTCTTCAGTAACAGCTGGGAGGATCACTTGCGTCACCTGCAAGCTGTTCTCCAGGCCCTGAGACAAGCTGGATTGACGATCAAGGCCAGTAAGTGCCAGATCGGGCAGGGGTCGGTAGTGTACCTTGGACACTTGGTGGGTAGGGGAACGGTGCAACCCCTCCAGGCGAAGATCGAGGCCATCATGGCCTGGGAACCCCCCAAGACACAGACTGAGGTCCGAGCATTTTTGGGCCTCACGGGATACTATCGCCGCTTCGTGAAGGGGTACGGTACCATCGTAGCCCCTCTCACGGAGCTCACGTCCAAGAAACAACCTCGACGGGTAGTCTGGACGGAGGCTTGTCAGCAAGCCTTTGAGAAATTGAAGAAAGCCATGTGCGAGGCCCCGGTCTTAAGGGCCCCAGACTTTTCCAAGAAGTTCATTGTCCAGACAGATGCATCAGAACATGGCATTGGGGCAGTGTTATCGCAACTCAACGAAGAGGGTCTGGATCAACCCGTGGTCTTCCTATCCAGGAGACTACTTCCCAGGGAACAGAAGTGGAGTGCAATAGAGCGTGAAGCCTTTGCAGTGGTATGGGCTCTGAAGAAGTTGCGGCCATACCTGTTTGGCTCGCACTTCCTGGTTCAGACCGACCACAGACCCCTTCGCTGGCTGATGCAAATGAAGGGGGAGAATCCCAAGTTGTTGAGGTGGTCTATTTCCCTACAGGGGATGGACTTTCAGGTGGAACATCGGCCTGGAGTGGACCACGCCAATGCAGACGGTCTCTCAAGGTATTTCCGCCTTAGTGATGAGAACTCCCAAGGGGTTGGGTAGCTCTCCCCACTTTCAGCTGGGGGGGACGCGTGTTAGACCTGTCAGCCCTTTGGGTGGTCCCTCCTCATCATTATTTATTTTGTCCCACTTTTGCCTCAACCCCTGTTTGAATTTTTCCTTTTTGGGAACCACCAGACTTTTTCGTGTTGCTGCAGATTCAGGGAGCCATTTTAGCTACCCCTGAAACTTCTGTCTGAGGGCCTGGAGCACAAGATGGTGGCCACCTGTGACATCACCAGCATCCACTGGAACCTACCAGCACCTTCCAGAACATTCCAGGAGCTTCCAGAACCCTGTGACCGTTGGAGGCGGTTTAGAATGTTGGGAGGATAAGAGAGGCAGTTGGCAGTTGGAGCTGGCAGTTGGCACCTGACTGGTGAAGAGAGAGGAGCACAACAGTGAAGGAGGAAGGAGTGAAGCAGCAGGGGTGGAAACTTGTGCCTGGAGTGGGGTCCATAAACCCACCCTTGATACTTGTCCCTACTGATGGATCCCAGCCTATAGCCCTGTGTGGGAAGAAGACAGAAGAAACTTATCCTAAGGACCTGGACAGCAGGAACAGGCCTTAGAACCAAGAAAACAGCAAGATTCTGACCTGAGAACTGGTTTCCCTGGAGTCCGGCGTCGAGTAGCCTGAGACCTGGAGCCCGAGGTGGAGAAGCGGCGCTGACTGAAGTAGCAGACGTCGTACCCGGAGCCGCCTGAGGTCGTGAGAGGGCGCCGACGGGGGTCGAGAGGAATACCAGAGGTCGAGGAGGAAGTGAACCGAGGTCGAGCGAGCGGCGTCATCGGAGGAGTGAAGTCCGCCCTCCGGAGTTGTCGGAGACCGAGGTAGAGGTGAACCGGAGGTCGGGAGTGAGGATCGCACTCCGGAGTCGCCCGGAACCTGAGAGGAGGAGCACCGGAGGTCGGGGGTGAGGATCGCACCCCGGAGTCGCCGGAAGTCGACATCGAGGCCAGGCCGGCCGACGTCATCGGAGTCGAGAGCGCCATCGGACCGGAGCCGCCCGAAGTCGACATCGTGAAGAGACTGCCCGACGTCGTCGAATCGGAGGTAGAGATCGAACCGAGGCCGCCGACATCGGACCGGAACCGCCTACCGGCGTCGTCAAAGAACTGACATTGTGCCGAGGCCGCCGAGACCGAACCGGAACCGCCTCACGGCGTCGACACGACTCCAGCGGCGTCGGAACATCAGAAAAAGGGCAGTAAGTGGAGTAGAGGGCGCCTAAGGCCCTGTGGAGACCTGAGAGACTACTCTAAGGGGCTAGGGAGGTGCTGAAACCCACCTGACTGTGCCTGGGGTGAACTGGGACTAACCTAGAGAGGTTGTGTGGAGAGAGAAAGCCAGGGCACTGGTATACCCCCCTTGGATCTACCTCAGATTAGGCCTCAGCCTTGTCCCAGCCAGGGAGTAGCCCCCCTCAAGCCTTCCACAACCCTACAAGCTGTGCCTGGGCCAAATCAGCCCTTAAGAAGTGAAGTGTCATCTGATTATAGGAGGGGTGCTGTATACTTGTAATTATTTATTGGGGATACTGTATTTATTGAATTTTTATCTATTTATTGCTGCACTATATTTATAGGTCCACAGGACTTGTTGGTGTACAATATTTATTGGTACAGTATTTATTGCCTCAAAGTATTTAATTGTCTGTATATATTGCACTTGTATTTATGCCCTGTTATTTATGATCACCCCTATTTATTTCATCAAACAGCCGATATTTATTTGACCTGCACTAATTGAAACTTGTATATTGTGATTGTCTTATTTATTTTTCCAATCAGCAACTAAGAGAAAAAGATAAAGAAAGAATATTTTCATAATTTTTACGGTGTAGAGTCGTTTTTGGAACGGATGCACGCATGGTTATTGTATGGGTATATTGTATGCTTAGCACTGCGCCTGTTTCCTGACCACTCGAGCCAAGCTACCACAGTGTGTCCGGAAGACCACCACCACCCTTTCTAGTGTGGGAGTGGTTTTCCAACACTGACTATAAATGCTAGGACACTCTGTATAGCCCTGTGGAGCTCTACAGAACCGAAATGATCTATTTTTCAGGGTGAACCCGAACAAATAACGGCTGTCAGGGTGAATGGGTATCGAGAAGAAAGCATTCTTCAAATCGATCACCAAAAATGTAGTGGCAGTAGGGGGGACCATAGTGAGAAGTGTAGTGATATCAGAAACTAACGGATATTGGGGCACTACAATTTTATTAACTTCTCGCAAATCAATATTGAATCTGTAGATTTTAGTGTCAGTGTCTTTTTTCAAAATAGGAAGGATAGGGCTATTACAAGTGTTATAGGGGACGTATTCCACTACCCCTACTTTAATCAAATCCTGAACAATATGTGCTAATGCTTCTTCACCTTCTCTGGATATTTTGTATTGGGGCAGTCGAGGCAATGAAACACCCTCCTTTACTTGAATATGTACATGTGGAATAACCATTTGACCCACATCAGTATCTGATTTAGCCCACAAAGTACTAGGTAAGGACGCCAGAGCGACATCCTCATTGATAAGAAAAGATCTCTCAACCATTGGATAATTGTCATTCAAAATAACACGCCAACCTTCCAGAGAACAACTTATTGCGGCACGAAGATATTTAAGCATATCGAGATGTTGTTTGGTGTGGTAGGGGAAAGCAAAAATGGACATGCTGCAGTGAATTTATCAAGTCTGAATTCAAGTGGCTGTGAAAGTGGGCTGGGTGTAGGTGTCCCATCTCATCCAATTGATGTTATCATTGTGCCGGACAGGGGAGCCCTAGGAACCAATTTTTTTAGAGAGAGCACTACGGGTAGCCCCTGTATCAACCAGAAACCGATCAGTAGATCCCAAGATGTTTGCATCAACATAGGGACCCAATTGATCTGCTGGCACCTCAACCGGTTCCTTACCCCATCCTAGACATCCCTATGCATAATCGGAATCTGCAAGGGCATCAGCAGAATAATCAGACATTTGATATTGATTTCATCTATCAAATGTATTAGAGTAATTTAGTCCTTGTTCAACTGCTTCAAATATGGGGCTTCCTGAATTCCCTGGGTGTCCTCTTATACTGCTCCTTCCCTGCTGATACTGCTGACCTGCTGACCTCGCACAAGAGGGCACTCAGAACGCCAATGCCCAGTCTCTTTACAATAAGCACACTGATCAGGGGACAAATTTGCTCAAGGGAGAGGGGGCACCCCAGGTGTATACATTGCACGTCCGCCTCTACCACCTCCCCTAAATGATGGACCATATACTTGAGCCAACATTACTTTTGTCTCTAATTCTTTAACCTTCTTATCCTCCCTGTCTTTCGCTTCCTGTTCCTGTTGTTCATAATATTGGGCCATAGTCAAAAGGGAAACTGGGGAAGACATGGTCCAAGAACTCTCGCTGGCCTTTAAGCGACTATCTATTTCCGGTAATATATTAGTGACAAATTTATCGACAAACAAATGCTAACCGGTATCATCGGCCAATGACTGACCACTAAAATCATGGAATGTTTCCTCAAACCTTGAAAATAAATCAGAAACAAATTCATCCTTTTTCTGTTTACAGGACGCTAGCGTAGTCCAATCTATTTTCTTAGTGGGTATGAGAGTATTTAACTTAGTCCCTTTCCGCATCTATTTGTTCTAACTGTTCCCAGGTATCACCATATGCTACATTGTCATCTATTTTCCGTATCGTTCTCCACATATCAGGAGGCAATATAAGCTCAAAGAGCATATCAATATCTGGCAAGGTCATAGTGCAGGAGCTAATGGCTCCTTCCACCTCCTCATAGAAGGTGGCAGGATTTTTCCGGGGGTCGGGCAAAGCAGCTTTAAGAGCCATCACGTCAGCTCTACTCCAAAGAGTGTAAACCCAATTATATGTAAAATATCCCTTTGCATCATCCGAAGTTTTATCATCATTGGTTCCCGCACCCTTCAGAGGAACATACAGGGGTGCAGCTTCACGCATAGGTTTCACAGTAACTGTAGTACTACTGGGTGCAACCTCTTCCACCGGAGCATCTACGTTCTGTGCTTGAGGTTGAACTGCTTCTATACCTCTCTGTTTTCTAGAATTCTTGCTCCTTTCATAAACGTAATGTTACGTTGCGTATTTTAACCACTCGTCTAATCATATCAGATAGATCGGAAAAAGGAAAAGTCCCCTCTAATCGTTTATAATTAGTATTTATATCAGCTGGCTCTAGTTCCTGAGAAATTTGTCTATAATCAAATATTACCTCTCAAGCAAATTTTTCTACAAAATAAAATTGCTCTGTATTTTTCCACTGTTGAACCATAGTTACAATGAGCAATGCAGCATGAGGCCGACGAGCCTCCCCCCTAGCAGCGGTTTTTAATTTATCTTTTTCTGCTTTAGTCAAAGTAGAGTGAGTCTTGATTATCTTGTTCTTTGTCGTCTGAAGACAAATGCTCGTCGTCAGAAACCTCATATGGGGCACTTGGAGTGGAAAATTTATACAGAGGTGGGGGGCGCTCTAATAAGATGCAATCATCCTTAAATGTATCAAGTAGGGACTTGAGAGGGCGCCTAATCGGATACTGGCCATTTACCTTCAATTGACGTTCCCTATCTTCTTTTTCTATTTTTTCCTTCTTTTCTTTATTTTTTAATTCTAGCGCTTTTTGATATATATCGTTTTTCTATAGCTTCTGCTCTCTTCGCTCTCTCTCATATTTCTTTCTCCCACATACGCACACAATCAAACATATCCTGTCTACTTTTTCTTTTAAATAAACACTGCTCTATATATTGAACCTTTTAAAATCGAATGACCCATTCACTGGCCATTGCAGATCGAAATCTTTCTCTGTGTATTTGTTCCTCAGTGGACCGTACATTATGGAAGAAATACCGTATTTGACAGGTGTCCCTTCTGGGGGAGCTGGCTAACTTTGTTCCAATCTTACTTTGGTTCCACCAGAGCTGCAACACCACCTACGGAGTGTGCTGAGAACAGGCATGTTTTATAAATATATATAAAATATTACTACTCCAAACAAATATTCCAAAAGGAGAAAAATATCCACATTACCTGCCTTCAAACTTTGCAAAGAATGAATAACAAATCTAAACAAAAAACCCAGGCCAAACAAATCAAGAGTGCCACTTCAGCGACCTTACCAAACAGAAGTCTCCAACTCCCACCTGCCACCTGCCGATCTCTGGTCGACCTAATGGTCACTACAGAATTACGCCAAAAAAACTCTAGTCGAGACCGGCCACCAGCTGGAGGGTCAAATCGGGAAAACCGGAAAAGTCACGTCGGCCTGCAAAGACAAAGGTCTCCTTGTGCAGTGGGGTGCGAGCACACGTGTCTAGAGATTTACAGCACTAACCTGAAACGACTTTGGTGAACCACTACAGCTAAAATTCAAGTAAGCAATCACTGGGAACTGCATTTACCACAATGCTAAGGGGCGAACTTTGCTGGGAGGTGAGGCAGTGTGCTCCCGTCCCCCTTCTGTCAAAAATTGTTGTTGCAGGATATAAGTGACACACCACATTGTAGGCAAGTTTCTTCTTACTCTCTCCAGCAATATTATTTCACAGTGTTGCCACCTGTCAAATTGCATGGATGCAAATGACATCAAGGTTTTATTCAGTATGCAAGGTGAGGATCTCAGTACAGCCTTTCAAGTAGGAAATTTGCTCAATAAATGTGCTCCTTGGAAGGCATAAACATCTACAAGACACCTCCTCCTTGGAAAATTGAAGAAATGGGATATTAGACCCTACGAGGTTCATGGAGCCGCCACCTCTGAAAATGGGTGATGAACCAACTCACTTCAAATTAAACAGCAAATTTAAATCTGTCTCTTTCACATCCTTATCTTTGATTTTACTGCACCTCTGATCAGATATCAGCCCAAGATTTATTCCATAATATCCTCAGTAAATGCGGCACTTTGAAAATAACCATAAACAGCTCAGTAAATAATTACATCAAATTGTCCTGGGAAATACCATACAAAAGTCAAGTTGTGCGCAATACAAATGCTAATTAGCAGTGACTTTAACATTAACATATAGGTCTAGAGGTGCTTTAAATAGTGCAGTTTGTACCATTATTACTGACCCGCAACCTGCTTTAAAATGTATAGTTGGTAACCATTTTTGTAAATATTGCCCTGCCAACCCCTCCTTCTGGAACTGCCCAAATAGTGTACTTGCAGTCGTGAAAGTGGGCAGAATCGGACTGGGACAGAAAATATGTCAGGCCACCAAAATAAACTGGCCACCATTAGCGAATCAGATAGCTACAAATGTGGCCCACGTTTGCAAATAAGGTTAGTTTAGAACTTGTAAAGATGTACTGCATTGGCGTTTTATAAGGTGTTTGTTTGTAGCAGTATCAGAAATATCAACAGTAAACCGTTCCACCAGACCGTAAAACACACCCACAAACAGCCGAAAAAAGCCCCATATACTGACTTGTCAGAGCAGCCCTGCCAGCACTTCCAGTTTGCCCTATGTGCAGGGCCACTGGAATTATACAACTTTGCAGTCGCTGCGTTTTCTGCATGGTTATAAATATGCTGCATTATCCATCATCTGCTGCAAATTATAGCAACAAAAAATGCTACTTCTAGCTCAAATGGATCAAAAGTTACCAAAAATGCACAGCATGTGTTGCTACACAATCGAAAGCCCTTCAATGAGTTTGACAGGTCATCTTTCTGTTGCTTATTGCTGTATTTGGGTGTAAGATGGGTACTAATTAGGGGAACCTTTTTCCCCGTATACTGTTAACGTTTGGTAAATGCTGCACAAAATTAGCATAAAAACCTCAGTACAAATTTAAATAAATATTATATGGTGTTTGACAACTAAAAATGGGCATGGGGTTGGGTGGTGAGGGAAGTCAAAGCAACAAGTTTACGAAGTTGAGGTAAAGCTGTGGAAAATGCAGTGAGATGGAGGAGTAGAGAAGGAGGTAGTTGCGATGGAGAGTGAACACCAAAGGGAGTAAGTCTTGATGCCAGGAGGATGGAAAGTGAGGTGCATAACTTGAAAGGGCCAGAGTCATAATCTGAAATGAGGGCAGGCAGCAAAATGACACCTGCACATTCCCTTCCCTTGCATCTTGAAGGGTGGGCTCCCACATTATGCCCCATAATGTCCCAGTTACTTACCGGTAATCTTCATTATTCTGACTTCAAGGCTATCCCGATACACTCCTTACTTGTGAGATTTCATCTCCGTCCTGCAGAACTTGTTGGTGAGATGATGTCTCATGTTTGGAGGGATGACATCTCTTGTGTGATGGGATGATGTCTCATATTGGAGGGATGAAGGCTCTTGTTTGAAGGAATGCTGTCTCATGTTGGTGGGTTGATGTCTCATGTTTGGTGGGATGACATTTCATGTTTGGTGGGATGACATCGCTTGTTTGGGGTGATGACATCCCTTGTAAGAAGGAATGGTGTTTGGTGGGATGGTGTCTTATGGCTAGTGGGATGACATCTCATGTTTGGTGGAATGATGTCTCATGTTTGGAGGGCTGACGTCTCATGTTTGGAGGGCTGATGTCCAATGTTTGGTGGGATGATGTCTTATGTTTGGTGGGATGATTTCTCATGTTTGGTGGGATTATGTTTCGTCTTTGGTGGGATGGTGTCTCATGTGTGGAGGGATGACGTCTCATGTTTGGTGGGATAACATCTCATGTTTGGTGGGTTGATGCCTCATTTTTGGTGGGATGATGTCCCGTGTTTGGTGGGATGACTTCTCATGTTTGGTGGGATGATGTCTAATGTTTGGTGAGACGATGTCTCATGTTTGTGGGGTTGATGTCTCTTCTTTAATGGGATAATGTTGCATATTTGGAGGGATGACGTCTCTACTTTGGAGGGATGACGTCTCATGTTTGGTGGGCTGATGTCTCATGTTTGGTGGGAGGACGTGTCATGTTTGAAAGGATGATGTCCCTTGTTTGGTGGGTAAATGCCCCATGTTTGGTGGAATGATGTCTAATATTTGGAGGGATGATGTCTCTTCTTTGGTGGAATGATGTCTCATGTTTGGTGGGATGATGTCTCATGTTTATTGGGATGACTTTGTATGTTTGGTGGGATGTCTAATGTTTGGTCAACAGTTTTGTGACACCTTGGCTGAATTCTCTAAGGATAAGGTGCCAACTATTTACAACAGGTTTACCCTTGGGAATTACCTATGTGAACTACCCAATCTTAAGCCGACAGTCCTACTTTCAAGGTCTGAACAATGCCTACTTCGAAACAACTTCTAACTCTTATTCCCAAAATAAATCAGGCTCCCCCTCGGACCCTTGTCCACCAAGGATCATACCTATGGCCTGTGAACCAATTGCACTTCATCTAGCAGATATCTTTACAGCAATGTGCAAGACTGGGGTCTTTCCGTCTAAATGGAAATCTGCCTCGGTCCTTTCCCTGTGGAAAAAAGCCATTCTCAATGCTTTAGACCAGAACAACTACAGACCCATTGAGAGACTTCCTTTTCCTGCTAAATTAGCAGAAAAGGTCATGAATGCGTGTCAATCATCTTTTAGACAATACCCATTTTGGGTTTAGAAAGGATCATAGCACTGAATCTGCTCTGGTTGTGGCAACGGAGGAGATCAAAGCAACCCTAGACAGGGGTGGAAATTCCACTTTTGTCCTGTTGGATTTAGCTGCAGCCTTCAACATAGTCAATCATGTGGTATTGCTCAACTGCTTGAAAGGGCTAGGGATCTAAGGTCTTTCCCATGCCCTGCTTCAATCGTTTCTTTCAGACAGGCAGCACACAGTGGCAATGGACGAGTTTCAATCCAAAGTGATTTCCTTGCCTTGCGGAGTTCCGCAGGGATCAACTTTGAGCCCAACAGTTTTTTAATCTATACGTAACCCCATTAGCCTTGCTTTTAAAATCGTATGGCCTTTCCCTAGCTTCATATGCCGATGACACCCAAACTGTGGTGTCGCTGGTCAAGAACGAGTTGAAGGTTGGAGTTGACTTCAGGAACTGTATGAATAAGGTTAGCAAATGGATGGATGGAAATTGCCTAAAGCTCAATTCCTCCAAGGCGGAAGTGATAATTTTTGGAAATAACCCATCTTTCTGGATACCTTCATGGTGGCCACCCCAAATGGGCCCTTTCTCCACTCCCTTGTCAACGCTAACAAATTTGGGAATATTGATAGATAGCAAACTGGAGTTCACCAAACAGGTGAACAAAGTCACGTCAGCTTCTTTCTATTTCTTAAGGTTAGTGAAAAAGATTGAAAAATTCCTCCCTTTTCAGCTCCTTAAAACAGGGGTCATCTTGCTGGTTCTGGGGAGACTGCACTATTGTTATGGCCTCTACCCGAATCTTCTGGCTTCCTCTCTGAAGAAACTGCAGAAGCTGCAAAATGCTGCAGCTAGTTTCCTCCCAAAAATTCTTAAGTACCAGTCAGCAAAAATGGCCATAAAAAATCTACATTGGCTAGCCGTCAGATAGCGGCTCACCTTTAAGGCACTCTGCATGGCTTACAGAAAACCTTCATGGTGAGGGCCTCCATCTTTTTAGGAAACATCTGAGATGGTACATCTCTAACAGACCTCTCGGTTCAGCCTTCACAAAAAACGTGGTGGTTTCTGCCTTTCAGAAATCCAATTGGGGAGGAAAAAGCTTCTTTAGGTCAACAACCCTTCTATGGAACAACCTGCCTCGCGATCATAAAACAGCTGTATCCCTGACTAGGTTTGGGAAGGCTTTGAAAACCTGGCTTTTTGCACAGGCTTAGCTGATTCTCCTGCCTTTTTTTATATCTTTCCTCAGCTACAGGAGACTTACTCTCATTTCCTTACAGCAACCAGCGCCAAGACGCCCTCAGGAATTTGCTCGCGCTTTTTAAAATAACGTCATTCATGTATTCATGTTTGGTGGGATGATCTCTACTGTTAGTGGGATGAAGTCTCATCTTTGATGGGATGATGTCTCATGTTGGAGGGATTTTGACTCTTGGTTGGTGGGATAAAGTCTCATGTTTGGAGGGATGATGTCCTATTTTTGGAGGGATGACCTCTCCTGTATGAATGAATGCTTGTCTCATGTTTGGTGGGATGACGTCTAATGTTTGGGGGGATGATGTCTCATGCTTGGTGGGATGTTGATGTTTTGTGGGAAGACTTCTCATGGTTGGTGGGATGACGTCTTTTTTATGAAGGAATGCTGTCTCATGTTTGGTGGGGTGACGTATAATGTTTAAGGGATGATGTCCCATGTTTAGTGGGATGATGCCTCATGTTTGGTGGTTTGGTGTCTCATTTTTGTTGGGATGGTGTCTCATGTTTGGTGGGAGGATTTGGCATGTTTGGTGGGATGTTGATGTTTGGTGGGGTGACGTCTAATGTTTAAGGGATGATGTCTCATGTTTAGAGGGATGATGTCTCATGTTAGGTAGGCTGATGTCCCATGTTTGGTAGGATGATGTCTTGTGGTTAGGTAGGTGCAGTTTTATGCATACAGTGCTACAATCTCTTTGCTAAATGGATTCTGTCTCCTTTTGGACAGATGCAGTCCATTATTTAGAAGTGGTGCAGTCTCCTCCATGGATGGATACGGTTTAATTATTGGAAGGGTAGAGTCACGCCATGTTTCAAGGGTTGCAGTCTCGTGTTTGGTGGCATGATGTCTTGTGATTAGATGGATGCAGTTTCATGTATGGAGCGCTACAGTCTCTTGGTTAAATGGATGCAGTCGCTTGTTTTTTAGCATGCTTCCTCATGTTTGGAGAAATGCTGTCTCATTTTTGGAGGAATTCTGTCTTATGTTTGGAGGAATGCCATCTCTTGTTTGTAGCAGTAGAGACTGTTTCTTGAAGAAATGCAATCTCTTGCTTGCATCAGAACAGCATAGTGTTTGGAGGAATGCAATGTCATGCTCAGAGGGGATGCAATCTAATGCTTGGATTGATGGAGTCTCATGCTTGAAGGGTTACAGTCTCATGTTTGAAGGCATGCTGTCTCGTGCTTGGAAGAATTTGTACCGTGTTCTGAGGGATGCTGTGTTATATTTGGAGTGATGCAGTCTCATGTTTGGAGTCGTGTTGTCTATTGCTTAAGATGATGCAGTCTCATGCTTGGATCAATGTAGTCTCATATTTGGAGGGATGATGCAATCTCATGTTTGGAGGGTGTACAGTTCCATGTTTGAAGACATGCATTCTCATGTTTGAAGACATATAATCTTATGTGTGAAGACATGCAGTCTCATGATTGAAAGCATCCTGCCTCATGCTTGAAGACAGGCAGGCTCAGGGTATCAAAAATACCCAAATTGGGGGAGTGAAGAGGTAGCGCTCCAAGAGCATAAGAGGTGGATACGTCCTCCTCTAGTCAATATATGTTAAACAAAGGGATCCACCCTTATAAACATGGATAAAATGGAAAAAAGCGTCCGTCCAGAATTTGTGTGTCTCCTATGTTCATGGAAAGCACACAGCATTGTTAAAATACCCCTCACCCACCAAAAGGACCCTTCGTGGCATGCTTCATAATCGGGGTCCTCCCGCCCCGCTGCAGGACGGGATGTGCTATGACCTACGACTACGCGGGAGCACTGATTACAATACTATGTGTGATACAGGAGTGTGAGTGGAAGGATCAGAAGTGAGTGAAAGTGATCAATATTTAAAAAATACCTGGCTCAACTGGAAAATAAACTTTAATGTTCCTGTAAGTTGGTATTATTAAAAGTGGGGAAAGAGACAGAGGTACTATGCTTTAATGGGCCGTACTTCCTTTGGCGACATGTTTCGAAGCCCTCCTCTGGCTTCTCATCAGGACCTTGTGAGATACCTTATACACTCTAAATACTAAAGATAAAAAGTGAATTCTTTATAAGGTAATCACTATGTGGTGCATATTACAATCTACATGCACTGTATACTGTTCCTACAACAGGTATTGTGCTGGTATGGGTCTGGAAGAACAAAAACACGATTAAAATTACAGAACACAACACCCTACACCCTATGTGGTAATGACCTGTAAGACAAAGTGATATATTTTTTCGTGATATATTTTTCTTATTCTTTGCCTGTTGTAACAGGTGCTGTGTTATGCCGACGGGATAGACAATCCAAGACAAAAACAAACATTGAACATAAACCACACACTCTATAGTTAGGGACCACTTAAATAATGAGCCCGTGTTGAATGCATCCCTGCGTCCCTAATTAGGTGCAAATTCACAAGAAATATCTGCTGTTATAAAGGCTTCTTACGTACTTTTAATTAGCCCATCTAGTGCCCCATGAGCCTGTAGAACAGGAGGGAAGGAGCACCTGTAGTCAGACACTGTTAAAAAAAAACGACAAATACTGCCGTTGGTTATTTAAACGGTACCTATTTACACAAGCAGCCTTTCTCTGCTCGTATGCGGCTATGCCGTACTCACGTCATCAAGGTTGCTACCTCCCCTGGATACTACCTCACCACAGCTCCGTGGAACATTGACCCTGCATGAGGAGTTCCGTTTTAAGCTCTGTTCAATTGGCAGTTATGCGCGGAAAACACTAATTGATTGCAACACTAGACTGTTACAAATTAAAAATGTCTCTCTCAATATGGAACCATGGAAGTGGAGATCTCATCACCACTTCCTGTTTGAGCCCATCCGGTAATGGAAAAAACTAGTGCGTGTACTCAAAATGGCCCCCGAGAATGGGTCATCCCCAGTGGGGAGAGATCTACTTCCTGGTTCCACTGCGAGACTGTATATGGAAATACAGTGCCTAAGGATTATGATAGTTGTCTTAGTCCTTGTGACCTTTTGTGAAATTGTAAAGGAAGGGTTTTTTAATTAATCTCAGTACAGGTTTTAGAAATACGGAACCCCAAACGGGGGTGTATGGCCGCCGTCGCTTGGTTTCAGAATGCCGACAGACTTGTGCGAATCTGGAAAAGAAGAAATGGCCTTACTGCGGGATATAATACCCTGTCCTATTCACACATTTTCGAATACAAATGTGGAAAGAATAAAAAACGGCCTGTTCGAAAGATCATGCCTTCATGAGTATCCACAGAGTTAATGCTATAAGTATAAGGTGTGTAAGGAGATGCACAGAGGTGTCTCCTAGTATAGGTACTTTTTCTGGGCGATACAGTGTTAGGGGTACCCTAGGAGACGCATTGGGCAATTCCAGGTATTATCGGAACTTCCATGAAGTTGCCCGTATATATGGTGAAAGTGAAAGATGTATACGTCCCCATAGATGGATGAGTCAACACTTGGTTGCTTCCAGTGTTTGCCTGACGTGGATGTTTATATACTCCCGTGTTGTTAGGGGTGGTCTCTGGCTAGTTTGCTAAATACAATGGCTACCGGTATGATCTAAGTGGTTGGTAATGCTGGTCTTAGTGTCGTAACGGCCCAGGTATGTGCAAAGAGGGTGCTTTACCAATAGGGGTTGTTGCTGCTAGCATGCACTATCTTGTAGTCAATAACCCTCAGCCAAATTGCCGCCAGGGTATGTCATTGAACAGTCCAGTGAGGTGTGTGCCCAGAAGGAACACCAACTGCTCTTCTTTTTTTGAAGAGGCCATTTTCATTGTTCAACTGTTCAATGATGGTCCACTGTAAGTCTTCCATAGTGTGTTAGTTTATAAGGTAATGGGTAGCTATGTTTGTAGTGCTTTTCTTGCAACGTACGTTGCTTCTGTGTTCCACTATCCGGGTTTTGACTGGTCTTGTTGTCATCCCAACATAATCCATCCCACATGGGCAGGTAAGGATGTATACTACATTTTTGCTGTTGCAGTTCGTGAAATGTGGTCAAAAAGAAAGATCTCCCTTGGGACTTAGAATATCACCAGTCTTTCAAACATACAGGTTACACACCAACAGGATGAGAAATGGCATCAACGAAGCAAACCAATTACTTAAAAGCAAATTTATTACAAATTAATCAAGAATTATCACATTACATCAAAATGTTATACATATACATAAAAAGGTAAACTGTTTACCAGATTTTAAAACAAAGAATAAAACTTCCTTTGAAGAGCAATTACACATAAAATTAAATCACATAACATCTACATATACGACACAAAATTGGGACAGAAAGCACAGGACAAATAATCCTATTCGGACACAGGAAATCGTTGACTCGCAGATTAATCAGTTCTAACCACAATAGATTTCAGTTACAGTGTACATGGCATAGAACTGTTGTCATTGCAAATTTTCAACAATTTCCTTCTACAAGAGCATCGACGCGTTTCGGTAGGCCACACATTACAGCCAACACCTTCCTCAGGATTAGTTGTAGATCCCAATTCTAATATTATTAAAATAAGTATGGAGACATAGGAGAATCACAGTCTCTCTTGTCCAAGTTGAATCAAATGTTCAGCATTTCAGTGCCGTCACAAATCTTATATCTTCATTAAATTTAATTTCCGTGGTTATTCATATGTCTATTTTTCATAAGTATCCTCATCTGGATCTAGGTACTGCAGATTTATTGCCGACTACTTGTGTTCAGTCCTTGGCAATTCTTTTATCATTTATTTGTTGTATGAATATCACTCCTGATAGACACCCTTTAGTCTCCCAAACGATTTCTTAGGTATGTTTCCGTTATATATCAGGAGGTCGATAACGGTGAGTTCGTCCCAAAACTGGGATCAAGAGACTCCCTTATTTGGGTCCGGTTACCTCCGCACAATGGATTCCTGATCTGAAGGAATCCATTGTGCGGAGGTAACCGGACCCAAATAAGGGAGTCTCTTGATCCCAGTTTTGGGACGAACTCACCGTTATCGACCTCCTGATATATAACGGAAACATACCTAAGAAATCGTTTGGGAGACTAAAGGGTGTCTATCAGGAGTGATATTCATACAACAAATAAATGATAAAAGAATTGCCAAGGACTGAACACAAGTAGTCGGCAATAAATCTGCAGTACCTAGATCCAGATGAGGATACTTATGAAAAATAGACATATGAATAACCACGGAAATTAAATTTAATGAAGATATAAGATTTGTGACGGCACTGAAATGCTGAACATTTGATTCAACTTGGACAAGAGAGACTGTGATTCTCCTATGTCTCCATACTTATTTTAATAATATTAGAATTGGGATCTACAACTAATCCTGAGGAAGGTGTTGGCTGTAATGTGTGGCCTACCGAAACGCGTCGATGCTCTTGTAGAAGGAAATTGTTGAAAATTTGCAATGACAACAGTTCTATGCCATGTACACTGTAACTGAAATCTATTGTGGTTAGAACTGATTAATCTGCGAGTCAACGATTTCCTGTGTCCGAATAGGATTATTTGTCCTGTGCTTTCTGTCCCAATTTTGTGTCGTATATGTAGATGTTATGTGATTTAATTTTATGTGTAATTGCTCTTCAAAGGAAGTTTTATTCTTTGTTTTAAAATCTGGTAAACAGTTTACCTTTTTATGTATATGTATAACATTTTGATGTAATGTGATAATTCTTGATTAATTTGTAATAAATTTGCTTTTAAGTAATTGGTTTGCTTCGTTGATGCCATTTCTCATCCTGTTGGTGTGTAACCTGTATGTTTGAAAGACTGGTGATATTCTAAGTCCCAAGGGAGATCTTTCTTTTTGACCACGGTCTTATTAGGCACCCCTCTCTCTTGGCGTGGGGTCCCTCTCTCTTTGTTTTCGAGCAGTTCGTGAAATGCCTTTGTTCCCATTTGGTGCCATTCTTGAATTTATTGCGTTTGGTTCTTTTTGTTAAATGGCACGTGCTGCAGTTTCCACATGGGCGGTGACACTTCACTGGAGGCAAAAGTGTGTTGGCTATTCCCATGGGTGGGATATTCCGTGGTCTTGTGTGGAACAACATGTCTCTCAGGCTCCTTCCTCTTTTGTGAGCAAACATTGGTTTTGGGAGGTCAAGATTACCACAGTTCAATAAACTCCAGTGTTTGTACACAATTATTGCCACCTGATTTGGGCCAGTATTGTAAGTGGTGACGCATATGTGTCTCTGCTCCGTGCCCTTTGGTACTCTTGGTTCCAGTAGGGCTTCCCTATTGTTGTTGCATGCTCTCTTCATAGCTTTGTCTATGATTCCTGCTGGATATTTTTGTTTCCTCAACTTCTCCTGAAGGTCCGTTGCCTGTCTCTTGAAGTCCCTGACCTAAGTGCAATTCCTCCGCAAGTGGAGGAACTGTCCATAAGGGAGGTTATCCTGGAGGTGCCGAGGATGAAAGCCGTTGTATAACAGTAGGCGATTCTTTGCGGTAACTTTGAAATGCGTAGTGGTCTTGAGGGTGCCATCCTCAGGGTAGATGTTGAGGTCTAGGAAGACCAGGATGGTCCTTGAGACTGTGCTGGTAAACTTGAGGTAGGTGTTCTGTAGATTGAACCAGGTCATAAAGGCTTCTGTTGATGCAATGTCTCCTTCCCATATGACCAGCACATCGTCGATGTAATGTTTCCAATTTTTTATGTGGTTGATGAATGGGTTGCTTTGTGTAGAATTTTCTTAGTCTCCAGGTGGTAGACATAAAGACCAGCTACACTGGGAGCAAATGTGCTCCCCATGCTGGTCCCGTGCTTCTGTAGGTAGAGGTTGTCCTCAAAACAAAGAAATTCTTTGTGAGTGGCAGAAAGACGCAACCCATGACCACATTGCGTGGTGTCTGGTACTCCCAGTCGGTAGTAAATGGTACATCCTCTATGATGGTAAGGGTCTCATTATGTGGGAGGCTGGTGTAAAGGCTCTCCACGTCTAGTCCCATTAGAAGATGTTTTGTGGGGTCAAACTTCATCCCTTGTAGTATCTGCTGAAGGACTTCCTTTGTGTCCTTTAAATATGTCCTAGTTTTTTGGACCAGTGGACAAAGGAAGGCAACCGCAAATTTGGATCGGGGCTCTAAAATTGAGCCAATGCCGGACACTATGGGGCGGCCAGGTGGTTTTCCAAGGTCTTTATGGATCTTAGGAATGGTGTAAAAGTAGGGGGTCCTCGGAGAGTTTTTAAAAAGGAACTCTGCCTCTTTCTTGGATATCTAGTTGTGTGAAACTGCTTCCCCAACCATGGAGGCAAACCGGATCCTAATGGATTCCATGGGATCTTCTTGTAATACCTCATAGTTTCTCCAGTTCTCCAGTAGTCGTCTGCATTCATTGTCATATGCAGTAGTGGTTTGAATGACAATAGCCCCGCCTTTGTCCGCAGGTTTTATTATAATGTCTCTGTTGGTTGACAGCTGCCTTATTGCTTCTTTTTCTTCTTTAGATGTATTGTGGAGAGTATGGTTGTCATGGGTGTTAATGTTTTCTACATCCTTCATCACTGCCTTCTCAAACGTTAGTAGTTCGATTGGGAGTTTGGAATCCAGGGGAGTAAAGGTGGACTTTACCCTCAACCCTGTATCTTCTCTTTCTTCCTCTGGTGGTTCCTTGTCCTTAAAGAAGGCTCGTAATTTAAGTTTCTGCATAAATTCCTTGATCTCCGAACAGAGTTTTTATCTGTCAAGATTGCCTGTAGGGACAAAACCCAAACCTTTTTCCAAAATGATGGGCTCAAACAGGAAGTGGTGACGAGATCTCCACCTCCACGGTTCCATATTGAGGGAGCCATTTTTAATTTGTAACAATTTGTCTAGTGTTGCAATCAATTAGTGTTTTCCGTGCTTAACTGCCAACTGAACAGAGCTTAAAAGGAACTCCTCATGCAGGCTCAGTGTTCCACGGAGCCCCGGTGAGGTAGTATCCAGGCGAGGTAGCAACCTTGATGACGTGAATATGGCATAGCCGCATACGAGCAGAGAAAGGCAGCTTGTGTAAATAGGTACAGCTTTTAAATAATCAACGGCGGTATTTGTCGTTTTCTTTTAACAGTGTCTGACTACAGGTGCTCCTTCCCTCCCGTTCTACAGGCTCATTTGGCACTAGATGGGCTAATTAAAAGTACGTAAGAAGCCTATATAATAGCTGATATTTCTTGTGAATTTGCACATACTTAGGGACGCACGGATGCATTCAACACGGGCTCACTATTTAAGCGGTCCCTAACTATAGTGTGTAGTTTATGTTCAATGTTTGTTTTTGTCTTGTATTGTCTATCCCGCCGGCATAACATAACACCTACCTGTTACAACACGCACAGAATAAAAAAAATATATTGCGAAAAAATATATCACTTTGTCTTACAGGTCACCACCACATAGGGTGTAGGATGTTGTGTTATGTAATTTAATTGTGTTTTTTTTTCTTCCAGACCCATACCAGCAAAATACCTATTGGGGTACAGTATACAGTGCATGTAGATTGTAATATGCACCACATAGTGATTACCTTTTAAAGAATTCACTTTTTATCTTTAGTATTTAGAGTGTAGAAGGGATCTCACTAGGTCCTAATGAGAAGCCAGGGGAGGGTTTCGAAACATGTCGGCAAAGGAAGTACGGCCCATTAAAGCATAGTACCTCTGTCTCTTTCCCCACTTTTTTTTTTTTTTTTGAAACCGTTTATTACAAATCTCAAGAATATACAATTATGGGCCCACAACCTTCCGGCCGGCCGCTAGAAATGGCAGAAACATATGGCATACGTTCATAAAACCCTTGGCATTCCAAGGGAGCATAAGCAGGAGTCATCAACATCATGGGCCACAGCCATAATACGTCACAGTGCGGTTTCATTTTATACAAACAACAAACAACACCCACAAGGCTACCCTGCGATTGAAAATAGCAGCACGTGCTCCCCAATGGGGAACCCCAACTATTAGAGGAGTCCAAAGAGGGGAAGGGAAACAGAGCGAGGACTGGGGGAACCCTGTGCCCGGGGCTAGGGGAAGGGGTCAGCTAAGGGGACGGGGCTGGTGAGGCAGCAGGCAGCAATGGTGGCGCGCAAATACTCCCTCTTTCTCCACTTTTAATAATACCAGCTTACAGGAACATTAAAGTTTATTTTTCCGCTGAGCCAGGTATTTTTTAATTATTCATCACTTTCACTCACTTCTGACCCTTCCACTCACACTCCTATATCACACATAGTATTGTAATCAGTGTTCCCGTGTAGTCGTAGGTCGTAGCACACCCCGTCCCGCAGCGGGGTGGGAAGACTCCGATGAGGAAGAATGTCACTAAGGATCCTTTTGGTGGGTGAGGGGTATTTTAACAAAGCTGTGTGCTTTCCCTGAACGTAGGAGACACACATAATCTGGGGGCTCATGGAAGGACACATTCAGTCTTATGTTTGATGGCATGCTGCCTCATGTTTGAAGACATGCAGGCTCATGGTAGGAGACATTCAGTCTCATGTTTGAAGACATGCAGTCTCATGTTTGGAGACATGCAGTCTCATGTTTGAAGGCATGTTGCCTCAAGGATGGGGGAATGTTGACTTGTCTTTGCAAGGTTACTGCCTCTCTTTTGATAGGGTCAGTCTCTAGCTTGGAGGGACGAAATTCTACCTTTGATGTTGTGCAGTCTTATGCTTGAAGCGATGCAGTCTCATGCCTGAAGACATGAAGTCTCTTGCTTGAAAACATACTGTCACATTTGTAGTGGTGCACTCTCTTGCTTGTGGTTCAGCCTCATGCTTGGATCGATGTAGTCTCATGCTTGGACGGACGCAGTCTCATGCGTGATTGTATACAGTCCCATGCTTGAATGGATGCAGCCTCATGTTTAAAGGCATGCAGTCTCATGTTTGCAGATGTTGCAATCACTCAGTTGCATGGCTTCAGTCTCATGATTAGAGGGAGGCAATCTCTTGCTTGGGGGATGCAGTCTTCTTTTCGGAGGGGGTGTAGTCTCAAACCCGATGGGATGCAGTATCATGTTTGAAGAAGTAGAGTCTCCTGTTTGAAGGTATGCAGTGTCATGTTGAATGGCATGGAGGCAGTCTCTTGCTAGGATGGGTGCAGTCCACTGCTTAGGGAGAAGCAGCCTCTTGTTTGCAGGGAAGCAGACTGTTGACTGGGGGTGAACATGCCCGGACTAAGTTGCGGAGGGCAACCAGCGGCTTGCCATGTGTAGGCCATAGGGATGGCCATGTGACACGTGGACATTGCCCTCGGATCCATAATCAAGGTCGGCCCCTCCCCCCTTGATCCTTGCAGGCAGCAAAGATGGCGGAGTGTGTTCTTTCATCAGTTGTTCATTGATAGATTAAAAATATAATGATGCAAAATAGTGTTAAAAAATGACGATAACAATAAGCTAATGTAAGTGGTTTAATGTTGAGTTTCATAGGGGAGGAAACCGAGATTCAGTCTAGACCAGAGCACTAAAATGTTTACACTGGGCCTGCACAGTGGTGCCTCCCTCCACACGGTCTCATCCTTCCAACAATAGAGACACACAGAGGGCACAGATACACCCAAACACGCAGCCATAAGGTGGAGCACACACACACGCGTGAATGACAAGCATGTGCATAGACACACACAACGACAGGCACACCCAAACATACTATCTTCCACATATACACACCCAGGAATGATGAACACACACCCGCACTGGCACACACAAAGACAAGCACACCAAAACACACAAGCATGCCAAGAACACGTAAGACCCAAATGCGCTGCCTACCCACAGCGCCTCGAAGATCATAAGCAACTCCCACTACCCGCTCAGGAGGACCCTCAGTGACGACACAATGCAGGCTTGCACGCACTGGTCACAATTGACCTAATAATTCCTTAACTTGACATATACTAAAACGCCAAGGTTCCCCCTAGAGTGTCTTTACTTGGAAGGGCACAGCTTTCCAGACGTTGTGAATAGGGACAGGTGGGCACTGCTACATTGTCTGTAAAGGTGGGGGTGCTTCACACCTTGCACACTGCTTGTTAAACACCTGGCAATAGCCCATACACTGAGAGCAGAGTCTTGAGTCATTTTCAGTGGGCCCAGCTCAGTCAGCTCAGCCTTTGTCTCATTACTTTTTGTCTGCACCCCGGAGTAGTGGAGAGAAACCTTAAGTCTCACTAGGATAGGTAAAAAGACAACATAAACAGCCCTGCCAGGGTTTCCAGGTCCATCTGTGATGTTCTGGTCCAGTCCACGTATTTCCCTTGAATTCTCGTACTTGTAGTCTTGTTTATTTCATTATAAAACAAGACTACATGTCCCACAATTCAGAGGTAAAAAACTGGACTGGAGCAGCGCATCAAGCATGGACCTGGGAAACTTGGCAGCTATGTTATCATTTAGAGTTTGGGGGAATGGTAGTGCTTAAACACGTGGTTCACCTGCCTCGCCACTGTCACAGTTCCCCTGACTGATAAGTGGGAGAAACACTGAGTGTCTGACGGCAGAGACTCAACGGGCTTCACCATTGAAAGTCTCTTTCCAGTGGCCCGGCCACCCCAGGCCCACCAAGGCCATGTGTCAGAAGGCTCCCCGCTAGTTAGGACGAGCCTGTACTCATGAGGACGCAGAAGGCAACATCAATAATGGCCTCCACGCACACCGAGGAAACATCTTGAGTATCATGGAAATGTCTCTCATTTTTTTCAAATAAATCTCTGCTGTGGCGCTTGACTATGAAATAATTAAAAACAACGCAGACCAGTTGGCCAGCATTACTTTAGCCGATAGCTTTTGCTGTTGGTGCACCAGGCGCAATTTCAGATAAATATTCACTGGCAAGCCAGTGTGTGTCACTTGCTTAGTATGCACTTGTACGTGGCAGGCAGAGTGGGGCCTGCAGTATTCAGTGATCGGCCATCTAACTCCTACTGTACCTCTTAGTCTCCAGACATGAGGGACTGACATGATTTTCCAGAACAGGTTCAGTAGACAACTCACCTTGGGTGCAAGTAAATAGGCCTCTGCCCCTGCATCTCAAATCATCTGCCTGTCACTGGCCATCTGCCCCCACACTGAAGAGGGGGGGACATCCCAGAGGTCTTAGCCGTGTGCCAGCAATTGGGAAAAATACAGGATAGGCCAAAAAAGTTAAAAGAGAAGGAGAAGCTCCAGCTGTCTTCACAGTTCCACACTTTGCCCCTTAACTCAAGCTAAACATGAACTCAGTATGTCAGATTCACGAGGAGTGTCGGGCGCATCGTCCTTGTAAATAAAATGGCGTATCTAGCCTAGGTGACGCCAAAAATGACTTCTGGGTCTAAGACTTAAGGTTGGGGATCCCAAAAACCACAAGCAACATGCCACTGATAGACAAGCTTATCGCTTGTACAAGCACAGAGCAAAATAGTTCTAACCTACTAGAGAGGAGTTTGGACAGTTCTGGAAGGGGTCGCGATTGTTCTAGCTTTGAAGGAGCAACACTCCTCTGAAGACCTTCTGAAGAAACTCTGAGCTTCTGTATCTTTGAAGTTGTCTTTTACAGATACACTCAGATATTCGAAATTAATCGTACTGATCCATAAAGTGAACGCTGCCTTAACTCAGTTTGACACCTCCCTATTCAGTTGTTAATGCGGATATGGACATGCTGAGTTGTATGGCTCAGCACAGCTAGTGTCGAATATACTTGGACGCGTCCTAAGGCCTCAGTTCAAATATTCATTATTGACCTGTTCATGTGGGATTTATCCGGGAATTCCTCACGAAGAGCAAACTTGGTTATGGGATGCCCACTGGAATATGTTCTCTTTTCTTGTACTAGGAAGAAAAAAGCTCTGTATTTGGATTCATTTCTTTTTAAACTTAATTTTGCAGGAGACTCACATAGATACTAAGTCACATTTAAGTATGAATCCCTCAGATCCGGATCTGCCAGTTCTGCCTGGGCGTGACGTGGACACAGAGAAGAGTCTGTAGTGCCTCTCCGATAGGCCGAGCTCAAAGCGCTGCACAAATATCCAAGGAAGGTGGGAAAGAGGAGGTTTGACCGGGTCCTGGTAAGGAATCTGCCAAGAGGCTAGAACAGAGGCACAGGAAACAGTGGTGGTGGTGGGGGGGAGGATTCAGGGACATTTTAAGGATTTTGGGACCTCCTGGCCAAACGTATTTTGGGTAGGGTGATCAGAATTTCAAAGCCAAAGGACATTTCCCAAACATTTCCCAAAAATAGAAGAAGGACTACAATTTTACTTCAACCCAGCGCACAAAATGACAGTGCTCCTTAGCAGAGAATTGCAGAAGAGGCAGTAAAACCATACATAAAATGCCATTTTTAAAGCCCGTAGCATGCCTGTTAATTAAATTGCTTTTCATAACAGCTGCTAACTATCCCTGCTTTGCAAAACATAAAAAGATACCTCCCACCGTTTTCAGCTGACCCCCGGGACATGAGCTTAATTTCCTGAAATCTGCCGGGACAGCTGGCATAAACCCGGGACTGTCTGGGCAAATCCAGGACGCCTGCACACCCTAATTTTGTGGGCCCCTGTTCAGAACAGCTTTGAATTTGTGATCCAATTTCAGCTATTTCATACCCTTTTTAGCCAGGTCACACTGGCGGTGCACAGGCAGACTCCTCCGAATTCTAAAAGTGTTTACATGTAATATACAGGGATAGTGACGTTTTTTCAACATAGTAACACAGCAGCAGCTCGATAATATTACTGCATAATATCTCTGTGACACCTCCCATTTCTCATAGGTCCTGTTATAATCTGAAAGAAACTTTAATAATTGATGTTGCATTAAACATAAACACAACATTTCTGTGCAAATGTCTGTAATAGAATCTCACACATCACCCATATTAAAAATTAAAAAAGGAAAACAGCATTTAAAATAATCTCTGACTGTTGAGGGCAAAACTCTGCATGACAGAGCTGGTTCTATCAGGGGCCCCCTGAAATGCTGGGGCCCTGGGCCACAGCCCTCTTTTCCTATGCATTAAAACATCTGTATGTGGGGGTGGCACAGCACCATATGTGCCTGATGGAGTTTACATGGAGAATTAACAATAAAGAGGCCCATATTTGAAGTTTTTACTGAGTGTTCAAGTACAAATTGTCTAATGACAGACCATTTCTTTTGACAAATTGCTGCTCATTTATATACAGTGGAGAGCTGTGCCTGTTTTTATTATTCCAGTCTCTGACTGCATGTTTAAGGTATGTTGTGACTTTAACCAGTGACGCACTGGCTGGGGTAAAGGTGCCAGAGATTTTTTAACATATTGATAAAGTCGTTTGCTTTGTTTACTAAGTAAAATATACATTTGTCAAAAGGTATATCAGCAGCGTGGAAAGTACAAGCAAGGCACTTAAGTCAGGGGGTGGTGCTGCTGTTTTGAATCATTCCTCTCAGCCAGATCTCAGATGATCATTTGAGCTCTGTGCCTTCAAAATCCCTTCTTAGATTTAAAGTCTTCAGGAAATTGTTGTGATCAAGTGTCAAAGGCTTTGGATAGGTCAAGATGCATCAGGAGACCAGACTCACCCAGAGTTAAGTACTCGCAGGGCATCGTCGATCACTTTTAGCAGGGCTGTTTAAGTGCTGCAGCCTTGAGTGAAGCAGATTGGAATTCGTCAAGAAGGTTGTTGTCCTTGATATGTTGGACAGTTGCTTCGCTACACAACTTTCAGTCATTTTAGAAAAAAAGGGAGGTTTGTCATAGGGCGGAAATTGCGATTCTCCTATTACCATGACTAGAGAATCTGGATTTCATTAAAGATACGGAGGCTAACATCAACAGAGGGTTTCTTAAGAAGTGGGATAACCTGTCCTGTTTTAACGGCAACAGGAAAGGAGCCTTGGTTGAGGAAGAGATTATCCAGACTGGTCCAGTAGGAGAGCGTGTGGGTGTAGAAGTCAATAGCATTGTCACTAGGGATGGGGTCAATAGAATGGTTAGATTGTGTTTCTAGAATGCTTTGAGGAGGGCATCTTCGGTGATGACGTCAAAGTTCTGCCACAGGTCTATGGATTTGCGATCCTCAAGGAGGGAAGGATGAGATACCCGATTTCACTTTTTATTAAAGAATAGTGCAAATTGTGCTGCTTTCTCCGGAGGGTCATCAAATTTGATGGTTGAGGGAGAGATGCTTGTACTTTTGATAAGGTCAAATAGCTTTTTAGGTCTGTTCTTGGCAAAGTCGAGGAGGGTTCTGAAGTGCATTGCTTTTTCACGGAAGATGTGTTTGTGGTAGCGCGATCTGGCGTAAAGGAGATTGGAGAGATTAATGGTGGAAGGAGAATGCCTTCATTGTTTCTCCAGGCACCTCAAGTTCTTTCTTTCTTAATAGAGGGATTTCTTGAACCATGGTGCAAAAGGACTGGGACTTTTCTTTTTACTTTGAAGTGGAGAAACATTTTCAATTATGACTGAAAGACTGGTGAGACATTGGGTGGTAAGATCGTTGACATCAGAGTTGGGGACTGGAAGTGATCTCACAGCTGTACAAATATTTCAATATGATAAAAAATACAACGGTGCCAGTTAACTGGTGGATATTAAAATCCAAGTACGCAGAGTTTATGCTAGGAAGGGAGTGGGTGCGGGTGGGGTGTGATTTGATGTGCAGACAGAGGGCAGGTTTAGAATGAGATGAGTTGCGCTAATGGAGACCCAGTAGTAAATGAAGGTACACCATCCTTCCAAGAAGAGGAGGTGAATGCATCAAACCAACTTCCAGCAGAGGCGGTGGAGGAAAGGTGAATAGCAAAGCTCAAAAAGTTTTAGGACAGGATTACTGGAGTGAAAGTAGTCTGAGAGCAAATACAAGGTTGGGGAACTAAAGGTCCTAATAGAAGCTATGCGGCTGATTCTAGTTCAGTTGCAAACTCCAGTTTGTACCAAAAATAGGATACAAATTCAAGCAGTATTTGCCTATCTGCTAACTGCACATATGATTAATTACCCATGTGCAAATTGCATACATTGTTCTGTTTGCCCATCCATTTTCAATGGGTAATACCTGACAGGAATTTAGTTTACAAATTGTGAAAATTCCAATTTGCACACTGTGGAACATGTTCTTTGGTGCACAGATCAGAAGTTTGCAATCTTACATGTGTTGCATGGTGCACAAATTGAACTTTCATTCTAGTTGCTTACGATTTTTTTTTTTTGTTTGTTTCTCTGAAATATGATTTTCTTCCACTATTAGAGCCCACGCAGAATAGATCTAAATAACATTTTCCCACATGCATTTAGCACTGGTATTATTTGATAACTGGAAGCCTTGGAACAAAGCTTTATTTTTGTTTTGGCCTTACAGCTTTGGCTGCTGATAGGCTCTTCTAATAAAAACAATCATAGAAATAACACAAACCTATACATCCTATACATGCACAGAGGTATTTTGCTTTCGCCCACAAGACACCATAGAGCATGGAGCAGTGGTTCAGCCCACTGTAGCCATTGGCTAATGTGTGACTGCTTTTCAGCCATCAATTGGCTTCATTGCCCCTGTGAGTGATAGCATTTTGCCTCATGAGTGTACATCCACTTTAAAATGAGTGTACTGCAGGGCAGGCTGTGCACTCTTTATTTTTCCACGTGCTCACTAGCTCTACTGTTCAATCCATTTGCTTTGACAGTGCCCGCAGAGGTTCCCTTCCAAATCGCCACGTTTTGTTGCAGATGGATTCTAGGTTTACAGGAATTTAATTACAGCATTCATTATATAACTGATCCGTGTAATATTGTGGTGGATTGCTATTGATATTAAGCTCTCATGATGGACAGGAAACTGATTTTGATGATGAAGAACACATGGAGGTATGCTCTGTTACTGAAAGAGCTACGTCTCAAGAGGAATGGGTGGAAGCACTCAAAAGGTATGTGTTGTCATACGTAAAAGATGGAGCATAAGAGGAGACAGCATGTGTTGGTAGCCTTTCAAAGAGTGGGAGCTTAGCTGCCACTAGCTGGGAGCGTGCTATTGAGAGAGACTAGGTTAGTTGTCCTAGTTTCACCAAGAAAACGAGTAATGACAATTGGGTAATAATGGTCATCAAGTGATAAGTGAAACTAAAGGAAGACTCAAAGTAGGTCACTGGTGGCCAGGCATAGATATTCAAACTGAAAGATAAGTGAAAGATGTTAGTGTTTGCAGGAATAGTGATAACATCTACCATGTAAGAAATCCATCAACAGAATGTGTAACTATGCCCATAAAGCCTTGGGAGGATGTTGCTTTGGAAATTGTGGGTCCTTTGCAGGTTGAAAAGTTAAGTACTTACCTTTTGATTTTGGTTTATCAGTTCTCTCATTGGGCAGACATTACAATGGTAGGCAGCATTGGGTCAAAAATGGTCACAGATTTCTTAAGCAAGATTTGTTGTAGGGAAGGACTTCTAAACTATATTTTGGCAGAGGCTGGGTCTCAACTTGTCTCTAATGAAATGCTAGAATTTATGAGGTTCAGAGGGATTAGTCATAAGAAGTGGGCTTAGCACCTTTCAGAAGTAAATAGCACTGTGGAGAGATTCAACAGAATATTTAAAGAATACATACAATTGGAGAAAAGTGTGCGAAGGAATTGGTAGGATGGTTTAATGAAGTTCTTGTATGATTACAGTTTTACCCCTCACACTATAACTGGACCAGTCCTTTTTACATTATTTATAGGAACAAAAGGAAATACTGAAGCTTTGCCAAGCTAGAGGTTGGGGGAAGGAAAGCAGTGATGGCTGGTAAAGTGTCAATTGAAAGAACAATGAAGAAAAGCTTGTGACTGATAAAAAGAAGATTCATTATGTTCATAAATCAGTTACTTGTCTTGACTTCTAGTTTGTAGATGCAGTTATGATTAAGTCTCCATTTGCTTTAGAAAGGTTTCAAAATTTTGTGAGTCACAGAAAGTTTTGATGTTGTTCCACAAAGCTGTGAAAGTAGATGATGGGAGAATATGGAATCTTACCCATGTGGTACTAATCAAGGATAGCATTTAAGGACTTGTAGGAGTTCTTTATTTTCAATAATATTAAAACATATTTTTGCTTTTCTTGTTTTTTTCGTCCTTGCCTTTTTTTTGGTATGGGGAAGGTGGTTGGTATTTTCTCTGGTGTACTCTTTTGCAATATCAGGTACATAGAGTCTTCATTGCATAGATGTAGTTCTGTCAACTGTAGTTTACCATGGATCACCTTAATATTGACAAATGAATCATTAACTGGTCAGCAGCTGGCCTAGTTTACCTTTTGGGCCATATCCCTTCTACCCATAAACAATCCAACTTGGATGCTGGGCCAACAGTCCCATGTGTATGATTTGTACAGTCAAGCCCATGTGCAGTATTATACAAGGACATGAAAACTTAATTTGATAGTAACTAATTGCATGTCCTTTGGGAACGAGGCTCCTTTTGAAGGTCTCAACCCTTGTGATATAGACAAGTGATCCATGCACTAGTATGAGTTGGTGTTTGCATGATTGGAGATGGCCTTTTTGTCATGCAGAGCCGCAATTGTGGTCATACTTAAGGTCGGAAAATCACCTACTGATTGCAGCTCCTACTGACCAATTTCATTAATTAACATAGAAACAAATGTGTTGGCCAACATCCTGACTACTAGACTCATCCGTAGAGGCTCCTGGTGGGAGTGCTGCAGGGCGGTGGGGCAGGGCAAGGGAGGGGCAGGGTGGGGGGTAGTAAACTCCGGCATACGGCCGAACGGACGTAAGTACATAAATAAATAAAACGAATTACATTGCACACGCTGCATCGCTCCAGGAGCCGCTACTGAGACTCATAGGAGTTATTCCCCCCCTTTCCACACACACCAATTCGGCTTTATGCCCAAACCTTCGACCAGAGGAAATTTCTGAAGACTCCATAATCGGATGGCAGAGGTTCAATCTAGAAAGGAACCCCATGCGTTTGTTTACTTACATGCCGAAAAGGCATTCAATGCCGTACATTCGCCTTTCATGATGCAAATGCTGATGACAATGGGTTTTGGACCACAGTTCATGAACTGGGTTGGTCTGCTCTACAAGAAGCCTACGGCAGCGTTGTCGCCAGAGTCTCCAATCAGGAGAGGGACCCATCTGGGCTGCCCCCTATCTCCCCTACTATTCGCCTTGACCCTGGAGCCACTGGCATTTTGTAGTTAGTGCACACTCGAACATCAGAGGCTCTGAGATAAATGGATCCCTGATCCATGAAGAAAAGATCTCATTATACTTGGATGATATCCTCCTATACTTGACCAGACCTGAGGATTCGCTTCCCACAGTCCTTCAGGTCTTTGACCACTATGGTGCCCATTCGGGATATACCATACACTGGAATAAATCTGTTCCTTTCCCTGTTGGAGGTCACTTAGACCTATTGGACCTCCCTGGGAGGATACTGGTGAACTAGCAGGGATTCCATTACCTTGGGATTTATGCCATGATCGAGCAGGAGAAGTGCTTAGATTATAATGTAAGGAGGGTGTTAGCCGAATTCAATAAATGCTGAACGCTGGAGGAAACTTCCCCTAATGATTTTAAGCAGGGCAGTGAAGTTTAAAAGGATTACCCACCCAATATTCCTATATACCCTACAAAACACCTATTACAAAATCACAGATGAAGTCTTCACCAAAGTCGACGATGAACTGAGGAAACTAATATGGAATAACGCACACCCCAGAATAGCGCTCTGAGCATTACAGAGCAATCCCTTTTACGGAGGAATAGTTCTTCCAGACATCAGGGCTTACTACTGGGCTTCACATCTGATAGCCATAAATGACTGAGGATACAGAGATGGTGATTACCCCACTTACGCGTTGAAAAGGACACCATTTCAAACACTCCCCTAGCACCACTATCCCTATGAAGGGGAAAGGAACGAGAGGCCTACTGCCAGCTACTCAAGTGACTCCCGAACTGTGGTGCAAGATGAGTAAATGTCTGGGTTGGGCACAAAAAATCACCCGGGAGATCCCACTAAGGCTGGGGTGATACCGGATTGGTAGATCCAGGGTGGGTGATCTGCTTGCGGAGGGTGCCCTGATGCCTTTTTCGGCCCTTTAGAGGGAACTCTAACTTAATGATATACAATGCTATAGATATTTGCAGTTTGCCCATACCTGCAGAGCTGAAAACAATCTTACACCTCTACTGGAGTATGCACCCCGAGAAGGTAGGCTTTTGACGGGGGAGATACAGGAGAAAGCAATCTCCACCATATATAAAACCATTAATATTAATATGCCCGCCACCCTCTTGAAACTGAGATGAAATTGGGAGAATGATATAGGTGAATCGGACAAACCTGGACTGAAAAGCTGCACTAATGTTCCCACAAGAGGGTGATATTAAATCTAGACTGAGACTCGCCCAGCTTAAAATCCTACATCTAACTTACTATGAAAGAGCTCGCCTTCACAAAATGGGTAGAGCAGCCTCCTCAGAGTGCCTGAGATGCAGAGGACAATGAGGGGATTTTCTTCACAGACTTTGGGCATGTCCAACTAAACACTCATTCTGGCTCAGCAAAGTATTGGGAATGAACGTACATGAAGACCTCGAATACGAGCTCTTAGGCATACCTAACGATCTAGACCTCCCACGGATGAAACTTTTACCGTGTAATTTGGGCTTAGTGGTTGCGAAGAGGGATCTGGCCAAACACTGTGGCGGAGGGAGCTGAGATACCATGAGTGAATGAAAAAAAGAATGGAACTATACAAGGCAGCGGAAAAAGTAACATATAAGAGCCGGGGCTGTCCGAGCAAGAAAGTTCTGCATAGTGTGGGGCAGCTGGATCAATTACTATGGTCTGGATATGCAAGATGACGTTGTTGACAGTAGCGGCTTGTAGTGGGAGTGCTGTGGGGCAGTGAGGCGGGGGAGGGGCAGGGTGGGGGGTGGTAAACTCCGGCTCACGGCCGACCGGAGTAATGTAAATAAATAAATTCATTAAACAAATTTCATTGTGCACGCTGCATCGACATTTGGCCTTTCAGGGCGCGCAATGAAATTCGTTTTATTTATTAATTTATGTACTTACCTTCAGTCGGCCCTATGCCGGGGTTTACTACCCCCCACCTTGCCCCTCCCCTGCCCCGCTCCACTCCCACTACGAGCCGCTACTGGTTGTTGATGTGTTTTCATCTCAAATCCCCTAAAGTATGTGATCCGACTTAATCGTGCCTGCCAACTTCTTGTCATACTTATGCTTTCTCCTATTTTGTTTTCATTCATTTCTGTGGACACCTGATGTACTGATGTCCTTCCACTCTGTTCATCTGTTGGTATCAGGCACTTGTTGGTGCCTCTTTTGTCATGACCTACAACACCCAATAAAAAGATTTTTTTTAAAAAGGAAATGGCATTTTTGTCATCCTTCACCTGACTACAGGAAATAACTCGCCAACTCGCCACCATGGACAACTAAAGGATTTTTACACTCTACTCTGACACATTTCAACTCCTTTGGGATGCTGAGAGATCCTCTTTTTTGGGCGTTGTGTGGGGCAGACTCAGAACTCACAATTTCTAACTGAATAGAGTTTTGTGTGAAGAGGATATAGACCCTATGGTTTTTCATTTTTTCATTTTCTAAACACCCAAGATCTTTGGAGATCAATAGATGCACAAGTGCAAATTGGTAAACTTTTTCTCATTCTTATTTGCATTGGTTTAAGAAACATTAACATGATTTTTCATATCCCTGTTCGCAGATTTAACTTCCCTTGCACATCAGTGTATTTCATTTAGACTACCTTTATCACATTCTGTGTTACAAAGCACTTTAGGTGTGTATTGATCCTGTCACTTTAAAACCCAAATTCCGGGTGCAGAATTTTCGGTAATTATTGCCTCCCTGCAAGCAGTGGCGCCTCCTCCGCTAAGGCGGAGACGTGTCGCTCCACTGCTGTGCAGCAGTGAAAGAAAGGAAAAATAAAATGATAATAACTCGAGGTTATTATCATTTTACTTTGTCCTGCTGTGGTAGCTTTTCAGGGCAGGGCGGTGCTTCTCTAAAACAGGAGCAGGGGGAGTGGAGTTCTGAGCACACTTTGCAAGTGCGCATGAATGTTTGGCCGGATGTCTCGGGCCGGCCAAACATTCATACGCACTCAGCATGTTCCCCACCCAGGCTGCATTACAGCCTGGGTGGAGAATATGCCCAGGCTCCCATTCCCTGACTGAGCACTGAATTGCGGAGCTCAGACCAGTCACAACGCTGCATTGCAATGTTTTCATTGGCTTAGGGGAGTCTCGGTTCTTACCAATCACAACGCTGCATTGAAGTGTTGTGATTTGTTTAGGGAGGTTGGGTGTGCTTCCTGTTCTGTTCCGTCTGGGCTGAGGGACGAGGAAAGACGGAGGAGTGACGCGGTGGTACATTAAGTTTTTATTTTTATTATTTTCATTTTCATTAAACCCCCCCGCCCTATAACCCCCGATCAGTGCCGGCCACCACTGCCTGCAAGTATTCTTGGGAACATGTACAGTGAATACATGCAGTATTTTTTGCTACTTGTTGAATTCCTCTTTCCTCAATCCGAGCCTAAGAAATCTCTTTCCTCTGCTGAGCAAAAACTCAATTTCTTAACCAGTGGTTGGGTGTGTTCGAATTTTCTCTCTCTCTTGAGTGTCATCTTTTTGGCGATGAGCACAATTATAAAACCCCAAAAGTAAACAAAATCTGTTCAAGATCCACTTCAGTTTCTCCCACACCTTTATTACTCACAGCATGCTTCTGTGCTATGGGTCGAGTGCCAATGTTTATCCTCAGCTCTATTTTACTGTTTGTTAATCCTATAGCCCTTCTCATAATACATATCCTTTCAGAAAACAGAAGATGTTTAGGGCAGTGTTCCAGGTCTCTCAGTATTCCAGGCCTCTACCATACAGATTGCTCCTTCTGTGTCAACACCTAACCACACAAAGAACTGAGTTTGTAACATAAAAGGATGTGGGTACACAATTTTGACATATGTGCATGAAAAGTAGCACATGTAAATGGAAATACCTGGCTGTGATTCATAAAATGAGAATCTGCTGTTTTATTTTGAACAAATAACACTAATGACTGTGGAAAATCTGTTGTAAATTGAAAGCTAGTCACCGGAAAGTTGATGTTTCCATGAGAGTGCCATGAGACTTGGCAATGCAAGGGTAGGGAGCACCAACATTGCTGTAACTTAGTGGGTATTTACAAACATTTGTACACATTAAATTGTGCGCTAAGAGGGGGGAAGCAAAGATCTCCATTTTTATGTCTGGTGTTAGCCAAAACCTTTTGATTTTACTACAATTATGTTTAAAATACTTACTTAAGTGTGATTTCAGCCATCTCTCTTGATCCATTAGTTTGTTGTTGTGTCATTCACATTTTGCTTCCACTCACTGAAGCATACAGCATGGGGCAATGGGCATTGGCAGCATACAGCATGGGGCAGTGGGCATAGGGCAGGATACATCATGGGACAATGGGCATAGGGCATGGTACAGCAGGGGGCAGCATACTCCAGCCACTAGTTAACTTCACTTTGAGTAACTGCATGTTGCTCTTACACAATGAGCACATCCACACATAAGGTAGTTCCACTCAGTGCCACTGTTTTTAGGTCTCGCCTAGGTAGCGCATGCGCTGCATGTGCTGTCTCAAAGAGATATGCAGTATCTAGGATATGGGCTTCAAAAAGACGTCCACTTTTTCATTGGCTCCTCTTACTGTCCTTTAGAAATGCTAGTTTTAATTGGTGAATACACTTAGAAGTCCCTCCTTTTGCTCCACCCTGGAGACTGACCCTGCTACATGGATCCTTACACAATGGGCCATATGTTTTTCTTCAGTGCACTACTTTGTCTTTAGCTCTGTCTTTGCTGTTGCTCCCAGTTCACTTAATCTTCCCTGCCCTTCCTAGAACAACACCTCCCGCCCCTTACAGCTGCTCTTCACTCCCTCTCATGGGCTGCTACTGCCTCGTCCTCCCTATGCTGTCCCCCCGTTTTAACCGAAGATTGTTGTAAAATGCATTCCAAACAGATGTTTTTTATTGTGCTTTAGATAAATACGTAAACTGAAAGATCAATTCATTCTAAACGGGTACACTTTGTTTAATTAATAGAAAATAAATCGTTTTTAAACCACTTTGTTAAGGGTGTGTGCATTTTGAAGAAAAAAAAAAGATAGGTTTCTGATGACCTCATAGATGCTCTCTACATGGTTTTACCAACGCTTTTGGTTCTTTGTGATATTTTAGACTAAGTGCATGTTTATTTTCTATTTTTTTAATATAATGGTTGAAAAAAGCTTTGTGTGCGCCACTTCTCTTTTCTGACCTCTATCTGACGACGTTCCAGTCTCCCTAAAAGCATGAGTGTTTGCACATATATCTGTCTGCCACTTTCTGTCAATCTGCGATTGCTAACCTGTCTGTCAAACTGTCAATTTGTCTACGGGGCTCCCGCATAGATGCAGGGCACAAGTCCTAAAAAAAGAAGTGGGGGGACTAACCAGGTTTGGCAGTATGCAAGTGAAATCATGATTCGTGCATCACAGCAAATTATGTCACGACGCGTGACATTGCACGTGACCTCAATGGAAGTGACATCACATGAAGTGACATCAGATATTAAGACCTCACACAAATTCTTATCAGGTATATGAGTACATTTAAGCGCATTATGAGATTTAACAAATGGCATTTAGCGTCGGGGTTGTGCCAAAAAGTGGCACAATCCCGACACAAAATCTGGGCCTCAGCTAATACATTTCTTTTTTTTAAACCCTGCCACAAATAAATTGGCAACAATGAGAAGCATGGTAGTAGATCTGTTATGCTTAACTGGTTGCAAAGTCTACATTTAAAAATACTTGATTGGGTTAAGGCATCTGCTGTGAAGGTGCCCGGTAAATCTCAGGGAATAGTAATACTGGTGAGATAACTCTGGTGGTTAATGCACCTGCTGGAGGGATCTGTGTTTTGTGAAGTCCCAGATTTGAATTAAAGTAGTAGAGAAGGTAAATGTGTCTCGTGCAAAGGACGTCTTGTAACACGCAGGAGACAGATTTTTTAATTTATGTAGGTAGTAAAGTGGGTTACTGCTTTTAACACAGGGATCCTTTTGTTACCTGCAGTTCATAAATTGTAATCCTTGTAATATAACACAGTGAGCTAGGAAGGACATGTGACTCCTTCACCTTGTAACCCTCACCGTCTCATGTAACTCATCTTGTACATTGATTTACACATGCACATGATTTATTGTCAATGCATGATATATATGTTACGTAAAGAGCTCTGACACCCTGAAATGGGTTTCATAGCACTAGAAAAGAAATAAAATAGTGCTTTTGAAATTGTTATTTATGTAAAAACTGGGACAGACCAACACTTATGACATTCTTACAGTGCATGCCTATTCTTATATACAGTTACTGAACAAAGGCAAAAGCATGCTTCTTGTAAAGAGATAACAAGCTGTGCACCTTTGTTTCGCTTCCATGGCATTTATATTTAAGTATGAGGCTCCAAGCCGCCTTCAGTCACGATATTCAAATTAAAAGGAGGCCTGATGGCCCCTTAACTTCGGCCCAGCTGGAGGTGAACAAAAGCTCCCTCGCTGCCTGCACGTTGCTGCTGGGAATTGAAAGCGGATAATGTGCAGGAGCTGCTCAAACGTGTCCCAGTGTCTGAAAATTACACCAGCACAGGTTCAGCATATTCCTGAAGGGCCCAACTTCTTGCCAGGGGTGACGGTGTCCACCCTGTGAAACGAGTGACTGGACGCTGCGTACCTGCGTGTACCCCCGACTTGTGCCCTGCATAGATGTTTGGCTGTCTGCACCTCAGTGTCCCTTCTTTCTGTTTGTCACGGTGTCTGCATGTCTGTCTATATGTCTGTGGAGTGGCTCCCACACATGCTGATAGCAGGTAATTTCAGAGCTGTGTGTGTGTCATCCATACAGATCTGTGTTTGTTTTCAGCAGTTTCTGTGGACTTGATGTCGGAGTCTGGTTCGTGTTTTGCCATTTCCTTATCACTAGAAAACTCGTTTGACTTTGGTTTTCATTCTGGCTGGTTCTCTGTTTCTCTAGTCATCGCAAGCCAGCGCCTTCCTATTAAAATGGCACACGGGAATAAATCAAAATTCACTGGCATATGAGTTGGTTCAAACGCCTTGGTATGTGTTTATATCTGTGCGTGATAGAATCACATTTTAATAAACAAACTGTAATGTCATGCCAGCTGCCATTGCACTGAGGTTTTGTAGTGCTGTAACACTGGTGAAAGTATTCTACAATTCCATGCCACTAATTTTTTGGCCAAAAAAGGTGGAGTTGAGCGATTGGAAACCGTTTCTTTATTTTAAAACAGAGCGTGTTGGTTAATTGTTTCCGAATTACTTTTATGTCCGCTATATTGTAATAGTTTTTTTTTCGTTGCGCTTGTGCACCTAAAATATGTATGTTTTGGAAATGTTATGTTATGTTATGTTATGTTAAATGGGACTTTTATAGCGCAACGGCTACTCCAAAGGAGTGTCCCGGCGCTTTTGTGCTCCAGACCAAAGAAAGAGCTGGAAAACATAACAGTAGAAAGAGCAGGGGCCTAAAGAGGGGGCAGATTATCCAGTGAACAGCCAGGTTTTTAAGTCTTTTCTGAAGGCAAGCAGGTTAGCGGTGTTTCGCAAGGACACCGGTAAGGAATTCCATAGCTGCGGAGCAAGAAAGCTAAAGGACCGGCCGCCTAGCCGAGCCCTTTTGATGCGTGGCACCCGAGCCAAAGCCAAAGCTTCTGACCTGAGGGATCGTACAGGTCGATAGAAGTCCAGCCTCCTCTGAAGATATTTGGCACCATTGCCATGCAAGGCCTTATGGGCGAGAGTCATGGCCTTGAAAAGTATCCTCTTCCGCACCGGAAGCCAGTGAAGGGATACGAGGAGATTGGAGGCACTGGTGCGGCGGTGCAGGCCAAAAATTGCACGAGCAGCAGCGTTCTGAGTAACCTGCAAACGCTGGAGGAGGTATTCAGGCAGACCCAGATATAGGACATTTGCATAGTCCAATCTGGACCCTATGAGTGCCTGAACAGTGATCCTCCGATGTTCCTCCGAGAGAAGGGGAAAGAACTTGCGCAACATTCTGAGTATCCCAAAGCATGTTCCCGTAAGAGTGGAAACCTGGGATTTGAGCGAGAGCTCGTTGTCAATTTTAACCCCCAGGTTCTTAGCCCACTTAGAGGACTGAGTGGGAGGGAACATGTCAGCAGGCCACCAACCCTGCCAATCTGGTTCTGATGGGCATCCGAAGAATAGTATTTCGGATTTGTCCGAGTTGCATTTGAGGCTGTTGTGTGAAAACCAGCTAAAGACAGCCCCAAGGCACTCGCAGATCCTTTCTCCATCGAACTCTTCGCTCTTACGACAGGTGAATAGAAGCTGGGTGTCGTCAGCATAAGAGACGATCCGGGCCCCGTAGGACTCCGCCAGTGTCGCCAGAGGGGTCATAAGGATGTTAAATAGAGTGGGGCTCAGTACAGAGCCCTGAGGCACTCCGACTCCCAATGGCGGCATCTCGGCGGACCCGGGTGGGACCCAGACCGTCTGCCGGCGGTTGGCCAGAAAGGAACGAAACCAGTTGAGCACCGTCCCCCCTAGACCGATGTTATGAAGTCTAGTGAGGAGATCCTCGTGGGGGACGGTGTCAAACGCCGCCGACAGGAATAAGGGACCCTGCTGAATTGATAATACGCCCTGGCAGGGAAAACTAGGAGAGGTAAAGGAAAGGGCAAAAAATAATGAAAGGAAAAGTGTGCAGTAAATGGAATGTTAACTCTAGATAATATCCCAATGATATTTTAAATAAAGATATAAATAAAGAAGAAAATGGAACTAACAGATCTTATAGACAAAATATATTCTTTTTAATAGATTTTTTGATTAGTAATTTATATGAATGAATAATTATTCCTGATTTGATTAATACAAAAAATATATACATAAACAATGATCATTTCAACAATCAATTTAAGTGATACACAAAATACGCATAATCTGACAAATGGTATAACCAAAAATGTATATATGCATGGAACAAGACAAAACCCTAATGGTGATGAGTATCTTCACATTTCGCACAACGCGTTTCGGCTAAGCCTTCATCAGGTGTCCGTTCACGGTGATTTAACTAGACAAAAACAAATCAATTTATTTACAATCAGATAGTTAATTATGAAGAGTTCATCACTGTTTAAAAAAACTCAAGTGTTGAGTTTAAAGCACACAAGTATATATTATACATGATACAAAAAGTTTAAGGTTCCTAACGTTGTTACCAACAAGGTTTAACCATTGAAGATTACACACAATTCAAAGGTAAGTGAATATCCAGAATAGATGAAAAATAAAAAGGAGGGAATAGAGACATTACCTATTTTCAACCTCAGCAGCTCCTCATTAACAGCATCTACCATCTCGCTGTTATCTAAAGGAATAACCTTTGCCCCCCACTCAGGCTTAAATAAGTTCGAGTTGTTTAGAGATTTAAAAGCTTTTTTCAGAAAAATCAGATTAAAAGTTTTTTTCAGTACTAAAGACACACAAATGGAAACTACTAATACTTCTGGCTTGGCACCACCCTCCCAGTTCACACCTACCATTGAACAACTGCCACCCGAGGTGGCGGTCTTCAAACGAGTTGTCTATAATAAAATCATGAATATCACCAAGCATGTGCAGAAGACCCCTTTTAACTTAAGCCAAGATGAATACTTGGCTTTGCAAGATTTGAAACACACACAGCACAAAACCATTAAAACGTGTGATAAGGGAGGAGGCATTGTTGTCTACGATACATCCGCCTATATCTCCAAAATGGTACATATGCTTGGAGATACTCGTTTCTACTGTCCTATTACCAGAGACCCTACATCTAACACCATAAAGAAAATACAGAGATTAACTAACAAAGCTTTAAGAGATGGTGATATCTGTGACAAGGAATGGTCCTTCCTTAATAAGGAAAAACCTAAGATGGCTAGTATCTATGGCATACCGAAAATTGATAAAAATGCCATAGATCCCCCCCTCAGACCCATAGTTACCACCATAGGGTCAGTCACCGAACCATTGGCCAAGTATGTAGATGCCTTACTATGTACTCATGTCTCAAGAACACCAGCATTTCTTCAAGACACTCGACACATTATCAATTTAGTCGAAAATACACCATTCTGTCCAGACACGCAATTTCTAGTAACCATGGACATCGAAGCCCTTTATAGTAACATCCCTATTGATGGTGCTATAAATGCGGTCCATTGGTTCATCAATGCCTACAATATCAAATGCCCCACTCTCTTCGTTCTAGAATGCCTTAAAGTGGTCCTGGAAGATAATGTGTTTGAATTCAATACTCAACTATTCAAACAACAGCAAGGTGTCAGCATGGGGGCATCTTGTGCCCCCACGGTGGCTAATATCTACATGTCCCTTTTCGAGAAAAAATTTGTATTCAATGAATTAGCACCTTTTTATGAATCAGTGACCAAATGGTCACGATTCATAGATGATGCCTTTTTCATTTGGACAGATACACAAGAAAAACTGTGGGAATTTATCGAGTGGATTAATCTCTGCGATGATAATATTCATTTCACACATAACATAAGTTCCGAAAAAGTGGAATATCTAGATATTCAGATCAAACATGATAAGGGTAATCTTGCAGTGGACTTGTACATCAAACCCACAGCAAGAAATACCCTGTTACACTATGACAGCTTTCACCCGGTTACTCAAAAGAACAGTATACCTTTCGGTGAGTTCTTACGCCTGCGGCGTAATTGTACAACTATAAAAGACTATGATGACAGATCATTGAGTATGAAAAATAAGTTTTTGGCCAGAGGGTACCCTAAAAAAATTGTACGAGATTCGTACAAAAGAGCGCGTTTCTTTGATAGGCAACATTTACTATCTAATATCAAGCCTAATAAGGATCCTCTTTTGGTCTTTATCACGAGACATTCCATGCTTAATGATAGATTACGTCAGGCAGTTTATCAAAGTTGGCCAATTTTAAACACTGACAGAGCCATCCCTAAGCCTCTCTTTGCGTTTAGACGCAACAAAAGTTTAAAAGATCATGTGGTTAATTCAAGAATTAAACATACCAACACTTTTCTACAAACAAATATTGCAGGTAACAAAGCAGTGGTGGGTAACTTTAAATGTTCCACTTGTAAATCTTGCGATACAGCCATCGAATCATCGACTTTCAAACTTAATAGGCAATTAATATCACCCAAGAGCCTTAATAACTATAAAACGACAGATGTAGTGTACTTGCTCATCTGTCCATGTCTTCTTGGTTATGTTGGTGAAACAGGGAGAAGCTTTAACACCAGACTTACAGAACATCGTTCAGCTATACGTACCAGGAAACTTCAAGCACCTATGGTGCAACATTATGTGGACCATAATCATGCGCCTGAAGCTATACAATGGTACATTTTGGAAAAAATTTACCCTAAAACAGGTTCAACTACGGAGAAAACCAGAAAGTTAAGAGAAGTTTTCTGGATTTTTACTCTGGGTACAGCAATTACAGGGCTTAATCAGGAAATCCCGTGGGATCAAGCTATCAAAAATAGTGGCTAATATCTTCATTGCAATTTTTGCGTTAGCATTATTGCCCTTATTTCTTCATTTCGTTTAATAGTTTCTCTTTAGACTCTTAGTCTGTTTTTCATTATTATTACGTATGCCCATTTTGATAAATTTTGTATGCTTCGATTGTTGTACATGGGTTTTGTGGCACTATTTCTACCACTAGACACATCTGAGATTTTGATGCGTTGAAATCATCTTTTAAATAGAGGTCCTCTATGTTACTTTATCCATAGTTTTTATTCGTTTCCAGTTCCGTGTTAGCACAGTTAACATTACCGGTGACGAGGTGAGCCCCCTTTCCAATATGGCGCTGGCCATAAGCCTTCCTTTTGTCTGTTTTTCATTTCGACCATGCATACTCTAGTTTCTATGTTTGTGCTCATCAGGCTCCCCACGCCGAGCACATAAAACGAGAACTCCACTCCACGCTGCACGCTTCGCGCCACGATCTGTGCCAGATCTCTGCCCAACAGTAAGTAACGGGTTTCCGTCCCGGTGCTTGTGCTCTTAATTAATTACCGTTGGAGCCGACCTCATGCACTTTTGGCTTGTGTTATTTTCGCCCATCTAACTTTTACGCAGGGTCACTTTCATTTTTAGTTAACCCGCATTCAACTTAGTCTGCCACGGCATTTGGCTCACGTTTTTCATTTACTGCTGTTGGCCCGGACTGCATGTATTTCGGGCTTGTTATACCCTTGCTTGTTTCACTTCTATGCAGGGTAATTTTCCTTTTAATTCATTCGTATTTGACATAACTTGCCACGGCACTCTAGTTCACGACCGGACAAGAACTATTGTTATATTTGCACAGATTACAGATTATCTATTTAGCTAATACTTTAGTTTTAGCGGGATAATTTGATCAGTTGGACAAGGTTCTATATTAAATTGTCCCATCTTATTAGTAGAGCCAGTAAGTTTTCACTTTTATGAAACAGGTGCATATAAGGTACACTATTAAATATTTCGTGTGTATCTCTCTTTGATTTTGTTTCCAGTCGTTTTATATATCAACCAGAGGCTGCACATTTGAGAAGAATGGCATTAATCACATACTCCCTCACAAGTTTCAGGAAGTAGGATATGGTACCATATTACCAGCAGGTTAGTCTCCCTTTACTCATCTCGTATAATGAGGGAGAGTTATTCATTTCTTTCTGTATTAAGGGAAAAAAAATTATTTTTCCATTATGCTCATTTAATGGGATCATATTTCAGTTTCATTTATTTTCTTTTTAGGCTAACTGTGGTGCATGACTATTGATCGACTCGGTTCCTCTGTTTTTGCAGTATCTACATACTCTAATCATCCATAAAGGAATTTAAGGTACTTTTGCTCCATACACTCTTTACATCGCATGTAGTGTAGCTCCAGTTCAATTAAGTAATTGTACAAAATAATGGACCCTTATGGTATAACAGGCATCACGAAACCTTTAACCTAGGTTTCATTCCTTTTGCATTAGGTATCTGGTTCGTGTATCCTAATACCCCATTTAATCCAATATTGGGGTCAGTTTGTGGAAAGAGGCAACCGCTTGGTCTAACTTAGGTATATACCATCTCTCAGCACAAGATTTGGCCACATTTCATATATTCTTTGGTTTTCAACTATCATGTTAAATTTTCTTTACAGCCCGTTTTTCCATCAGAGCTGAAAATCATATTGGAGATTGTCCATCTATCTAGATTTTTGGTTATCGAGTGTCCCTTTTTGCTCTTATTATTACTCAGGTATATTAAAACCTACTTGCATTCATCTTCTATTTAGTGGTTTACTGTCACTTTACTTTAGTGCCTTATTTTTCTTTAGAACACTTGGGTGAGGTTCTATTTTTTATTTTTCATCTATTCTGGATATTCACTTACCTTTGAATTGTGTGTAATCTTCAATGGTTAAACCTTGTTGGTAACAACGTTAGGAACCTTAAACTTTTTGTATCATGTATAATATATACTTGTGTGCTTTAAACTCAACACTTGAGTTTTTTTAAACAGTGATTAACTCTTGATAATTAACTATCTGATTGTAAATAAATTGATTTGTTTTTGTCTAGTTAAATCACCGTGAACGGACACCTGATGAAGGCTTAGCCGAAACGCGTTGTGCGAAATGTGAAGATACTCATCACCATTAGGGTTTTGTCTTGTTCCATGCATATATACATTTTTGGTTATACCATTTGTCAGATTATGTGTATTTTGTGTATCACTTAAATTGATTGTTGAAATTATCATTGTTTATGTATATATTTTTTGTATTAATCAAATCAGGAATAATTATTCATTCATATAAATTACTAATCAAAAAATCTATTAAAAAGAATATATTTTGTCTATAAGATCTGTTAGTTCCATTTTCTTCTTTATTTATATCTTTATTTAAAATAACATTGGGATATTATCTAGAGTTAACATTCCATTTACTGCACACTTTTCCTTTCATTATTTTTTGCCCTTTCCTTTACCTCTCCTAAAATATGTATGGTCACTGTTTCTTTTTAGGTCTCGGTTGGCGTGGGCTGCACACATGCGTAGTCTCGCTGGCGAGATTTGACGTTTTGGGGGTATTTTCTGTAAAGGGCTTTAAGCCCCGCCCCTCTTTCCTATTGGCTGGTGTCACTGTTTATGCTAAACAGTGGCCAGCCATTGGAAAAGAGGTGTTTGTGACGTTTCCTTTTGGCTGTCTGAGCCGTCCCACTTGGACGGGCTCGTCTGCCTTCCTTCTGCCGTGAAAGCTTTCTTATCTTTATGGGGCCATGTGTTTCAAAACACATGGCCCCATAAAGACAAGAGATCGGTTTTTCCCAGTTCTCACCCTCCTCTGCAAGGGACTGCTGGAATCCGATCAAACGCGTTCGAAGCCTCGGTGTCCAGCCCTTTGCTTCCTGAGGGGAATTGTAAACATTATGATGGTGATCAATGGTAAGTGAGTGATGTCCCCTGTGAGTATCTCCCGCCCCCTGGTTACAGAGGGTGGAAGTGACTCAATGAAAAGAAAGAGGTCCCCAGAAAAAATCAGGGAGGGAGGGCTGGGGCGATGGGGGGTCTATTGCCTCCAAATCTCAGTACTGGGAGAGAGGGAAAAAACACTCATCAGGCAGTCCCAGTGCTTACAAGTTAAGAGGAAGAAGCTTGAAGGAAAACTTGGCGAGTGTCCCCCTTCACCACGGCCACCCGGCCCATATTGGGAGCTGGCTTTAGGGAGAAAGTGCAATCAAAAACAAGTAGCCCCAGTGATTGACCCGCGGTGACGGACTCCAAGTGATGGGCTAGAGGCCCCCTCAGTCCAGACGGCGGGAGGACCCTTCTCCCGCACGGGCAGCCACCGGAAAAAGCCACTCCACTAAAGGAGAAAGTCTCCTCTGTGGAATATCTTTCTTAAAGTGTCTAATTTCATGCACATTGTGTTGATTAATAAGGTCTAATTAGGCAGAGCTGGTTGTTTAATTCCTCCCCTGCCGTCATGTGTGCTGTGGGTACTGCGGTTTGTGAGCTGGGCCTGGGCAGAGAGTCAAGGAGCAGCCCAAGAGGGAGGGGTAAGCAGGGGCAGACTGCGGCCCCTCCCGGGGTGAATATCCAAGCTCCCTTGACTGTTAATTTGCTTTGATTTGCCACTTTCCAGCGCTGATTAGCCCCATTCAGCCCAGGGGAGCTGCCTCTCGAACTGGGCTGCCTGATTACAAGAGCACAGGGTGCGCTGAGGGTGAACTGGGCTTGATTAGCACCGAAGTCGGTCCGGGGTGCTAATTACTGTTCTAATGGCACACGACTGAGCCCCCCACCGACACTGCTCTGATCTATTGAGGAGACCAGATTCGTCCCTCCAACTTCAGCCCTCACAGGGGGCACAGCAGGAGATGCGCTGAGGTAGGCGACAAGACAGTAGGTGCTCAGAGGCACCTTGGCTGGGACACAGAACCAAGAAACATCAAAAGAGGACACATGCTCGGCAGGCGGATCATTGAATATAGAATTATAGATGGGTCACAGTGAATTACAGGGATGATTTTCACTAAGGGGCTCGAAGTGACACGAAATAGATGAACAAAAGTGAAGCTTGACTTGTCCACACATGCCAACCTGTTAGAAGGGGAAAGTGGGAGATTGCGCCCCCCCCCCCCCCCCAAAAAAAAAATCACGAGAATGTATTTCCCTCATTGGCTTCCATTGAAGGAGAGGCAATTTCAGGCGGGAGACAGCCAAAAGAAAGCCTTTTAAAAATCGAGTCTCCTCCTGAATTGGGTTTATTGGCATGTATGGTTGTCTGACGTCCCTCTTAGCCCTGGGGTGAAAAACATTCCAGTAATTCACTTTTTACCCATCATTAATTTCATGTTATATATGGCCCCCAACATCAATTGCCCCTGCTTTCAACTACTATGCAGCGACAGAAAAGTAAAGGGGGACCCATACATAACATGGCCTTTGTTATTTATCCCTTCCCCAAAGATAAACAAGCATTGAAAATGCAATAGGTCTTGCCTTTAATTAAGTTTAAGCCATTTGCTTTGCTAATGGTATTGTATAGCAAAGCAAATGGCTTTAACTTAATGAAAGGCGAGACCTGTTGCATTTTTAATGCTTGTTGCTAAAATGGAATGTGTCGGTTAATTGTTTTCTGAATTACTTTTATGTTCGATGTTTTGTTGTTTTAATTTTTTTTTCTTTCCTGTTTTTTTCATGTTGTGCCCTCAGTTTGAACGTAATGCCTGAAAATTGATAATATAGATAAGATGGGAAAGTCATGCTGCCGTTCACATGCACCAGTTGTAAAAGCAAGTGAACCAAGAATAGTTCTTGACACATAGGTTGAAAGCCTAAAGCATGTCTAGTGCACATCAAAGGGACAATGTGCAAAGAAAGCAGGCTGGCTGGCTGGCTCTTTAGTCTGCAGAGATCTTATCATGCACTATACAATCTCCACTGTAAATGGGCCCTAAACACTGTGAATCGCCCAAAATGACCAGATGTTAAAGTGACACTGATGACTACTTTGAATTCTCCCAGCTAGGCCCAGGAGAAAAACTTTTCGTTTAAAACTAATTTGCCCAATGCTGTTCCATTCGCTTTAATTCTAAATGTGAAATCGTGCTTGCTTACAATAATATTGTATGTGTGCAAACAAACTAAATGGATATGTTCCAAAAAAGTAGGGCATAAATAAATGAAATAAATGTAATTTTAAGTAGTTCATTAAGGATAAAAGTATGTTAGGGAATTAATTTGCAAGATGCCTATGTCAACCAGGGAGACCTTGAGTACAAAAGGCCGTACTTGCAGATACTTCGTCCAAAACATGACTTGCTAATGATATGAATGTATTTTTGATGAGTGCTTGAGTTCATGTTTTGTGGCTTGCAGATAACACACACAAACCTAGTCAGGCGCTAATGTTATTCCAAAGCGTTAGGACATGAAGGTCAGACCGGTTGCCTTCAACAATGCACATTAAGAGTGTCACTTCACCTTGTGACGTCGTTTGTGGTTCAAGACTGGCAGCATCCAGCAGACTTAAGAGATATATTGTTTGCATTAAGAGATATATTGTGTGTAACTACTGATTACAGACTTTGCAACCCTTCTCATGTGCGGTCTGTGTGAAGACACAAACTTGTAGCATGTCAAGTTTTAAAAACCCACCATATTTTTCGTATTTTACAGTGAGCTGCACTTTAAGCAGGCACTTCCCATGTCACTGTCACAGCCCCAGTCCTTCCAGTATATCCGAAGAGGTAGCATGGCATTTTTTACTTTTACTAAAAAGCACGATAGTTTTCACCATTTACATTGGCAGTGAGTTGCACGTCAAGCAGGGTTTGCCATTCCACTAACATTGCCCCAACCCTTCCAGTCTTTCCAACACACAATCCCACTCCACATAATTTCAGTACACTCAAAACCACATAATTCCATTGCACACCATGCCACATAATTCCACGCCACACATCCACTCCACACCACACATTTCGGTACTACACAATTCCACAACTAACAATTCCAATCCAACCCACATAATTTCACTCCACACCACATACATCCACTCCATAACACATGGGTAAAAGACATTGTCATTTACAACGCCAATAGCTCTAACTCTTGCAACTACGAGACCTATTGGTATTGCGCAAAATAAATTCAGCTTTGCTCTACTCTACACAATGCCATATAATACCACTCCAAACATCCCACTTAATTCCACACAACACCACACAATTCAATGCCACACAATTCTACACCACACAACATAATTACTCTCCACATAATACCACTCAACACCGCAGAATTACACTCCACATAATTACACTCTACACAATACAACATAAATACAGCCCACATGAATGCATTCTATGACACATACCAGCAATCCACATAAAAGCTCTCCACACTATGACACATAATTCCAAAAGCATAATTTCACTCAATGCCGCACAATTCCAGGACACACAGTTCAACTCTGCACATTTCCAATACACACCACATAATTCTACACCAAACAACATACTTCAAATACACCACACAATGCCCCAACATGCCACATACCCCCAATCCACACCACAGTTTTCCACACCTAGCTACACAATTTAATAGCACACCACATAATCAAATCCACAACATGCCACTCCACAACGCACAATACCATTCCACACAATAAACTAAATAACACACAATCTCACTCTACATAATTCCAGTACACTTATTATCATTTAATTACTATCCTCATAATTCCACAGCACACCACAACACATATTTCCACTCCACAAATCCACTCCACGCAATTCCACACCACACAATACTGCATCTAACTAATACAATACAATACAACTCACATATTACCATTAAACTCCACATATATACACTCCAAAATACATAAGGACATAACATTGCCATTTGCAATGCCAAATAGTGCTAACTCAAACAAACGCGAAACCTATTGCAGTTCCAGTGCTTGTTTGTTTTTACTTTATAATAACTGTAGTGTTGACTTTGTGTTTAGAGTCTGAGATGAAAGCAGGACTTTTCTACCAGATGTAAGCACAGGCCACATTTCATGCTTTATAAGTTCCTTTCTCCTGCCAATGCTGCTGTAAAACAACATTGAAGTGTCCTTTGTCCGTCTGGCTGCTGGTATTTCACAGCATAGCAGATTGCATCCGTTTGAAACTGTTCTATATCGTTTTACTAAGCATGCAGCACACACACCGAAAGCTTCAATGTTATACTTGTGAATTCATAAGCGGACAATTCTTCAGCACACATTTATCTGGACTCAATTTCACCAATGGTTCTTTAATAAACTTTGCCTAGCAAGAAAATCAGCCTTTACAGTCTTTGTTTTGCAGCACTTGTAACATTGCTTTTTAGGTCTCGGCTGCGAAGGCTGCGCTTGCGCAGTCTCGCTCCGAGATTTAATGACTTGGAGAAGAGGGGCTTGAACCCGCCCCTCTTCTCCCCTGCTCTCCATTGGCTGGCCTCTTGAATGCTGGCCAGCCATTGGAGAAGAGGTCAGTCATTCACATTAGGCCCCGTTCTTTTCGGATCGGGGGGCGTGTTTTTTGCGAGAAGTCTCAGGGAGGAGACAACAGCAAAACACGCCCCCGAATCCGAAAAGGACGCTGCCTTTCTCCGAGGCATTTCTGTTTTGCCTCGGAGAAAGGCGGTGGTGTCTTCCGGTGCCCTCTTTACTTGTTTTCTTTGCTGCAGTGCCAAGCTCTTCGATGAGCTCTTTATCTGGGAAGCACTCATGTAAAGGCGCGTGACACTTTACCTTCCAGGATCCCGGCTACACCGGTTCTAGCCTAGGAGGTAGCTCCTCGCTATATGCTTTCGTGCAGTTCTGACTTCTCCACAGCGATCTATTTTCCTAGCCCCTGCTCCTCGCGGACAGGAGTGTCTGTCTGCTGTCTGCTTCCCTCGGAATAATCAGACCGTGCAGCAGCACACCGAGCCAAGCTGCTTTTCCCGTTCACCAGCCTCTTGCGTTTGTCTTTACTTTTAGGGTGGCCGGCCTGGGACGTGGATGTTACGTTATAGCATTTCCTTCAACCATTCCTCCGCGGGCATCTGAATAAAGAATCGCTCTTAAGCAACCAACGATCGGCTGAATAAACACTTGCAGTGTATTATTGTCCGACACCTAACAATGGAAATATTGTGGCAGCGATGGCCATTTATAAGGTGGCAGGCCGAATAGACATTTTTTTGTTTACCAACTCAATACCTTGTTCCATACCCACGACGTAACCTATAATGAAGAGAAACGCATCACTGCAGGAGGATGGTGAGCACTAAATGGCTCTGCGTGCAGCTGCTCTGGTCTGATGTTCCGAGGTAGGCGGGCTTCAGCCATTCCTGTCAGTTGAGTGGCAGGTGCTGGGAAATGCGCTGTGTTACAAGAGGAGGGCTGAACCTCGGGGAGCCTATGGCGAGGGAGAAGTCCTCCCAATACCGGAAGAGTCCGAACTCGGCTGTAAAACGCCTCTTGGGACAGAGTCGGTGCACGCTGAGGATTCTGGCAAGTACAGTGTCATGCGCCATTACGTGAGAGCCTCTCGGACCCACACAGCTCCTCGGGGAGCCTACACCTGCAGAATAAACATATCTCTAGAGCGGAATATGAGGAGGGGCAGAGCATCACATTTGTTGTGTAACATTGCTTTGAGGAAGCGTCTGGATAAAGTGGTTAAAAGTCAATAGCATTAGATGCAAGGGTGAGAGCTGTGCACTTTTTGGCTCAGTGTTATATTACGTCCGCTGCATCTACTGTTGTTGAAGGGCATGGGGCCCGGAATTCATTACAAAATTAAATTAAATTAATGCTACAAGACACTGCTGCCAGGGTCGGGCTACTAATAAGCAGAAGGGAATTTTGCGGCCGCAGAGTTTTCTGCATAATTATGTATTTTCAGTGTATGTAAAACAAGCATTTACAATGCAATGGTCTCGGCATTGGTAAAGTTAGAGCTATTATTATTTTTTTTTTTTTAAACATTTAAAGAAACGGCATTGTCATGAGCAATGCCAATAGCTCTAACTTTAACAATGCCGAGACCGTTGCATTGTAAATGCTTGTTATTTGTTTCCACATGCAAAGGTACAAACAGTCATATCCCAGCAGCTAAAGATAACTGCCAAGTCTTTGAATGGCTCAAGTCTCGCTTGGATCTGTAAGATAAGCAGCAAGATACTGTCATATTTGGCCCACAGGAAGACCTGTTGAATGTGGTCGACAAGAGCAACGAAAACGACCTCAGCAACTTGGCCCCACTAGGGCTCGACGTTCAAGGCAAATCCCAAAGAAGCTCGCCAGAGGCTCTGCAAGACAAGGTGCAAGAAACTGTCATACACCGAGTGGCGAAATGGAAATAAAACATACATGGACATGATCAATGTATCTGCTGCAGCAAATAAAGAGCCCGAAACCCAAAACAAATCCCTAGGAAATCCTTTCACTGGAATAATACAATGTCTAGAGTCTGCTATGACAACCAGTTTGTATTCATTGAGACAAATCTCATCTCTGCTTGTTGGCATCTGAGACCAGATTAAGATTATGGAATGGCCTGGTCTAAATCCGCATTTGAGCCCCCAGAGAGAGCGCTGGTTAACAAAGGAACCCATCTTACAACCAGGCGTAATTAGGAGTAAGGAATATAATAAACAGTCATACTTGCCACTTAAGTATGTCTCTAGGGGATTACATGACATATTAAACTGAGGGAAGATCCTGCGGCTGGTCAGGAGCATCTCGCAACTCCGGGACACTAACTCCTCTGATATAGTTTCAGTCAAATTCGTCCAAAGTATGAAACCATAAGACTCTAAGACCAAAACAATAATAGCATCCTGGTGCCTCGAAGAAACAGCAAAGGCAGTATTGGCAAGTAAGCTAAAAAAGAAAACGTCCCTATGTCATAACATATGAGTGGAAAGATACCTCTCTCTGGGCCAAATAATTTGTACAGATGGTAAGTGATTATGAAGATAATCTTTTCTTCCAGTTGGTGCCTCTATCTAAAAGACCTTTCTCTAACTATTGTCTACAATACAGTGTCACAGAGATACTATTCAATCCAATCCCGAATATTAAAAAGACAGTTTATTACAGAAAAAACAATGTCATATTACATATTCAATCAAATATCGTTTGTGACCTTCCTCCCACTATAGGTTATAATCTAATCATATAAAAAACGTTAAAAACATTAAAACAGTCGATGCAGCGTTTCGGTGTTTAGTTCAATATTTCCACCTTCTTCCGGACAGAAAGTTTTCATAAAATCTTGATTATACGATGGATTATGTCTATTCAATTACATAATCTGTGGGAATAAAATATCTAATGCCTTCAATTATATTCCAGACTCCTGGCGGGCGTGGTTGTCCGTCCGATCTACAAATGCAGTAAAAACAGTGAACCTACAAATTAACATTAGATCGTGTTGTTAAATAATGAGGCGAAATATTATGGATCAGGATAATAATAGGAAATGGAACGAAGGTCTCTCGTAAAATCCGGACTACAACAAGCCTTAAACAGAGATGAGTGCTAGCCTCAGTGTTGTTTAACCTTTTTTTGGTGGACCTAACAGAAACCTTGGAAAAGGTAAATGCCGATGCACCCCAACTAAGGGGGAATCCTTTAACGAGTATGTTATATGCAGATGATATAGCTCTTCTCAGCAGAACAAAGGTCGACCTTCAAATGTTGCTGGTCAAATTAATCCATTATACTCACACTAATAACTTGGACATTAACCTTGCAAAAACAAAGATGTTAGCATTTGGAAAAGAATTATGAAAGCAGGAACTTGGTACTTAAATAATCCCATACTAATCTAAGAGCAAGCCTATAAGTATTTGGGAATGATAGTTGACACAAACGGCTCTTTTAACAACATAAAGAACAAATGAAAGCAAGGGCAGCGTCTTTGAGAGTCCTCAGTCTATCCCTTCAGAAGAGGATTGAAGGTAACTTGCTTCTTCCTATACTGGAGTTTATCAGAACCAAGCTATTACCCACAATAGCTTATGGCTGTGAAGCACTCTGCAGTCGTGAATCTGAATGGCTCGAGTCACTACATCTTAATACCTACAGGAAGCTTTTTCGCCTAACCCAGAAACTATCTCCAGCACAAATTAGGATGGAGTTTGGACTTGTAAAGCAAAAATGCGCAAGACAAGGAGCTTTTGTCAAATTCTGCCACAAACTGGGAGCAGCACAGGAAGACTCCCCAGACCGAAGGCTCTGGTCCGAACTGTCCATAAATGAGGGCCCAAGCAGTGATTATCTACAGTCTAGTATTGTCTTCACAGATAAACGATTTGTGGGAACTTCCAACCTCCTTTCAAGTCTTTACGAAACATGTCAACAGAATCACGCATGAGCTCTCACTATTGGAGGATAAAAATATCTTCTCAAAGCGTGCTCACTCATGGATAATCATCTAGTCCTATAAGACTTTAGGACATCAGGAATACTTACGCTCATTGTAATTTCTTTGCAAACAAATTGAATTAATGCCTCTGAGGCTAGACAACTTTCTAGCTTTGGATCTCGGTCTGAAAAGGCTTGTAAAAAGGAACCAACTAATCTTGTAGGGGCTGTAATCATGTACCTGAATCAATAATACATATTATTTGCATCTGCCTAGCTTTTCTGACAGAGCAACAACAATTAAAACGGCAATTATTCACCACTCTGGGCCTGCGGACCTGCCAACAAGCAGTTATTGCTTGTTTTAATGGACGTAATGTAAGACTAAAACTGCAGGCGATCAATATCTTGAGATAAGTTGTAAACATACTGCAACAAAAAACAATCAAAACAATTTTTAATGGTCCCTGTCCATGGGTGGTGTTCGGCGAGGATCTTGCGCAGTCGGCGTGTCTTCCCGGATTGAGTGCGTGGAGGGTGGTTGAGTCGTAGCGGTGGGGTCTAGGAGAACCAAGGGTCATGGCGCTGGTCACGGTCGGGTAGCGGACGGGCGCAGACGGGCTTGCTTTAGGCGCGCCTTTGGTGCGCCAGTGGCGCGACTGCACAGCAGTCGCCATTAAGTAGGGGAGGGGGGTGGGAGCGGGGCTGAGTCGTGGGGCGGGGCCGCAGGGGCAGCAGCGGCAGGAAAGAAATTAACCAAGTACAGCGGGGAAAAGAAAAACACACAGTGATACAGTAACAGTAAGCAAAAATGAGGAATGCAGTTAAAGGAAAGGAACAATGGGGAAATACAGCTAAAACGGAACGGACGGCAGGCAAAAGGTGAACCTGAGGCGCAGGGACGGGCTGCTGGCTCGAACCCTGCTCAAAGATGGGCTCAGTACCGGAGCGATGCGCTGTAAGGCGGAGCTGCTGGGGAGAGTGCTGGCCTTGGACAAGAGGTCAAGGTTTCAAATATGATTTATAATCCTGTCAGGGACGACTTCGTCAGCACCGTTTTAAATACATTAAGATGAGCTTGTTAAGAAGTTCCTTTTGCGCCTAATGTTCTATGAGTAAACTTGTCATTGGCACTGATCACATGACAATACCTTCCGACTGGGAATTTGTTTTGCTTTTATACATGTAATGGTACTATTAGCTATGGGAACAATTTAAGATCAGGTGCACTTTATGTCGCATGAGCAAATTTGTTACTGGCACTGGGTGATTGGTAATATCTCCTGACCTGGATTTTAAAGTGTTTTTAAAATGTGAATTTTGTATGGGATACAGACGAAGGGTTGGCAGACGAAGGGTTGGAATTTTTAATCAGTATTTCATCCTTTCAAATGTTTGTTTTTTGCTTTTGTATTGTTGATGATTTTAATTAATCAAACAATAAACTATTGTTGACTTTGCTTGGCTGTTAATCCAAATGCAGTGCTGAGTTCCAACAATACCAGCTTCTCACTGCAGCCATTGTCAATGAGCATTCTGACCTCATTAAGGACTGTTACCAGAGCTGTTTCGGTGCAATGTAGTGGCCTGAGGCCAACGTGAGTTTTAGCAAGCACACTATTAGTTTCTAGATGCAACTTCAGATGTTTGTCAATTTCTCGGTTTAAGATTTTTGCTGGAATTGGTGGACGAGAGATAGGTCTATAATTGGACCACTGAAGAGGATCAGTTGGTGTCTTTTTTTAGGTTGGGGGAATCTGGGCCGCCTTCCATCCTTGCAGGTAGATAGCTGATTCAATCGACATATTGCAGAAACTGGTACTAACTGGTGCAAAAATGCCTATTGCTAGGTGGAGGCATGAGGCTGGACAGTGTCCTAACTAAAGAAGATCCTACCTTTATTGTTAACATAGAAGTTAACACCTCTTCCATTTGTAATAGTTCAAAAGATGATCAAATTCCAGTCAGATTGATCTCTGCAGCTGAAAAATACATTTCTTCTACTTTACACAGCTTAAAGTTAGGGGTGGGTGAAGAATTCTGCCCCGCCGGCGGAGTTAGAGGAGTTTTGCCCACTCAGCTCTCCATGCAGAGTTTAAAAAAACTCCGCAATGTGATGCAGAGCGGAGTTTTTTTTCTCGAGGTAAGTTGGTGAGCACGTGCTCGAAAAAAAAAACACGCTAGACCTCCTCCTGGCGAGATTTCTCATCACGGGCGGTTGCGGCAGGTCGCTACCACTGGTGTGGAGAAATCTGCCATTCGCGTTGAGGAAGCTGCCGCTCGAGTAGAATGTCTACTTGAGCGCCCGAAAAGCAACAAAGGACGGGGGGAGCCCATATAACCTTCTAGAGACAAGGCTACACCATACACATTTACAAAAAGCAAAAAACATCTCTAGCAGGACAAATTCAAAACTTTCACAGAAGTTCGACGTACTATTTGTCACCTCTAGAGGTAGAAAAGTAGAACTTGCCTAGTGTCCACAGTTAATCATAAACCAGAAAACGTTATGGATCTCTCAGCTGTTAGAGGGCATTACTGTACAGCAAGTCACAGCACAGCTGTTTCATGGTTCTCTTTTTAATATGGTTTTTAATGACCAAAATCTTTTGACATAGTATAACATAACAAACACCATTATATATGTACACAACAACAACACAGTACAAAGACAAAATCATATTATGATAAAAATGTATATAGGTGAACACAAGTAGCCGCAATGGAAGATTATCTGCCCTTATTGAGGCAGTGGCAATAGAAAAATACTGACTTCAGGTATCAACGTCTAATCGAGGTATGACCATCTAATACATGGCTAGAAAAATTGCCTCAAATAACATCTTTGTGGTAAAATGCCCAGTGGGTTACATATGTTTTTCATTTCTTGGAAAATTGACGTTGATCCTGGTAAATAGGGATCGACGCATTTCAGCCTTCCATTTAAGGCCTCCTCAAGACAAAACGGGACCAGAGTCACCCAAACTCAAACTGATTTATGTTGTACAGGGACACAAAGTATACCAATGTAAACCTCAACTCAAGAACTAGTGGAATGGGTGAAATATGTAGTCTTGAGGCAACACCGACAATGCAGGTTTTTATTTTATTAAAAAGTGCTCTGCTCAGTGGAGTAAGCGGGCCATAACAGACCTCAACTCTCCAAAGGTCAGTCGCAGCCGCCATCCGAAGATTTAGCAAACGAAAATCCCAGAGCGGAAAAAAGCAGCTGCTTTTCCCTCTGGCGTGACAGGTAGTTCCGTCCGTGCTGATTTTACAGCTGGGACAGACTCCTGGCACTAAAAATCAGTGAGAGCAGCACAACTTAACAGACTCAGCCACTGGCAGAACACCGTGGAGCACGGCAGAGTTTTTTTAGCACTTCACGGTGTTGTGCGGAGTAAAACTCTGCGAACTTCGACCAGGCTTACTAGAAGTTGGTCAAGATCTTATCTAGCTTGTCTTAAAAAACTCAGAGACAGATTCACGTAACTTCTCAGACATGAGTACTTCTGTGTTCACGATTGAAGGGAAGCATAAACTCTTAACCACCTTAAAAACTTTGCAGTTTGAATTTTCTGCAGCCACTATCTGAATGGAAAAGTGTGAAATTTTGTCTGATCTGCATAAATACTTATACGTTATCAGTTTTAGTATATATACCTTTTTTGCCATTTCAGAATAAGTACACCTACATTTCCATTCTTATTATTTGCAATCTCAGCAGCTGCTAACTCCCCTGTGTACCATGGAACTGACTGATTTTTTCTTTTTATGCTTTTAGATTTTAGGTGTGCAATGGAGTCTAAAGCATCACTAATCCAGTCATTGAACTCCCCCACCATCTGAGTAATATCCTGCTCAGGACTAAGCATTGGTGGTGAGGTTAAACCCATGTATGTAAATCATATATGGTGAAGAAGATACAGCGAGCACCTACCGTCACATTTCTCTAAGAAAAACTACAGTTACACATCCTCAACCTTATCCTTTCTGCAAAAGACTACTTGGTTTTACCCTCTTTCATCCAGCACCTCTGCCTTCCCTCCTATGCTAGATGGGCGACTCCACTCTACAGAAAGGTATTTTTTTAAACATGTTTTATTTGTCGATTGCACAGATGTTACAGCACCCTGGATATCAGGGTCGTCAACAAAATCAAATTGCAACATATCACTATAGCAATCTATTTGTACGCTTGCCATCCAGCAATACCACAGAATTATATCCGGAACAATAACAACCCCCCCCCAACTCCCCCCACCCCGTCCCCTGCGTCGCACCATGTCCATATATTCCCCACCACAGCCTTAAGGGCCCACAGCCACGTCATATTTTGATAAGATGGATCCCCCTGTCTTCTCCCCCTGCCTGGCGCCCCCCCAGCCTGACCAGTCTCCCTAGTCATCCCCATAAATGATCCTCTTCTTCTACTCGTTGCTCCAGCCACAGCCCCCGGTAATCCGCCCATCTTTTCCATATTTTATAGTGCTTGCGTGGACATCCCCGGGCTACAAATATGGGCTGTTCCAGACCCATACAGAAGTCTAGGCCGTTTTTCCATGCGGTTACCGATGGAGCTCTAGGCGCCTTCCATGCTCTAGCGATGTCCCGCTTTGCTAGTGTAAGGCCCAGCCGTAGCAGGTGCCGCTTATATATGTTGCCCCAATGCCCTCCATGACATGCAGTAATGCAAATTGTGGCGTGCGCGGGATCGCCCACCCCAGCACCTCTGACAAACAGGTAGTTACCCCCCTCCAGAACCGGTCCAGCGCAGCGCAGTGCCAAATAGTATGGATAAATGTTCCTTCCTCCTGACCACACCTGAGGCTGTCCGGAGCGGCAATCAAACCCGCTCGGAACAGTCTGGCCCGGGTAAAATAAACCCTATGCAGATATTTAAATTGTATGAGGCGCAGGCGCATCGCTATAGCCGCTTCCCTCGGAGCCGCCAGGGCCTCCCTCCAGTCTTCCTCATCTAGGGCACCTACGTCAGACTCCCAATCTCCCCGCAACTTCTGGAGCTTCGTAGAGCAATGGATCACTAGGGCCTGATAGATCCTGGAGATCTTTTTTGGTCTCCAGATCCCCCATAAAAAGTCTCGCTTCCAACGGACTAAACTCAGGGAGAGATGTCAGACCCTCCAGACTAGGGGACAGTGCATGCCGCAACTGCAGATATCTATAGAACTGTGATTGGGGCATAGAGAATTCTCTTTTTAAGTCCTGAAATGATTTAAGCGTCGTGCCGCCCATAACGTTTTCCAATGTCGAGATGCCTATGTCATCCCATCCGCGGAAGCCCCTTAGCGCCATCAGGTCTGGGAGGCGCCCATAGTTCCAGAGGGGGGTCTCTTCGGTTAAGACATTCCACCAACCCATCCGACGCAGTGCCTGCCGCCAGATCAAGAAGACCACTCGCGTGCCCGACGGCAGGCTGCTGCGCACTGGCGCCGAGTACATGATAGTGAGTAGTGTATTAGATCCCATAAGTAGCCTCTCCAATGCGTATGCCGGGTCCCTCCTATCCCCATACCACCACTCATTGAGAACAAGAAGATGCGAGGCCTGGTAGTAAGATAAGACATCCGAAGACGCAAGTCCCCCGCAATACGATGATATAAAACATGTTCTAAGGGCCACTCACACTTTACCCCCCTCCCACAGAAACTGCCCCAACACTGAATTCACCTGCCGGAACCATCGAGGCGGGATCGGATATGGATAGTTTTGCAGTTGGTATAGCAGCCTAGGCAGTGCCACCATCTTAAATATTGCTGACCCGTCAATGGCATTCGAGACCAGGTCTTGAGATCCGAGCGGATCCTCTCCCACACCGGTGCTATATTGCGGTCCCAAGAAAGCTCCGGAGCCTCAGAGAGGAACACCCCCAAGTATTTCAGCCCTCCCACCGCCAGCTGAATATCCTTTGCCCACGCCCCGTGCCTCGGGTAATCCCCCAGCATCCACAGTGTAGATTTGCAAGGATTCATATATAGTCCAGACGTCTCCCCAAAGACCTGCATAATCCGTAGGAGTCGCGGCCCTGACCCGTCTAACTCCGTAAGGAAGAACAGGACGTCGTCTGCATATGATGCGATTCTGTCCGACACCTCCGGAGACCACTCAAAACCCCGGACCTGCGCATCCATGCGCACCCACGCCACCAGCGGTTCCATCGCCAACGTGAACAGGTATGGGGACAGGGGGCATCCCTGTCGCGTACCCCGTTGTATGGGAAAGACAGTAGATGTCGCCCCCGCCACCCGCACCGCCGCCTTCAAGTCTGTATAGAGGAGCTGGAGATAGGAAAGGAAGCGCGGGCCCAGATTGAGTCGGCGCAGTAAGGCAAACAGATATATCCAACTCAAGGAATCAAAGGCCCTATCCATGTCTGCCAACAGGAGCGCCGCCTGCTCCCCGGTTTGTTGAACCGCCGCCACCGCTACGTGCGCCCGCCTTATGTTGTGTCTGGGGGCCCTCTTGGGCCTGAATCCTGCCTGATCAGGGTGTATAAGAGCCGATATGTGGGGCAGAAGGCGGTTGGCCAATGCTTTGGCCAGGACTTTTGCCTCTACATTAAGGAGGGAGATAGGACGATACGAGGCCCGTTGATCCGGGGGCCGGCCGGGTTTGAGGAATACCACCACCACTGCGTGTCTCCAGTCTGGGGGGAGCATGCCCCTCTCCCTGGCCTCCCCCATTACGGCCCGATAGTATGGGGCCAGTTGTGTGTTATAGCGTTTGAAAAATTCGCTCGGGAACCCATTGGGCCCAGGCACCTTCCCTGATTTAAGTTCCCCCGAGGCTGTGCCGAGCTCCTCCTCCGTCAACGGAAGCTCCAGACGATCCCGCACTTCATCCGATACCGGTTTAGGGGGCAGAGCAGCTAGGAATTGCTCAACGGTGGCCGCTGGCAGGCACTCCCGGGGGGCATAAAGTTCAGCGTAATAGGCAGCAAAGCTTTCGGCTATAAGGAGTTGATCAGTGATCGGAGCTCCTTTATATATCCACTGAGCACGGAAGGACCTGAGCGTGGAAGGCGCCCTGGCAGAGCTGATAGATCATTTTCCCGGACTTGTCCCCCCACTGATAGATCCTGCTACGTGTCGCCAGCCAAGTCTGGCGAGCTTCATCCATAAGAAGGGCTGCGCAAGACTGTTGGGCCTGGAGCAGTTGCCTCACCCGCAGTCCTCCTCCCTCCTCCCTGGCCTGCCACTCGAGTGCCTCAACGGAGGCCTCCGCTCGCGTCAGCTCTTCCCTACGCTTGTTGCGGGCCGCCGAACACCAGGGGATATCCACCCCACGTAGACTTGGCTTCAAGGCCTCCCACAAGGACACCACACTCGACACCGATCCCTCATTTGAAGTGAAGTAATGGGCAATAGCTTCCCTCATATGAATACTACAGGCTGCATTCTGTTAGTGCCACGGCGACAGGCGCCATCGAAATGGCTGCCGCCCTCTGCCAATAGCCAGCTCAAGGGACACTGGAGAATGATCAGATAGGCCGCGGGGGAGGATCTCCGTTAGCACCACTCCACTAGTCCGCGCCCGGGGAAGAAATAGGTAAACCGCCGAAAGGTACGTGTATTCCCGCCTAGCCCCGTGGGTCCACCACCAGACATCGACCCAGTCAAGACTAGCCACCAGGGAGCTTAGTTTTGTGGGGCCACCCCTCCGCACGCCACCCTCCCCCCCCACTTCGGTCCCTGGCCAGATCCATGACATCGTTCCAGTCCCCTCCCACTACAGAGAGCATATCCGGCATATCTGCCCAGAGGGCCAATACCTTTTCCACAAAAGACCACTGCAAGGGGGGGGCATACACGCTACCCAAAATCACAGGGACTTCCCCAACCGTACCCATGATAAATAAATAGCGGCCCTGCGGGTCACTCCACTGCTGCGCGTGTATTTATGGGACCCTACGAGGAACCAGTATCGCTACCCTTCTGGACCCCCTTGCAAATCCTGCATGAAATATCTGTTGGTACCCATATCGTTGCAGACATGGGGTCTTCGTACCCAAGAGGTGCGTTTCCTGCAGCATAAGAATATCCACCCGAGCCATTTTGGCCTGATGTAATATTGCTCCTCACTTAATTTTATCAAGGGCCCCCCTCACGTTCCAGCTTATAATTTGGAGGGTACCTGGGACTCTTGTGTCCCCCAGCTGTGCGCTAGCCATCGGGAAGAGACCTCATCTCCCTCACCCATAGAGGACTGCGGCTAGGTGTAAGAATAAAGTCAGGAGCCCACCATGGAAGTGCAACGCGGAACCGATAACAACTCCCCCCCAACAAACCCCCCACCCCATACCTCAATAACTCTGAAGCATCTGTCGCGGCGGGGCGAATACCCAGATCCCAACCGGGGAAGTGGTTCTGCCCCATCCAATGGATCCCCAACTCACAGCCCAGGGTCCTCGGGCCAGATCTCGACCAAGACAAGTCCGGCAGAAAACCAGCCCACTCCTTCGTTCCCCCGACCATTGCATCACAAGGACTATGATGAGCACATTGGAGGCCTGGGAGACCACCCCGCCCCTTACCAACCCCAAGCGACAATGTACCAAAAATCAGTGTCCATGCTCCGGGCCTCCCCCCGCGGAATCCCCAACAGACACCGAGCGCCTCCTGGAGCGCGACCGCCTGTCCCCCAACCGTTGTCGTCCCCTTGGATCCTTTCGGGCCACCTCTCCGGAGGAGGCGTCCGACTCCGTGCCAGGCGGCGTGAACACTCGTATCCGCACAGTCTCGTCAGTCCACTTGAATACCTCTTCTGGGGTATCGAAGAAGTGAGTACGGGACTGATACACCACCCGCAGGCGAGCCGGAAACAACAGGGCGTATGGTAGCTTAAGGTCTCTCAGGTGGGCCTTCGCTGCCCTGAAGGATTGACGCTGTTGCTGTACTAGGCGGGTGTAGTCGGGGAATATTGAGATGCGCACATATTCGTAGTGCAGCGGTTCTTTAGCCCGGGCCTGTTTCAGAACAGCATCACGATCTAAGTAGTTCAGGAATCTCGCTATCACAGGCCGCGAACGCGCCCCCAGCGGCAGCTTCTGCATCAGCACCCGGTGGGCCCGTTCCACCACGAAACAGCGTGATATCACATCCGGTGGGAGCCAACTTTCCAGCCACTGTGTGAGGAAGCATTCCATATTGCCTGCCTCGCAGCAATCCGGAAAGCCCACAAATCTCAAATTGTTCCGCCGGGCCCGTCCTTCTGCATCTTCCACCGAAGCGCCAATCCCCGCTGAATCTTTACCATGGACGCCATTTTTTGCTTCAGCGTGGTAACATCGTCCTCCACCCCTGAGATGCGAGACACTGCGTTGGGCAGATCTTGGCACAGCAATGTGACATCCGGCCCAACCGGCCCGATCTTGGCATCTAGCATGTCTCTGGATTGGGTTATGGCCGCCATAAGGGCCGCATTGTCCGGGATAGTCTCTGGCGGTCCCCCGGCCGCGCCAGCCGCCACTCCAGGACCAGTGAATTTATCGATAGGGCCATGGCGAGCGGAGCCACCGCCTTTGTCTCTTGTCATGTCCTCCTCCAGGGACCCCCCACCGGACCAGCCGCGGCAGTGCCAATCGCAGGAGCAGCTGCCCCGGGCCCAAGGAGTCCCCTTAAGGGGTCCGATCCCTCTGATCCCACGCAGAATGAGCTCCACAGAATCAATCCAATCCTGCCAACTACTGGCCTCACTGTCCGCCATAGGCGCCTACTGTCCAGGAGCTTCAAGTCCGGCCGCCCTCAATGCAACTGTCCACCAGGCCCAGAGCCACGACTCCCCACCTCACCTCATGTGGCCCGACCGCGCCACCAATTGCACACCGCTAGGGCGCTCCGCCGAGTCTCAGGCGCTGCCCCGCACGTGACAGGGGCTCCGGCGCTGTCACACTCTGCTCCTCCGTCAAGGGGCTGCCCTTTGATCCGTCTTGAGTATCACTCCTCCTCTCTCCTCACCTCCGCGGCCCGGTCCGGCCGCCGTATCGTCTAGCGCCGCCCCGCCTTGGCCGCCACTCGTGTCCAGAAGTAGGCCATCGCCCCCGGCCCACAGCAGGTGTCAGCCTGCGCGTGGACAGCCTCCTTCACTCAAATGAGGGTCAGGGACCCGCCAGTCACCGCCTCCGTAGCCCGCAACTCCAGGGGGGCCCTTGCCGTCTTCACTCTGGTCCGTCACCCGGCCAATGGGACCCGAATCTGTTGGCAGTTGTGGCCCTCAGCGCTCCCCAACCGCCAGCCCTCGGTGCAGCAATGTGTATTTCTAGGGCCAATCCCCTCTGTCGGGCCCTCCGCAACTGCCGCCACTCTCTCCTTTCGCTGGGCAGGCCCCACGCAGCTCTCCGTCTGGCCCCCGGTGGCGCAGTAGGCCCTGCTTATTCCTCTGCTGTGTCCCGCAGGCTGCCAGCCCCCCTACAGAAAGGTATTTTGATAAATAGATTACTCAGAGGTTTCTGTCTGGCAAGAGGGAACTTGCTTTGCAATAAGCCTCAAATGAATACCAGGATCCTGTGGAAACTAGTATTTTATTGGCGATCCCCTGAGTGTGGAGCGCAGAAAGAGATGGCCAAAGAACCAAGGATTGAGCCTGGCTCCAGCCACAAGTCTGACATTGGCTCGTCTCTCTCTCTCTATGAATTTGCTGCCACACCCATTTCTACACAATGAGATTGGTTGGGTAAATATGAACACTATGCACAAACTCATCACCTCAGACATATCCTGTGTCAGGGTCTAAAGTCTTGCAAGGCTTCCTCTTATTATCAGTAGCCTTCCCTCCTTGACGGGCTCAACAACCACTTTTGTAAGGCGCGTTGGGAAAGTGCCCCTGGTCCAAATGGCAGGCAATCTTCAAAAAGACATAGATTTCTGGTCCGAATACATTGGCAACTAGTTCAGAGGAGTATAGCTTAGCAGTAACATATTTGAAAGTTGACAGGGATCCAGTATAAATCCAATCTATAAGGCGGGGTACAGAGCAAGTCCAGCAAATTACCGACTTATACACATCCTTAACTCAGAAGCTAAACACTATGCATCCCTGCTGCTAGCAGATTTAACAGCTTGGTCCAGTAACAACAACATTATCCCACAGAACCAGACCGGCTTCAGAAATGGAGTGAGTATGAGTACAAACATACTAGTCACCTCCATTTTGTCAGACCAATGCAAGCAGGACAAAAGCAAACTACACCTTGGTTTCATAGATTTCAAAGCAGCCTTTGATCGCATAAACTGGCAACTATTGTGGCACAAACTGAATAAATGGGGCATTCCAGACAGCTTGCTATGGCAATTCACTTGCCATACTCAGACACCTGGGTACAAATAAAAATTGAAGATGGCACGAGATTGTCTAGAAAGATACCAACACGTCAAGGCCTAATACAGGGTTTCGTGTTAGCACCTCACCTTTTCAATTTCTTTGTGGTGGATCTTACACCCGCTTTGGACCAGGAAAATAACCATCCTCCCCGTTTGCGTCCTCCTTCGTCTCACCCACCTATTGTATGTATACAATATTGTACTATTCAGCCAAACATAAGTGGGCCTACAAAAATCACAAAATGTATTAACTTACTATGCTGAAAATAATTATCTGGAGGTAAATGTGGCAAAAACCAAAACAATGTCGCTTTGCACTCTTCCGGGCCACATTCCAAAATTCCAATTAAAGGCCACTCAGATTGACTCCGTAACCAATTATAAATTTCTTGGCCTATACTTCGGATCAAGCACAACATGTAAGCAACAAAAACAATACATTAAGTTAAAGGGGACTGCTCTAATCCACGCCTTTATCACTCTGGCAAAAAAACTAAATGGGCCATCATTTCAGTCACCTCTAACAGTAACTGCCGCCAAGCTATTGCCAACAATCACTTAGGCAAGTATGGTGATGAGAGGCTGAGATTCAGAAACAGTGGATAAAATACTGATCAACACTTTTAGCCGAGAGTTTAATTTACCACAGAATGCTTCCCCGGCTAAAATCCGCCTATAATTCGGCCTTACCAAACAAGTTCTAGCCAGAAGAGTAGCAGTGATAAAAAAACTGGTATAAGATCAGCCATTCTCAAGACTTCCTAAATCAAGCTTTATGGTCGGGTCTTCAAAGCAACCGACAGTGGGAACATCATAAATATATGTATACCTATATTGAACTACTGCTGAGGTCTTAAAATTTTTTAGGTCTCGCCTGAGCCAGCGCATGCGCTGCTCTGCGAGACATTTAGTAGGTGGGTTTTGAAAATGCTACCCACATTTTTGTGCAGGCTACAAGCTTGAGTGCACGATGGCGTGCACGCGCACAGCTGCTCCCCGCATTCCACCCTCCCTTCTCGCCCAGCCATCTGCCTTTCCTGCGCCAGCCTTCAGCACCATCTCCGCCCCTCCCCCAGCTGCTGCACGCGCATCCCTAGCGTGCTTTAGCGCGTCATCGCGATCACTTTCGCTTTTACGGCCATGCGGCGTTACTTTTACTGCCGCGCGGCCAATGCCTGTTAATTAAAATATGTCTATGTGCTCTCACTACCTCCCTGCGTGTGCGCTTCCTTGCTTGGTGGATGCCAGTGTCTGAAACGCTACACACCCTGCTCCTAACCCATAAGTACGGTGTCTCCGCGTGCCTCTCTACTGCAGCAGCAGGGTCAGGCAAGGATTGCAGGAGATTGAGAAAACAGCCATTACAAATCTTCAATAACACACTCCAGGCCATCATTAACCAGCATGTACTCCAAGGATACTGATGCGCCCACTCCCTAAGACATGCACATCTCATCCGCCATAGCCTTACATTCTGCTTGAACCATGGGGCTCAATTCTGCATCCTGCAGCCAATATTGTCACTAGCCTTTATATAAACACGACTATAAGCAACTCAATCTTCCCAAGACTGCCGAAAACAGCAACCGACAATTGTTTTCCATCCTAACCAGTTTTCCACCCACAAACCCAGCATACAAAGAGCACAACAACCCGTGCAAAACAGCCACATATCACCCTCCCCGCAGTTATGGCTTACTTGAATAAAAAACAGAAACCATCTCAAGGGCCATCTATTGTATGCTTTTCAAGAGTACCCGGACGAGTAGTAAGGTTCACCTTCCCCATACATACATCGAAACTTTCGCACTAATTAACACTGGCCTGCATATCAGACCCAAAACACTGCACATAAAAAATTGGCAACGCCTATAGAAAGCATATATTGTTTCCCATCTCACAACCTCCGCACATCACACCTTCTCCGTTTCGCTCCTCACACAGCCGCCATTTTGTTCCCGTAATTTCCCCCCCAGTGTTGCCAGGTCTGGATGCAAAAACAAGGGCAAACTGCGAGAGGGACAAAGCCCGAAAGAAGCCCCGCCCATGTGAAAGCAAGCCCATCCCTACATATCGACAGTAACTGTCTACAAAAGAGAACATGTGACTCATCGCTCCCATTGTTAGTGAACCAACGTGAATGTTCGTCCGCTCTAATCGATGTCTGTACTTTTCTACCTCATACAGCCTGTGATTTTTTTTCTTTGTTTCAGTGTCTTTCCATTCCCCGCCTGCATTCGACGTGCTCTTTCGGCTGTATTTGTCCTCCCGCTTCATTGCCACTTTCTGTATCAGTTTTCTATGACCTAAAATATCCTCCTTGGCATCTCTTTGTTCTATCACCCCTGTGCGTTTTTCTAGCCCTCTATTTTTTGCTACCCCTGTTGGTTATTTTCTGCTCTTCAATGTTTTTACCTTGCCTGCGTGGGTACGACAGTTACAGTCCCTTTTTATACCAAAGGGGTTCCACGTACTATAAAGTTTTACATTTCCCTTAACTCATTTGGATAAATTTGTTCAATTAACTTCAATTGAAGTACATTTCCCTGTTTAACACTCGTAGGATTTTATGCTCTCCAATCCAGAACAAGCATTGGCATAGCCAATAGGTCTCGCTTTTGGGACCTTATAAGTATTTAGTTATGCAGCACAATATCCTTGGTGCAACAACATCAACTGTTGCATGGCTAAACACAGATAAGGTCCCAAAGGCGAGGCCTATTGGCTATGCCAATGTTTGTTTACTCTGAGTCCCCCTAAGCAAAATGTTTTGAGGTCGGGCCCCCCTCCAAAACTTTATGGCAAGGATTAGGGGAGCGGGAGGGACATGGCTGCCTGCAGGAAGCGGGCTTATGAGATGATTTCAGGAATACTTTTTCTATAGCTTATGAACCGTACTAAATATGAGACTTATAAAACAGCAAATGCATCAAACAAAAACAGATATTATCTCAAACAAACTGCTCCCCATAATTGGGGTGTTATGAGCCCCTCACACTATTTGACCCCAATGCAACTACACCTGCTGCACTAATGATAACTGCAGTCCTGAGTAGCAGGCTATCGCCTCTGCATCTTTTACTTCTTCCCCACCATGACGGACCATCACCTCGGTCCTAATGCTTGAAAGAAAAATAAGCTCTGATGCCCCTTTTAGGTCTCGCTGAGTCAGCGCGCATGCGCTGCTCGGAGAGACTTTAGTAAGAGAGGGCTTCAAAAATGCTACCGCCGGCTACAGCTTGAAGTGCATGTGCGCGGGCGCGCGCAAGCTGTGGCCGGCGGCAGCATTTTTCCGCCCAGCTTTTTAGCCAGCTTGCTAGAACGCGCAACAAGCACGCGCACTTGCGCGCGCATCCCTTGCGTGTTTTAGCGCATCATCGCGATCACTTTCGCTTTCACAGCGATCGTGATGACTTTCGTGGCCAATGCTTGTTGGTTCTCAAGATCTGGTCACCCTAAGTACGTGGTGCTTCTCCACGCAGGCTGCCAGTGTCACCCTCACAAGATGCTGAAAATGCTCTCAGTCTTGTCTCGCTCTCTTTCCCTCGTCTTTTTTCTTTTACATCAGCCCATCTTTTCTTCCTACTTCCTCACGCTCTCATATTCTCCCTTACTTGTCTCTTCTTTTCGCTCTGACAATCTTCTTCTCTGTCTCACCGCTTGTTCTCCGTCTCTGTCATCCCCTCTCCCTCCCCCGCCACTTTCATAATCTTCCTCACTAATTATGTCTCCCATAGGCCCACAGTTTTCTTTCCCGCGCTGCTCTCTTCCGCAGTGTCTTTTCGATCTTCCCCTTTCCTCTGGCAAGTGCCCCATCTCCATGAATCACTCTCCACTCTTTCTACCCATCTTTCTCTTTTTCCTGTACACATTCACTTTTTATCATCTTCCTCTTTTTCCTTCCCGTGTGTGTCTCTCTGCAGTCTCCACTCACTTAAGTTTAATATCTCACGTCCTTTCTTAAGTCTTATTGTTACCTGTCTCTGCCCCCTCACTTTTCGCCACTCATCCACAATGTTCCCTGTTTGTCTCGCCTCTACCCCTCTTTTGTCTCCTCACCCTCTCTGCTCTAGCTACCCGTTCCACTCTACCTTCTTTCTCTCACCTCCTCCTTCCTTACCTCCGCTCCAGTTAACAGCACCTGCAAAAAACCCTCCCCACCCTCCTTGTCACACACCTACTCCAGGAAGTCTGAGACGAAAATATACAAGGTTCCTCCAATGGGGCTCTGGGGAGGGGCCCTTGCTCTGCCCACACTCCCTGTCCCAGGAAACTATTGAGTCACCAGGAAGGACTGCCTGCTGCAGCACACCCTACACTGAGAGGCCAGGAGGCAGGTGGACACCTTCGGCTCCTCACCTCACGCCCGCCTCGATCCCTCACATGTACACGTGACAGCCACGCACCTCTTCCCGCATCGGACGTTGTCCCTTCTGCACGTCTCATTGGATGTCAAAGCTTCTTAAATCGGAAAAGTCTCCCGGATCTTATCACTCTAACCTGATGACATGCTTCTCACCCCTTGTGCCTTTGACACCTTGCCAGTGCATAATACCCTACTCCCTGGATTGTGCTAGTACTTGTCAAGCGTTTTCTTATGCCTTGTGGGTCCAAAAACACTTTCAGGGAATTTGAGTAAACAGGGATTGAGTTATATAATTTATAAAGCGCTTCGTATGCCTGGCAAGGTTTTGAAGCACTCTGATATGCGTCTGCTTACTGTGTGCGCTTCTCAGTGCATGATAAACAAGCATTGGCATAGCCAATAGATCTCGCTTTTGGGACCTTATAAGTGTTTAGTTATCCAGCACAATATCCTTGGTGCAACAACATTAATTGTTGCATGGTTAAACACTTATAAGGTCCCAAAGGCGAGACCTATTGGCTATGCCAATGCTTGTTTTAAAGGTAGACAGTCATAACTGTGATGCAGTGGGCCCCTTAGATACCTGGGCCCCAGTCCTGCTGCATCTGCTTCCTTAATGATAACCAGCAGTGGCCACTTACACACTTGGCAGCGGTACCAGCTTCATTAATGAAGTCCCTTTAAAAAAAAACACTTATATTGTGCCTTTCTTTTGGGTATCTCTCTGAAGAAGCTGTCTCTGGCCATTTGTAAACATAAAAATTAGTCCCCATACAGTGTTCAGTATTCTGGGCCTTCTCTTTGACAATATCTAAGAATCTTGCTCCTTTCCTCTGCCATCTAGACCATTAATGTGAAGCCACAGAGATCGAGAGGATAAGGGCTCTGCTTCTGAATGTAACCCTGCTGGCCTTCTACCTGCCACCCCATGGACTCAGCTTTCACACAAAAACTGCCCCTGAATGGTTAATACTGAGGTGCCTCTGCCTAAGAGTGAAGGGTGTGGTGGTAGTGCAGAAAGTTAAAAAAGAAACCAGTCTTCATACCAGCCATTAATTTATTGAGTCACTTAAAGCCAGGGCCACTGGAATTATGAGTTTGTGCAGCACCAGTGTTTTCCACATAATTACCTTTTTATTGCATTTGCTACATAATCTGCAGATTTCAACAAAAAAACTTGATTCTAGCACAAACGGAACAAAAGTTACTTAAAGCGTAACAAAGTGTTCCGGAGCAGTGGAAGGCCCTTTGCAAAGATTGACTGGTGTTCTTGTAGTTGTTTGCTGCTGTATTTGGGTGTTAAACTAGTACTAATGAGATTAAATATTTCCCCTGACAGCGTTACATTGAGTTAAAATGACAAAATAATGAAGTGATGCTACCACAAAATGTGGCGCATTGTGCTGCATAATTTACCTTTTATTGGTGCATAATTTAGTCAAACCTGCCGCATAATGTGGTCCTCTTCTGCTGAATAATTCCAGTGGCTCTGCTTAAAGCTTCGTGGTGGCAAAGATTTATTCTTTTTTGAGATGTAATGTAAGGGTGTTATCAGCTGAGATCTGGAATAGTAGAGACACTTACAAAAATGTCTGCATAGATACAATTTGATTACTTATTACTAAAAAGTATATTTTGTAAGAACTTGTTTTATCTCAATCACTGCATCATTTTGCAGCAGCCTAGCTTAGAGTATGTAGATACTGTTTTAAAATAATGACTTACACATTCACAGTGTTTTCTGCCACAGGCCGGTACCGCATAGCACTATAAACAGGGCCACTGGAATTATGCGGCAGGAGAATGCCAAATTAAGCAGCAGGGTTGACTAAATTCTGCAGCAAGCTAAGGCGAATTATGCTGCATAATGCTGCATATTTTGTGATAGCATTACTGCCTTATTTTGCAATTGTTGCACTTGTTAATTATGTCCTGGCTTTTATTGCCCATCATAAATACCACATTAACACCCACATATAGCAATTAGCAACAGACAGGTGGCCAGTCAACCTTTAGAAAGGGCCTTCCACTGCAAGGTGTGTCGCTGCATTTTTAGTAACATTTGAACCGTTTGAGCTAGAAACAAGTATTTGTTTTAAATCTGCAAATTATGCAGCAGATGATGATCGTGATTAGGATTGCCAGCTCATTATTTTGATGTCGCAGATGGTACGAAAATAGTCACCCAAAGCCGTATTTTCAGCACTTATCAGTGCGTACATCAACCAGCAAATATAAATAGAAAGCACTTTTAATTGTGTTCTAGGGCGGCCTGAATTATTCATGACTGATAATTAAAGGGAACAAAGACAGAAAAGGCCCATTACAAATGAATACATACTTTTTTATTTATGACCCTATTTAGTGTCAAGACAGGTCTTTGCAGGCTCTTTAAACAACACATGGCTGGCCTTTTTCTTTTGGCAATCCTTCTTTATATTCCTTTTCATGAAATGCATTCTCACACTAGTAAATGTAAAATACAAATGTAAGGAATAGGCAGAGTAGAAGCCCAGGGGGTATTGGAACCAGCAAAAAACACCAAGCCTCGGTAACCTGTTTCAAATGTATGTAAACATGCAAATGGTCTTTAAAGACCTGTGAAAAACTCAGGCGTACCTGAGATAAGACTCCAGACATTGCCCAGCCAAGCCCACAGCAGCACACTCACTGACCTCAGGCCCCATGGCACTCTGATATCAATTCAAGGGCTTCAGGGTAAATGAAGACAGCCTGGAAATGCAGCAAATAAACTTTGCCGCACTTCCTGGCCATCTTCATTCACATGTACTTGCAGAGGCATTTGAGCCCCCCTGGGAACACATTCCACGGGGCGTGGATGGGATCCCGGGGGGGGGGGGGGGCGCCAGGGCCGGACTGGGAACCAAAACCGTCCCTGGCAAAGTGCTCGGCCGCCCCCCCCCACCCGCGGGGGATTGGGGGTGCCGCCGAGCTCTTTGCCAGGGCTGGTTTTCAGCCGGTTTTGTTTCAGGGCCGATTTTGCAGCTATACTGCAAAAACGGCCCTGTAACAAAAACGGCCCCCAGGGGCCCAAAACGGGCCCACAATCCGTGCGGCGCACCGGGGATTACCCGGTGCCTGCTACGGCCAGTCCGGCCCTGGGGGGGCGCGCTCACAAGTTTGAAGACCTCTGAGCTACTAGGTCTCACATATCTATGGACGGCACGCATGTCATATGATGCATTCAAAAGAGGAGCCAACAGAGCCACAAAATTGATATCCTAGCTAGAGGTTCAAAAATGTATTTAGCTCCCATTTGCATGCATGGTGTAAAGCATTACAATACTCTTTCCTCCGCTTCATATATGTCAATTCCATTCCTGGTACACATAAAACATATATTTTTGTCTTTATGCATGGGTAACATACCTGCCTTAGCTACTAGACCAGCATGAAAATGCACTGGTCCGACACTGTGCAGGCACTGCAATGACAAAGAGGACCTTATTCACTTGATTTTCCTCTGTCCACGCCTGCACATGCTCCGGCTACAACATTTAAAGATCAGTTTCAATGACAAACATTCGATCATGTGGGGAAGCTATATTCACTAGCTGTGACCCCGACGACCCACAATTAGTTTGCACATTTGTTAAGTTCCTGAAAATAGCCTGTCTCAAAGAAATTGGTGTCAGGTAATTTCACCATAGTAGTTCACCTCCCAACTATAGCAAAGCGAAAGCAAATTCAATCCTTAGTCACCAGGACTTTTGAACTTACTCAGGGAAGGCACCATATCATGCTACCGACTAGCCCCCATCATGTAGATCGTGAACGTTTTCATCATGTACCCATTGGAAGTACAAAACTCTTTCTGATTACCTGCAAACAAATACATTATGAACTTATCCTGAATGCATTCCAAACAGTATTTTAGCATGTATAGCAATAGGAAGGATAAAATAAGAGCTCGCCTCTCGATAGGAAATACACAACAGATTAATCAATCAATCAACAAAGCTTTATTTCGACACATAATGTCATAAAAGCACAAAGCACATAAAACAATTACAAATTCATTATTTTTAAAACATGTCGTTAAAAAAACAGTTTGGAATAAATATCTAAAAATGTATTAAATTTTTGCAGCTTTGAGAATTAAAAACAATATTGTAAAAAAGTTTTAATTGGACCTGCTAGATTTTTGCCTGATTAGCCATGCCCATCCTAGGAATTTCGCCACTCCACAGACTAAGGTGGTATTAGTGGTGGTTTTAAGGATTCGCATAGCAACAATGTGATCCCTTGTTCCTAACAGTAGACATGCAGGTTTAAGCCATTTCGTCCTAGGTGATAGGTAGGCTGGGCATGCAAAGAAAAGATGGGAGACGCATTCGGTAACACCAGGACAGAAAGGGCAGTCAGGGGGGGTCTTGTGGGGGGGTTTCCACTTACTAGTATAGTTGCGAACTGGAAGCGTCCCAAACCTGAACTGGATAAAAAGTGACCTGTCCCTGGGCTTGGTAATGAAGTCAAGGTATGGTTCTAGAAGAATAGTTGACTTATGTTGATAAAAAGCCTCTGTCAACCTTCCAATGTTGGGGTCTCTTTGTTCCGTGGCATCCACCCAAGCCCAATAGGCTCGCTTAACTTCAATCTTTGATAGAGGTTCCCCCGCTGGCCAGTCAGTTATAAGGCCGGTTGCAATCAGGAGTTTTTTTGTATTTACAAGCCACTCAATTTTATGGGCACCTTGTAGGTTCATAACCTCCCTGAGCCCTTCAGCATAATTAGAGAGCTCAGGGGTTCGCCACAGCCGCGCCCAGTATAACAGAGGGCGGAGAGTGGCTAAGTCCCTAATTGAACGCCTGCCAAAATCACTAAAGAGTGGTTTAGTCGGGGTACCCCTGGGAAGTGATACAAGTTCCCTGAAGAACTTGTTTTCATTGGTAGTCAGTGAATCAACACAACTGTAGCCCCATAATTCGGCGCCATAAAGTGCACTACCCACAGCCTTTGCTGCATAGATGTTTAGCACTGGGGTAATAGGTTTGGAAGTGGAGGTCCGAAATTCCTTGCCCAAAGCACCAGTTACTCTTTTCAGATTAAGTGCCATTTTATCTATATGAGGCTGCCATCTGAGCCTGTCAGAGATTCTGATTCCCAGATAGTCAAACTCTCTGACACGCTCCAATGGTTTCCCCTCTAGGGTCAGAGTGGAACCAGAGTATTTTGAGGGATTAAAATAAAGGAGTTTAGTCTTGGTGGTGTTGATGACGAGGCCTCTGCGCTCACAAAACAAAGAGAAGCGCTGTAGCAACTTCTGTAAGCCAGACGGAGTTTTTGATATTAACAGGGTGTCGTCTGCGAAAAGAAGTGCTGGAACTTTATCGCCCGCCAAAGCGGGAACATCCGCTTCAACTTCAAGCAAAAAAGAGACCACGCCATTGACAAATAGCGTAAAAAGTGTTGGCGCCATGACACACCCTTGCCGAACCCCTCTATTCACTGGGATTTTATTTGTTTTCTGGCCCTGTGATCCCCATCTGATGCAGGCATAGTTCTCTTCGTGCATTCGGATGAGGAGTTTCAAAATGTAGGAAGGGATGCCCAGCTCCTCCAAGATTGACCACAAACGGTCGCGGGGGACCAGGTCAAAGGCGGTTTTAAGGTCAATGAACGCAAGGTATAAAGCACCCTTGCCGATAGAAACCGTCTTCCAATGAAGAAGCATTAACCTGAAAGCTTGGTCAATGGTGCTGGTGCATGCCCTGAAACCCGCCTGGAACTTGGTTAAAATCCCTTCCTCATCCACCCAGGAATGTATCCTCTCCAAAAGAACCCTGCCAACCAGCTTCTGACCCGAGTCGATTAAGCTGATAGGCCCTTCTTGAAAATGGGGATTACTTCTGCACCCTTCCATGACTCCGGCACCGGGGATCCACTCAATAGGCTGTTAATATAAATGGTAAAGAACGCAGCCCAGCCTGTTGGATTTGCTTTAAAAAGGTCTCCCGGAATGCCATCAGGACCTGATGCCTTGGCAGATACAATCTTATCTATAGCGGTTTGGACCTCTTTCTCCTTAATGCTGGGGAACAGGACATGGTCATGCGATCTTTCTGTAATCCCAGGGGTGGAGAGCTGGTCTACCGCAACCTCAGGATCTGCGTACAAGTTCCTGAAGTGGTTGAACCTTTCCCCATCCGTGATGTGATTAGGGATTTGCGCCTGAGCACCGCTGGATGATCTCCTCATAATAGACCAAAAAAGCTCGCCATTTTTTGCTTGGCTCGCTAATTTCAGGGAGACCCAACGCTGTTCTTCCCAGAGTTTCTTAGCAGATACGAGGGCTTGCCTGTAAAGCTGCCTCGCTTGCCTAACCTCAGCAGAATTATTAGATTTAATTGCGGAAATTAGGCAATTTTTCTTGGTTCTGCAGTCTTTATTAAACCAATCGTTCTCTCTTACAGCTCTAGGGTTGGGTTTTTTCCTGCGGTCAATAAACAGTGCCCCAATAGCATTCGTAGAATCCACATAGACTTTAGTATAGCTAGAGATGTCCTCAGATAATGAGGAAAGCCTAGTGGTATAGTCAGCAAGAATATTCTCCAACTCAGAAAGTTTGCTGTCGCTGAGGGCGATTTTAGACCATTTAAGGAATCTTCCACAGTTAGAAGGCTCAAGCTGTTTAGTCAACAGCTGCATGCCTAGTAAAGGGGAGGTAGCCTGTCTATGCCAGACTTCACGCATGGAGAGGGACAGGGGATTATGGTCACTGGATGTAGATGGAATTACAGCCATATCGACTACAAATTTCCATCCCCTCTTGTCAATTAAGATGTAATCTATTCTGCTTTGGCTGCCTAGTCTATTAAAAGTGTTAGCGCCCACTAAATCAGAAGGGGTGCGCCCGTTGGCAGCTCTTAGGCCGAATTCCAACGCTAAGGCGTTCATTTGAATTACGGCAGGGGTCCATCTTTTGACAGGGTTCAAGGAAAGTGAGGGGATATTCCATCTAGTGTCCTCATCATGTGCACCCAGTAAATCTTCTGCGGCAAGTGGTTCAAAAGAACAGTTGAAATCACCGGCGACAAGAAGATAAGATTTCGGGGTGCATGCAGAGAGTAACTCTGTGAGTGCTGAGATGGTGAGCGACTTAGCACCCCCTTGAGTGCCACGGGAATAAACGTTGAAAAGTTCCCAGGGTGGACTATTCTGGGTGTCTTTAATAGTGAGCCTCATTATATCAGGCGTGGAGCGACCATCAATGGTGACCTTCAGGTTAAGATCCGCCTTGATCCATACCATTAGGCCACCAGAAGGGCGCCCACGACCTGACGAAATAGCTGGGATAAAAAAGCAACAGAACCCTGGTTTGTATATTGGATCTACGCTCCAGGTTTCCTGGAAGATACATATATCGTATTCTTCTATGAAGGTGTTCCAGTCAGGGAGATCTAATTTGTTGCGTAGACCAGCAGTATTCCAAGAGACAATCTTAAGAAGACTAGGTGTGGATACCCCGGAGGTTGAGGAGTATGTGGAATAAATATGCGGGGGATCAGAGCTACTGATGGGCCTCGTCGGGCTCGCTGACATAGTAGGTAGGTTCAGCCCCAAAAGATCAGGCACTAAGGTGGGCTCTGGGGGACCAATTGCTGAGAGGAGTGGAGGAGGGGCTAGGGTGACTTTACTGACCTGCAGTCAATCGACAGCTTCAAGACTGCTGAAGCGATTTGCTGTAGGCATAAAGTCTAGGGGTGGCAGGTGTATAAGCCGACTCCCCCGTGGATGGCCTCTCCCTTTTCCTTTTACAACTGTCCAAGACTCTGTAAAATGACCAGGTGGATAAAAATAGGTTAAAGGGAGAGTTAAAATACTTGAGCCTGTGGTGGTCGACCTCCAATTGCAAATATGCTCAACTGTTCTAGTATCCTTAAAGTTGATTAGGATGCAGTCACCCTTTATGTTTTTAGCTAAGTGGCCTATCCACGGAACCCGTCGCACCATAAGAATTTTGGCGCTAATGTGTGGGGGTAGTGGTCTGTTTATGTTGAGCCAGTATACAACCCTATTCCTTAAGGTTGCTGGCGACTCAGATACATTACTCTCCAATTCAGGCACTCCTGCCAAGATTACAACATATGGAGCTGTTTCAGGAGGCAAGTTGGGAATGTTAGCCATGGCTATAGACTCTGGAGTTGAGAGCCTAGCAGCCTCAAATAGTTCAGTTTGGCTGTGCAAAATAGATTTCCTTGAGTTGCCTGCTCTAGGGGGGGCGTTAGGTGTGGTTAGGGATTGGCTTTCAGTTGGGGCCGGTGGCAGAAGTTTAGGGGCTAGCGGGACTTTCTTGACTCTAGAGATGGCAGTTGGGTTAGGGACCTCTGGCCTAAGAGTAGAGCTTGAGGCGGTGGACAGACCCCCTAGAATGCGTTCGATCCTGGCTAGATGTTCTTCAATTTTAAGAAGTCTATCCTGCACAGGACAGAGAGAGGACCTAATTAAATCCCGTATGTCGTGCAAACATAGAGGGTCAGGAGTCCCACCCTTGGCCGCTACGCTTTGCCCATCTCCCTCCTCCTGACTTATTAACCTTAGTGGTGTAGAAATAGGATGGGGGGCAGGATCATCCAGTAGGGCCCCCTGTGGGGCTTGCTCGATGATATCAGGGGTTTTATTCATTTTTCCCTTTTGACTTGGGACCTTGTGTTTGTTTTTGGGGCGTTTGCCCTTTCTGCCAGTGCTAGGCGGGCGTCCTTGAGTTGTTTTGGGAATAGCCCCCAAGTTGCGCTCCCGAAGCTGCCTAGTGCTACACTCCGGGGCGGTGCTCTGGGCAGACGGCAGAGGGCAGGGGGACAATAACAAAGAGTCTAGGACCAGAGACTGGTCCTCCACTAAAGTATTAGCAACGATTCCACTGGCTGGCAGCTCCTGGGCTGATGCATCTGTGTCAGATCTAGCTACGCTTGTGGAAGATAAAGATTGGCATGGTGGAGACCGAACATTAGCGAGGTATCCCAAGGACGACCTTCTGGCGGCTGCCAGATCCTGGGAGACGCGGCGCTCCAGAAGCATTATTTCTTTGTCAATGACACAGTTAACTTTAGTCACAAATTGGTCCATTGTCCCCGTAAAATGAGCGTTTGCCACCCTAGCTTTGTTGTTCTTTGGTGGCATAATGATGGACAATTGGGCAGACTGCAGGGAGAAGTGGTACAACAAGTGCAGAAGCAATAATTAATAGATGATCAATTTCACAAACAGTTTTGTGCGCGAGGCGCCCGTGGAAAAAAGTGTGGCAACAGTACCTTAGATGGAGTGGAGTGCAGGAAACGTTAAAGGGGTTGCCCAGCCCAGACTGTTCCAGGCGCTGCGTGGGGCCTGAGAGTTATTTATACAGCCCGGGCGCTGCCTGATGACATCAGCGGCAGGCGCCCGGAGCTGAGGGTGCTGGGAAGTGTAGTTCTGCTGCCTCCCGGCGATGCCCCAGATCGAGTGAGATTCGTTATGGCCCCGCTGATGAAGCCGTTCCCCTCACGGCGAGCCTGGTTCCAAGTAGTAGCAGTGGTGAGTTCAAAAAGCGCGTCCCGCGCTGCGTGGGGCCTGAGAGTTATTTATACAGCCCGGGCGCTGCCTGATGACATCAGCGGCAGGCGCCCGGAGCTGAGGGTGCTGGGAAGTGTAGTTCTGCTGCCTCCCGGCGATGCCCCAGATCGAGTGAGATTCGTTATGGCCCCGCTGATGAAGCCGTTCCCCTCACGGCGAGCCTGGTTCCAAGTAGTAGCAGTGGTGAGTTCAAAAAGCGCGTCCCCGACAGATAGACTGATTGGTAGGGTTCAAAAGATATAATGCTTGTTTATTTTTGCACAAATATGTGTTACATTGAACCAACCACTTTGTTCAAAGCACCAACCGAGCCGGCAAAAAGCCCAATTCTGGTTTCTCTAGTATACCTGTTAAATTCTAAAATCTTGGCACAAGAATAAACTGAATGATCTGAAGTAAGTGGCTGGTAGCTTCCATAATTATAATATTTACTTACTTTCACAAACGTGATAAATAGGAACCATTACCTTTTTTGTTTTAACCATCTCCCAACTTGGCAAGACGGTTTAACCCGGTCTTTCTAGTACATCTGTTTATAAAAAAATTATCCTAACAAGAATAAGTTGTATGATTCAATGAAAGTTCTTCTAAGACTAATTTTAAATGATACTAATAAATTGTAATGAAATGTATTTGAATACGTATTATTTTGTAAAATGGTTATTGTTTTAACTAATTAAAACAATAGAATTAACTTGAACCTAACACTTAGTAAATATTTCATACATAAATGTGATACACAGGATACTGGATTTTGGGTTACTTATTACACACTGGAGAGTCCAGGATTCCAGAGTCCACTATTTCAAACACAGGTGTTTTTTCTGAGTTGACGATGCAATCGTTTATTATATTTGGAAGTCTGAAATAACTTAATAAAAACAACCTTCTAATTTTCTCATGCCATTCTATAAAATATGGGTTGTCACCACTCATCTGAATTTAGAAAACGACATTGTTGTATTTTACAGCAAATAATGCCTGCTGCAATGGGCGGCACTCAATGTGAAGGAAAGACCAATTAGAAGAAATGAACTATTATTTATATAGTATAAGAATACACATCTTTTCACCTCTTTCCCAAGGACCATTTTACCAAAAATGCACAGCTAATAAAGAGACATTTAGGGCAGCCATACTGTTCTCTTGGACGGCTGCTGTTCACGGTGACTTATCTGATTCTCGTATTCTGAACTACAGCCGCTTTCAAAAGTGACAAGCTGCTTATAATTAATTACAAAATGTCAGCTGACCTGATTTGCAACCATGGTTTTCTCTTTATCATAAAACCAATGATTAAAATAGGTTTGCGAAGAGTATTGCAAAGGATAAAAGACCCTATCTCATTCGTTTGTTGTTTTCAAAATAGGCAAAATAATGATACCCCACGACGCACACAAGAATATATCTTCTTAGGAACCAGCGATGTAGATCTTAGCTCGTTCAGTCCTAGGTTTTTTTCCTGCATGTTCCTTCACTCGTAACCCTGTATAACGCAGCCCATTCAAGTATCAGAAAGCAATGGAAATATTTAACCAGGGCTCGATAAATACTCGTGTGTGAAAATGCGGTAATTAGAGATCTAAAATAAAAGCGATCGTTTATTTTTCGACCAATGCGCTCGAGGGTACAAGTTGTTAAATGTAAACTTACAGAGGTAATCACATGTTTTCGAAAAGTCCTCAACTCCCCTGTTCATAGACACGCCCATTTCTGTCAGTACCTTATGGGCTGCTCCCACGTGGACCTCCCGCAGTCTCTTTAAATCAGTGCCGGAAGTTATCACCCTGGCCGCATCACTGCCGGCCAATGGCTGGCAGCCGAGCGTCTCTACGTGATGTCACATCCGGCAGTCTGTGTGTAGCCGGCAGGCTTGAAGAGGGGAATCCGGGTAGAGGCGGAGTAGACCCGGCAAGAGAGAGGGGGCGCCATGGGCTTCGATTTCCGCAGGTAAGGAGGTGTGTGCAAGGTACGACCCTCGTTCCCACCACTGACGGGGCACGCCGCCTCCTCATGGCAGTTAGTTCACTGTAAGATGCATCTTTACTGTCAGTGTCACGAGGCCATAAGAAAGGCACCACGAAGGGAAAATGAGAATAAATAAAAGACTTATTCATCCTGATAAATCCTTCTCTCCTCTACCAAACATACCCCCCCCCCATCTAGGGTCCTACCTGTTCCTACCACTGTCTCATGAACCTGCCCGCTGTACTAAACACACGGTTGCTGTACTCTCTCTGCTACCAGGGTTCTACTGCTTTCTCTCCCTGTGTGCGTCCCGGGGAAGGGAAGGGGGCGGTCTAGGTTGGTCGTACCCCCCCCCCCCCCCATGCTTCCTAGGGCTGCAGTCTTTCAACCTCTCTCCTGCACCCAGAGGTTTCTGCCTTCCATCCTCCAGTCATGCACCCAAGAGGCTTCTTGCCTTCACACACCCCCATTATACCTTCCTCCCTTGCGCCCACCGACTGCGACCTTGTTTCGCCTCTCTCTTTGCGTTCAGTGACAGTTGGTTTGAATACCCTTGTATGTCAAGGAGCGTCTGCTTTCCAGCTATACCCCTTGCACCCAGGGGGGACTGCCTTCCACACGCCTCCTTGCATCAAAGCGGCTGCTGCCTTTCTTTTTCCTTGCAATTAAGGTGGTTACTGCCTTTCTTCTTCCTCCCCCTTGCACAAAGGTGGCTGCTGTCTTACTACTTCCTCCCACCTACGCTCAGGGGCTGCTGTTTTCCTCGTACACCTGCACCCTGGGGCTGCTGCCTTTCATCCCTTCCCTCACCCGTGTCTATGGACTGTTGCCCTGAATCGCCCCCCCAATAGTTGCTTCTTTCAGTACCCGCCCGCGCCCATGAGCTGCAGCCTTCAGTTCACCCACTCCCCTGCAACCAGAGACTACTGCCATCAACACCCATCCCTCGCTTCCAGGGTTGCTGCCTTAAATTCTCCTCTCCGAATGTTGCCCCACTCCCCCTTTTCTGCACCATGGTCATCGCATTCAATTGCCCTGCCCCATTTTTTTTTTCTTTTTTGCACCTAGGGTTGCTACCTCTCTACTACCTGCTCTAAGGAGCTTTTCCCTAGAATCACAACCGGTACTCAGAGGCTGCTGCTGTCATTCCCCATTGCACCCAGGGCCTGTTTCCTTCAATGACTTCAAATCCCCACCTCCTTTAATCTACCCTGTATCCAGTGACTACTGTCTTCATTTGCACCCAGCGGTAGTAGTTGCCCACCATCTCTTCAGCTATACTCTGAGGACTGATGAAGACCTCCCTCCCCTGCAACCATCGGTGGCAACTGGAATCCACCTTCGTGAGTTATAAGGATGCTGTCCATCTAGGCAATGTCATGCTGACTGATTACACCCCACCCTCCGTTTCCTATTTTACATTTAGGTGGGGCGAACTTGCACAGCCTCTACCTACCTCTGCCACCATAGCTCCGACAGGCTCATACTTCTAATACTGAAAAGTCCACTTCATTTACGTATTCAAGACCCAACAGTTGTGAGCTAACAAAGGATGCAACCATTTTTAATATTTATAAATGGCGCCACTTCTCACGTGTAACCCATTTGACATGCTGCTGTTTGTATCGTAATCCGTTATGCTGTAGACCTAAAGTCTCAGCAAGGGCCAAGTAGCATTCTAGACTGTTGCTTTGCCAAAGCTGCCTTCTAGTATACTGTGTAATGACTTTCTAGCTCCTTTTTTAGGTTCATTTATTGTGTTGTAGTCGCTTTATATAACCTTTCCAACTCCTGGCGAGGTGCTGAAGTAATTCTGTAAACAGATACTGCGCTACACTACAGGCTACTTCTCTGTTGTGAGACTGTTAAATTCAAGTTTGGCCTGCATAGGAAGCATGTTAGTGTGGTATGTAAGCAAGCCGATTGGTGCTGTTGTCTTGGGTCATTGAGCCAAGGTGTGTGATGGCAGGAAGATTTTAGACCCTGTCTTTTCCTGTGACCATAAAAAGGCACAAGATCTACTAGAAGTTGTCTAAAGCACTCATTGGGCTATTCCTTTTACTTACATTTCCTATTCAGCTGGAAGCAAAACAACAAATAAGTGTCGTGAAATTAAACTGAAACGGGAGGAAATGGCACCTTGAATTTCTAGTTTTCTTACTGAAAGATTGTAACAAATCACCTGGCAAAAGAATAAAATCTTTGCTATTTTTTGCAGGCTCTCCCATCACCTCTCCCTGATTGCGGAGATTCTGCTGACCATTTTTTCCTCCCAATCAATAGTTTCAATCTGTTTCTGCAACAGCTGTTGCAGAGACTTGCCACCTTCCGATTCTTCGGGATCACCTAATGGCCCTGCAAAAATACTCAACCCCATGATCCGTGTAAATCCTGAAATTATACTCCCTATATTAAACTGCATTTTGATGAATGTAAAAGTTCAATTTACTTGGAAGCAAGCTGTTGTGAAACCCTTATTGAAAAAGCCTAATCTAGAATAGAAGCCGTTGAGTAACTATAGTTCCATCTCAACCCTATGTTTTTGTTTTTTGGAAAAGTTCTTGAAAGTTTTTGGAACATTTATTGAAAAATGGGTCTACTCACAATTTATTACATTTGTTGAAGCACTTAACCTGTGGGATCCACATCACGTAGGTTTCAGTAGCGAAACGGGTAAGGGAGAGATCAGTGCCCTTTGCCTCCTCGATTTATCAGCTGTCTTTGACACCACTGAACACACCATACTAACTTTCAGATTAACGGAAACTGAGATCTATGGCACAGCCATGAAATTGGTCATTTTGTTTCTTAATGGAGTAACACAAGCGGACTAGTGCATCCTTATTTTCTAAGGGCACAATTCCTACGTTTGAAGTACAACAGGTCTTGATGTTGTCTCCACTCTTAAATATTTATTACCTCGCACTAGCTGTCCATGTGTTGGGTTCGAATTTTTGCATGTACGTTACTGATACAGTTTGTGTTTGAATTGAAGAAAGTTTTAGGTCCGTACTCCTCGCCGAACCAGTAAATTGCAAATTTCCTAAGCTATGGTATACGAAAAACTGGATATCGCTTATCTTGTTTAAGTTAAGCTCAACTAAGACTGACCTGCTTCTGGTTCCCAACAGTCCAAAGAAGTTTAATATGTCTTACTGGCCCTCTAATACGGAAACATGCTCTATCCCAGCAAATTTCCTGAGTAACTTAGGGATCACCATTGAATTGACTCAGATCTTAGCACTTAGCAACCAAACGGCAAACTCAGCCAAAACTTGATTCTGTCAGCTAAAATGTTTTATATATTTATGTAACTGCCTTTTCTAGAAGAGAATCTCAATCCAAACTATTACAGTCCAGTCTGCCCTTGGGCAATGGCATTGCCCTCATCAAAAGCCCTTTTGCAACAATTTCAAATTGTGCAAAATATGGCTGCACGTCTCATATCAAATCCCCCAAGAAAAGCTCCTATGTAGGTCTCCAGTCCTATAGAGCAAACGTTGATTACCAAGAAAAGATCAAATTAATTTCAAAAATAAGGTCCTAAAATATGGAACGCTGTATCTGGTAGCCCAGATTTTTTGGGATGCTAAATTCCAATGCCATGCTCCAGCCCACACCTTGAGTTCCAAACAAGAGTATCTGCCTAGTATCTGTAGAACCAAGATGACTAGATGGGGTGACATAGTTTTTTAGGTCTCACGCCTAGCGATGCAGTGCATAGCACTGCTCACAAAGTGAGTCCTTTTGTCCGGGGTTCCGAAATGGACCCTGGAATTGTACATGCGCGTTCGTGTATTTTTAGTTACATGTCACGCTATTGGGTTTTGCCTGCATGTTTGTTTTTAAGATGGCACGCTATAGGCCAAAGGCGGGCGCATTGCTCCGCCCATGGCCTGTTGGTGCCTATTACGCGCAATGCTGGCATATGGTTTCAATTATCGTGCCCAGACACGGGCGCAATAATTGAAAACATATGGCTGGCTGAGGCGCGTGCGCACACCACTCGTGGCTTTCTCTGTTTCTAAAAGGTATTTCTTTCAGTTTCGCGATCGCTGTATTCGTGGCTTTGCAAATGCGTGGCTAATAATTAAATACAGTTAGTTACAATACTAACTTAATATTAGAGTGCGTGCCATAGACAAGAAAATATACTCCCCAACGCATAGTGCACTCTAATGGACATACACAGAGAGGATACTCACAAAAAAGCCACTCGGAATGTTCGTTTCTTCACAAGTATGCACCAAAGACACATATAAACAGTGTAACAAAAGTCTGCATACAAATGTAGGCAAACGATTTGTAAGCATACACCGTCGTGCACACATACTCTCCACAGTGTAAGAGCTGGCCAATATCACACTAGCATGCACATACACACACTTTTCTTTTCTATTGTATAGACACCTCCACAATCTTTTTTTAGGCACATTTTTGTGGCACTGTGTACTAGCATGCTCATAAAACCAAGGTGCACAAATTCCATAATAAACATATGTTCTGTGGTTTAGTCAGAATCCCTCACGTACACACATATTCACCCACACGCACATGCATAGCAAATACACTTGTGCTGACAGCAATTTTTATATTCGGCAGATTCCACTCCAGTAGTGGACCTATTGCGCTATTGATGATAAGCAGGCAAGCGCAGTGAGTGGACTAGTTAGATCTCGACCCTGTGACGTCGAGGTTATGTACAGATACCAGCAGCAAGGCTTGGTCACCTCTTTAACATAAATTCCTATATTTCCACAGCTACCACTGCCTTATATAAAGCACTACATGCACAGCTGTCTGCTGTGTTGGAGGGTGTGCTCACCCACGTCTCGGTGAAAATGCCTATACTCCTAATCCTGAAGGCTCAGATAATCCAGCATTAAAGCAATCCTGTAGGGAGAGGGGTGCTCCCGAATTTATCTATCCCAAATAAACCCCAGCATTTAACTCGCACATGTTTTAGACAGGCGGGCTTCTGCTTCTTAAGACTGACCTGGGCACTTTATGGCGAGCCTCCAAGAAGGCAAGAAAAGGCAAAATCACACCTGTTTTTAAAAATGAAGCTAAATAAATAAATACTGACGAGATACGCCTGCCTCCTTCCTTTACTCTGAGCTCAGCACCGCATCGGCACTTCGCCAAGCACAGTAACGTTTTCTCGCTCTCCCAGGTTTCGCTGCAGTCCCGTTTGCAGGTGCAGCTTCCGATACATAGGCAGAACTTCCTGTTCAGGAGATTGGAAATAGAAAGGGAACTAGCATACATTCATAGTGACACAATGGTAATCTAAACAAGCATTTGCAATGCAATAGGTCTCGCATTATTAAAGTTTGAGCTATTGGGGTTGCATTATTTAGCAATGCCATTAGCTCAAACTTTAATAATGCGAGACCTATTGCATTGCAAATGCTTTTTTTGGGGGCAGCTGCCAAGATAGGCAACAGGCTGACCCAACAAACAATTGAGGACTATGTAGCTGCTTTAAGGAAATTAGCGTTGTCCTGCAAATTTGGTGCGTGATCAAGTTATTGTGCACTGCAATAACCCTAACCCCACCCTCCCCATCCACCTGCGGCAGACCCAGGACCTACTTACCTTCAGGAGGCTATTCAAGACCTGGCTGTTCAAGCAGGAGCGTACCCCCCAACCCCCCCCCCCCGCGCCTTGAGACCCTCACTGGTGAGTAGTGCGCTTTATAAATGGTCTGATTGATTAACCTTCAGGATAGTGTGGGTCCATGGGGATTATAGTTTGCAAGAAGTCTTGGCCATAATCAGCAAGTCCGAGCTTACCTCTTGGTGTGCCAAAGCTGTAGTGTCATCTTGCAAAACCATATTGTTAAATTGTCTTAGAATGTTATAAGGTCACACAAGGTATGCAGGGTCTTGGGAGCCGCACCGCATAGGAGAAAGACCTCTGTGGCAGAACTGCTTATGCCAGGGGTTTGAGTCCTCAACAAAGCCTTTGAATCCAGTCGATTTTGCTTCAAAACTCAAGAGATCCCACCTGGCGTTTTGCAGCACACAAGTGGCAGCTTCAATTTGGTTACGTCTTGTAGGCCCCAGAGCATATCATAAAGCTCCTGAACTAGCCAACTGCCCAATGGTGATTTTATCAGTAAACTGGGATTGGATTCTTGATGTGAAGAAACGGGTTACTGGTTTCTAGTGTGAGCTTGTTTGACTTCATTGAAAAAGGATGTTATGTTCATTAAATGCTCGAGAGGTGTCACTTAAACGCTTTTCCACTCTACAGAGAAAGTCCTTCTATTAGGGCAGACTGTGAGTGGATGGTTGCATAGCCATCGTTTGCGCCCACCAGCGCTCTAGAAACTGCAGGATTTGTACTAGCCATGTTTGCCGTACAGCCCCTTTTTTGGCACAAATCGAACGCACATAAAATCTTAAAAGGAATATCCCTCTAATGATTTATCGCAAGATTTAGTGGAGCTTGCTATTTTGGGGTTCGCTTTTTGTGTTTTGTAGTAATGTGTTTTCAAGCCCTTCTGAAAGGGGCGTAAGGCGCTGAAGGTACACTATGGAAACATAATACTTTATCTATTGTGCCCTTGTGCTTTTTCTCTGGGAATGCAATTGGGTGTGGCTCGGAAGGACGGCCTGCAAGACTTTCAGAATATACTGACCTAATTCACATCTCTGAACATTTTCTTAAGATCATTGCGTTCCATTTATTCACGTATTTTGTGTCCTGTGCAAATAAGGCGTTGGTTTATGCGCATTGTGAAAAAGTGAGTTACGGCAAGCAAGAGGGCCACGCCGCAAAACCAAGCTGCAGTGTATCCTTGGTGTTCAAGTTTGTCGGCACTTAAGGCTCTCTAGGCCCACCTGGAAACAATACTAAACTACTGCATCTGGTAAAGCCTGCAGGGGTGTCAGTGACCTCTTCCTGGTGGCGGACTGGAGTACTTTACAGGTTGAACCAAAAAGAATCCACCCTGAGCACACCAAATGATGATATCCTTCCAAAGTATATTTACCACTGTTCATGAAATGTGTATTCCCTACCAATGTGTAGGGAAACACAATGTGTTAAAATAACCCTCACCCACCAGAAGGTCCCTTGGTGGCATGCTTCATCATTGGGTTCTTCTTGCCCCGGGGCGGGGCGTGCTACGACCAACGAAGACATCGGAGCGGAAATGTCCAGAACGAGCAGCTTGGACGCATGTGTGTGAAAATGTTGACAACCTAATTTCTAGTCCCATAATTGTGTTTTCTGTTCGTTCTTTATTTTTCTGCTTCTTTGGAGATAGTGCAGGAAAAAATATAACCCTCCGGCAGTGTGTCTCTGTTTATCATGGATAGCCGAAATGGGCCTGTGAAATCCGTTTCTTCAAAATGGAACAGGAAATCCAGCAAAACAATTGACTTTAATCTTTGTGTTTCCGCAGTATGGAGCATAGGTTTTGGTATGAACAGTCCACAAACGAGTGAATTTGAGAACACAATAAGAGTAGGTATATACTTTTGTCTGTCAGTTTGCAGAGCTCTCTGGTTTCCAGCTCTGTGCTTGAGTAGCTCATCCAAGTTTTTGCTCTGCATCCTGTGACTTTTAGTCCGCCCTTATCCCAATTTAAAATCAGGTCTACAAGAACCAGAATGCACAGTAAAACCCTATACCGAATGAGCTACTCACTCATTATTTGGGCCTGTCCAAGATGAGCTCTCTGGATTTGGTACATATCAAGCAGATGTCAATAGCAATTTGGATTGGTGTGTGAACATGGAAGCAGGACCTGTTCCACAGGAATGTAGCCATGATTTTGTTTGGCTTTTCATCAGCACAGTATGCTGGAGTGTCGGGCTCATACCTGGCGGGTGCTGAGAGCCGCGCGGGCCAAGCCGTGACGAGTAGGAGGGCCGCTGCGTTGCGCACAGAAGCCTGGGGTGAGGGGCCGGGTGGAGCCGCTGCAGATCTTGGTGGTAGTAGCAAATATTCAAACGTGAACTTCGAAGGCCAAAGTAGAGAAGGGTTCCATGCGAACAGCAGTTGAACGTGGGTCAGTCGGTCCTAAGACATGGGCAAGACAGGCGATTGCCTCCGTTGCCCTCGAAAGGGAGTCTGGTTCAGATCAGTGGCAGAGACGGGCGCCCTCTCGGTGTCCAGTGCGGTAATGCAAACTATCCCGGAGTAGCCGACGGGTGCCCCAGAGAGAGTTCTTTTCTTTGTGAAGGGCAGGGAGCCATGGAATGGGTTCTCCCAGAGAAATGGGCCTGGGCCTTGGAAAGCTTTGCTGTTCTGGCGGCGTCCAGTGAGCTCTCGCTGGTCCTTGAAAATCCGGGGGAGATGGTGTAAATCTCGCGCCGGGCCGTACCCATATGCGCAGCAGGTAGCATGCGCCACAGAGCGCCTTTTGGTGCAAAAAAACTGCCGACTAGCTACAGAAACCAAATTGAGTGAAAGTAAGTAAGAACATGAAGGTGAAATGAACAAAACCAAAAGCGTTTCAGGGTAGTGCCCAATTGCAGGTGACGCAAGCACTCGCTTTTCGGGACTGTTTGGTGTTTTTTTTTTTTTTTTACATAATCAGACTTTGACCCTGAGCAAGAGAGAAAATGTAGAAAGGGGAAACTTTGACAAAGTGAGATAAAGATGCAGGGTGTTGGAAGAAAGAGGCACAAGGCTTACTGAATGGCAAGGGTACTAGTCAGACTTGTTGAGCAACCCCATTGTTTACAGGCGCTCACTTCTGGTCTTGGCAGAGGTCATGCTAACTCGGAAATTCTCAATGGCCTACTGACCAATTTGGTGCTACATGTAAAAGTTTCCACTTTCAGACACTCCCCTAGATAAAAGGGGAATAACTAAAACAAGCCTATGGTTAAAGGAGTTTACATAAAGCTCGGTTATTCTTGCCTTCTAATTATTGCTTTGAGGCATATCCTATCTCGTGCTATTGACAGTTTGGTGTATCGCTGCCTTAGAAAGTGTTTCCAAGGGGGATTATTTTACCTTTCAGCAATACACTCCGTTGTAAATCTGTCGCACAAGTCTTTCTCGTTTATGCATTGTATACAAAATGCACAGTGAATTGCTATGGATCCCAAAGGGCATTTCCTCTTACTATTTTCATTAGAACAGAGATGACCAGCATTGATCCAGGAGGGCCAGATCCGTGTCACATTTTTAGGATATGCACACATGGTAATTTTCCATACCTAGAATCTTGTTGTACCTACATCATATCATATCCTGACACTCTGGTATGGTTCTATACCTTTTTGGTCCTGTGTTTCCCGCACCGGAGAACAACCCTGTGACCCCCCCCTCCCTACCCACCCCACCCCCTAGCAGCTTTGCTCATCAGCTCCTATGTTCTTCCGTCAGGCTGCTGATGAAATACAAATCAAGCATGCCTGCCAGCTTTGACAAAGCAAATGGGTATGGTTTATTTACTACTGAAGACCGATGTATAGGATTTACTCATACTTTGTACCCGGTCTAATTTGTTGTTTCTTTTGTCTCTTATTTAGCTTTCTCTTTCTGCAGGGTTTTTTCCCCATTTGTTTTCTGATGGGTAACTCTTAACTACTCTGCTGTTTTTGTTTTTTGCTGTAGCTCCTTGCCCATTGGAGTTTTTAATATGCTGTTTGGGCCAAAATTTTATATATAAATAGATATGTAGCTGAAGCCATTATAGTGCTGTTGTCATTACCCTCGACTTTGGTGAAGTGGAGAGCCTAAACAGATTAAGTACTGTATTATTTCTTGATCTTGAATGGTTCTAGTAAAGTAAGCCACACATTGCGCCTTAAATGAAAATTCTCGCTCGTCTTTTCACTACTCAGGAGTTTGAGATCTTGCCTACTAGGCAGCCTATAGGTGTCTTGTAGGCAAAAGCCTCTTGGGGACTCTACCAAACATTCAGTGGGCTTAGAGCCCGCCCATTGCGTACCATTAGTTGGCTGTATTGTCTTCTCATTTGCTTGCTTCCTATTCTGTGCCTTGCCTTCCTTTTCTTGTTTGCCCCTCCCCTGGCTCATAACCTCGTTCTCATCCTTTTGATTGGTTGATTTGTATCCTTCCACTGCTCAAATTTTGGGGACTTTTTTGTTTCATTGATCACACTGTGAGAGTTCATATGCGTTCCAGTTCTCTCCCATGTGTTTTTAATGCTTGTACCCAAAATACCTGCTTCAACCCGTGCTCAGTGTTTCTCAACTCTGTTAACCAATAGTCTTTAAAATAAATATTGTAACTTTTTTTTTTTGCACATTGCACTTTATAATGCTTTCTAGTAGGCAAAATGAGTTGCATGCCGCTGGTTAATCTGCTACTCTTTCAGATGTTTCAATACGTGTGGAATAATGGGCTGCGGACCATCTAATGTTTTAGTGAGAAATTCTAATGCTTGTACTGTTTTGTATTCATTATAGGCAGATTACGGTTTGGTTGAATTGATTTAAGTGTTCTGTATTGCTGATTTTTATTTTTTTATTTGATATATTTGTAATTGTATACGTCAATGAATTGGGTAATGTACATCATTTCTGTAAGAATTTATTTCTTGAAAATAAAGAATTTAGAATTTTACTGGGCCATATCACTTTAACAAATGCACTGTTGTGCACCTGAAAATATATATTTTTTTATTTACCGCTCCAAGTGACAGATACCATTGTGCATCAGTAAGTAAATAAAATGGTGCATACTGAGTGATGTGGACATACACGCTGAGTGGCAATTCCTATTTTGTCGCTTTTTCTCCCCCAGCAAAAAAACATTTTTTTTTTTTTTTGCTGATGCTGCCCAGCGTTGGCAAAGCCAGTATGCCACAAATATGTGACCTACTGGCTTTATGTTGTGCCTTACACTTGTTTCACAGTGCTGATCCCAGAGTCAAACCTCTACAGTTCCTGCACCTAACAGTACTACCCGTGACCCTGCAGGCTTTGAAACAAATCTTTTTGTGCGGTTTGCCAAATTAGCTTCTTGCACAAATACATATATATATTCTTCATGTTTCATATATTTGCTTGAATAAAAATTGTACCATGTCCCTTTTCCACCTAGAGTGCTGTATTTCTTTTTGCTCTTTGCCTTGAGTGTTTACATGCTCTTTTCAGCTTTAGCTGATAAACTATGTTTATACATCCGGTTCGACCCATTCAGAGGGTGTGGAGAAGGATACCCGTGCGGGTGTGGTTGGAGTGCACTGTGTGCGTTCCCAGGAGCCCCGCGTGCCTTTGGCCTGTGTCCATCCACTCGTCAAGTGTCGATGACGTGGCTTTGTGAGAGCACACTCAAAGCTTTGTTTTTGCTTATTATGGTCTATTGAACACACATCCAGGTTTTGACAGTGGAGGCGCGTTGAGACGCGAATCTGCTCTTAACCGTTATTTCTGCGTCGAGCATCGGCCCTGCAGTTCTTTCCTCGCACGCTGGACAGGGGCCTTACACTGGACAGAGGCCTTACAGACACCCCGGAAGCCACCTGCGGTGAAAAGGGAGGTGCAGCCATTCCAAACAAGGAAGGATGGGGGGGGGGGGGGGCTCCTCTTGACAGCTGGGTAAAAGCATGTGCCTTCCCAAGGCAGCTCAATGTACTTCATGCTCTGAGCTGACAACATGCGACTGATCCGGGATTGAAGCGAAACAAACGAATTTTTTTTCAGCCTGAGTCACCAACGGCCTTTTACCAGAAAGGGTACCAAAAAAAAATAAAAGCTCATTGTGCCCGGTTTTGAGTAACACCTTTTATTCATTTTCCAAAAGCCTTTCGGGAATAGCTCTGATGCATCGTGGGTGTCTAACCTGTGATTTATCAGATTAGCACAATCAGAAAGTACAGGCACCTGCCATCATCTCCATCAGAAACATTTTGCAAAGCACTTCCTCCAGAAAATATTTTTGGGGCTATACGTTTCATGTTGGGCCCTCTGTTCTTGTTCTTCTTCAGTATTAGGATAGGCAGCAACCAGCACAGGAACACCCAGGTACCTGAGCTTGTAATGTCTGATACAGGATCTCATCAGGTGTTGGTCTTCAAGTGTTTGTGCTGTTATCAGACTTCATTCCCAAGTGGTTAACACATTTTACCAACAAGAAACACCACAACAGTTCCTTGTTAGCCAGAGATCTGCTAGTGTTGGAGTAGGACTTTAAATACCTTCAAAGTCATTTTAGGGAAATCCCAGGGTATGTGTGCAGCCCCCAAGTCACAAAGTAACATACATTTTCCAAAAATGGTGTTTTAAAACTTCAGAATTTAGAAACCTTTCTGAGGAGTTTCTAAGCTTATAGAAAGTGTATTGCCTCCAGTATTGGTAGCAAGGAGAAACATATTTTTGCCACAATTGAAATTATCTCTTCCACTGAGCCCAGAAGAAAAATAGCCTGTATATATCCTGTACCAGGAAACCTCAAACCACTTTTAAATCCTGTGCCATGACAATACATATCCAGTGTCAGTGAACATAGCCGTAGAGTCAAAATATCTGGCATCCTATTCGAGACCCTTGCCATCATTTGTGCCAGGGGTGGCCAAATGAACAATATCTAAAAGTTGTAAATCTGTGCCATGTAAGGTATTGGCCATATTGCAGAGCTTTAATGTAAAAAAAAAAAACACCCCAATGGAAAGAAGACTGGCCCTATTGTAAAGGAGCGATTCGGTCCTCATCCTCTACCTAGAACAAACAACCCCAAATGCATTTCTGCCACTTTGGCCTTTGTATATCTTTATTTCCAAAGGGCATCAAGCTCAGAATTCCACAACTAAATATTTCATCTGACTGGTAACTCCAAAGCCTCCACTCCTCCACCTGCTTAGCGTTACACCAAAATTCGAAGGTTGTGAGGGCAATGCATTTAACTTTACATTTAAGCTACCTGGGTTATTGGCCCTTTGTGCTATCACTCTTTTTTTTTTTTTAATCGCCCAGCTGTCCATTACGATGGAGAGGAACTCCCATAGGTTGCTGAGTCCACAGTCACTCCAAAAAGAGCAGTTAGGCTCGTTGTGCATACGAACTCAAGCAACACTACACCGACAAAAGCATAGGAAGCAGAAACATGTCCTTAGATTCTGTGTTGAGAATGCGATTTAGCAGGCTGAGGCAATCTATTCCATCTGCCTCGTAAGGCTGATGTATGCTAGAATGTGCAGAAGTGCATGCTTTGACAAAATGGATATTCACATGACATTATAAACATGCTGTACAAAAGGGGGTGGTGATGGACGGAGCATCAGAACCAATCAAACACTCACTCCCAGTCAACAGATCTGGGTTTGATCCATCACCATTCTTTAGCCCACTCTGCCACCCCAGTTCAGACATGGCCATATGCAAATCAGTCTGACCCTGTGCCTCATGGGAACAGTCCAGCCCGAACTGCCAAGCCATGCCTTCCCCGGACCAGAAACAAGCTTCCTGGGACCGGTTTCTGGCATTTCAGCCGTCTTCAGCCAGGCTTGCTTGAATCCAGTGGCAAAGTGAGCAAGGGGCTCACGTCTGAGCATACCCTGCCAACTTATGGCGAACAAAGCGGTACAAAAGGGGGTGGTGATGGACGGAGCATCACCACCCCTTTTGTAACAAACCGGTCCTAGGAAGCTTGTTTCCGTTCCAGGGAAGGCATGGCTTGGCAGTTCGGGCTGGACTGTTCCCATGAGGCACAGGGTCAGACTGATTTGCATATGGCCATGTCTGAACTGGGGTGGCAGAGTGGGCTAAAGAACGGTGATGGATCAAACCCAGATCTGTTGACTGGGTGTGAGTGTTTGATTGGTTCTGATGCTCCGTCCATTACCCCCCCCCCCCCCCTTTTTGTACCGCTTTGTTTGCCATAAGTTGGCAGGGTATGCTCAGACGTGAGTCCCTTGCTCACTTTGCCACTGGATTCAAGCAAGCCTGGCTGAAGACGGCTGAAATGCCAGAAACCGGTCCTAGGAAGCTTGTTTCCGTTCCAGGGAAGGCATGGCTTGGCAGTTCGGGCTGGACTGTTCCCATCAGGCACAGGGTCAGACTGATTTGCATATGGCCATGTCTGAACTGGGGTGGCAGAGTGGGCTAAAGAACGGTGATGGATCAAACCCAGATCTGTTGACTGGGTGTGAGTGTTTGATTGGTTCTGATGCTCCGTCCATCACCACCCCCTTTTGTACCGCATTATAAACATGCTGGCGTCTGGTACTCACCATCTCATGAAGTTAAGGGAGTGCAAAACACAATTGGCATTTACCAATATTTCGAAGAGTGGTATAAGATGCCTGAGGCGGGGTGTGCACAATTGCATTTCATGCAATAGATTTAGCAAAACATCTAGGGTCATTAGGGGTTCACTTACGTTCCCAATTGTGGCATATGGTGGGATAGTTACCCTTTCCCGGTTGCCACACTAAGATATGGAAAAGAGTGTGGTTGCATCAGCCGATCCCGAGAACCCTCCTGTGCCCATCATGGGGTCCACCAATAATTGGGTGACCATACTATCTTTGAGAGATCAGAATTGTGGCTGAATATGATATCTAAGGCAGACTCGCCCACCTAAACTTGGAAAGTAAGGTCTCTCCTATGCCTTTTCTCAACCACTTTGACGAGAAGCCCTACAGTGGTGACATACCTTGGGTCACCTGCTTACCACTGTGATGGTTCAAGTTTATGTGGCACCACTCCATCTCCAGCATCGACTTTGGGTGAATAGACTTTCAGCAGTATACAGTAGCAAAAGGATCTTGTCCTGGCTTTGATTCTATGATGATCCAGTCCCTACTATTCATAGTTTTTAGCAATACATGTATTGGGCAATGCATTTGTAAAAGCAAATTACATTTTCTATTCCTTAATTTTTTTAACAATGCACTTATGTTGCTCTTTGGGTACCCCGTCGCAATCTGTAATCCCCTTAATACTTTATATTTATTTTTCCTAAAATGTATTGCTCTGAGGGGATCCTCAAGCTGTCATCAACTGAACCCACGTTGCTGCAAGTATTTCTTTTCTGTATTATATTCTCTCAAATTATTTGGAATATGGTTTTACGTCCGTTGGTCAATAGTGTTAAATATTATGTCAGTCACATGCTGGCCAGTCTTTTCCCCCGTATCTCCTCTCAAAGTAGAAGGCGCATGGTGGTGCTAGAACTGCCCTAGACCATGACTTCACCTTAAACCCACCCTTTCTCACTCAGTGCAGAATGGGGATGCCAGCAGTGTTCCCGGAGTCTATCCCAAATAGTGACTCCTGGGATGGGGTGGATGATTGCTTGCTAGCAAGCTGGACCTCGGACTTGGGCTCTGTAAAGCCTACACAGCCCTGAAGAGGTTTCACTGGCTCCCGGTTCAGGCAAGAGTCAAGTTCAAGACACTTTGTATTTTCCATAGAGCAATGAATAACAAAGAGCCAGCCTTAATAAAAAAAAGCTTGTTACCCAATATGTGCCAGGTAGAAATCTTAGATCCTTGACAGACCTACTCATGAATTCGACCAGGATAAAGAGATCCAGATGGGGAGGGAGATCCTTCATGCACCTGGCCCCTGGACTATGGAATACCCTGCCTCTGGAACTGCGCAGGGTAACTGATGAACTGGCATTCAGGAAAGGGCTTAAAACCTGGCTCTTTCCCTAACTTCTGTGCTCCTTGACTGCCTTTTTCTCCTTAGCGCTGGGAAGCCCCTGGGCAGCCATGCGCTCTATAAATCCCCTAAGCATAAATTATCACATGTCTGGTGCATCGTTTTCTAAGAGAAAGAACCCAAGCTCTAGTCTGGGCTTATGCCACCACCATTGTACTGATGCAGTAACTTGCTTGCTCAAATGAATTTGAGTCCAGCACCCCTGCTTACTTTTTTTATATTGGTCTGCCCCCCCTATGCACAGCAGATTGAGGTTTTGTTGCAGTGTTTCATGCAGCTGTTTCAGTGGCTCATGCATCTGAGACGTGGATGTGAGGTTTGGTCTGTTGGCATCCTGAAGACATCCCCATCTCCTAATGCAGGGGTTAACCATTGACTCCACTATTGCTTACTGTCTAAGTGCATCCTCTCTTCTCATAGATATGGTCAGACCATCACCTAGTATTGCATTCGTACCATGGCCTTCTGACATGCTGTTTAGCATGTGTATCACAGGAATGTCGGATAAAATAACCTTTATTTGGGGTGTGTAACCCACGTTGAGGCAAGATGGTGAGATGTGGCCTGATTAGTCCACTCAGCCACGTCCATTGTTTTTAATCCAGATCCTCACTGAGAGTCCGAAGAAGAGCCGTCTGACAGAATATTGCAGCGAGTCTGGGGAGTAACACATCAGCACCTTGCACCGCCGGCCAGAACAAATGCACAACTTAGAGTGCCTTGGAGAGTGAGATCTCTGCTGCCTTCATGTGGCCCTCAAACTTTGAGGAGTGAAAGCAAGTCCACCCTTGTAGCCACGCAGAGGTAAGAATGGATGTGGTGCTGCATAAGAAATAGAACCACACAGAATTGCGGCAGCACCACCAGGCCACGTGTAAAAAGCCTTATAAAAGGACATACAGTGATTTAAAAACCAAAGAAAAACGGTGGTATCTTTTTACCCTTGGTTGGCATTAGCACATGAATAGGATAATCATGTGATGGATTGCCCCCTGACAAGCAAAAGGCCCTCGCTTTAAAAAATTTTTTTTTTTTTTTAGGCATTTTATTAAAATTATCAAGACCACCAAATAAGGAATACTGTGGGTTACGTTCACGTGATTCAAGATGTTATAGTCCATTATGTGCCTCTTCCCTTCCCCCCCCCCCCTTCTAAACAGCACTCATGCAGACACCATTTTCTGTGTTAGACCACTTTTATAACTTGTCCCTACTCAACCGCACCTACAGGTCCGACCTCTAGGGTCTCAAAAGTATGCACTTCACAGTCCAAGGTCCAGGGCAGCCAGCGACAGGGCTCGAGCAGAACCCCCGATGCTGATGTCCGTTCCTCCAAATCCTCCCTTGTTTGTAAGCGCACCCTCTGACAGTGAAGATTGAGCATATTCAACAGTCTAGCCCTTCCAATGATGGAGGTTCTGAATCTTTCCATTATTTGGCAATGTCCCGTTTAGATACGACTAATCTGAGCCACAGTGGAGCCCTATTATATCAATTATCATCTATATCGGTTGTGATATGTAGTAAGGTGCCTTTGGGAAGACTTTACCACAACACCTCCCCCAGGCAAGTGAGTACCTCTTTCCAAAATGGGGCAAATTTTCCACAATCCCAGACAGCGTGTAGAAGATCTCCACTTTAGGAAGTGAATCTTAAGCAGAGCAGTGATGAAATCACTTCCATCTTCGATAATCTGTCCCATGTAAAATGAGCCCGGTGGAGATATTTTAATGATATGGTGCGAGTTGCCCCACAATGACGGCCTCCTGTGGGGACCTCAGGACTTTCTGTTGTCCTCTGAGAGAGAACCTAAGTCTCGTACACCACCATCTCTTGCGTGGTCAAAGATCTGGTGTATTAGTTACAATAGATTGGTATATATTGGACATTTTCTGGTCTGACAGTTCATCTAACATTATTTTAGCTTCCAACAGGCACGCTTCTGGGTATTATTCCATATTGGAAATGTAATGTGTGAGTGCATGCCTGAGCTGCAGGTAACAGAAGAACTGACTGACATGGATTTCGTATTCCTCCTGCAGATCTGTAAATGATTTGAGTATGGCCCCAAACATAATATCCCCCCAGTCATGAGTTACCAATGACATCCCACTGTTTAAAAACCCTGAAACTCAAACACTTGCCAGATCCAGCTTCTGTTCAACAGATGGGTCTCCCTCTTTAATTGCTGTGAGCATCCCAGGTCCCTGAGTGTTTTGTTAAAAATCTTGAACATCACCTCTGTGGCCGGAGAGAGTTAAGGAAGTTGAGCGCTCTTAAAATGTGAGATTTGCAATGCCCAACTCTCTGATGCATGGACTGGGTTTCCAAATCTGTTAAAGCACCATTCATTAACATTGGCTAGGTGTGAATCCCTCTAGTGAGATGTAAAGTTGGGAGTTGCAATGTGTCCCTCGAAGGTGTGATTTAAGCATTTCACCAATGAAATCCTCGGGGCTGATGATTGCACTGAAATCTTCTCGGGTGCATGAAGGTGTAGAAAGAAGGACCGGGGAACGAAGTATGGGAAATTCTGATGTGGCTAAAAGAGACTTGGTAATACCACCATTTTGAAAATCGCTGAGTGCCCAATGATTAGGGGACGGTCTGACCAGAACCTAAAATCTGTGTGTTCAGTTTTGGTTGTATGTTCACTGTCCATGCCCACTCGCTATTCTCATTCGCTTACATCCAAGGTATCTAAACCCATCTGAGTACCTGCATTCCACCTGCCCAAGCCATAAGTTGAGGGGGAAGCTTTTATCTGGATGACTTTGCTGTGTTAACTCCAGAAGGCGTCCAAGAGAGGTGGCCCCAGCTATGGCCAGGAGGCCGTAAAACAATTGTACCGGGAATGTGTTCAACCCTTTTTGCTTTTCCTAATTGTATTTTGGTCCAAGCTTCTCCCATTTTCTTCTACAATGACATTCCCCTCTAGGAGTCCCTCATCTCTGGTCTGTTTCCCGTGTGTGGAAGTGCTGCCATAAATTTCTTGAGTTTTTGTCTGTTGGTATGATGACCTGTGAGAACAGGGTTGCATTGTCCAGTGTCCAACCCTATTTAGATCTTATCCCAGCACCCAAGGTCCAGAGGGTAGCTGAGTCAATAGGGCTACCCAGGGTCTTGAGAGATTCTCCAGTTAACGAGGGGGGGGTGTGTACTCTAATCAGATATAATGGTTCTCCCTGCAGAAACCACCCTGTAACTGCCATGTATCTACCTAGGCTTTGCCAGAACTGTGTTGCTTTGAAAGAGATGTGACTCTGGATCTCATTGGACACCTGAGAGAATCTCAGCCGAGTGAGAAAGGGGCATTTATTGCCCACCAAATGGGTCTTCTGCAGAAGGAGTAGATCTGGAGCTATACATTTGGGTGCCTTCAAGATGGGCTCCCTCTTAACCCTATCCAGTAAACCATTGACCTTCCAGGTTAAAATTTGCAATTGCCCCATACCTGCTATCTTATCCTTCTCTGCCATCGACGGGGGAGGGGAGCGCAGTGGACAAGTCATAGGATCCCTTGTAATGTTTTTAGATGTTGACTATGCCAAGTGGCCACTAAGGGTTCTGCCTGTTGTAAACCTTACTCTGAAGGTTGTATGTAACCTGCACTCCCCCTCACTATATAGTTCCATAACCGGAAGCATCGGTCGTGGAATAATCTGGCGATAATTGCCAACGGAAGCAATTGCACTACAAAAACATGTCCTTGCCCCAGAAAACAAATATCCCAACTCAGCCCACTAACTAAAGAATTTGTTATGGGAGACACCCCGGTAGAGAAGGGGTGGGGGGGAATCATCTGCCAAGTCATATATTTGGGTCTGGCAAATCGGTGACTTATCTGTTCAGTGCTCAGCACTAGTCTGCCGGTTTTACCAGTGGCTGTCCCTGTATCTGTGTCGTGCCACATGAGATGTAGGGATCAAAATGCCTGGTATGACTTCCAACTCCAGTCGTCAGCCCACTGGGAGGACAGTCTCAATTAGGGCGCCTGAGCCCACACTTATTTTTAGATTTCTGTGGAGCTGGGTCCCGGTCTGGGGCTGCCAGTGTCTCCTGATGCACAGGGCCATGGGCTCTCCACTCCAGCGAGGAAGCTGTGCTTCTGCAGGTACCCCTCTAGTTTCCCTTGATGAGAGTCGCAATTTGAGTGGATCAGCTTTACTCTGCCCAGCTAGCAGTGATGTGGGTGGTGCAGGGCTCTGCACCATCCAACCCAGCTGGACCCCATGTCTTCACCAGGCCTTCTACGGCCACACTCCAAAGTCACCGGGATGGCTAACACCCCCACTTGGCCTTTCTCCTCCACTCAACTACTCCCCAGAGGGCCCATCTCCCAATCTGAAGTCTTCAGTGGCTGCAGAGATGGACACAGGTTTTTTATTGCTGTGTGTCTCGGTGTCCGGCTGCCCACGCCTCCATCGCATCTCCTCGCAGGTGCACCTCACTCCTTGGGCGCTGCGATCTGCCAATTGTTGGTTCCTGCAGGGGACACGTGGGTTGGTGCTGCTCGATGGGTATCTCCTCCGGGGAATGATTGATGTGTCTGTATCCGAATCTTGGATGGATGTCGTCTGGGTGAGCTGCGGAGCTCAGCAAACTGGGTCTGGCATTTTCAAAGGTTTGACAATGCCCCCTATATGTTGCTAATATTGGTCAGCAGGGCACTTGTTTCCATTAAAAAAATAATGCAAAAGGGAAAGGCAGCAATATTGTAGAGTGAAGAAAAGGACTTTCTGTGAAGAGCTTAAGAAATGTGCGCTTTAGCTAGAGAAAAACACCACACAGCAACATCTGAAGTAAATGGCAGAGAAAAAGGGAAGCAATCCCAATCTTTTTGCTAAGGAGGATCTGAAGACCACACTCTGATCTTCATCAGCTAATCTCTTAGACCTTTACTTCCCAATTACAGCCTCTGAAAACCGAGATGACCGCAATGTGGGTAGATCTCAGTTAAGACATCCAGGCCATTGGCGAGAGGATCACAGTAAACTAGAACGACATAGCTGTCCTTAGCCAGGGTATTTTTACATCCCAATAGGCATTTGCTACATGGAAGAACTGCAAGACTTTAAAGAAAGATGCATTGACTGGTAGGATAGGCTGTGCAAGGTTAATGTTGGGCTCCGCAACCATAAAAGGAGCCGAAAAAGGCCTTCGATATTGAAAAGTACAGTGCTGACCTATATGGAGCCATCCTATGTGAAGATCAGAATATTCTAATCCTGATTGTGTGAGCTCACAAAGTGGGTGCCTAAGGGTAGGCATGAAGTCTTGACCTCTAGACATATTGGCAAAATTGGGGTCCTCCCACCCAAAAAAAAGTCATAGAGCCAAGAATTTCGAAGGGTTTCACCTTTTAAAACAAAAGTGCTGTTTTTCTGTACCTGGATCTCTTATGGACTACTTTCAGTATATGGCACACACTGATCATCACGCTGGATTTTCACAAGAGATTGATCCGTTTATAGATGAATCCTCCAATTGCCACACTGGCTCCAAATTGACTCCAAGACTCCTATGACTCACATCATAGCAAATGGGCCTGCAGCTTTGTGGAGAACGGTCACTGCCATGCCAGAGGCATCACAGGAGCCTTGAGAAGCGACTAGGAAACAAAGAGAAAAAGTCGATCCACCCAAGATATCTATGGGAAAAACTTGAAGGATGACTATATGTAACAGACAACCAATTACTAGAGTAGACCTGATGGTCATATGGTTGCGTCACCTTATACTGTACATGTAGTTTATTGTAAACACTATGGCTTGCTATTTAGGGAATTATTGAATGTAGGGGTTTGGTGGTCGGGGAGGGAGTGAACCAGGCCATCCCATACCTCACCTAGACGTTGTCGATGTATCTATTCCTTTCTCTTGAGGGTTATTGAATACCTTCAATCGTGTTACCCATATTAAAGTTGTTCAGGTGAGCAGTGCTCAACCATGGAACCTTATTCATGATTGGGAGACACCCAAGATACCATCAAAGACTTAACATGACTGTGGGAAATGATGCCCCTTTTCTAATGTCATTATGGTGAAGATCTTTGAATGGCAAGGGGTTAAATTCCTCCATTAAAAGACCTAATCTGGACCTGACAAAATCTGCCTCTAGGAAACCCATCTTGGAGATATTCTCAAGATGAGAAATAACCTACACTCTTATCGGTTGTTCGTTATGTCCAAGGCTAACCAATGTGGAGTTATGTTGATTATGCAGTGAGCACATGTGACAAAGATTCTAAAGACACACTATTTGCCCACATAATAGGGGACATGAGAGGGAGGGAAATAGCCATTTTTGCTAACTATACTGTCCAACATCGGCCAGGTTCACTTCTTGGCCATGCTAGACGGTGTGAGGGTATTGTCCCCAAGAGACTTAATCTCGGGGGGGGGGGGGGGGGGGTTCTTGAACTTTAACCTTGTACTAGATACTACACCAGACGGAAACTTCCAAGATTGATACCCTCAAGATACAATGTCAAAAAGTGGAGGGGTAGGAGCTGAGCCTGCTGGACATGTCGAGCGTTGTACCAGCAAGATTGGGAACACATGTTCTTTTCCCACGTCACATTCATGGATAACCTAGCCTAGAACTTCCAATAAATCCTGCAGGTTGCCAACAAGGTAGACATCGGGATAATAGCCATTTCAGACCATGCTAGATTTGTATGGTAGGTCAATACGAGGTAGAAACTTGCCAAGAGGGACAAGTCGAGATTTGATAAATCTTTACTTCTGGAAAAACCTGTGACTCCCTTCTTAAGGGATAGCATGATTTTAATATTTTTAGCATGACACTAGAAATGTCCTGCCCAGTACCTTATGGGATGCTTTCAGGACCCTTATCTGAGAAAGTGCTTGCATCATGAGCAGAGCAAAAGCGAAACTGAAAATGAACTAACCTAAAATTCGAGGAGGACCTGAAATCGGAAGAAGCAAAGTATAGGTCCACAAGATCCCTCGGGACCATCAGAGTTGTATCCTCTCCGAGGCCAACTGAACCCTGTGGCCACTGAAAAATCAGAAAGTGCACTTCTGTGTCTAAAACAACTTTCATTAGAAGGTGTACAAAGCCTACCCATTACTAACTAGATGCCTTAGGATGGCTACTACTATCCATTAAATCCCTAATGTCAGGGACTCCAGGGAGAACAAGTGTAAAGGGACCTCTTCAGAGAGTAGTATAAGAATCTCTGAGTATCTTGCAAATAGGACAAATCGGAAAATCCTATTTTCATCTGTTCAATTTTCCTCATTGCCTCTTGGTATAAGAGAAGCACGAGGTTAAACACTTGGACCCAAGCAAAACCCCAGGTCCTGGCGCAAATTACAGCCCTTATTTATCTCTTGGTTTCGTAGGATAACCTTAATTAAAATGAACATGTTACCTAGACGTTAAACTTGTTCCAGGTGACATGGCAGATTTTCCGTGGCCAATAAATTCCTATATATGGGTCCGTAAGAAGACGACCAACTCAAAACTAGCATTGGCATAGCCAATAGGTCTCGCCTTTGGGACCTTATAAGTGCATAACTAAATACTTATAAGGTCCCAAAAGTGAGACCTATTGGCTATGCCAAGCGGCCGTGAAAGTTATCGCGATCACGCTCAAACATCAAAGCGGCCGTGTGGCCGCTAAAGTGAAAGTAATCCCAGTAAAGCACGGCGCCCGCGCACATGCACTGTAGCTCTAGGCTGGCCAGACCTAAAGAATTCTGTTTGCTTGGGGGGGCTGGGGGATTCGGCACCCAATAGTATCCGGGTGCCCACTTTGTGGGTTTTTCAGCCGTCCCACCGGGAAACTCAGACAAGCATTGGCATAGCCAATAGGTCTCGCCTTTGTGACCTTATAAGTGTTTAGCCATGCAGCAGTTGCATAACTAAATGCTTATAAAGGTCCCAAAAACGAGACGTATTGGCTGTGCCAAGCAGCCGTGCGGCCGCGAAAGTGATCGCGATCAAACATCAAAGCGGCCGTAAAAGTGAAAGTAATCGCGGTCAAGTGCGGCGCGCGTGCCCACCCACATGCACTGTAGCTCTAGGCTGGCCTGGTAGCACTTTTTGGAGCCCTCTCAAAGTCTCGCCAGACAAGCGCATGCGCTGGGTCAGGCGAGACCTAAAAAACTGAATACATATGGAGTTGGCTCTCCTGGGCCACCCCCCCTTGTGATGTGGCCTAGTAACCCAAAAGTCTCCGAATACAAATGAACTATGTTACGGAAGTACCCCACCCGCCACTGAGGCATGGGACAGAGTATCAAGTTCGCATATAATTCCTTTCACTTCCCTCTTAACACTGCTCTTCTTAAACCCCAACTTCTCACTGGAGGACAGTTCTGCAAATGACACACTGTGGATTGTAAGATGTTGAGGTATTTGTTTCACAAGAGCGAAATTGAGGACTTTGAGGTATGCAAAAAAATTCCTCCTGTATGAATCACAGTTGCATGCATTCCTTTTCATATTCAACAGTGGGCCCGATGGCCAGATAATAAATATGCAGGGTAAGGCAACTAACCCATTTCGAAATACATTTTACTACCTACAGCTCTTCGAGCTCTATATGCTGTTTTGTTAGTGGTCGGCCTGCAAAACTGAATGGCCGTACGTGAAAACATGGGTTAACATTCTGGGGGAAAATATCTCACGTGTACTTGGTAACTACTTTGTAAGGGTATACCCAAACGGAGATGTATACAAAACAGGGAAACTCTATTTAAACGTAACTCTGGTGCATAACACCAATGAAAGCAAACGCTGTGCACTAAGATACATATGGTATGTTTGCCGTTTTGTGTCTTTGCCCTGTGTTGCATCCTAGTCCCATAAATGATGTCCTGAGGTACCCATTCCCGGCAGCAGTGCTACTGGGAGCAAAACCACAAACTTTGAAAGCATTATCTAACAGCCACTGGAGACTGCTGGTGAACATACTTCTAGTGGTAAAACAACTAATTGCTTCGAAATGGAACATGAAAAGTCCACCGTGCATACAGGAACGGTTAGCCAAACTATGGTTACTGATTGCAATGAAAAGACTGTCTTTGGACCTGAGGGACCAGGCACGTTTGAGAAACTCTGGAATCCTCTGTTTCAGCACTTAAATGAAGGTTCACCAACATTGCTTTGCCCCAGACAACTCCGTTCTTTGAGACTTGAGAATGACTAATGCGTATAAAATGTAAGATTATTTCAAAACCTGTGCTGGTACTATAGAAGATTATGGTGGTGGTGTGCTGTACGTGGTCTTTTTTTTTTTTTTTTTTTGTATTTTTTTTTTTTTTTTTAATTTTTAGAAATTGACCTCTCCTTTTTCTTGTCATCTTCAAAAATTCTGTGTGGGTGGAGTTTTGAGATTTTAGTCACTGAAGAATAGGTACGCTGCATTAGCAATAATTTGTGGTGGTATCATTTATGTTCAAAACCCAAAAGTTCATTAAGGAAAACAATGGTCATTAAAGAGAAAAAAATCCACAATGTGTAAGATTTTGACTAATTTAAACTGGTCAATGAGCCAGAATAACTATGAGATTACTGGTGTTAAGACTGAAATTGCAATGGTTGGCCAGCCAGATCATTTACTGAAATGTGAAGCACTGTCTTTTATGAGAAGTCATAATTGACTTCTGTTTCGGGTCAGGCTTGCATATCATATTGCATGCAACCTTTACATGTCTGATTGGGCTGCGTCTCGAATATTTGACGTGAAAGTTTAATTGATACCCACTGCCCCTTCCTTTATTTTGCGGCATTGTCAATGCTTCTGGCGTTAAGGTAATTAACTTTGTTTCTCGCATGGGGGAACACTTGTACCAGGAGATTTCTTAAAAGCTCTAAAACTTGTTTGATCCGGTTCTAATGAAGTGATCGTGTTGAAATGTGTGGTTAGGTGTTTTGGCACCTTTGCTCCTAGCTTAGGAGACCATTAAGTGTGTAGTCATTGGATCTGACTTGGGAGCTGTGATGCAAGAGTACTAATCCTATCACTGGATTATGGGTTGTTGTTTTTTCCAGTTATTATTCTTTGGGCATCTCAAACGATTTTTGGTGTTTTCAGATCACAAATATGCGCATTTATGTCCAATGTTTCAAACGACAAATACAGCTTTAGCTTACAAGTTTGAACATACAAAATTAAATAGGAGACCACACCGTTTACACTGACTTGAGGAACATGACCAGTCTGGGACGTTTTGTCCATTAAATAATTGGAGTGAGATAATCTGGTCAATTGCTAGCATTTAGTGATCAGCAGTTTAAATGTTCGAATCCTCGCAAAGCCAACATAAATTTAAATCTTTCTGAGGCCGCTATATTGAATACCATTAAAGTGGACAAATGCAGCACCTACAGCACACAGTGCTTCAAAGGAAGCGAATAAAAAAATAAAATTAAAAAAATAATTGGTTAATTTGCCACAGCATAGTGCCTATAGTCTGCTGTGATCGAAATATGCTGGAGGCAAGATGTTCATTTGTGAGCCTCCCTTACCCCAGGAGGTTTCATCTCGGGTTGTACTTTTCACAAGTACAATGATTGGTGCACAAAACAATTATTGGGAAATGCCACTTCTCTGAATCAAAAAATGGGGGATGGACCTGAACATTGGACTGGGTTTTGGACGTGCTTCCTAATGATTGGCTGAAAGGTAACCTAGGTGACGTTAAAATTCCTGTGGCTTTAGAACAAGAAAGACTTGTTTAAAGCAGTGAATCTAGTTTGTTTGCACCCTGTCCTATGCAGGTTGGTTTGTGGTTTGCTTTTGAGATCTCAACGCTTGCAAAACTGCCATGTGAAGCAGCGCAGAGTCTTTTCCAACTAACTTCGCTGAGGTGAACCCAGTTTTGCTAAAACGTTTTCACAAGCAAGAGTGTGGCATTGCTGCCACTGTTCCTGTTTTGGTTGGGTAGAACGCAGAGGGTGATCTTTTACATTCTCCTGGAGGTGGTGATGTTTGTTTCCGAAGACCCTTCTGTACTGCGAGACTCCTACTTGTTGAGCTTTCACATTTTTCTCCTGCATTTATTTATCATTCTGGACATGAGGCATCATTTTTGCTGAACGACTGAGATTGCTTTAGTGTATCAGTGAAAAAGAAATACGTTAAGGTGCATTGTGACTGAGGAATCTCAGTGAGTTCAGCACCCTAGAACTAACTACTTAGTGGCTAGTCATTGTGCTGCCTGTCAAAACATTACAAAAAACTTGCGTCCCATACCAAACAAATATGTTGCACATTACAAAGGATCTTAGCCTTATGAGGTTTCGAAATGCTATTGGTTCTCAAACTGTTTTACATCTAGGTATGCAAAAACAACAGTTGATGGACAGAATGCAGAACAATGTCATACATTCACCCTAGTACAGAGATCTGGGCCTAAATCAATCGTTCTTTTGCTCACCATGCCATTCCAGTTTGAACCCGGCCATATGCAAACCAGTCTTGACCCTGTGCCTCATGGGAACAGTCCAGCCCGCAGTTCGGGCTGGACTGTTCCCATGAGGCACAGGGTCAGACTGATTTGCATATGGCCATGTCTGAACTGGGGTGGTGGAGTGAGCTAAAGAATGATGATGGATTAAACCCTGGTCAGTTGACTGGGGGTGAGTGTTTGATTTGCTCAAGCGCTCCGTCCATCATCCCCTTTGGAATCGCTTACATCTAGGTATGGTGGAAAGTTTCAGAACCTGCAAAGGTCTACAATGCAATCTGGGTTAATCAAGAATATCTGCACGCTAGAGCTCCACCCGAGCACTGTCTAGAGTTGCTTCATGCTGGGGTTTTCACTGGTGATGTGCTCCCAATTCTTCTGATCTACGTGGGTCTGTAGAATACGGAGTATGTGGTTCTGGGCAGGGCTCTTTTCTACTAAGACCTGCGAAAGTCGACTGGCATGTGCACCAAAAGACCTCCTGTGGCAGTGCTGCTAATGTCTGCTTGATGGGTTTTGATGCCAATACCTTAGGCCACAAACCTTTGTGGGATGTGTCCTCCAAGTTAAACCATGACACCCAAGCCTTGGTAGTGGCAACAACTGCTTTGCCTCCTGTGAGGTGGGAGCAGTGATAGGGTGTGTCTTATTACATATAAATGGCTGTCACCGACCTCCCAGCATTACTAGTCCTAATAATGCATAAACAGTCGCAATCCCTAACAAAACACCTTACCCATGAACAATGACCATGCATCAACAAAGTGCAGAGGCACCATAAAGTTGGAGCTCACTTCTCTCTTCATAAAAATAATATACCACCCCCACGACAACACAACTCGCTTAACAAGTAACAGTCTCCTCAAATAGCTCATCTGGTTGAAAGGTAACCAAGCTGTGCATGGCTGGAGAGTACTAACTAGGGCGAAACCAGTCCTAGGTCTATTGTGCTCCAGTTCAAGGAGGTCCTGGCCTGGCTGATCGAGCTAGACTGTTCCATTCGGAGCAGGGTCAAGACTAATTTGCACATGTCTGGGCCTAAAATTAGTTGGCATGGTGGGCGAAAAACTATGGATTGGGACATGGCCCCAAGCGAATGCCAGTGTCTAACATTAATTCAAGCATTCCATCCATCACTTTGTTGTTTTTAGGTCTCGCCTGCCCCAGCGCATGCGCTGGTCTGGCGAGACTTATTGAGAGGGCTCCAAAAAGTGTTACCAGGCCAGCCTAGAGCTACAGTGCATGTGCGTGGGCACGCTTGACCACGATTACTTTAATTTTCACAGCCGCTTTGATGTTTGATCGCGATCACTTTCGCGGCCGCTTGGTATAGCCAATAGGTCTCGCTTTTGGGACCTTACAAGTATTTAGTTATGCAAATGTTGCATGGCTAAACACTTATAAGGTCCCAAAGGTGAGACCTATTGGCTATGCCAATGCTTGTTGTATTTGACGCCCATTATTGTGAGGTGCCCTTTGCATTGCACCTCAACCCATCAGCTCCTTCACGCGTCTGCAAACCTCGAGCTCTTCTTTAAATCTGAGGGAGCTCAAAAGCGGACAACCACAAGGATAAGAACCCTTGATTGGTAGTGAAACACCCACTTCCTCCCTCCTCCATCATTTGAGCAGCATTTTGCCATTGACTTGACATAGATCACCATTTGGCTATATGTCTTGCATTATTCTTCATGGTTGCGTTAGACCCTTTTACGTTTTCATTTGATTGGAAAGCCTCATTTAAAGAACCTTCTGGTTTTTGTTAAGTGCCTTTTTGTTGCACGTTTATTTTAGGTTTCATTGAGTTTTAGTTCGTCTATTGTTGAAGATCTTTTCTGCTCAGTGCCACTACCTGCATGGTGCCTCTTTAGGTCTTCCCGTTCCATATCATTGGACGTTGGACTGTGATCTTAGGTAGGGTTTGTTTTAATGTAGCAGTTTAGGTGCTGTATTCTGGACGGCTTAGATGCAGGCAAGCTGAGGTCCTCACCAGCCTAATCGGAGACAGTAGCGTTGTCCTCTCTGTACTTAATTATGAGTTTGTTACATGTGCATTACCACAAGAACGCTGAGGAGGAATGTGGGGTATTGCCTTCCCCACTCCACCACCAAAATCACCTCCAGGAGACTTTGCCGGCAGTAGAAACCTCCACAATGGAGGCTTTTTGTGCAGCTCTTGAGATTGGGGTTCCCAGTCTCACTTACAGAAAAGCACAGGCGCTGGAAGTAGGGTTGCTACAGCACCCCCCAACTAACCATGCAGGAGTTCAGAAGGTGACTGAGCAAGAGACTCCTTCAAATGTTATTTCCTCACCTTTGTTTTCAAAGACAGTGGTCAAATGCGAGGCTATGTCTTCTAACCAATTGCTGCTTATTGTTTCAACATGCAGATTGGTGTTTACTAAATCCTCTAACTTGCCAGTCAAAGAAATGAAAGTAGGGTGGTCTAGCTGACAGTCTTGCTGGGGAGCAGGCAAGCGTGGCAAGGTTATAGAATGTGTTACACACCACGATTAAAAAAAACTTCAGCTCTATAAATATTTTAAAGTATGTCAGCAGATAGCAAAGCTAGCACCATGAAGCACATTTTTTGTTGTTCTGAAGTGTGGTGGAAACAAAGATTTTAATAGGATAAAAACAAATCAAGACACTTTATTCGTTGAAATGCTAAAAGTAAAAATATACTGAAAATTATTTCCACTTAAGATAGTTTGTGCACTATATAGTTTTATCAGTAAAAGTGCATGTCTATGTGAATTTTATGGCCATTCAATGGAAAATATATTCTCTGTAAATGATGGTATACTACCACACCATGCTATAGTCCTACATTTGTGACCATTTTGCTCCAACACACTGCTGGCTACATGCCACTCCCATGCCACTCTCCTGCTGAATGGACGTGATTATTTGCTATTCTTGATCTTTGTGTGATGCATGGATTTTTCACAGTCCCTATCACTTCAATGATTTATCATTGATTCAAGCACCACCACTCTGAAAATTGTTCTAGCACCACTTGAGCAACGGCCAGAAGCCACGATACTGTACCCAGTAAACACTAGGTTTTTACTGCACTGATTCCGCCTAGGTAAAATGTGGGGGAATGGGGAAAAACTGAGGGTGAAGTTTTGTCCAAACATCTTGTAATCCTGATTCGGCATTACTGTCCTGTTTGGACATCCAAGTGTGCTTCTGCCCCACAGTTTATACTTGAAGGGACCGGTCGGGTTTGAAAATCCCCACATACCTGATGGGTTTATGTCAATTACTTCTATCTTGAAATGTGCATTTCCCGCTGTTATTTCCGGCTTTGCAGAGGATTTGATTTGGGTCTGAAGATTTCAAGAGCTCTTTCAGTCGGTTCTTTTTTGCACTAATTATACGGTAGGATAGCAGCAGCGCTCTTTGAAGGGCAGGAGTCGTGAGCGGAGAATAAATAAATGGATTTTTTTCCCCTTTAATGAGTCGTCGAGGAAGGAGGCAAGATTGACAGCATTATAACAAAGCCATTGGTTTCTAGGCGGGCGCGAGCGTGAGGTGCGTATAATGGTCTGACATGCTCGCTGTTGGGGGGTTTCTTTAGCTAACTGGCATAGGAGGAATGGTGCGCTGTAGTTATTTCTCGTCCAAGGCTGCTTTATTGAGGACTCATTTCGTGAAAAGTTAAAACAACTGCGTTTTACAAGCACCATTCTGACCTTTTTTTGACGTATTTGCCCTTCGTGATTGTCTTTTGTACGTTTGTTTTTCACAATGCACGAAAGCCAACTGTGTCCATGCCAGTCTGTTGTGCTCATTTTTTGTAGTTTCAGTTCTGTCATTTGGGGTAACTGAGGTCACTTTGAGGTAGGAACTTGCTCAGGATTATAGAATTTGGCAAATTGGGAAGCCCTAGACTACAACTCTAGTTGCCTGTTAACATGTTTCATAATTTGAGCATTAGGCCACTTTTCCCTTTTTGAACCACGAGTTCTCCCATGAATCCGCCATAAGGCTGTTGGAGTCCCAAGTGAATTCAGAGCCCTATCAATGTTGTGTCTAATGAAGTGAAAGATCATCTCGCTCAGAATAACTGAGTGACCAGATATTGCCAGGAAAAGAATTTCTCTAAATGTTTTTCGTCCACTGTAGAAGTTAGTGTTGTGTTTTTTCATGAACTTGCTGTCTTCTGATGCCCAACTCTCTCGCTAGTGGGCCAGACTGTAATACCAGTGCCACAATTCATATCACTCTTGGACTTTGACACGCAGTCTTTTGTGATTGGTCTTTCACAGACCATCTTTAGAATTGATGAAGTAGCAATCTTCAAAGAACCGTGATTAATACATGACACAAACCGATTGTAAATTGGGCTCCCAGTTTTCCATTTTTACAGATTAATACAGACCGAAAACTGTTTATATTCCTGTTTGTATTTATTTTTAAATACAGAAAAATACGGAAAATAGGCCTTCTTTGGGTGATTTTGTTCTGCTGTCAATCATGAGTGCCATGTCAATAGGTGTACAGGTTGAGGAGTAGAGGAGATTAAAAAAAGACAGCGTTCCTAATATGCTTAATTAAATGCAGATCTTCAATTATGTATGCTATTCTACAATGAGTGTTTTCAGAAAACTCTATTGCACTGTATACTGTTGGAACCTTTTGGCCATGCAAATGCAAGTAAACAATTATCAGTTAAATTAATGTGGAAAAATATCCATTGCAGATTCATTTATACAGAATACATAATATAAAAATGGATAAATACAGAAAAAAATAGCAAAAAAGGAATGTGGATAAATACAGACGGAAATGTCGAAAAAATAAATACCATAAACCAGAAGCCCTAATTCTAAACCAAAGAAACCAACCTGGAAGCCAAATATAACAAGAGTATAAAAATAAAACCCACACATTGATTCAAAGGTGGATGTAAAGTCATTGAGTGAAACTTAATTCCTATACAAGATAAGTGATGGTGTTTGGGGGCCAGGATCTCTGGTGTGTAAAATTGAGGTAAAATGAGGAGGCTCTGTCACCAGTTAAAAATGTAGGTATATTATTGAATTTCTTTGTTGGCTTATAGAAGTAGGTGGCCATGACTCATTCATTCTATTACTAGCTAAAGGCACTAAGCAGAAAATAGCTGTTCATTTGCTGTGACCGTGCCACTTGCTTCGCTTCTAAATTATAGGAGCGGTGTGTACTTGGGCCTGCCAGCCGACACACTTGAAGAGCTGCAACAGGGCCAGAAAATGGTAGCCAAAGGAGTTATGGAAGTCTGTAAATAATTCCACGTCCGTCCACACGAAAGCGCCACATTGACAGAACATCAAGGAATGAGCTTCTTACAAGAATGCACAAGGCACCACACAGTATTTTAGAGATGGACCTCTGTTGCCATAGATTTTTTTTTTTCGGCCGATGTAAGTTTGAATCACAAGCTTTTGGTAATAATGAATTGAGTGTCTTTTTTTAAAATCTTTGGTTTCTCTTTTTATGGAGCCAACTGTTGTAGGTAAATGCTTTGAATCAAACTGCTTCATTTGGAACAAGTATTTGCAAAGCCAATAGGCCTGTCTCCTTTTTTGAGTGGCAGGAAATTGACTTTGCTATGCTTGTTTTGTAAGGCATTGGCTTTTAGAAAGGAAAAGCAAACCTATTTAATGTATTTCAAAACTGCACATTGAAATAGATATTTTCAGTCTCTATAAATGGCATGGCTTTTTTCTTCTTCAAATACTTTACACTCAATCGCCAAGGAAGCAAATTGGAGTTTCCAGCAGAAGAGTCTGGCTAATTACACCTTCTGCCTCAAATACCACCTGAGAGATTTCTGCAGATGCCAACTCCCACAATATCATGAAAGCCTTTGTGTTCCAAGGGAAGATCTTCAATTAAATAGTCGTAATGCAGGAGTTGAAACAAAAACGGCCCTTAAAGTCTGCTCTGTAGTTATACCCTAGAAAAAATGTGCCGGTTAGCCTGTACTTCTACAGCAAGCTGGGAGAGGTGTCGAGCAAGACTGAGTGTTGGGGGTAAGACATTTCAAGTAGAGAGAGCAACACAACAAAAGCATTCATGGAATGCTAAGTGAAAAATAAGAGTGCCCTGAATGTAAGCAGTGTAATGATACAAGTCAAACGGATGGTGAAGAAGCTATTCTCAAGGGGGAGGGATAAACACGAGAAGAGGAATGTATGCTATTGAATAAGAAACAGTTGAGACTGTTTAAGCCATTTGTAGGTGAGACCTAAAGTAGAATTTATTTCTATCCCAGACAAGTTCCCGGACACGCTTGCTCTAATTTTGATTCCATTAAAATGCTCCACAGTGCCTTAAAAGTGCCTCATGTATATGTAGCACTAAAGTGGTGTGGGTGTAATATTATACTTTTATTTGCTCGTTTTAGTCCTCTCTAGTCTGCTCTAAAACCATTCGTAAGTGTAACCGGTGTGCTGGTGGTGGTTTTTTGATATTTGTTACTAGTGCCTGTGAAAAATCTAAGTGGGTCAGAGGAGTCCAATTAACAGGTATCTCTTACAGACAATTGTCCTTTCACACAAAATGGCTGTAAAGAATTCACCTTCTCCGGAGTATCAAGTGACCTGTCCAGGTGAGAGAAATTGCTGTCTGTCTCAGGTGTGGCAAGGAACTATTATATTGCTAACACTGTGTCTGCATGGTCATGCATGACTTTGGATAAGAAGGCACACCAAATCGAGGACCGGTGGGCTTGGTTAATCGAATCTAGAAGCATTTTAAGGCTGGCTGATGTATTAACATACAGGCATACGAAGCAAAAAGCTGGTTTTTATATGTTTTGATCATATATGATGTGATTTACTCCCATTGTTTCCGGCGCCATTTGTTTCTTTTAATGCTTTCACCGTGATGGTTGTTAATGATGACTTTCCTAATGCTCTTCTAGCTCCTGCTTTACTAATATCTTTGTAAAGCTTAGCTTCGGATTCATCTTTGATGGTCCTGTTGTTGTGCTCTGACGGTTACTCCTCAGGCACTGTCCCCCTTTTTTGACTACTATTTGTCACCTGCGCTCTCTGCCAAGAGGGACAGGGACTTTGCTGATACTCATTTGTACTATTACCGTTTTCTCTTGTACAATCGTCCCATTCCTATCTGTGTTTAGAAAAAAGTGATTTTAGTAATATGGGCATCGGGTAACCAGGAAATTATGGTTGCCTCATTCACAAAGTCTTCTTTCCGGTGAAAGGGGTGTTGACCGCTTCCTCACTCATTAAGATTGTTGTTGGCTATCGCTAGTGATGTGAGGTATTTAGTCCTCTGAGACAAAACTGTAAGGTGTAGCTGGGATCAGCGAGCAGTTTGTCAAAAGAACGCATACTCTGCTCTTTGGTAGTGGGCAAGGCTGCTCTTCAAGTTTGTGGCTAGCCCCACAATAAGTCCTGTGCAGAAATACAGTAGAGAAGTAATATGACATTCAAAAAGATATTGTTTTGTTATCAAAATCGTAGGATGCATTTAGTTCGCACTTAAAACATTTGAATAGCTGCTAAATGTGTACAACGATTTCCAGGACACTAATATTATCCAGCCTGTCTAAGAGCCTGTTCTCTCTAAACCCAACCAGTGTCATACACAAGCAACAGTACTAGAAGGATGGAAGAAATATCTGTATCCTTGTTGCTGGTCTCCAATGTGCCTTGTAGGGGTGTAGTTTCTGCTTGTCCTGCGGAACACTCTGGGACATATGGGCTTTATTACTGGGTTGGAATAGTGAGTGGTTGGAGTATTTTTATTAGGCTCTGCAATCGGAACCGGTTTTGTGGGGATAAATCTCCAATTCCAGGGAATAACTGAGGTGTTAGTTCGATCATTTGTAACATGTTCTGAAAGGATGGGGCTGCTGAATTCAACATAGTAGGATAGTGTTTCCAGAAACATAGTTCAAAGTGCAAATTAAGCATCTTGCAGTCCAAGGGACTTTTATTTGTGGTCCATTGACGCATGCTCCTGTTTATTGGAAAGAGGTGAGAACTATTGAATCGTCTGCTTGTTTCACAGGACGTTCAACCCACACCCCAGGGTCTCCAGGCATCTTGCAGACTATAATTGGAAGAAGATTCTGCTATAGTAATGTAAATTCTTGCCGGCAAAGACTGCATCCATGTAGGAAAGGTAGAAAGAACCAGAAGCTAGATGCTCACTACAAGTTATTATTATTATGTGTTCTTATATAGCGCTCAACTTACCCTTGGGCATCTTGGCGCTTGCATTGGGAACCCGTCCTGGTTTTTCCCTGTGAGATAACCCGTACTGGGCATCCCCAAGGTGAAAGCCAGGCATCCCGCCGCGGGGGGGCCGTTGTGGAGATTAAGCAAGCTTGTTGCCCAGAGCTGCATAGTGTGAACTCATGCTTAGAGTGGGCACCGAAGCGAGAATTATCGAGTCCGTGGACAATTGGGCTCCGGACCCTGCCGCGTCGGGAATTGAACCCTGGTCCCGGGTCTGACCTCTGCTTCAGGGTATGCCTCCTCTAACCAGTGAGCTACACTTCTCCACAAGTCTGATCTAAAAGAAGCAGCCCACTTAAGTTGTTAGTGAGTGGCCTTCTCTGAGGCTGTGAGCCCAACTCTTAGGAAATGTAAATGTTCAAGTTTAGGCCCACTGTCCTTCCTATCCTTTCTGCTTTTGGCAGAGAACACATTATTTGGGGTCTCTGTTCCTACGAGACATTTGGGCTTCGAATGCATAGCTTAGCCAAAGGCAGTGTTGCTTAATTCATATGTCTCTGTCTCTCACTTTTGAGAGTGACCTTGAGAGATGGAAGTGGAGCAGGAAGGATCCTTTATTCTTACCTATCCTTGTCCAAGTCAGAAAGAAGAAACACAGGCCTGTGACCAAGGGAATGGCCAAGTTTCAAGACCCACTACAAAGGGATGGGCTGCAAAAGAACTGGACTGGCGGGAATTCATGTGGACAAAATTCCACAACCTTAAAGTCAAAGTTCCACTGGGCACATCAGAAGGGAGCCAAAAAGGTCAGTCCATTTTTAATTCAGATGTTTCAGGCCTGCTTTGAGTGTGAATGTTATGTAGGCTGCAGGCCAACTGCCAAGATGTGGACATAAACTGACCTCTTTGTCTTATCCATTGTTCACCTTTAACTGAGAGAAAAATCTAAACACCTCTGTGAAGGAAGGCTGAGGCCAGAGACAGAAATCATGTTTTTCAAGGCATTTTATTAGTCTTTTTTAACAAAAAAATTCCATCCCATCACATATCATAATAAAGCTAGCCCTACTTTGCTGGGAATACGGTTCACATGGCAGATCTGCTCTAACATTATTAGAGGCCTATTTGGATATTAGAAGGGGGGGGGGGGGTTGAGATGGTTTCTCACGTAGGTAAAGATCATTCTGCATATTGAGTTGCCTATCTCTGCCCTCGGAAACCCTATCAAAGGAGCAGCTGGGAGACCGCCACATGCTGATTAACCCCCCATGTCTTTGGAATGCACCCTTACTTAACTGTGAGGGCTCTTCATCTGCCCACCTACTAGCCACTAATGTCTTGGCCATCAAGAGGGCCAAAGCTATGAATTTCCTGTGTGGAGCTTCAGTTTCAGTAACATAGCCTGTAATGGCAACTGTAGGACCCGAGTGCTGTCCCCATCTCTGACAAAGTGCTGCACCCTATCACAAGCCCACGACAGAGAGTAACCCTGCCCCGGTTTGCTACCTCTGGGACAGTTCATCATCCCTCAATCTAACCTTATGTAAGCCCACAGGTTGTGGTACTCAGTCTGTAGGAATTTATAATGTATAAATCGAAGACTGCTGCTGGATGAGACCTAACCTGTTTGGGAGTAGCAGAAGGTCCAGTTGTCATCTGAAATCTCCTGACCCATCTCCCTCTCCCAGCTCGGTTTTTCCCTCTGGGCTCCCATGCGGGTTTTGACTTGTAATGAACGGTAAAGTGTGGAGACTAGATGTTGAATAGTGGTAGTGTCCAATAACATGATCTAGATGGCGAATGACTGGGGCTCCCTGGGGAATCCTGGGATTACCTCCCTGCAGCGGCTTCGAATAAGATAGTGTTAGATTTTTCTGATGTGCAATTTCTGGTGACAAATTATTTTAGCAAATTGATAATTTTCAGGTTGCATGTGGTTGTAACCGATACATTAATGATGTTGCACTTGAAACAAAAAAAAAATGGTGGTTTGGATGTGCATTTAAAAACTTATGTCACATTTTCATGTCGGATGTAACTTTACAAAAATGGATGCAGTTTATGGTTCTCCGTTTATCCTGCTCATTGTGGATTAAAAAATCCTGGTTTTATAGGATTGAGGGGTGACTTCTCATTTTCCTCCTGTGATTTACTTGAGGCTTTGTCCCCTTACTCTAGAATGCTGTCATTATTCTTTGAGCTTGACACTTTAATTCGGGAGATTCTTAAATAGTGATTATTATTCTGATTGTGATTTATTTTATTTTTTATCTGAGTCTTCATGACATTTATTGCATTTTTCTGTAACATATTTGCTAAGATTTCCTGTAATAATTTTTTTTTAAATGTATTCCCCTGGTTCAGAACTCAGTTAATTGAGTGTTCTCAGTTACTATTTGATGATATTGATTTATACTCTGTTAATTTGGTGAGTTTGAGGAAAGTGTGGGGTGTCTCTAGCCGCAAGATCAGTGGAACCTAACTGCCAGAGCTGAATTCTGGGGTGACTGGATTATTGGGGTTCATTGTATTATTGGGTGTTTGGCACCCCACAATGGTATGTAAAATGCTCCAGAGGGGGAGCCGGAGGACGATCCCAGTACATCTGCGAGGAATAGTAATGTAACTCCCACTCCGGTACAGAAATTATGGTTGTTCCCCCTTGAAGGAAGGGAGTGGGGAATATTCTGAGGTAATGAGAAGATGGTTTCTGCAGCTGCAGTACAAACTGGTAGTCTTCCTGATGGTTAGTAAATCTGCCTTTCCCTGGGTCAGAGCCAGGGTACAGCATTCAGCTCCATTTCTGTGAGAAGTTTGAAACGTCTGAGCCTGTAAAACTTGCATTAACTGACCAACCCGAGCCGTGCCTTCTTTGTGAGCTTATATGAGCTAGGGCAGAACTGTATGCTTTCGTATCTGTGGTGCCTGTAGCTATCTGTGCGAATTACTGCTGCTATGAGTGAGGGCCTTTGTGCACGAGGGCTCATTTCTAAGTAACCATGCCTCAGAGGGAGGGGGGGCATGTCTCTGACTGGTTATTTCCCAAAGAAGCACCTATGAGCAACCCCTACCCTGTATGAGGACTGGGTGCCTACATATGTATCTACACCCACTTTGAAAGAATCTGTGAATGACTGCAACCCTACATGGTGGGGATTGGGTACCTCCGTTCCCATTGTTCTGTTTCCGTGGTGCCCCATCTCCCTGCAGCAACCACAGTCTTTTCCATAGTGTTCCACCAACTTATCCTGACCCCCTTTTTCACATTCTTCAAGACTGCGTTCTCTTAAAATTCCCTAACCGAATTAGGGGGCACGAGGTTAGTGTGACCAAAAAGAAGCTGCTAATGGTACACCCCGATCCAGGGTAGTGCTGCCCTTCCGTTACATTAAAGTACTGCAAGTGAACTCTGAACAGACCTGAGTAGGCGCTGTAGCAACTGTGTGTTTAGATGCAGGAATCCAGTACTGCGGTTGGTTGTCGCTGTAGGATTCTGTGTTTAAATCCCCAGCTATATCGCACACAAGCCCACAAGAGACCGAGGTTGTCTCACAATAAGTTATCATTATTGGCAAATGTGCCATAAGACTGCCAGAAATTACTGAGCTTGACTTCTGAATTGTAGTTTTTTAAATTCTTTTTACTAAAAAAATAAAACTTGGAAGTCGGTGTACTAGAAGCCTATGCCTTAAGTAGCTGGCCATTTTGCTCTTAGAAAGTGGAACTGTAAAGATGAGATCTTGACCGTTCAAAAAGATCGTATTTGCAATGCAGTGACAATACTTGTCATATGGATGGCGCAATTTCTCATGTCTGATCAGCAATGCCTCTTATTGTGTCCGTGGCAGCCAGTTCCTCATCTTGGTTTTCTTGTACTGGAGAGCAGTGTCACGAGTCTTAATTGCCAGTGGTTTGCATATTTGTAATATGGTACTCCCTAACTGAATAGTAGACTCTGTTGGGTCATAGGGATATACCGAAAGGGGTGGTCCGTTCAGTATGTACGGCTACCACTGCTGAGAAGGCACGAATGGTGGTGGCAGTCAATTATAGTAGTGTATTTCGAGTGAGTTACTCAGGTTGCTCCTTGGCAAGTAATCTGTTCTGCAGTCTCTGGTTGGAGGTGGCGCTAACGTACAAATGTTCCCTTCCTTTTGACTGGGTCGGGAATGCTTGCTGATTATCCCTATTCTTTTTAGTTCTACTCTTTTTAGTTTTTAGTTCTAACTATGTGATGGCTCTGTCTACAACACCATTTTACCTTGTAAATGCAATCACCGCCACCATAACTGTGAACAATCCAGTAATCTCCCTGAATTGGCACTTCGTTGACCGAATTACACAAGCTTCAGGTCGTTTTTGGCTTCTTTGGATTTCAAGCTGTGGACGCGGTGTTGCATAGGCAACAGTAAAAACAATGCTTCAATAAGCCCTGTTTGAACCTGAGTTTCGCCCCATTGACACAGAAGTCCATGGTGTCCAAGACACATCAGAAGACATTTGATGCGGTGTGTGGTTTTAATTTTTGCTTTAACTTGCTCTCTTACTATTTGTTTGGACAGTTGGGGTCCCAAGGCACATCTGGGACTTGTAGGCAAGCTCTTTCAGTGTACTCTCTGCTGCCTTTTGCTTGAACAGGGGCAAGTGCTGCAGGCCATACTATCTTGATGCCTGGCTGGCAAGTGATCCATTCAGTTGGCTATACTAGCTGGTGGTAGGATCTTGCCAAGTGTGCCAGTCCAACACTGCTGGTGCTTCGGGGGGTTTTACCGTTTGCTCTGGCTCTTGTTACACCAGGCAAGCGTTGTAATGCACGCTGTGCTGGGGTTTGCTTGGCGCATTTCCTGGCACCATCCGGTTTCCATTTTGCTGGCAAGAACCCTATCGCTTTTGCTCTTTGCGTCCCGCAGAGGAAAGGCAGCTGCTCTTGTTGGAACACACACTGCTGTCCCCCGAGCCTCTGACATTGCATCATTCTCTTATTATGCGGTCTCGGAGGGAGAGGGGATTTAATTAAAGCCTAGTGTTTGTTCTGGTTTTAATTTTCATCAATTTAGCTCTGTGTTCCGGTGCTTTCTTGATTGTTGTCTAATTATTATGCACACTTGTACAATTATGTGGGTACCGCAAGCATTCTCTATCCTTTTTAGAGCCCACGCAACCCCCCCCAAAAAACAAATTAACTGAACACAGTATTCGAATCGTGTAGCACTGGTGTGAGTGGAAGAGGTGGTTTGACAGGTAAGAAATGGTTTGTGCAGTAAAAGGTTTTGTAGGAGTGTGCCTCCTGGCTCGGTTGACCTCTCGGTCAAGATTTATAAGGCATATCAACCAGTCTGATACCTCGGCTATTCGCCGCGTATGGGTAAGTGTTATTAGGTGAGCGCCCCCTCCCCCCCCCCCCACTGAAAAATAAAATAACATGGTGTTGTTTTATTGTTAGTTTTATTTTTTTTATTTTTTGGTACTGCGGAGAGGCAGTTGGGCGACGCTCCTCCGCCTTAGCAGAGGAGCTACTTCTGGTGTTAGAGGATATATTTTACTGAAAGAACCGTGCTTCTGCATTGAATTCCTATTTAATTGGTACTTGACCATACCTTTTGCTTGAAGTAAGCCAGATGGACACCGTCTTGGATTTGATATTAAACCTGTTATACAGATATATTTATAGTGGTTCAAATTTCCGCATGATTTTTGTTTTCCAAGAGTCTATTTGGAAAATCGGACGTAGAACTCAAAGTACCACCCCTTCTGGTCGAATTGAGAACCCAGTGGGTGGTGGATCCCAGGTGGACTATCATTCCATTCTGGGAAATGTTAGAGCCTCTTCAGTTTGACGGGGACTAAGAGTAGAAAAAAAGACCTGAACAAAGTGGGAGGGAAAAAGTCCTGATGCAAAACTCGGCACTTGGTTAATCCAAAGAGTGATTCTGCAGTTAATTGTGGTGAGATTGTGAGAGTGATCTAGTGCTGGCCAAAGTGGACATGATTAAGCTGATGAGGGGCTAGAATGTTTCCTCCCCCTCAAATACCTTTTCAAGACCAGTCATTATTGCTCCCTTGAGTGTGGTGAGCCGTGGTCTCTTCCAAATGATTATAGAGCTCTATTGCAGTCCTACTGTGAAGCATATGCACATAGAATTATGAGTGGGTCTAAGCTCAAATTCTGAGCGGGCAGTCAGTGACACTTCGAAGGTAGAAGTTACCTTATGATGATATTTCCTTCCTTATCAGGTTAGGATGACGTTGAGGGTTTGTGTGTTTCTCACCACGTGTTCCATATTTAGTCTATTTTTTGGAGAAAGCTAATCTGTATTTAGGCAGCGTGGATTCTAACGTGGCAAAGGCCATAAGCCCAATCTGGAATCTTACAAGCCCATTCCTCTTGGCATTCTTAACCAGGCTACTCTATCCCGTTTTCCCTTATTTAATGCTTTTATCCGTTCTGTTGGCTCCTTGCATGTTTTCTGTATCTTATATAGTGGCGTTGAAAGCACGGTGCTCGGAATCCCCTTTCTAGCATCACTGTAGTACACACTTGCTCAAGGTGTAATGTGCTTGCTTGAGCTACTTGCGAATGACGTAGTGACACACCAAACATGTATCTAGACATTTAGGCACTACTTCCACCCCTTGCGAGGAAGTGAGTGAAACACGATCACCCATGGCTAACCATTCAACAAGTAAACTTGACCTTTCCACAAACATGTTCACATCTGCCTTAGACGTGTAGTAGATGAGCTATTGAAATGGATCCACGGTCAAATTTATAAGGTCCTATTTAAGACAGTACATAGAAATGAGCCCAGCTCTGCTTTCCATGATCCTCCTATGATGCAGAATGTTGCTCCGTTCCAGGGTGTGGCAATCGGTCATGGCCGAACTGGCTGTAGCGGGCACTGGGCGTTTTCTTTGTGGGCCGCCAGGGTGGGGGCCAGTTTTGGTCCCCCCCCCCTGAGGGGCGGTTTTTATTACCGGTGGTGGTTTTTGCAATGTCTGCCCCCTGTAACACAAGCAGCTGCAGTGTTTTCCACGCACAAAATAACTGCAATTCTTTCCCTCTTCTGTCCCTCCACTATCCCTTTTCAATACAAATAACAAACTTGCATGTCCACGGCTACAAATTAATTTCATATTTCCCTATACTAATTCACCACTAATACTTTTTGGGTTCCGGAGTAGCGTGCACTCACCGAAAAAGCGATTTGACCTCTCGTCGGGGTTAGTAAGCACTATATAAATGCAATTACAATTCAAATTCAGAACGGTTAACTGAGGTACAAACATGTATAGTGGGAAAATGTGCTGTTTTAATTTTTGTCTTTTCAATTGGAGTATCTTCTTTTGAGATCAAGGTGAAGAGATCGGGCAAAACCTAGAGATCTGATTTCGAAACGCCCAAGAGCACCTGAAAGGGAGAATGTTTCGATTCAAAGATGAACAAGACCCCGAGATGCAAGGCCAATACAGGAGAAGGCATTGGAAGCTGGCGGAGTACCAAAGATCATCGCTCATCCCACTTGGAAGTATTCTTAATGCGTGATGGTCCTCCATTGGATCCAGCCGCTGGAGGAAGGATGGGGGTACTTGTTTTTCAAATTTGCCAGCCTGTGCGCGTGCCAATCAAACAATGCTTTTTCACATGAGCACACACATCTTATAGTGTTGGCCGTTTTTAGACACTTGCACTGAAAATAAAGTGAGCCATATTGATTTGAAAAGGGATTTGCAACTTTTTTTCAATCGTAGGAAGGCATTAACGACGGGCTCCATGCAGACTGCTAACAAACATGCATTTCGAAGCAGCTTTGCTGACTCTGGTGGCGCTAATCAAATTTGCACTACATAATGTGTTTGTGACGCTAAACTGAATGACTTGTTGTATGTGTACTGTTCACACAGTCTCTTTACACCCTCCCAACATGGTGAGCAAATAACGTGGCAGGGAAGGTACATTTCATCAGCAGGTGACCACAATCGCTCTTTTAGCACTTTAATATGTCCTCCTGAGTCGAGCACAATCCCATTCCAATTTCCCGTGTTTTTCTGGGATCCTCATTCTGCCCTAAACTTTTTTTGATCGTACAGTGCCTTTATTTATTCAGAGTGCAGTAGCGAAGGGTCGTCCTGTAGCGGGCCCTCGGATTTGCCCAGACTCGGCTGCCTTTTCAACTGTAGGTGTCTCCCAAATGTGAATGCTGGAAAGTGACGTTTGTCCGAGTATTGTATAGTATACAGAAATCCAGGCTGAAATGCCGGGATATAGCAAGCCTTGGAAGTATTCTGTTTTCCCTTTTGAAAATAACTTTGGCATGGTGATCTCCGGATGTTCATGAACATGTGTATGGCCTTTATTCTTTAGGGTTTCCACAGAGGGTTTTCCAGTAAAGGAGTTCTCGGCTACTTATTCTTCGTAGCAGGGTATTGATGTATGCGCCTTAGTGATACTTACGCAGGCAACTTATAATGCTGGAAAATAACTGCAGAAGGTGGTCTCAAATATTTGTCTCCTGTTTTTCCGCTTATGAGGCTCTTCAATATAATGAGCAGTTTCACGTCCTCCTGCAAAACCCCAGTATCTTGAGCCTAAATTCTTACATGGTTGCACCTCTCCTCCTAGATCGTTTCTCTGGAGCCGGACACGGAAGCCATTATGGGTCACCAGACCCCTGGCATGCCCCTTGTCACCCCTGGCACTGCCTTTAAGAACCCTAGCATCAGCAGTGGCAAAATCGGTGGCAGGAACAGAAGCAGCCCGTCCTGGACGTTGAGGACTTCACTCTCCCCCTTTTTTTTGTTTGTCAATTTTTTGTTATACTAATAGTGAATATTACATTATTTACTGTTAGTTATTATAAAAATGTATTATAAATAGCTGGCATATGCCTTTCCCTCGCAGCTGAGGTAAGGGGGAAAAATGATTTAAAATGCATGTATATTGTGTGTGTGCTTGCAGTTTTAAGTAAGTTTATGGAAGAGATTGTGTGTGTGTGTGTGTGTGTATAAGAAAATGTACGTGTAAGTGAAGATCAAGTGGCATGTGAAGTCACATCAGCTACCCCTGACATTTTGGTGAATTGGCGTCCATGGAGCTGGCTCTTCAGAGGACTGTGGCGACTAGGCGACGCAGATTGATGGCAGCAACGCCGCAAAGCTGTCTGCAACTCGGAGGGGACGTCAGCAGAACATAATCCCCCCCCGCCAACGAGTCCCCATCATGGGGTGTGACCTTACTTGGCCCATTAGGCGCAGATACACGCGGGAGTGTTTGCTCTGAGGCCGCTGTGAGGCATTGGTGAGCCCTGCTCGTTTACATTGTGTCGTAGGCTGGTTCGCAGCCCGGGAGGTTATTTTTCATTGATCAAGATGTAGCTGACCTTTGACACAGCTCTCTCGGTTCATGGCTCTTCCTCGGTTTCTCATCCTCCCCTAGTCTTCCTCCGAGAGCGGCTCCATGAACTCATTGGCTTTGCAACAGTATGATAAGTGTAACATTAATTTTTGCAAAACAAATCTTACTAGTTCATTTTCTGGAGCACTCGGTAGCCATTTACACACCCAAAGCGCTGTGCTGATGTTTTGTGACAACACCTAGTTGCGACCAGGTGCTGTCTTTATTTGTTGTGCTGTTTTAGACCTTGAAAGTAAAGACATTTTCGCAGTTTGGTTTCTGGACCTCAGCCAAGACTGCATTCTCTAAATGCAGCTTGGTTGGTTAATGGGGTTGTGGCACATAGTCAAACTCGAAAGTTAAGTGATTCAGCCTCCTTTTGCTTTGAGTTTAGAAAAAAATTAAATTCTTTTGAGAGTGACGAAAATGGAACTGTTTATTACATGGAAAAATGGTTTATTTCGAGGGCCCTGTCTAGCTGCAAGCTAATAGCACATTCTTGGTTATGGTTGAGCCCTAGAGACAACGAAAGTGCCCGCTCCTAGCCAGTGGGAATTTAACCCATCGGTCGTGGGTCTTTCCTTCTGGTGGTTTGACCTCATTGCAGCGGAAGAGGTGCCATTCACTGGCCAACACAGATTTGTTGCAAGCATGTGCCACATCGTCAGTCCATTATGAAACTGAAATTTGACTGTTTTTGACAACCCTAGTTGGCTAGAAATATCCTTCATGGTACAGAAAACAGTCGCCACCGCTTCCTGTCCTGAAGCACCTGCTGATGTCCATCCTTCATGGATTCTTAGACAGCCTGAGTGTGACGGGTATGTCCAAACGTGGGTCCAGAGCAAAACTGCACCTCGGTGACTAGGCCGAACAAGGCCGAAACTGGTCTGGGGTTGCTTTGGTTAATGTCTAGGTGGGGCATGCCCTTATAGTTCAGGTAGATTGCTCCGATTGAAGTAGGACCAACTGATGTGCATGTAGTTTTTCTCTGTTTGAAGTGGCACAGTAGGCAAAACAAATATTAAACTAGAATATGGCGCAAGTAATTGCCACTAGATGAGAATAATTCATCCATCATATATTTATATTTATATATATATATATATATATATATATATATATATATATATATATATATATATATATTTTCTACTGGCGGTCGCCAGTAGATAGTTATAGTTAGGACCCGTTTCCATAGGAAATCCGCAACATTCTATTTGGAATAACTTTGGCGCCAGTCGACGAATCCTCGCGAAATTTTCAAAATAGGTGGGGCGCTACGCTCCGCTCCTACCCTGAAAGTCTCGGGGGAATTCGTCAAGCGGGGGCTGAGAAAAAAGGGGGGTCCCAAAACGCGTTTTTCCCATTTTTCCATAGGACCTTTAGACACAGCTACAGGCCGAACAGAGTTACTTGAAATTTGGCAGAGAGGTAGTCCTCAGGTCAAGGAAGTGCCTTTTGTAGGTCTGGTGTAAATCTGTTCAGTAGATCCTGAGAAAATAGCATTTAAATCAATATATATATCTGATCCAGCTTACGGTGCGCGTACCGTGCGCTTACGGTAAGCTTACCGTACGGTGACGTGCGCGAGCGCGATTCTGATTGGCTGTTCGAATCGGTCGAAACCAGGAAGCGGCGGCCGCCATTTTCTCTCTCGCACTCTGAGGGGGGGGGGGGGGGGGGTGGAAAAACCAAGGCCAAAAACATGTAAAGGGGTTGTTGTGACAGGTCCTAACCACCTAGCCTTGATGATGGTGTCCCCAAAGAACCCCCAAGGCCAAAAAGTCAAATTTTTTTTTTTTTTTTTTTTTAAATCTCGATTACGCTTACCGTACGCGTACGGTAAAAATAAAAATCATCCATAATATCCCCACTCTGTGTGCAAATGGTGCCCGAAGGGCAACATTTGTGCATTGCATATATTTGATCAAAAAAATTAAAAGAACCTTTCACAACGAAGCGCATAATATGTCCTCCATGTGCGCACGGTGCGCTTCGTGCGTACATGGCCCATCCAGCGTAACGTGGGCACGCGGTGCGCGTAGCGCACCGCTTGCCCGCCGTGCGTGCACGGCACTAACTGCGTAAAGTGGGCGCGCGGTGCGCAAAGCGCACCGCGTGCTCACTGTGCGCGCACGGTGCGCGAAGCGCACCGTGCGCGCACGGAACGAACTGCGTTAAGTGGGCACGCACGCCACGAATGGCGTAAAGTAACTTAGCATTTAAAAAAACGTACAAATTCACTGAAAAAACCATAGGTTTCACACACGTTATAGTTAGGAATTAGCATTTAAAAAACCTTGCAAATTCACTGAAAAAACCATAGGTTTCACACATGTTATAGTTAGCTGGACATTTTACTGATAAAAAACCAATGAAATTCCCCCGTTATAGTTAGTGCAGGCAACTATAACTCACGCGACCGCAATCCTCTGCTTATGACATATGTGTCTTTATGAAAAAAAAATATTTGTAATATATGTATAGCTAAAATTTAATGGAAGAAGACATGGGCAAATAAGTGTCTAAATACAGTATTCGCATCAGCAGAGGATTGCGGTCGCGTGAGTTATAGTTGCCTGCACTAACTATAACGGGGGAATTTCATTGGTTTTTTATCAGTAAAATGTCCAGCTAACTATAAGATGTGTGAAACCTATGGTTTTTTCAGTGAATATATTTTTCATTCTGTATAGATCTCGATCCTTCAGAAACAGACCCTGGTACCCTTGCTTGACTGTAGGTGTTACGCGATGAAGATTAGTGCTTGTTTCCTAATAACCCATAAAACCCAGTTCTTTTTCAGACCTTTTTGGGGCAGACATCTGAAGTCTACTCCACGCATTAAGAAAATGGAGTGATTTCCTATCCGGTTGGCGCCTGTACAGCAGCCCCACATGTTTTTTAGAGTCGGTTGCTTGTTTATGGTTTAAATCTTTTATTAAATTTCAATCATAACAAACAGGACTGGCCGCCTCGTGAAGGCAGTACGACATTGGAAGCGGAGAACCGCTGCAATAGAGACATATCGGTGATAAGAGCGGAATAAGTCCAAAGGAAAACGAAAAGGAGAAACAACAAAGGAAACCTATTCTACCCCCACACCTCCCTCCACCCCATTCCTCTTTACTCCAGTTACTTTTCAAGTATACTTTGCCTTTCAGTAAGTGCTCCACTATGAGTACTAGTAACCCAATCTTTCCCCACTTCCTCTGTTTTGCCCCTGTGCCTGGCACTTGGTGGGTTGAGTGCTGGGCTAGACAGTCTTGTTTCAATGGACTGTAGAAGCTATTTTGATGGGACCCTTTCTCTAAAAAGCCAACAGCCCTGGACGGGGATCAACTGACTTGACTGACCAGTGGAACATACACCCCTTTAGAACTGTCGCTACATCACGCATGCCATAGTGAATGAAGTAGGTTCATGCAAAGAAGTGGACAAGCATTTGAGGAGCCACAAGTATATGTCTAAGATGGGTTTCAATGTGGATACTCCACACCTCCCCTCTTGCTTAGAGGAACACAACGGAGGGCATGGTACTAGCAACAAAACCTGTCACGCAGCCTTTAAGCGAGAGCTGGTGTAAACCTAATACTTTATGTACCCTCCGTGTCCCTACTAAATGATTGTAGGAGAACAGGCTTCATTCAGTTAAGGGAGTTTAGTTTGCCACAGGTTTGGATCTGACACTCTAAATTGGCCTGGTACTCATGCAAGCTTTGAAACATTTATTTTATATAGTAGGTCGAAAATATTGGACCACCTTAGTTGAGGGAGTTTATTGCTCGTTTCCCTTGCCTCATACCGGTCTCCGGGAAACTTCTGCGTCCTACTTCACCCGAAACAGGCATTGGACCATCTTACTTTACCCTCTGTCATCCTTTTATTGCTTCGAGTTTTGTAAAAAGTGAAGTACTTTTAAGGTTCATAGTACAAGTTACCAGCCTTATAATATTTCCTGACTGATCCGCCCTCTCCGCCCTCCCCTTTTACTCAACCATGCGGTTGCTTTGGCAGGGCTCACATGGAAACCTCATCTTCTACTGTGTTTGTTTCCTGTATTTTTAGCATTCACCATGATTAAAAATTGGCTGCTCTTCACGGTTATGACGCGTTTCCTTTTCTTGATGTTCATGGTACGCACGTTGGCACAGTCACTGTCTGAATTATTTTCTGTCTCCAGCTTCTGAAGTGTGCAGCATAATGTACCTTATTGGCACTCGCTTCTTGACCTTTCTCCTGGCTGAGTGGTCCCCCATGGGTAATAGGGTTGAGTTGTGCTCGCATGGCATATGCGCAAAAGGAAAAGGATGGGTTCCTATGAGGTGAGCTCTAGTTAGAACCTCGCCACCATTCAGTGACCACTATTGTGTGGCTACAGCAATGAATTCCTAGGGCCATAAAAGGTTATTTCAAGAATTCAGAAAATACACAGAAAAGTGAGTAGTGTTACTTGGATTAACTCACGGTCTCTTTGATGTATTTTCCACCTTCTTGGAGGTCCTAGACATTAATACAATCAATAAGGTTTCACTAGATGTATGTTGAGTCTGCCTGCCCATCTATGTCCCTACCCACCCACACAACACACTCACCCTGTGCCTGGCACCTGGTGGGTTGAATTCTGGGATAGACGTGGTACAGTTTCCATGGCCTGTAGAATCAATTTTGATAGGTCCATTTCTCTAAAAAGCCTACACTGACCTGACAGGCTTCTTTTCAGTTTCCTATAATGTTGTTTTTTTTCTTTTTTTTAAATCTTTTAATTTCTTTCACATGATACAATCCAATTTTACAGGCAACCATGAGTTAAATATCAATGTAAAAACAGTTGCATCGTAATATTGAGCGTTAGATTATCATTTGTTACTAGTTCCAGGATGCATAATACAATTATGTGGTGTTCAGTTTCCGATAATGCTATGTTTTTTTTTTTTTTTTAAACATGTTTTTTATTGCAACATTTTCAGCAACATAACCATCGGGGCAACCGGCACCTGGGAGCCTCTGCTTTTCTGTCCCAACAGCTACATTCCTCATCCAACTCAATATAGCATTACCCTCCCACCTCAGGGAACTCCCCCCCCCCCCCCCCCCCCCCCCCTCCCATCCCACCCCCCAACTGCTGCTGTTGTGGGCCCCTCCAGTGGTCCCTAACTCTAAGTCGTGCCATCCATCAGGGGTACATCTATTGTCCTCAGCCTCAAGGACCTCCGTTCTCCTCGCGCTCCCGTTCCGCCCGCTCGAGCCGGCAATCCTGCAGGGCCTGCTCAATCTGCTCCCATGCCCTTACCCACTCCAACCCCTTTTCATTGTCCGCCTTAATCGCTTGGCGCCGTCTGACTTCACTCTCGCATCTAGACCATTTTAATAACTCGGAGATCCACCGCCCGATTGATGGGGCCCTCCCGGGACTTCCAGTGCCACGTAATCTCTCTCTGAGCCAGCATAAGCCCCAAGTCAATAAATTTACTCGTCACTTTTGTCTTTGCTGTGTGAGGGAACCAGAGCAGCAGGCACGCCCCCATATCAAACTCGACCTCCCTGTCCGTCGCAGTATTCAAGATCTCTCCCACCTCGGTCCAGTACGACCCGAGCTTCGGGCACCCCCACAGCATATGCTCTAGTTCAGCTCCCAGTGTGAGGCAGCGCGGGCAAGCGGCCTCCTGTACCTTAAAGTGCCGGCTGATCTTTCCCGGGGTCAAATACGCCCTGTGAATGATGAAGTGCACCTGCTGAAAGCGGGCATTCCCGCTACCCTTCCATGTCCTCCGCATGATGTGGCTCCAGATCGTGTCCGGAATGGGTTTGCCCATGCTTTCCTCCCACCGCTCCTTCAATGCCGCGAGCGGCTCCAACCCCTCCTGCAGCAGTCTAGCCTGTAGGCATGTCACTGCCTTAATCGTGCCCGCCGCCATTGCCACGTACTGGCAGGTTAGTGCCACAGAGGGCTCCTCCAGCCCCTTTCTCCAGTGTTTTTGTATCGCCGCGCTCACCTCCGCGTGCAGGAGAACTCCCATCCGGGAGGCCAAACTGCTCCTGCAAAGCCCCGAAGGGGGCTAGCACCCCATCTATATAGAGGTCCCCCACCATCTGCAACCCCAGCTCCTCCCACTCCGCTAGCGGGGACCAGTCGCCTCCATGCGGCAGCGCAGTCAGCATCCCCAGCGGGATCTCCGGTGCATAAGGTCGTACCGTCTTTGCTCTCCGCATGCCCCTCTGCCAGCATAGCCGGAGAGTCCGCTCCTCGATGGACAAATCTCTCAGGTCTAATTTCTGTTGCATGACTATATAAGACAGGACATGTCTCTGGATGCCCGTCCCTCGTCCCAGCTCCGGGCCCCGGTATACCCTGACCACGTTCTGTGTCAGCACTTGTAGCTGCGCCGCTAGGTAGTATAATTCAAAATCGGGGACCGCCAGTCCCCCTTCTAGTTTAGGCCGCATCAGAACAGTCAGGGCTACCCGTCGCCGTCCCGTCCCCCATAGGAAGCTGATGATCTGCGACTTCAATTCTTTAAAGATCCGCTGCGGGATCCATATCGGCAGTGTGCGGAAGTAATAGAGCAGTCGGGGCAGAGCCACCATCTTCAGCAACGCGACCCGGCCCAGCACCGAGAGCGGGAGGGCAGCCCAGAAGGCCATGCACCCCCTCAATGCCCTTATGCAGCGCCCTACATTACCGTCCAAGAGATTTTCGACATCGTGGTATATCCGGACTCCCAGGTAAGTAAAGCATTTAGCTTCCCATACCACATCCCGAGTGGGAGGGCAATACGGGACATCTGCCCGCAGCGGGAAAACGCAGGTTTTGGTCCAGTTGACCCTGAGGCCCGAGAGCTCGCCAAAGCGCGAGAGCATCTCCACAGCCCCCTCCAAGGCATCACCGGAGTCCTCCAGGTACAGCAGGAGGTCATCCGCGTACAGGGATATATGATGTTCCTCCTCCCCACAACGAACCCCGCCGTACGCCGCTCCTGTCCGCGCTTGCGCCGCCAAAGGCTCCATCGCCAAGGCGAACAGGGGAGATAACGAGCAACCCTGCCGTGTGCCCCTGCGTACTGGATATGCTGCGGACACGACCGCTCCCAGCCGCACCCTGGCCGTAGCAGAGGAGTAAAGGACCCGTGTCCAACGTCCGAACCCCTCCCCCAGGCCGGACTTCTCGAGCACCGCGTCGAGGTATCCCCACTCGAGGCTATCGAAAGCCTTTTCAATGTCCACGGCGAGCACTGCCGGCCGCTGTGCTGGGTCCCAGACGCTGTCCATGATACGGACCAGGCGGCAAATATTCCAGGCTGTGCTCCTGGTGGGGATAAAACCGGCTTGGTCCCCGTGGACCAGTTTGGTCATGTGCGGTAATAATCTAGTGGCTAATATGCGACTCAATATTTTGTAGTCGACCGTCAGCATAGACAAAGGTCTATATGACGTCACATCCGAGGCATCCCTGCCGGGCTTCAACAACGGCACCACCAAGGCCTCCCTCATCGACTGGGGGAGTCTTCCCCAGCTCCATGGCCTCAGTGTAGACCAGCAAGAGCCTGGGCGCTAAGGCATCCACAAACTGCGCGTAGAATTCGATCGGCAGGCCATCCACCCCCGGCGTTTTGTTTCTGGCCATCTGCTTAATAGCCACCCGAATCTCCTGCAGCGTAATGGGGCCTCCCAGCACCATCGCAGTTTCCGCATCTACCCGGGGGAGGCAAAGAGTCGCCAGATAATCAGTTATCTCGGAGTTCTCCACCCCCAACTGGCTCTCATAGAGGACCGAATAGTATGACCTGAACCGCTGGAGCACCGCCCCCTGCGAGTAAACCATCTCCCCCGTCTCCGTTCTAATACTTAGAACCGGGCAGCCCCGGGGTTCCGGGTTCGCTAGTCTAGCCAGTAGCGTTCCTACCTTGTCCCGTTCCGCATGGACTCTGACGAGATACCCCTTGTAGTCAAAGCCCCGCAGCCTCTCAGTTTCCGTCGCTACCACCTCCTTCGCCTCAAGCAGCCTGTCCTGCAACTCTGGTCGCTCAGGCCTACGCTGCTCCAGCTCCCTCAACACCCCTTCCGCCTTCTCCAGAGCCGTCAGGATAGTAGTCCTCACATTCGCAAATGTTCCCATACAAACGCCTCTGGTCACCACCTTCATGGCATCCCATTCCATCGCCCTCGTGGCCGTTGAACCCTCATTCTCCGTAAAGTACTGCTCTACGCCCCGCTTGACCGTATCACTAAACACTGGATCTTCCAATGCCTCTGGCCTCAAGCGCCATGTCGGGACCGCCGATCTCGGCCGCCGCCACTGCAACGTCAACAGCAGCGGGTTGTGGTCCGATATAGTTCTAGTGAGGTACTCCGTGTGGGCCATCACTGGCGCCAAGTCCCTGCTGCACAACCTAGCATCTATCCTAACGTGTAGCGCGTGTAACGCGGAGAAGAAGAGAAGGAATAGTCCCTGTGTCCCGGATGCTGCTCCCTCCACACATCTATCAGCCCCCACCTCTCCTGCCAGTCCGCCCTGTGCGCCGCTAATCGGCGCACCGGCGAGTCAGCCAATGGCGGATGCGACCGGTCCAGTGCCACATCAGTGATCGAGTTGAAGTCCCCTCCTATCAATATGGGGCCCGCCAAAAAGTGCGCCAAGGAACCCGTCAGGCTAACAAAAAAGCGTGCCTGATCCGTGTTGGGGGCATATATACTGCATAAGGCCACATCCTGACCATAGAGCCTCCCCTCCACCACCACAAATCTACCCCCCCGGGTCCACCAACTGAGTCGTGGCCTGAAATGGGATTCCTGCCCGCACCCATATCAACACTCCCCTGGCAAACGCTGAGCATGTAGTCCCAAACACCTGGCCACGCCATCTCCTCTGCAGCGCAGTGAGTTCCTGTTGAGTTAAGTGAGTTTCCTGCAGGAGTGCGATTTGTATGCCTCTCCTCACCAGATGGGCATGGACCTTGTGTCGTCTTGACATAGTGCGGAGGCCACGAACATTCCACGTGAGGCATTTCAAATTAGGTAATGTCCCCATTGCAACCCGTACCCCCCCAGCACCCCAACATCCCAGGCCCACCTACAGCAGCGCAACAGAACCCCGCAACCAAAACAACCCCACAACTTCCCCCCCACCCACTCCCCAGAACAGGACCTAATAACACACTATCAGCCCCCATCCAAACCTGCAACCCACCAAACCGTCCCTAATCTGTGGTCGTCTCCACAGAAAGCCTTAAGGGCCGCTCGAGGGTGGTCAGAACCGACCTAGGGCAGGCCAAGCCCCCCGCCCCGCACCCAGCATCCCCCGAATGTCTCAACACCATACCTGCATGTCCGTCGAGCACCGGGACCCCCAGTCAGAGCCCAGAGTCACAAATGTGGCCCCACCCTCCGCATCACCCGTCAAATAGTCCATCTGCCGTCTGTGGGGTGACCACCGGCCCCCCAGAGCCGTCAACCTCCGACATCTCTCCGCCGGACTGCCCGGCCTCCTCGCCAGAATCCGAGCCCACTGAAGTCTGCTCCCCTTGAGAGCCCGATATGATCGCCGTCGCCGTCGCTGCCAGCGCCCTCCGCCTGTCATCCGCCATCTGTCCATCCCGCTCCGCTCTCTGAAGTTTGTTGCGCTTGCGGATACGTTGAGATTTCCGCACTTGGACCGGTTTCTGCCTCCCTTTTTCCTCCGTCCTTCCCCGGGCCGTGCCCGCCCGATACGACTCCAGCCATGTCCACGCTTCCTCAGGGGTCTGAAAGAAGTGGGTCGTCCCGCTCAGGATTACCCGCAGTTTCGCTGGGAACAGCAGGGAGTACTGTAGGCCCTCGATCCGTAGTTCCTTTTTTACGGCCAGAAAGGAAGCCCTGTTCTTCTGTACCTCCTGCGTGTAATCTGGGAACACCGTGACCGAGCTGTTGGCCACCTGGAAGGGGCCATTTGCACGCGCCTTCTGGATCAACAGGTCCCTGTCCCTATAATGCAGAAGCCTAACCAACATGGGTCTGGGAGGGCGGCCCTGCGCCGGCGGGCGAGCCGGGACCCTATGCGCCCGCTCCAGGGAGAAGAAGGGGGAGAGGCCCTCCGGGGCCACGGTCTTCCTGAACCAGTCCTCCATATATGCCACGGCGTCATCCCCTTCAACTTTTTCCGGCAGGCCCACCACCCTCACGTTATTTCTCCGATTGCGACCTTCGGCGTCTTCCGCTCGCCTCTCCAGTGTCGCCAAACGGCCCAGGATCTCAGCGATTTTGCGTTCTGCGGTCGCCGCCGCCGGCTTGAGCTCCCGGATCGCCACCTCGTTGTCTTTGACTCTGTCCGCCAGTTTGGCATGATCGGCCCGTAAGAGTCCCAGCCCAGTAGCAACCTGCGCTATGTCCTGATGCAAGGCCTCCTTGGTCGCCGTGATGGCCTCCAGGATCCCATCCAGCCGTTTGTTTAGGCGCCGTTCCTGCGCTGTGTCCCCCGGGTCATCTTGGGGTCCTCCATCTGCGGCCGATTCCGCCGCCCGGTCGTGCCTAGGGGGCACATGCGGCGCGACACCCTTCGTGGCCATCCCGCCCTGCACCAGCTCTAGTTCAGGGCCCCACCAGCAGGCAGGTCTAGTTCGCCGTCCGTCCACTCCGGGAGCGAAGAGCCAGGGCCCGGCACCCGCTCCCCGTTCTCAGTGTGCTCCTCGGGGCGGTCCGCTCCCCCAGGGCCCGGCAGCCCAGCAGCTCAGGGCCCCCCCGCTCGTATCCAGCAGGTCGTCCTCGCGCCAAGGCCACCCGCCACCAGCGCACGGGTCCTCCGCGGCTTCACCCAACGACAGCGCACACAGCGCGGGCTCACCACCTTCCTGCTCCAGCGCCGGGGTCGCTCCCGCTCAGTTCACCCCAATGGGTCAACCTCACCTCCGGGGGGGGGGGGCGCCTCCACGCGGTCCTCAGGCCCTCCGCTCCGCAGCTCTCCCGCAGCCCAGCGCTGCTATCTCGTCAGGCCGCCCTCACCATCCATCACCACCAACGGGCGCGAGTCGTCCGGCTCCGCCGCCAGCTCCTCCGCAGCTCTCGCTCTCGCCCCCTCCGCAGCCCAGCTGCCGCATTCGCCCGCGGGCAGGCGCCTTGCTCCGGTGTCCAGCGCCGGCTCCGCTGTCCCCTCCGTAGTCTGTGTCGGGTGCCCCGAGGGGGGGAGGGGCCGGCGGGATCCGTCGTCACCGCTACGGCGGAGAGCGCCGCGCCCCAACACCGTGGTCCCGGAGCCCCGGGCAATAGGCGATCAGCCCTGCTCCGCTACACCATCGGCCGGCTGCTCCGCGGTCACCAGCCTCCGTCTGGGGTTGTTTATTCTCCTCCGTCTGGGGCCGCCGCCATCTTGTGCAGCATACGCCGTTCGTCCCGCTCGGTGTCCCGGCTCTAGCACCTCGCCTGGGCCCCCGCCGTCTCGTGCGCGGCGTCCACCGCCGTCCCGGTGCTCAACGCAGCAGGTTCGCGCCAGCTGCGGCGCGTGTTGGCCGGAGTTCAGGATAAATATCGGGGATTAGGCACGGAGCTGCAGACTCACGCCGCCATCCCGATCGGCGTCCAAACCACGCCCCCCTTCCGATAAAGCTATAATGTAGTCTGTCTCAAGCTTGGGGGAGGCAGGTGGCACCTTTTTCCACTTTGTGGAATTCTTTTGACTAATTGGTTTTCGGTTCCCTTTAAGCTAGGAATGTTACAGATATGCCCCATTAAAGAGTCGAAATCGGTTAAAGTCTTCAATTCCCCACTTAAGAACAATATAAGAAAAACTTAAAATAGGAAGTACAAGTAGAAAACCCGGAAGGCTATTTAGGCCAGCCTGAATTACTCCCACATTCACGCTAATGCTTTTAGTTGAAATGCCATGCTAAGTAATCAGTACAGGGACAGAGGCATCCACGCATGGTTGGAAAATCTGTGCCTCCCTTTCCCTCAGACACTTTCTAGGCCTGTGTTGTGTACCACACTTCTGGCGGCCTTGAGTCTGCTGAAGTAATTGAGGTGCTCATATTTAACCTTGAGTGCAGGCAGTTGGCCTGGGATGACCATGCTCAGGTTGTATCTTCAAATAAAGATGTTCTGAAAAAACAGAACATCTTCACAACAAGCACAAATGTTGTCCAGCCAGGAGGTGCATCCAAAGTCTACCCCAACCCAGGATCAATGGAGGGTACTACTTGCTCATAAGAGGATCTGGAGAAACTTGATTTTTGTTGGGCCCTCATTACAGTTAATTTCTGGTATGTTTATTTTAGCCTCTTTATAATGGAGGAGAAAGGGCTCATTGGTTTCTCTTCCTGCATAATGTCTCCAGCCCCCATTACTGTTATTCTTCACCACCCACTCCAATAAATGTCTTTTGAATGAGGGGCATATGAAATCATGCTCTGTAAACTTTGGTCTTACCTAGAAAAAGATTGTGGGTGTAGTACAAATTTCAGTGACCATTTATTGTTGGGTCCCTCCCGCTACACTACAAAACACATGAATATAAACTAAAGCCCTGGAAGAAGAAAGTTTCAGTTTTGACAAGTGTTACCAAGCAGGGTAAAATGCTGACCCATCTAGCCAGTAGTTGTACTTATTTAGACCTCTTAAGGAGATTCTGGGCATCACATTGAGAGATGCTTGCCAGGGACAGGCCTGTCATGTTTTCCCTTTAAAAATACCTCTGATGGAGGTCCATGGAAAAAGCTGTACTTCCTGGTGTGGAGCAAAGCCTCTTACAGCAAGAAGCAAGATCCAGCTGAATGAAGGAAGTGCGCCTCCTACAAGCCAAATGTTTTATGTTCCTGCTGGCCGCAGGCTTAAGTAATAGTTATGTGACCAGAAGGTCATGGGCTTATAGAGCGCATTTTGCGAGACCAGCATCTCTGCAGCATCCTTGACCAAGTGTGTGTGTATGTATGTATATATATATATATATATATATATATATATATATATATATATATATATATATATATATATATATATATATTCACTGAAAAAACCATAGGTTTCACACATGTTATAGTTAGCGGAAATTTTACTGATAAAAAACCAATGAAATTCCCCCGTTATAGTTAGTGCAGGCAACTATAACTCACGCGACCGCAATCCTCTGCTGATGCTAATACTGTATTTAGACACTTATTTGCCCATGTCTTCTTCCATACATTTTTAGCTATACATATATTACAAATATTTTTTTTTCATAAAGACACATATGTCATCAGCAGAAGATTGCGGTCGCGTGAGTTATAGTTGCCTGCACTAACTATAACGGGGGAATTTCATTGGTTTTTTTATCAGTAAAATGTCCAGCTAACTATAACATGTGTGAAACCTATGGTTTTTTCAGTGAATTTGCAAGGTTTTTTAAATGCTAATTCCTAACTATAACGTGTGTGAAACCTATGGTTTTTTCAGTGAATTTGTACGGTTTTTTAAATGCTAAGTTACTTTACGCCATTCGTGGCGTGCGCGCCCACTTAACGCAGTTCGTTCCGTGCGCGCACGGTGCGCTACCGCGCGTCCACTTTACGCAGTTAGTGCCGTGCACGCACGGTGGGCACGCGGTGCGATGACAAAGCAAGAAAGCACGTCAACAAATCTGTTTCTGCTTTCCTCCGTGACTATGGTATGGGTGCCATTTACCACAACAACTTGCGTTATGACATGCAAGACATTTATAGAGGAGATGGTGTGCACTTCAATGATGAAGGGAACAGAGTCTTCCTCTTGAACCTTAGACTCTGCATCGGTACTTACTTGTAGGTACCACTAAAAAATCATTTCATAAACACAACGGCTCTTTTTAGAGCCCCCTAATATCTAAACACTTAAATCTGATTTTCATTTTTTTTTTTTTTTTCTACCGTACGCTTACCGTAAGCTTACCGTACGCGTACCCCGTGATTTTTTTTAAAATCAATAAATGTTTTCTTTGTACTTTACAGTCCTTCTTTGACCCCCTCACAAATGTAAGGGGGTCTGTAACTCTCCTCATTGCCCCCTTTTCTTGTTTTCACTCTTTTTTTTCTGAGTGAAATACACAAAATGGCGGCCGCCGCTTCCTGGTTTCGGCCGATTCGAATGTTTACTAAGATCTAAGAGCCAATCAGAATCGCGCTCGCGCACGCCACCGTACGCTTACGGTAAGCGGGCTCAGATATATATATTGATTTAAAGGCTATTTTCTCAGAATCTACTGAACAGATTTACACCAAACCTACAAAAGGCACTTCCTTGACCTAGGGACTACCTCTCTGCCAAATTTCGAGTAATTCTGTTCAGCCGTTCGGGCTGTAGCTCGTTCTAAAGGTCCTATAGAAAAATGCATGGGGAAAACGCGTTTTGGGACCCCCCTTTTATCTCAGCCCCCGCTTGACGGATCCCCCCGAGACTTTCAGGGTAGGAGCGGAGCGTAGCGCCCCACCTATTTTGAGAAATTCGCGAGGATTCATCGACCGGCGCCAAAGTTATTCAAAATAGAATGTTGAGGTTTTCCTATGGAAAAGGGGTCCTAACTATAACTACCTACTGGCGACCGCCAGTAGGTAATATATATATATATATATATATATATCTGAAAGAACCATAGGTTTCAGGGGCGTTATAGTTAGCTGGACATTTCCCTCGTACAAAACCCTAGAAATTCCCCTGTTATAGTTAGTTCAGCTAACTATAACTTGCGCCCCCGCAATGCACTGCTGATGACATCACTGATATCACTGATGACATCACAAATTACATCACTGATGACGTCATCCAGTGAGTGTTTTTGTAAATTTTAAATATGTTTTATATATATTTATTAATATGAAAAACCTATGGAAGAATGAGTGGGTGTATAAGTGTGTGAATAGATTTCGTAGGTGCGGGACTGACTCTATGTGAGTCATTAAACGTATCTTACTGCAGACTAGTGACTAAACAGTGAATATCTGTATCTGTCTGTCGGTGTATAAGCGGCTGCATGGTTTTGTGAATAGCTATGAGTGTCTCTATGGGTTATTGATTGGTTGTCTGAGTATCTGTATGGGTGCCTGAGTGTTTGTGTGGGTGGGGTGTGTGTGACTCTATGCATAGATGTGTGAGTGGGTGATTCTATGCGTGCATGGTTTTAAGAGTGCATCTGTGATGGACTGTATGGTTGGGTGAGTGTATGTATGGGTGTGTTAAGGATTGAATGTATGTCTCAGTGGTACATGTGTGACTGACTACATATGTGAAAGGCAGTATATATGTGTAAGAGTATATAAGTGGGTATATGTGAGTGATTGTGAGACTGGCTGTATGGATGAGTGTGTGCATGTATCAATGATTGTATAAGAGCGTAACAATGTGGTACTATTTTTATGAGTAAGTGAACTTGTGTGTGTATAATTGCATAGGTGAGTAAATGGGAGTGTGAATAATTATTTGCATGACTAGGTGTGAGAGTTCCTCTATGGATGATTGGTGGTGTGTGAGTGTCTATGTAGGTGTATAAATGCATATGATAGTCCTGTACTGAGGGACTGCAAGTATGAGTGAGTGTACAGGTGAGTGAGTGGATGTGTGTGTAGATCTAAGTCAATGAGTGGGTATTTAGTTATTGGTATTGGAGTATCTATGGTTTTGAGAATGGACGTCTGAAATTTTGATTGAGTTTATCAAAGTGTGGGAGAAGATGCTCTAATTTATCACATGGATGATGTCATTTGAGATGTCGTCAGTGATCTCACTGACCATGTCATGAATGATGTAATATGTGACGTCATCAGCAGTGCATTGCGGGGGCGCGAGTTATAGTTAGCTGAACTAACTATAACGGGGGAATGTCTAGGGTTTTGTACGAGGGAAATGTCCAGCTAACTAGAACGCCCCTGAAACGTATGGTTTTTTTCAGTGAATTTCAAAGGTTTTGTAAATGACCATTTTTAATGTATGTATTGTTGTACTGATTTTTTTTTTTATACTGACTTACTACATTTTTTTAACTATTTTTAGTTTTTTTTTTTTTTTTTTTAATTCCATTATACAAAATATACTTTCTCAGAATGAATTACTTTAGTTTAAATACTTGGCAAATAGGCAACAGACTTAAGTACAGTAGTTACAGTTGTTGCAATGGGCAACACAATTTCAAACACAAAGCAACATTGAGCTCAATGTGAATTTCTTGTTAAATGCAATTAGTTACTTTATGGATTACTTTTCTAACCACAGGACTGGATCCTAGATTCAGTCCTTGGACATCTCCTGTAAACAGTTAAGTAAAAGCGCTTTGGTTACAGTAGTAATTTTTACGGAATATTATTGTATTTTAAAAGTTGACACTTAGAAACTTTTTCCCATAGAATCACCAATATTATCCTATGGTAGAAAATTCACTTAGCAGGTAAGTAGTGTTATCGTTACTTTTTCTTACTCGGTGGTGGATCCTGGATCCAGCATTGGCCAACCTCCTGTAAACAGTTGAAAGAATGTGTTTAAGTCATACAGACTATTTTTTAGGAATATTTTTAGTTTGTGAAAATAGACACTTAGAAACTTTTCTGGTGAAAACCACACAATGGATTCCTATGGAAGGTAATACAAGTTACTAGTAAGTACGCTTAGAATTACTTTTCAGGGTCTGTGCTGGGCTAAAAGATGCAGCACTGGGTTCTCTCCTGATTACAGGTGAGTAAATCGGAATTCGTAGTTCGGCTGATTTTAGAGGCATATTTGTACAATTGTGAAGGAAGGGGGAGGGGCCTGAGGTGACGTGTGTGCAATCACACCCTTTGGCGCGTTTTAAATAGGGTAATTAATTCCTCTTCAATCCTGAGGTCCCCTGGGCGCCAACGAGCCCACCAGGTACCTCCAGTATGCGCCAGGGAGCTGCATTGCAGAGAGGCCACACCCCTTTTTACAACACTCTGCAACACAGCTCTGTGGCGCTTACTGGGGGTATCTGGTGGGCTAGTTGTCCCCTAGGGGAACTCTGGATTGAAGAGGAATGAATTCCCCAACTTAAAACGTGCCACAGGGCGTGTTTGCACAGTATCACCTCCGGCCCTGCCCGCTACCTTCACCACTGTGCAAACGCGCCCCGTGGCGCGTTTTAAGTTGGGAGATTAAGTCCCCTTGAATCCTGAGGTCCCCTGGCGGCCAACTAGCCCACCAGGTACCTCCAGTAAGCGCCAGGGAGCTGCAATGCAGAGAGGTGTAAAAAGGGGCATGGCCTCATTACACCTCTCTGCAACGCAGCCCCCTGGCACATACTGGAGGTTCCCGGTGGGTTAGTTGGCCCTCAGGGACCCCCAGTATTGAAGGGGAATTCGTTCCCCCCTCTGAAACGCCCCAGGGGGCGCGTTTGCAGAGTTATGAAAGGAGGGGCGTGGCCTCCTTCCGATCCTGTTTTTAAAAAAAATAACCCGATCCTGTTTTAAAAAAATATCTTTTTAAGAAGGGGGGGGGGCTGTGTAGCCCCCCCTTCTTATTTTTTTGGCCCTGGGGACCCCAGCCCCCAGGGCCTGCCCCCAATTTGTAAATTATTTATAAAAAAAAAATAATAATCGGGAACGTGGGCCGCGTGGCCCCCCTCCCAAGGCCATAATTTGCCCCGGGGACCCCATCCCCCGGGGCATGGCCTTTCTTTTAATGTTTTGTTTTTGGAGGGGGGCGGCCTTGGCTCCCCCACCCCCCCATGTGTCCCCAGGAACCCCATCCTCCGGGGCTGTTTTCTTATTTTTTTAATTTTTAGGAGGGGGGGGGGGGCACGTGGCCCCCCTCCCGGGCCACTACTGGCCCCGGGGACCCCATCCCCGGGGCCTGGCCATCTCGTTGGGGACCGTGGGGGGGTCCCAATGCCCCCCCCCCCACGGTCCCAGCCGGCTCCCCGCTTCCTGTGGGAGCCGGCATTGCTTTTCCACATGTTCGTTTTTGCTTCATTGAAGCGAGAGCAGGTTTCCCTGCTCTCGCTTCAATGAAGTAAAGCAGTTTACAATGGCAGGGTGGGAGCCGCGAGGCTCCTGCCCTGCGATTTAAAACAAAAACATTTTTGGGGGGGTCCTTGTGGGATCCCCTGAGCAGGCCTAGGGGGTCAGGGTGTTTCTACCCTGCCCCTTGTCGCGTTTTCTGCCTTTTTTTCGGTTTTCTTGTGCCTCGGTTCTACCGAGACACAAGATGGCTGCCAACACTTCCTGATTCAGAGTGTTGGCAGCCAATTAGCATTCAGCTCGTGCTCGGGAGGGTTTGGGAAGGGTGCGGGGAGGGTGCGCGGATCCTCCCCGGCCATAGATATCACTAACTTTTTCCCCCTAATTTTCTCAGGAACTACTGAACGGATTTACACCATTTAAGCAAAAGGCACAAGTTTGAAATGAGGACTACCTCTTTGCCAAATTTGGTGTAATTCTGTTCAGCAGTTCGGACTGTAGCTGCGACAACAGATCCTGAAAACTCGTTTTGGGACCCCCCGTTTTTCCTCTGAACCCTGCTTGACGAATCACCACGGAACTTTCATGGTAGGAGCGGAGCAGAGCTGGCCAAAAGTTTGGAAAATTTCACGAAGATTCGTCAATTGGCGCCAGACTTATTGGGAATAGAATGTTGCGGATTTCCTATGGAAAATAGGTCCTAACTAGAACTATCTACTGGTGACCGCCAGCAGAATATATGTGTGTGTGTGTGTGTGTGTGTGTGTGTGTGTGTGTATATATATATATATATTTTGTGTATATATATATTCATTTAAAAAACCATAGGTTTCACACAAGTTATAGTTAGCTGTACATTTCACTCGTAAAAAAACAATGAAATTCCACGTTATAGTTAGATCAGGTAACTATAACTTGCGCGCCCACAATAAACTGCTGATGACGTCACATATTACATCACTTATGACATGGTCAGTGACATCACTCATGACATCAATGATGACATCTGAAATGACACATTGTGCATTGCGGTCGCGCAAGTTATAGTTACCTGATCTAACTATAACGTGGAATTTCATTGGTTTTTTACGAGTGAAATGTACAGCTAACTATAACGTGTGTGAAACCTATGGTTTTTTCAGTGAATTTGTACGGTTTTGTAAATGCTAAGTTATGTATTTATTTTTTATTTTTTTCTGGTTTTTCACTGTGCGCACACCCTGCGCGCTCGGTGCGCTTCGCACACCGAGCACCCACGTTATGCCGTGCGCGCCTCGCCTTTTTTTACACAGTAACATTTGTTATTTTCTCCCTTGTGGGTCCTTTAATTTATTTTAATAAATGTGATTGTTACTTCTTTATTTTTTTTTTTTTGCCGCGCGCGTACGGTAAGCTTACCGTACGCGCACTCCGCGATTTTTAAAAAAAAATTATTAAATGTATTTTCCGTACTTTTGGGTCCTTCTTGGACCCCCTGACACACACTAGGGGGTCTGCAACTCTCTTCGTTGCCCCCTTTTTCACGTTCCCCACCTTTGTTTCTCAGTGCGAGAGACAGAAAATGGCGGCCGACACTTCCTGATTTCGACCGATTCGAATGTTTACAGTCCTGTAACCGCCAATCAGAATTGAGCTCGCGCACGGAGCGCGCTTACAGAGATATATATATATATATATATATATATATATATATATATATATATATATATATATATATATATATATTGATTTAAATGCTATTTTCTCAGGACCTACTGAACAGATTTACACCAGACCTACAAAAGGCACATCCTTGACCTGAGGACTACCTCTCTGCCAAATTTCAAGTAATTCTGTTCAGCCGTTCGGGCTGTAGCTCGGACTAAAGGTCCTATGGAAAAATGCATGGGGAAAACTCGTTTTGGGACCCCCCTTTTTTCTCAGCCCCCGCTTGACGAATCCCCCCCCCCCCTAGACTTTCAGGGTAGGAGCGTAGCGTAGCGCCCCATTAGTTTTGAAAATTTCGCGAGGATTCGTCGACCGGCGCCAAAGTTATTCCAAATAGAATGTTGCGGATTTCCTATGGAAACACGGTCCTAACTATAACTATCTACTGGCGACCGCCAGTAGATAATGTGTATATGTAGATATATATATATATTCACTGAAAAAACCATAGGTTTCACACATGTTATAGTTAGCGGAAATTTTACCGATAAAAAACCAATGAAATTCCCCCGTTATAGTTAGTGCAGGCAACTATAACTCACGCGACCGCAATCCTCTGCTGATGCTAATACTGTATTTAGACACTTATTTGCCCATGTCTTCTTCCATACATTTTTAGCTATACATATATTACAAATATTTTTTTTTCATAAAGACACATATGTCATCAGCAGAAGATTGCGGTCGCGTGAGTTATAGTTGCCTGCACTAACTATAACGGGGGAATTTCATTGGTTTTTTTATCAGTAAAATTTCCGCTAACTATAACATGTGTGAAACCTATGGTTTTTTCAGTGAATTTGTACGGTTTTTTAAATGCTAAGTTACTTTACGCCATTCGTGGCGTGCGCGCCCACTTTACGTAGTTAGTGCCGTGCACGCACGGTGGGCACGTGGTGCGCTACGCGCACCGCGTGCCCACGTTACGCTAGATGGGCCATGTACGCACGATGCGCTTCGCGCACCGTGCGCACATGGAGGACATATGATGCACTTCGTTTTGAAAGGTAATATTTTAATTTTTTCGTATATTTTATAAGCCATGCACAAATGGTGCCCTTCGGGCACCATTTGCACATGGGGTGGAGAGAGTGTGGATAATTTTTTTTTTTATTTTTTTTTTTAAATATTTTAGTTTCTCATCTCTAATAAGCCATGCACAATTGATGCCCAGCGGGCACCAATTGCACACGGGGTGGAGAGTGTGGATAATTTTTTAAATTTTTTTTTACCGTACGCGTACGGTAAGCGTAATCGGCGAAATTACCGAAAAAATAAAAATTCCGTTTTTGGCCTTGGGGGATCTTTGGGGACTCCCTCAACATGGCTGTGTGTGGGAGCTGTCTAAACAGCCCCTTTACATGTTTTTGGGCTTTATATTTTAGAAATCACTCAGTGCGAGAGAGAAAATGGCGGCCGCCGCTTCCTGGTTTCGGCCGATTCGAATGTTTACTAAGATCTAAGAGCCAATCAGAATCGCGCTCGCGCACGCCACCGTACGCGTACGGTAAGCGTACCGTAAGCTGGCTCAGATATATATATTGATTTAAAGGCTATTTTCTCAAAATCTACTGAACAGATTTACACCAAACCTACACAAGGCATTTCCTTGACCTGAGGACTACCTCTCTGCCAAATTTCTAGTAATTCTGTTCAGCCGTTCGGGCTGTAGCCCTGTCTAAAGGTCCTATGGAAAAATGCATGGGAAAAACGCGTTTTGGGACCCCCCTTTTATCTCAGCCCCCGCTTGACGAATCCCCCCGAGACTTTCAGGGTAGGAGCGGAGCGTAGCGCCCCACCTATTTTGAAAAATTCGCGAGGATTCGTCGACCGGCGCCAAAGTTATTCAAAATAGAATGTTGCGGATTTCCTATGGAAACGTGGTCCTAACTATAACTACCTACTGGCGACCGCCAGTAGGTTATATATATAATACCGTGAAAAAGCTGTCAAGCGAAACGCGTTGGTGAGGCGCTACCTCGCCCATTAAATCCTTTTCAACAAAGATTCCTGCGTGTCCTGGATTTCTTTTGTAAAAGCAAAAGTCGGTGTGTGATACAAGGGGATGACGGAGCCCATCCAGGACCGCCACGCCTGAAGCGCCGGACTTCCGTGATTGTGCGTCTGGATATATATATATATATATATATATATATATATATATATATATATATATACTGAAAAAAACCATAGGTTTCACACATGTTATAGTTAGCTGGACATTTCACTCGTGAAAAACCATTGAAATTCCCCCGTTATAGTTAGTGCAGGCAACTATAACTCACGCGACCGCAATCCTCTGCTGATGACGTCAGATATTACATCACTGTATTTAGACACTTATTTACCCATGTCTTCTTCCATTAATTTTTAGCTATACATGTATTACAAATATTTTTTTTTCAGAAAGACACATATGTCATCAGTGATGTAATAACTGACGTCATCAGCCGAGGATTGCGGTCGCGTGAGTTATAGTTGCCTGCACTAACTATAACGGGGGAATTTCAATGGTTTTTCACGAGTGAAATGTCCAGTTAACTATAACATGTGTGAAACCTATGGTCTTTTAAGTGAATTTGCAAGGTTTTTTAAATACTAATTCCTACCTATAACGTGTGTGAAACCTATTTTTTTTTCAGTGAATTTGTACGTTTTTTTTAAATGCTGAGTTATATTTATATATTTATATATATATATATATATATATATTTTTTTTTTTTAAAAGGTTTTTCACCGTACGAGCACGGTGCGTTTTGTGCACCGTGCGTGCACTGTGGGTGCTCAGTGCGCTTCGCACGCCCACGTTACGCAGTTCGCGAAATTTTTCTGTTTCTACCGTATGCGCACGCTACGCGCACTCTGCGATTTTTTTGAAACCACATTAAAAGAAATTTTGGCCCTTGGGGGTCCTTCTGGGACCCCTTGACAAAGGCTAGGGGGTCAGGAATTGTCCACCCTGCCCCCTTTCCACGTTCTCCACCTTTGTTTTTCACCCCCTCAGACTGCGAGAGACAAAATGGCGGCCGACACTTCCTGGTTTTGACCGATTCGAATGTTTACTAAGATCTAACAACCAATCGGAATCGCGCACGGCAGCGTGCGTGTACGGTAAGTTTTACCGTACGCGCATGGTGCGAGCTTATAGATAGATATATGCTTTTACATGCTATTTTCTCAGGAAATACTGAACAGATTTACACCAGACCTGCAAAAGGCACATCCCTGACCTGAGGACTACCCCTCTGCCAAATTTCAAGTAATTCTGTTCAGCCGTTCGGGCTGTAGCTTGGACTAAAGGTCCTATGGAAAAATGCATGGGGGAAAACGCGTTTTGGGCCCCCCTCTTTTTCTCAGCCCCCGCTTGACTAATCCCCCCGAGACTTTCAGGGAAGGAGCGGAGCGCCCCACCTATTTTGAAAATTTCGCTAGGATTAGTCAATCTGCGCCAAAGTTATTCCAAATAGAATGTTGCAGATTTCCTATGGAAACACGATTCTAACTATAACTATCTACTGGCGACCGCCAGTAGATAATATATATATATATATAGATATATAGATAGATAGATAGATAGATAGATAGATAGATAGATAGAGATATATATATATATATATATATATATATATATATATATATATATATATATATATATATATATATATAGATATATATATACACACTTAAAAAAAACCATAGGTTTCACACATGTTATAGTTAGGTCGACATTTCACTCGTAAAAAAACAATGAAATTCCACCGTTATAGTTAGTTCAGATAACTATAACTCGCGTGCCTGCAATCCAGTGCTCATGACGTCACATATTACATCACTCATGACATCATCCTTGTGATAGTGGCGGTCCCTCGAGTTTTATAGTTATCTGAACTAACTATAACGGTGGAATTACATTATATATATATATATAATTACCTACTGGCGGTCGCCAGTAGGTAGTTATAGTTAGGACCCCTTTTCCATAGGAAATCCGCAACATTCTATTTTGAATAACTTTGGCGCCGGTCGATGAATCCTCGCGAATTTCTCAAAATAGGTGGGGCGCTACGCTCCGCTCCTACCCTGAAAGTCTCGGGGGGATTCGTCAAGCGGGGGCTGAGATAAAAGGGGGGTCCCAAAACACGTTTTTCCCATGCATTTTTCCATAGGACCTTTAGACAGAGCTACAGCCCGAACGGCTGAACAGAATTACTAGAAATTTGGCAGAGAGGTAGTCCCTATGTCAAGGAAGTGCCTTTTGTAGGTTTGGTGTAAATCTGTTCAGTAGATTCTGAGAAAATAGCCTTTAAATCTATATATATATATATCTGAGCCCGCTTACCGTACGCGTACGGTGGCGAGCGCGATTCTGATTGGCTCTTAGATCTTAGTAAACATTCGAATCGGCCGAAACCAGGAAGCGGCGTCCGCCATTTTGTCTCTCGCACTGAGTGTTATTTATCAAACATGATGCCCAAAAACATGTTACGGGGCTGTTTTGACAACTCCCTGCCACATAGTCATGTTGAGGGAGTCCCCAAACATCCCCCAAGAGCAAAAACGGTTTTATTTTTTTTTCGGCAATTTTGCCGAGTACGCTTACCGTACGCTTACCGTAAGCGTACGGTAAAAAATCGAAATAAAAAAAACACTATCCACACTTACCCCACCCCCTGTGCTTTTGGTGGCCGTAGCCCACCAAATGTACAGGGCTTATTACATCAGTAAAAAAACTGTATTTTGGCAACATGAAATTATAAAATCGAAATAAAAAAACACTATCCACATTGACCCCACCCCCTGTGCTTTTGGTGGCCGAAGGCCACCAAATGTACAGGGCTTATTAAAGTTGATAAAAACCGTGCACGGAACGCACTGCGTTAAGTGGGCGCGCACGCCTCGAATGGCGTAAAGTAACTTAGCATTTAAAAAACCGTACAAATTCACTGAACAAACCATAGGTTTCACACACGTTATAGTTAGGAATTAGCATTTAAAAAACCTTGCAAATTCACTGAAAACCATAGGTTTCACACATGTTATAGTTAGCGGAAATTTTACTGATAAAAAACCAATGAAATTGCCCCGTTATAGTTAGTGCTGGCAACTATAACTCACGCGACCGCAATCTTCTGCTGATGACATATGTGTCTTTATAAAAAAAAATATTTGTAATATATGTATAGCTAAAAATGTATGGAAGAAGACATGGGCAAATAAGTGTCTAAATACAGTATTAGCATCAGCAGAGGATTGCGGTCGCGTGAGTTATAGTTGCCAGCACTAACTATAACGGGGCAATTTCATTAGTTTTTTATCAGTAAAATTTCCGCTAACTATAACATGTGTGAAACCTATGGTTTTTTCAGTGAATATATATATATATTCTCTCTCTCTCTCTCCATTCTATATTATGTCATTGCTCTTTACAATCCATATTTGTCCATTCCATTCTGAGAGGGGTATGTGTTTTTAACCTTGATGCTAGAGACCTTCAAGTAGTGATGGAGAGCTACATCTGGTCACCCCGATTCAAGCACATTTGCAATTATCTTTATGGAAAATATAGAATTCTCTTTTGCTTGTTCTGAATAGGTTTGACGTCCCGGTTCACCTCAAACCCTAAATCCTTGTTGCTGCCACCCAAGTTTTGAGCCTGTGTGTCAAGTAGGTGTTCCTCATCCTGTAGGTGCCACTGCCAACAGAAAATCTTGGCTGAATCTAGTCCATTTCGAGGTAGAGGACCTTTTTAATATGGTACTGTCGGGATATGTAATTCTTATGCTGTGCAGCACCAGTATTCATATGTGCTGGTTTAACTACGAATGACCAGTTTGGACATCAGCCGGGCTGTCTCCGAATTGTATCTGACTTGTGAGTACTGACCCATGACGGATCACTTAACCAGTTGCAATACTTTATAAACTGGTCTGTTTGTACCATCTATCATCACTATTGATTTTAAGGCTATATACTGAGAACCTGGCCAACAGAACTTAAATACGCTAGCTGCCTAGCCTTGCACCCATGACCATTAAGAAATTAGGACTGATCATCATTATATCACAGCTGACTTAATAAAGTGTGGCTTTCTATCTTGTACCTCTGCCTCATTAACTGGTGTTAGTAGATTCGGAGCATAGTAGACCTGATAGTTCAAGAAGGCCTATTGTTTGTTTTTAATTTTCATGACTTAACATGTGCTATTTGAAAGCACTTTGGCCCACTCTTCATACACCAAGGTAACATGAGGTAGAGCAAGTGAGTGTTTGAAGATCAGCACCAAAGGCGTTAACTAGAAGACCATGGTTGGTCTGGAGAGGAAACTCATCTCTGAGTGCTGGGGCACGAGGAACTGATAAAGTTGTACTTGATGGAAGTGGTGTTGGAGTGAGTGGCAATAACTAGCAAGGGAGGGAATGGAATCTATAAGATGTGGTGCAGTTATGTTGCAGTGCTGCCAAGATATTGGGTGAGGAGCTTATTCCACATCACTTGGTCACTGCTTTGATGGTATCAGTCAGCCGTCAAAGGCTTGTTTGCTCTTCAGATATGGCACTATTCAGTTACTTCCATACCTAGTGCTTGCCAGCATTCTGTGTCCATTCTCTCTGTTGCAGACCACTGGCCTTCGGCCTATGTCTGGAAGTTTAGTTGGAGTTGAAGAGAAGCAGTCTTCTCTCTGGGGCTGTCCTCCACTGACACAAGGACGCATCTTCCCATCAGTAACTTCTCTAAGTTTCGATGAATTATGTGCCTCACTTTCTCAGTAGCCCATCATCTCTATCTCACTCTGTGCAGATGCCCTCCTCCCTTTCTTCTGAAAAGTAGTTTGCAGAACAGGCCGTTTCTCACATTTTCTGTCCACTCAAACCCAAAACACTGTTTTCCGTTCCATATTTAGCTCTGTATTTGTCCAAGTCCCATAAAACTTGTGATATCATTTGTGTTTCATATGCAGCGCAGTATTAAATGGAAAGTGACTGAATGGCATGTGTTGGTCATAGAAGTTAAAATAGAAAACCCTTGGTGGAGATGCTCACGCTGATGTGGCCAGATAGGCTGCCTGCCTTTGCCCTGGCATGGAAGGAGCTAGACCTTTGGATACCCAGGCAGGCACAACTGCTTCTCCTTCTAGTCGGTTACCAGCATATGGGAACCTTATATTTGGAACTCCACTATATCTATTACAGTTTCTTTCTTTGTTTTTGGTTGGTTGCAAGAGGGAAACCAATATTCTGAGTGCAGACTTAATCTGAGCTGTGCCATTAAATAAACACACTGCAAACGTAATTAGAGGTTTGTTTACCTCGTCCAGGGTGAAGGGGACTTGGCTCGTTTTATTTATTTTTAAGGTTTTATATAGCGGGAACCAGACCCTAGAGGGTATCGGAGCACTTTACATTTCCGATCGTTACATTACAGTTACATCCGTTACAAGAACATAGTAAGGTACAGTAAACAAGACAATGTTGCTGGAATTTGTAGGAGGGGAGGAAGGAGCCATAGCAAAAAGACGGCGAGGATCTGTGTCCAATGTCTGGCTGGGTAGGTGACGGTCGAGGGGGAAACCAGGGCCCATCTCCTCTTTAGCTGTCTAGCAGCTCCACAGGGCATTTGCCATGTTGCTCAGGTCTCAGCGATCAGGGAAAACTGTTTGATTTTGCACAGTTCTATATCGCGCAGGCTAGACACTGAGGTATCGGAGCGCTTTACCACAGGATCGTTACGTTACAAGTTACATCAGTTACAGGAGCATAGTAAGGTACAGTAAACAAAAGCAGAGTTGTGAGAACTCGTAAGAGGGAGCCGAAGAAGGAGCCAGAGCAGGGAGACAAAACTGTGCCCAATGTCTGGCTGGGTAGGTGACAGTCGAGGGGGATTCCAGGGCCATTCTCCTCTATAGCTGTCTAGCAGCTCCACTGGGCATCAGACATGTTGCTCACGTCTCAGTGTTCAGGAAAAGCAGTTTAGAGTAGAAGCATGGGCTACAGTTGCATAGTCAGGTCGCAGAAGAACATGTTCCCACTAGGGGCAGAGGTCAAAAGGAGCGGGGGGGGGGGGGGAAGGGGAGTAATCCAGAGAGGGAGTTGGGGCTGCCATTTAGGCTGCCGAGGGAGCGAAGGCAGAGGCTGCCGCCATTTTAAAGTCAGGCACGAAGTGTCCAGGCCTCTGAAGAACCCCGTGTAGGCCATGGTGTGCCCAAGACCTTCAGGGAGCACCCTCAATATCGGGGGGGGGGGGGGCAATGTGAGAGATGGCGAGTGAGGTGCTTCGAGTACCAGCCATTCCGGGAGCACACTCCTTAAGGGTGGCAACGTGAGATGGTGAGTGAGGTGCTTCATGTACCAGGCATTCAGGTAGCACATTCCTTAAGGGGGGCAACGTGAGAGATCGCGACAGCGGCAGGTTAAACAGGGCTCCCGGAGATAGTCTCCGCCGGCATACAAACAGCCCCCTTATGTTGGAGGCGACTGGAGCTGAGACGACCAGGTGTCGCCATTTCGTGGTGGCCATACCAGAAAGGTAGCTGACATGTATGGGAGCCGCGCATTACTGGGGGCTCAGACCTGCCGGGGCGCAGCGCGGTTCCTGGGTGCTGTGTAAGTAGTTCCACTCATCCAACCCAGGTGGTTGGTCTTTGATGCTATTTTTCCCAGCTTGGCGTTCCACTTTTGAGGTTGCTGTTGGCTGTGCGTGCCCTAGTTGTGACCTCTAGCAAAGCAACTGGCCATGCTAGCCTCCTGCTAGTGCCAGGGGCGTGTATATTAAGTGCTTTTTCCTGGTATAGTGCATCTGGTACAAGTCACCATGTTTAGGCTCCCAGTTCACACTGGGACTGCGGTCTTAACTATCTACAATGAAATGCATTGGCCTAGATACCTTTTGATACTGTTAACTGAACAATTGCCATGTAATCATATGTTATGTTTCTGCAGATTTGTCCTTTAGCCGGACAGGCTCCTTGTACTATGTCTTACCAAATCTTTTATTGTATTCGCCATTCTGTTGTTGCCTATGCTGACCCCCTATCTGTTTCAATTTGTTATGATGAAACTTAGAACCATGGCAGGGTTACACCCTCGCGCATATACAAGATCCTGTCAATAGTATGATGCTGAATTAGAGAAGTGCTCTAGGGAAACATCAAAGGGACAGCCACCTATGCCCCAAAATTTCTCCGTCACACAAGGTGAAGGGGAAAAACAAAAAAACAAAATAGACGTTCCCGAGCAAAAACAAGGCAATTAAGCCACTTAAACAGTAAATCTCAGTGTGAGTGACACGAATAATCCAGAGTCCAGTGAATCAAAGATAAGTGTATTCTTTATTTTCCTTAGTCTTCTTTGCTCGCATTAACAGCACCAAGATAAGAACAGTAGCCAACACGTGTTTCGTCTCGGGTAAGTTGCCCGGCGACTTCCTCAGGGCATAACAATAATCACATCCAAAAAATATGTTCATTAATCCACCACATCAATAATGTATTACAAGTAGGTCCATACAATTTTGAACGTCTGTGTACAGTAAATATATATCTCTTAAAACACTTTCTCAATCCCGATCACAAAATCAGATGAAAGGGGTAGGTCAATATATCCAAGGACCAACAAGACTGGGAAGGGAGAGTGCTCCGTTCGCCACCAGTATTCAAAGTACTTTGAATACTGGTGGCGAACGGAGCACTCTCCCTTCCCCGTCTTGTTGGTCCTTGGATATATTGACCTACCCCTTTCATCTGATTTTGTGATCGGGATTGAGAAAGTGTTTTAAGAGATATATATTTACTGTACACAGACGTTCAAAATTGTATGGACCTACTTGTAATACATTATTGATGTGGTGGATTAATGAACATATTTTTTGGATGTGATTATTGTTATGCCCTGAGGAAGTCGCCGGGCAACTTACCCGAGACGAAACACGTGTTGGCTACTGTTCTTATCTTGGTGCTGTTAATGCGAGCAAAGAAGGCTAAGGAAAATAAAGAAGAATACACTTATCTTTGATTCACTGGACTCTGGATTATTCGTGTCACTCACACTGAGATTTACTGTTTAAGTGGCTTAATTGCCTTGTTTTTGCTCGGGAACGTCTATTTTGTTTTTTTGTTTCAATTTGTTGACCTGCGTTTCAGCAAGTTCATAGCCTATACTCCCCTTTTTCACACGGGTATTAGATATTCTGTTTGCTAGAACACCTTTAAGCAGTAGATGCCTTTCAGCACCTGGCAGGTTTTTTAATATAGGGCCTACCTATGGATCATCTCCTTTTCATGGCTGTTTTTTTATGCGAATGAAAGGTGGGGCTTTTCTGGAAATTTTCTTTGATCTGGTAGGGTCTCTTGGATGCTGTAAGTGATGTCAACATCTCTCTTCATGTGTTAACTATTGTAAGATCCACTCATGCCCGTTTCAGCGTAAATGATTATACAAACAAACCAACCATAATAGATTTGAGCATTCTGCCCGCCCAGATGGGAGTGCTTCAACTGAGACTGTTTTTGTGACTAAAGCTTTTGCAGGCCGTAGACCTCTACCGTAGGTGACAGCCTATCGCCTGCAATGCACTTGAGAGCTTCTGACTATTCTTATTTGCAGAGCAGGGGCAATTCCTTCCTGCTTTCAAAAGTTTCTTTGGCAAAAAAGTCATATTTGTTTTCTTTTTGAGCATTCCAGTGATTATTGGTGTAAAATCTATTGTGGGCGTGAAACTTGCAGTTCAGATATGCTGCACTATTCTACAGTTAAAAGCATGGGATGGTATGCGGATGAAATAACCTGAGAAAGGTACAAGATTTGATACAATTCCTTTTGCTTATTGCCTCTTGATTTTTATCTCTCGTTCAGGTTTGACATCTACCGCAAGGTGCCGAAAGACCTGACACAGCCAACATACACTGGAGCTCTGAGTAAGTACAGTCCATTTCATGACTCTCCCAGTCCTCCTTATCCATGAAATTCTTGTGCCCTTTTCTACTCCTGGGGTGAAGAAAAATACTAGAGTTCTCTAACTTCTTCAAGCATGTGCTGTTTGCTCAGGTAGCTGGCTCAATATAAATCTTTTTAGGTCTGGTCTAGAGGCTGATTTTGCAGTTTTTCTAGCCTAATGTTTTCCGAATTGGGAATTTCAGCTGCTTCATAGTTCACAAAAAATTCACTAGAAAAAGACATACTTGTATGCATTCAAGCGTGCTCACAGTGAGGCCTTATCCATTAGTCTAGTGTCATTTTGCATTTTGCTTCTTCCCACTGCAGCATACAGCATGGGACAGTGGGTTAGCTCGCTTTATCAGTTGGCTCTCTTGCACCGATTGATGGCAATTTTGCCAGATCACATGTGCAGGCAGACTAACTAAATGTGGCCTATCAGGAAGGAGCAAATCCAGTGAAGTGCAAGGTGTTGGATGCTGGCTTCATGCAGTTGTTGGATAAAGAAGGGGTGGGAGACTATGCTTGAAGGCTGTGGAGAGATTCAGTAGGTGGCTGTCACCTCTGCCTCCACCTACAACATCCGGATGATCGTGGACAATGAGGCAGTCTCTGTACTGTGGTTGGGCCTGAATACCGGATTGAGTGGTGTTGAGGGGGTTGTTGGTCGGTTGCACACGTTTTATTAGCACAGCCTAGAGATTTTCAGAATCCACTGCGTGGCGGAGTTTCATTGTCAAAATAGTATTTTTTTAAATCTTTTGGACAGAGAATAACTCAGCTGATGGGGTAGTTGGATATACCCCCTGCAGGTTCACAAGATGAGTAATCACAAACCTCCTCTGGTATTGAGAAGGCCCACAGGGCCGGTAATGCTACCCATGTTTCAGTTGACCAGATTCCAGGACTTCCTTTTGTCTCGTGATGAGATTACCTCTGACCCGAAATTCCAAGTTTTATTAAAGTATTACCTTCTTTTGCTCTGAAAATTGATTTAGAACAGCACTTTACCCCATTTAGTTTAAGGTTAGTCACTTTGTCAGATTGTTTTGTCTGATATACGCAACTCACTTTAAGAGTGGCATGGTTTTTCAAACCTTGTCGACCTCCCTAGATCTAACAAAGATTTTCCTCATCTGAACCTACATTCTGTTTGAAAGAAACCTGCCTATATGAGTTGTATTGGCTTTGCCAATGTGTTTTTAGCCATGTTGTACAGCACCAGCTGAAGTGGAAAAAAATAAAAAGCCCTATGACCTGGTCAGTGTTAGGCCCAACATAACATATGTATTTCATTACTTTCAACAATGATGCACAGCAGCCGTTCTGCTGTACAGCATAGCTGAAAGTCATTGTAGCTCTTGCGTTTCATAGGCTAGGGCTATTTGGATTTGTCCGGGTTTTTTTTGTGATGGAAGGGGAGGGGCAAGCAAAATAGACCAGGATTGTTTGAGGGGGCAATCGATGCGGGACAGGGTGGGAGGCAGCAAGCAACAACGCAGCAGCACTCCACAGCCTAAGTAAGAGAGGGGGAGAGAGAGAACCAACACTGAGTGGGAGGGGGCAAGCAATACTAGAGACAGCTGGAAAGGGCTAGGAACATGTTGGACAGCGGGAGGAGAGTGATGGGGAGCAAGATGACAGACTGGGGGAGGGGCTAGCAACACAAGGAACAGTGGTAAGGGAGCTGTCCTCTATTTTTGGGCACTGTCTAGCAGTACTCTTGACCAGGCAGTAGCTGCAAGGTTAATCAATAAAGACAAAAAAGTTCCCCCTAATTTAATTTCAGGTCTAAGGAAGGGGAAAGAAACCAACAAAAACTGAAGGAAAACCTCTAGCTGACCTATATTTCTTTTAAGTATAGCCAATGGCTTAAAAGCTCCCCACAAAAAAAGATGTACTTTTTTATAATGAAATACATATAGAAATAACAGTAGCTTTTAAATAGCTGTAGTTTATTTTTTATTTTTTTACATACGTTATTTTTCATTTTCAAGAACAATAACAATTCATTTATAAACATAGGAAATTCTCAAATAACATCATAAGATAATGATTTTCATTACACACTTAGCAAAAATAAAGTCAAAGAACGAATCAAACACTATTACTACTGTACCCCAGCACACTCTTGCATAACCACAACATACTCTGTCCATATCTTGCCACTCATTCCACCTAGCAGACACAATGTGAAGTAAAATTACAATTTAACAAAAACCATGAGGGTCCGGCAGTGAAAGAAGATAAGCAGATTTTTTTTTTTTTATTTATAAAATGAAAATCATTTCATAAATGCATTTCTTCCATTAAGACAGTGCATCTGAATCACTGTATAGTTTTGTTATATGCGTTCCTCACAATTTTCTAATTATATCTTTACTGAGCGGATCCCCAGAAGGAGATGGTCGACGTACGTTTCAGTGGAACATACATTCTTTTTGCCACCTTCATCAGATAATTGTACTGAAATGTTAAAATCTAGGAGCAGGGGTATCTGAAAAAACGAATGTTAGAGCCTAAATGTAGCTTTTATCATCCAAGGATAGTCAATGAGAGTTGCATACTCCTCTTCTCAATTATTCAAAAGTTAGAAGAAGATGCGCTGAGCGGGCCAAACTGGTTCATCAAAATGCAGATTTAAGTCCGTCAATCATGGGGCGTTAGCCTCTCGAGGTTAAATGAACGTGCAAAGTTTTGTAATCCAAGACTTCGTAGAGATGCTTGTGCTGATATTATCCGAAATCTATGTCCGTCTCGCGTATGTCTGGTCACGACATGGAGTACACCGCTTCCATTATCAGCCATTGGCTATACTTAAAAGAAATATAGGTCAGCTAGAGGTTTTCCTTCAGTTCAGTAGCTGCAAGGTTATTCATCTGTCGGATTGTTGAACCAATCAATGTGATAGAAAAGATTTTCCCCACTAAGAAGACACAGTTGCAGGGATGCATAACTATTACATACTACAGGGGCTTATAGTATGGATTATGTTGCAAATACGAAGTCAGTGGCGTTTTTTTTTATGTCAACTGCTTAAGAGATGAAGCCCATAGACCTGATTATCTTCACATCCAAATGTGCGTGGACACTGTTAGGCAGTATCTATGAGACTCTCCACTTCAACAGCTTTTATTTGCGTGTCTTCTTTGCAACATTAAGCACAAATGTTTACTCCACTGAAATTTTGGTACGCAGAGCAAAGTAATAATCAAATTCATGGAGCTTGCTTCTTGCAACAGTGAGCTGCCCTGCCACACAGAAAGCACGCGTAGATTGGAGGTTAACTCGCCAAGGGGTAAGTATTATTACCTCTATAGGCAGGTAATCTAGCATTAACTGTGCAAAAAAATAATTGAGGAAGGAAAATACCAAGTATGAGGAAGCAGTCTCCAACCCACAACAACCGGGGAAAATAGGGAATAGTAAATGTGGACAGTCGGACAAGAGAGGAGGATTTGTCCGTGAAGTCCCACCTTGTTGCATTACTGGAGAAGTAAGCAAACACAATTTATTTATATTTTTTTTACTTGGTTTTTTTTTTGTCATTTATAAGCAAACACTCTCTTTGTGAAGGGTTGTTAGCATGTTCGGAAGTTGTTGTGGAACCAAAAGATCCAGATTTAAAAACACAAATGGATTTACCTACTTTAACACTTTTTTTAACCAATATTTGCACACTGATTTTAAAACACTGTATGGAATCTCTGCTATTACAAATCTAAAGAACTTAAATTTGTATTGTAAAAATTTGTGATTGAAGGAAAGTATCTGTTCAGTGAAACTTGCCAGCATACGAGTAGATCTGATAGAGACATCTAGCCGCAGATTCCTTAACTTAGAATATCCCCAGGCATCAGACTGGATTCGGAAAACGTTCCACAGCAGCACCTCTGCGTGCCGGGGGGCGGTGCCGCATGGCTACGCCCTGACGTCGTCCACGAACGTGACTTAAGGGGAACCATATATGCCACTCCCGGCGCGCTGACGTCCGCTTCTAATCCGCGTCCCAACGCGGATCCTGGAAAACCAGCGGTTCCTTTGCCTGTTTTTTGGGCCTTCTCGACGCCTTCAGCGTCCCAGAACAGTGTGCGATGCCTTGGGCTTTAAGGCGTGTGAGACCTGTGCGCGCCAGATGTCTGTCACGGACCCGCACGCCATCTGTATGTGGTGCCTCGGAGTGCACCACGACGCCAAAGAGTGCGACGCCTGTCAACAGATGAAACCCAAGTCCTTGAGGGAGCGTCTTATGAAATTGCACGGCTGTCCGGACTGGCACCTTCACGGCGCCGTTCTCCCTCTCTGGATCGGGCCCGTTCCCGAGGTCGTTCCCGCGGACGTCGTTCTGAGGCGGGTAAGCACAAGCTTAAGTCACGGAGGTCTTCCTCCCGTACGCGCGACGCTGGGCCCGTTCCTCTCACTCCTTGTCAGGCAAGGGCGTCCGGCAGTTGTCTCCTCCATACCCTCCCTTCCCAGGAGGTGGAGCGACGCGGACCCAAATGAAGGTTTATTTAAAGGCACTCCACTCTTTCTTTGGGTCACCCCCTCTCCCTGGTGTGCCTTCGGGTCCCAAAGAGGTGGAAGGCACTCATGTCGGGTCCTCGCCGGCAGATTCCTTCCTCTGTGCCGGCTATGTGCATTGACTCCAGTTCCAGAGTCGATACGACTCCGAGACACGGCCCAGGGGGCCATTCCAGTCGCCCACCCACCCAGTCACCGCATAGCCCTGCACGGCTTCCTACGCTGACGTCTGAGGTGGCGCCGGGCTCGACACCCTGTCTACGTCTTTCCTCCCCGCATATTGCTGTGGGATCGCCATCGGACGGTGCCCAGGCCGAGTCGCCTCTGGAGGTAGTCTATGCCGATACGACTCCCACTCTGCATTGGTCGACGCGAACGCCTACATCTCCTTTGCAAGAGATTGACGTTCCTTTGTACTCGCCGGGTCCGAGGTCGTTTCGGTGCCCCATGGTGCAGGTACCTAGTGTTGCGTGGCCTTCAGACCAGCCTCCGCCTCCTCCACTTCTACCGTCTAGTGGACAGGTTAGTCTCCAACCATCTCCTACCGACGGTTTATTGTCGCCTCCCAGAATGGCGACTGAGGCTAGTGCTGCCTGCGCACGGGCTATTCACAGGGTGGCAGCTATTCTTCGATTTCAGCCCCCGGTGGTTTCCCTGCCTTCTGATGGATCTTCTCCACATGGAGCCTATTGAGGTGGAGCCTTTGCTACCCCTTGGGGGATCTTTATTTGACATCCAGGCTTGGCACATGGACGAGGCCCTCCTCTGGTGACCCTGTTGATCGGACCATTGCAGCATAAGGAAAATAACGGTCGAGCTATTGAAAAAATAAGGGTCCTACACTAAAAGTTGAGAAACGTTCGAGCATCCTGAAAAGACTCCACATATAATTGCACCACAATGCAATTAGGAGCATGAAAGTGGGTTAGTAAGACCGCTCAGCACGCTGACCACCTGCACAGACTCAGGCATGGATCCCTTTTAAGTAGAGCAGTGTTTTCAGACTGTCCTTGGATAATAAAACTTATTGCACATCTTATTATGTATTATCATACAGAGAATACCTGAGAGAGTACAGAGTAAGGACTGCTACAAAGCGGAAAGTGAGCAAGCAACAATGTGACCGGGCGCCTCAGCTTAAGTAAAATAAAAAACAAAGTATGTAGAAAAATAGGCGCTGGCCGCGTCATATTGGCTATTTATTATTCTTTTTTGGTTTGTTTTGTTATTGTGGGTGGGCTAACAGAGGACAGGAGAGAGCAAGACAACATGATGGACAGCAGGAGGGAGGCGGCAAGATGGACAGGGGAAGGTGGACAGAAGCAACACAATGGACAATGGTAGGAGGGGGCAAGCAACACGACGGACAGCAGGAGGAAATTAGGTGGGCCGGGAGAAGCATTACAATGCAGGAGAGGGTTGGAGGGATGGGAGCAGCAACACATTTCTGGAAGGGGTGGAAGGGATGAGGCAACAGCATTAACATTGGAGGGGTTCGAAAGCAATGACAACTGGGTAAGCAACAACAATGGTTCAAGCAACCAAGAAAGGCAAGCAACTAAATGGGGGGGAAAAGTACCTGAAAAAGAAAGTGTGAGCAGTGGAAAGGGCAAGCAGTGGACCAAGGAAGCAGTACGTGGGCCAAGCTTTGAGAGAGTCAAACGCAGGAGGAGAAAATGAAGCTGGCATGCACAGACCAACGAGAAGCAAGGAAATGAGTGGTGATGAAGACAATCAGTGGTCCTAGGCATGTGTTGTCATTTATTGTGCTTCAACAAAAACTCCGGTTGGACCAGCTCGCACTAGAGGAGCGCACGCTTCGGCTCTGCTGGATCCGTAGTCAAACGAACAGGCTTCGTGGTCCCATATGCCCCGGAAATTCCTTTGGACATGTGTACGGCTCTCCCACATGGCGGAGACTGGTCGGCGTTGGCGGGCTGGGAGGAATGTGGGGCTCACATGCTTGGGGATCTATACAGAGACGGGGGTTTTGTTGCCATTCCAGGAATTGCAGAGGGATTTTGATTTGCCGAGGGGGGGATTATCTTCACTCTGCCTTGGTGTCCGGGATTCGGAAACATTGGAAGATGGGGCTGTCGGAACCCTCAACGTCCTTGGGATGTCAGTACGTCGTTATGGCGGCGGGCACCTTTAAGGCCATTACCTGTCTCTATAGGCGGCTGTCCACGGAAGGGCTCGCGCCCCTGGCTGCCCTGCGGGAGAAATGGGAGGGGGACCTTGGTAGGCCTATTCCAGAGACGGCGTGGTCGCAGCTGTTGCGGCGCACCTGGAAGGGCACACGCAATGCTAGGTTTCAACTGGTCCAATTTTACACTCTTCACAGAGCCTACTTAACTCCGGCGAAGATTTCGCGGTATTTCGGAGGCTCTCCATCAATGTGTTCTCGGTGCAATGCGGAGGGGGCTGACTTTGGGCATATCTTCTGGTCCTGTCCAGGGCGGGGCTCTTACTGGGCAGATGTGGTGGCGTGTTTGAATCAAGTGACTGAGCGTGAGCTAGCAGTGGACATGGGATCGTGCCTTTTACTTTAGTTTCCGCACACCCCCGTACAAAAATTACGAGCAAATTTTATGATTTGGGGCTGATGATGGCAAAAAGGGAGCTTACCATGCATTGGAAGGCAAGGGCAGGACCGAGCTTAAGGAGGTGGAAGGCGAGTTTCCTGGTTTGGGCAGGGAATGAAGGGACGCTTCGTCTACAACTGGCCAGGCGTGCTTCTAATGACAAGGCGCTAGACGCTGCTAGGGTGTGGGGAGCCTTGGTGGAGGAGCTTCGTTGCCCGGGGGAGCAGGATGAGGAAGGTGGGGATCATACACGCATGGCCCGAACTATGGGAACTGAGGCGGGGCCACCTGGGACCGCTGGGGAGTCTGCTCAGGATGAGGCCACTTGAATACTTTCCGCGAGAAATCGGCATTTGTACAATATCTTAAGATGTGCCGAGCGGTCGGGCCGCAGGAGTGATGTGCATATGAGTGGCAGCATGCAGCCTTTGGTCCTTTCGAGAGCATCACTGGGGCTCATCCCATAATTTTTGAGTTCGGCTCTCTTGATCCTTGGGGCACTATGTCTCACCGGGAGGGGGTCTGCTGCGGGCACACTGACAAGGGGGGGGTGGGGGTAGAGAGGGGGGCGGAGTGGGGGTGTTGGGGAAGAAAATGCTGCGGAACTAACTTCTCCTGCACTGTCCTGAGTTGCCTAGCTCTCTTGCACGAGGCTATTGTATGTAACGTTGATTTAATTCTGCGATGGTTGGGGAAAAATCAATAAAAATTCTTTTAAAAAATGAAGACAATCCGTGGTAAACAAAGGGTGCGTCCTAACCATCCTGTAAGCTAACAAAATGTCTTACAAGCGAGAGCGCATGCAACTTCTCTGAGACCTAAAAATGAGTACCTATTAAGTTTATTCTCACCGAGATGAAAGTAAAGGTGTTGAGCTCGGAAAGTTTTGTAATAAGGCAGATATCTGGAGACAATATAACTATAATATTTTAGACCGCCATCAGTGAACCATTTTTTAACCACCTCCGTGTACAGCTAATGTAACAAGACCATATGTAAGCAACTGCTTTAGTAAAAATATGTGACAAGAATGTTTGTATCTTTATAACGAGTTAACCTGGTCCAAGCCCTCCATGTGTACAGGTAAAATTGCTACCATCCAGTATGAGGATTTGTCCAGGTTTGCACACTTTGTTCAAGTGGAGAACAAGGATTAGCAGTCCGGTCTTCGGCTTTCCCATACAGCAGCTTCAACATTGGGCTGCATGGTCTTTTTACGCATTTAATGCCAGCACGCTTGACTGCTAAGACACTGCCCACTACCTTCCAGTTCAAACACATGTAAACCTGCCAACACCCCATTCTCTCAAACACACTCCTTCATCCACCCACACAACACTCCACACTTGAACGCATACTCCTTAATATCTAACCACTCATCAAACAAGCAACAGAGATCTGAGACCTACTGCACAACAATGCCCCCGACCTAATTTTACTCATGCAAACTTGGCTCTACCCTGCATCTGCACCTGACATCACTAAAGCAATCCCCTGGGCCCGTCCCCTTATCCGGCTTCAAGATTCCCAGGCAAGGCAGTCTTCCCAAGCCTGGATAAGGAATTGCCATCACCCACAAGTATCCCATCAGCTAAACCACATCCATGGACTTAACCATCATCCAACCTGGAACACCTGTTGTTCAAGCGCCATATCGCAGCCGGCTTTACTCTAAGCAGCACTCCCATCTACAGACCACTGGGACCCTACACCAACTTCACTGGCACCACCACAGACGTTTGTCTCATTACTTCCCCTGATATTAGGAATTACACCCTACTCTGAGACTTTAACTTTCACATAGAGGACCACACTTACCCCAACTTAAAAGCACTAATCGAAGACCTTGCAAGCCTGGCCCTTACCCAGGACCACCGGAAAAATGCGATTGTGTGGAGGCTATATTTTTTTGGAAGAATTGTAGGTTTGCCACGTAATTCTCCATATGCTGCATAATCTGCAGATTTTAATAAAAGAAATGTCTTGCTCAAGCAGTTCAAAAGTTACCTAATGCAGCGACACATGTTGCTGCTCAGTGGAAGGCCCTTTGCAAAGTTAGATTGGCAACATTTCTATTGGTATTGCCTTATTTGGCGGTTAAACTGGTACTAATGAGTTGCAACCAATGCCTAAACCATGTTAACAACAACAAACATGACACTAATGAAGTAATGCTATCACAAAATGTGCCATGTTGCGCCACATTATTGCCTTTTCTTGTCACATTATTTACTCAACCCTGCGGCATAATTTGACCCTCCCCTGCCACATAGTTCCAGTGTCCATGCTCTTTCCCACAGAGTAAAAGGACCTACTCAAGTTGCCGGACACCATCTGAACCCTATTTTCACCATCCTCAACCACATTCGGGTCGGCCAGACCACACCCTTGTCACGGGCAGTACCCCTGCCCAACGCACACGCATCACAGCCAGACCAGCATGGTGAAACTGGAGCAGCATAACTGACCAGGACTGGAACACTGCTCTTAACACCCATTGAACCAATAACCGCAACAGCCTCCCCAAAGCGATCAAGCATTTCAACTATGGGATCCCATCCTGCGCCAACTTCCTGGCTCCCTCAAATGCAACAGGATCCAGACCCCACGCCAGTTGGTACATGGAGGATCTCAGACTCCTGAAATGCCACAGCAAACAACTTGAGGTATGAACCACGACAATGCAGACTAGCACTTTCAAATCCACCCTAAGATGCTACCAGAAAATGATCCGGACTACTAAACACACCCCTCTAGCAGTCCCTATCGATGCTAGTACCAACAGAAGCAAAAATGTTCACCATAGGGAAAGATTTCCCCTCACAAGCGGCTGCCTCAAACTTTCATCCCCTCGTAGGACCTTTGCAACAATCTCTCAATTGTTCAGCAATAAAATCTCTGCCATTTACAGCAACTTCAACCCGCAAGCGAACCCGACAGACCTCTTCAAACATTTCCCAATCTGATCTAAAGAGCCAATGCTAACCACATTGCCTGTCATCGCATAAGAAACCTCTGCAACCATGGAGCCATTCACTCCATCCCCCTACCACGCCTTCTCCAGAGAACTGCAGCCCGTCGGTGCAATGCTCACACCCATTCTGAATGCCTCCACTTCTTCGACGCACTTCCCAGATGCTTGGAAACACGCAACCGTCCTCCCTTAGCTAAAGAACCCTCTGCAGAGTCTTCAATATTTGCCAACTACAGACTAATCTCCCTGCTACCATTCCCAACCAGGGTCTTCGTGAAAATTATCAGCAGACACCTCAACCACCACAAACTTCTCCTGTCTGGTCTCTGGCCCAACCACAGCATGGAAACTGCCATCACTGCCACAGATGACATGTGCATTTCTCTGCAGAGAGGAGACACAGCAGCCCTCCTCCTCCTTGACCTCTCCTTATCCAGCACCTACATGACATCTGAATCAAAGGATATGCACTTTGATTGATCTGTTCATTCCTAACTGGATTGAAACAGTGTGTAAGTCTGGCACTCTGCACTTCAGACACCCACAACCTCATCTGTGGAATTCCGTATTGGATCCTCCCTGAGCCTGACCATCTTAAATGCATACATGATCCCTCTAGCCAGCATCATCCTTTCTCACAACATCCATGTTCTTTCATACGCTGATGACACGGAACTTCTTCTCTCCCTCACATACAAGACACCTAATTCCTAGATCAAGTTTAGGACTGGAATCATCCAGTGAATGAAGACCAACTGTCTAAAGCTGAACACCAACATAACTGAAATTATGATCTTTGGGATGCTAAACACAGACAGGCGAGTTATTTTCAACCCAATCGAAGTGCTGTGCGAAGTGAGCTCGCCATGTGATCTGCGGCAGAACTATCCCCTGACGAAGGGCTCGTCAGCCAGAAATGTATCGGGATGGAGGAAGGGATTGATGATTGTATCCAATAGTATGATCAGATTTGCACATCACTGCCGAAATCAAGCGATATGATTAACTTAACTTGAAAATGGCCGATAACTAATAAATATCGCCTAATCACACACATTTTCTGTCTTATTTTTGTTGAATACAGAACATCCCCAGGATCATGGGGCCCTTGCAGTGCTAGGGGGGACGACCCTATCATGGGACGCTACATTGTGATGGAATGCCACACTCTTTGATCAGAGAGTGAAACCCCTTGAGCACGCGACCAATTGAATACGAGGAGAACTATAGAGAAAAAGTTATGCGTGTTCGCCCTTTTACCTATTTCATCTTTGGGAAGAGCAAATCGCTGTGGGACTCCACCATGTGGGCAACAGGGCTTGAACTGACAACCACTCCCACCACCACCGCACAGAACCTCTGGACCATCGACAGCAGACTTGGCATGACTGCCCAAATCGGTGCCATCACTGCCTCATGCTCCCATGCCCTGAAAATGCTGAGGAAAATTTTCAAATTGCTCCAACTCAGCACCCAGAAAACCATAATGTACATCTTAGTCACAAGCAACTTGGACTACGGAAACACCCTCTATGCTGGGATCCATAAAATACTCACCAGAAAGGCTGCAGACTGCATAACGCAGTGGCCATAATCGCCCTCAACCTCCCATGCCGCACTCTCCTCATGCCACACCTGAAGGAGCTCCACTGGCTCCCCATTCACAAATGAGCCCAATTCAAACTCCCCACCCACACTTTCAGGGCACTACATAACATTGGCCCAGCATACCTCATCAATCTCAACTGCTTACACAAACCTTCTAAAGCAAAAACCAAAGGAAATGATGGACGGAGTGTTGAACATTGCAAGCACTCCCCCCCAGTCAACTGATCTGGGTTTGATCCATCACCGTTTTTTAGCCCACTCTGCCACCCCAGTTCAGACATGGCCATATGCAAATCAGTCTGACCCTGTGCCTCATGGGAACAGTCCAGCCCGAACTGCCAAGCCATGTCTTCCCTGGACCGGAAACAAGCTTCCTAGACCGGATCCTGGCATTTCAGCCGTCTTCAGCCAGGCTTGCTTGAATCCAGTGGCAAAGTGAGCAAGGGACTCACGTCTGAGCATACCCTGCCAACTTATGGCGAACAAAGCAAAAACCAAAGGAAATGATGGACGGAGTGTTGAACATTGCAAGCACTCACCCCCAGTCAACTGATCTGGGTTTAATCCATCACCGTTCTTTAGCCCACTCTGCCACCCCAGTTCCAGACACTGCGGATCTTCTGGACTTCTTCTTGCACACATCCCACGCATGCAGGAAACCAGATCCAGCAGCCGGCCTTCTACATCTCTCCTTAAGTGTGGAACAACCTCCTCCTACACACAAGAGCCTCCTCCTCACTTCTTGAATTGCAGAAGAAGCTGAAGATCTGGCTTTTCAATTCGTCCCACTAGTCTCGGTGTGGCTAGATTCTCGTTTTCTCAGTGCCAGGTTACCCTCCTGGATGATAGTGTGCTCTACAAATCTGCATAACGTAAAATACTGATCTGCCACAGGAGCGCTTCCCTATCAGACCCTGTACCTTCTGTCTTGTAGGTGCTCAAACCGCCTCTATAGTATTTTACCAGACATTTGGGATTGAAACTCTATGATCTAGACATGTCTTGGCACAAGGTCCACCGACTGTAACAGACCCATCTCTGGTAATTTTAGAGACTCACCTGTGCCAAGAAATCCAAATGCAACACAAGGCCAGTAGTGACAAACAAGTGTTTGACATGGAATTAATAGTAAACCAATACTCTAAGAGTGTGTGCAATTATGAAAAGTATACATATTTCAGCCCTGCTGCACAGTAATGGAGCTGTATTTCAAATTAAAGCAGTGCAGATACCCTGTATGTTAAAATACCGGACCATTTAAAGTACTGGGCCAAACCAGTGAAATAATTTAGCAGTCCAAATCCTAAGGCAAGACAGTTGTGCACTACTCTGAGCATGATTATAGCGTTTGGTCTCATTACTGAAGGCGCCATCAGGGCTACAAGAATCAGCTGGCTATTGGCAAGGTATGGGCCTTAAAGTCTCTCCGCACCCCAAGTCCAGAGTGCATCTGGGAGTACCTCAGGAGCGCAAATGGCTCAACTAGTCCATTGAGGCATTTGCCTTTTCTGTCTGTAGGCCCTCAGCCTGAAAAGTTTTTTTTTGTTTGTTTTTTTGTTGTTTTTACCCTGCATACTGAATAACACAGGCCTATTTGAAGCATAGGCTCAAGTCCGTATTTTATGCTACATTATGTAGAACTAAATTGTTTCAGATTAGGTTTATGTCTCTATCTGAACTTTTTTTTTTTTTTTTTTTGCACATTGACCTTTCTCATTTTAGTATATTTCCTCTTTCTAGACAATGATCCATCACAAAATATGCTTCACCCACATTCACCTCTGAATAACTTTCAGTTATCAAGCCCAGTAACCTCTGGGGGAGCTAGTAAGCTAAGGGAATCTTGACCATTTTTGCAAGCAGTAGGGTGTTATGTTTGATATTGGTTAGAATCTAGAGTGGAATCCAGCCAGTCAGAAACTGGATTGTGACCACTAACTTTTATCACATGCACTGTAGATTAAATTATCAGTATCCAGGAGGAACTGCCTTGAAAATGTGCGTGGAGAACGCCCACTGCCCTTTGGATGGGGAGGCAGTAGTGGTGCTCAATGTTATGATCAGGGCGGTGCTCCCATTATCAACAGTACTTATTATTCTAGTCCTGTTAATTATGGTGTAGAATAGAATGGTTGGACCGCTAAAGAGGTCCTGCCTAACCGAGGTATATGGGGTGGTGTGAGATGGGCAAAGAATGCTGCAGGCGAAAAAGGCCTGCTGAGGTACATTTGGGGACATTAATGAGGTACTCCAACAATTTGGTTCCATTTTATAGAATTAACTTTATTTTTTTTTTTTTTTTTTTTATCAAAGCGATGTATTATGTTGGCAATAACGGTCCAAAATTGGGGTCACAGCAAATGCCACCTTGCCAGTCACGCAGTCCCCGGTGGTGGTACCTGTTTGCTAATGTGCTGCCGTGCCCGGTAATGTGCCTCCTAATTGGGTATGAAATGTTGTATATGAGCAGTGTCATGAGAGCTCAAGAACGTAAACTAAAAAAAATGTTTTTATAGAGGAATATCGCAATGGGTTGGACACAGATGAGCGGTATTCCAGTGATTAGGAATAATTTGAGCGAAAGCTGTAAATAGTTGTTAGTATCCGTGTTTTTGTGTGCACGCCTCATTGGGTGTCAGGGCTGACGTGAAAACAAACTGCACCTCTACAACTGGACTGACCCTTTGACCAATTGCATTTCCTTCGCTCTATAATTAGGTGTTCATCGCCCCTAGGACATTCTTGCAGGAAGCTGCGCCAGTGAGATAGCTTCTAGGAACAAATTGGTACTTCCGCAGTGGCGCCAGGTAGTTTAGTGACGCCACATCCTCTGATGCCCTCTCGGAGTATTGTTCCACTGAGTCAGTGTGACGCTGCGTCCTTGAGTCACGGAAGTAACCGCAGAGCGTCGAAAGGGTTGACAAATATGTTTAAAATCAGGTGCCTTCAGGGCATGAGACTTGTCCGTCTGGCTCAATGTAGTGGGTCGAGGGCAGAGGCGCAACTAGAGCCACATTTGGGGGGGGGGGGGCTGAATCTTTTAAGCCATAGGCAGGGTGGAGCTGCAGGGGCTCTTGGAAGGGGTGAAACAGCGAGGCCTCATTAACATGCGAATGGTCTTTTAAAGACCAGTGAAGTGCTCGGGTGCGGCTGTGTGTGCGCCGGGAAGCTGTCACATCCCGGGCGCCACACACGACGGGGGGGGGGGGGGGGGTGCTTAAGCCCTTTGAGTCCAATGGGTGTTGCGCGCCTGGTCGAGGGCATCATTGATTCTCTTTTGCATATATACGCACACCCACTACATACAAAGAAACCAATGCGACTGTTGCAATACCTACCCTGGATCCTGGTTACCGCGTGCAGTCGAGTTTTGTGGGCAAGCAACTTCCAAGGAAGGCAGCCATAAAATATATACTCACTATCTAACACACGCACACTCCTGCACCGAGCCTGCCACTGCATGTTTTGCCATTTTGGAACGCTTTGTCCTGGCAGTACACCGAAGGGTACGTATGGTAGGACTTGGGTCGTAAATCACACCGGACCAATCACGGGTGTAGTTTTTTAGGTCTCGCCTGACCCAGCGCATGCGCTGGTCTGGCGAGACATTTTGTGAGGGCTCCAAAAAGTGCTACCAGGCCAGCCTAGAGCTACAGTGCATGTGCGCGTCGCGCTTTACCGCGATTACTTTAACTTTCGCGGTGGCACGGCCCGCTTTGATGTTCTCCGATAGGCTTCAATAGATTGCAGCAGTTAAACCAAGCATTTGCTTAGCCAATAGGTCTCGCTTTTGGGACCTTATAAGTGTTTAGTTATGCAACTGCTGCATGGCTAAACACTTCTAAGGTCCCAAAGGCGAGACCTATTGGCTATGCCAATGCTTGTTACATACTGCCTCTGGGAAGAGGAGCCAACCACGTTTATTGATAGCTAGACAGCAGGGGCGAACCCATAAAATACCCAGCTCCCCCCCCCCCCCCCCCCCACCTCACCTCCCCTCGGCATAGTGGTGCCTGCAAAGTCCTGTTCAGTCCCAAGACAACAATAGTGTTAACAAGCATTGGCAAAACCAATAGGTCTCTTCTGTGCAATATGTTTTTGCTGTGTGGTACACCAGCGTGTCTGCTGTTCATCTTGGCTAAAGATGAATGGGGTAAAGGAGAGTGCCGCGAAGTGTTGTAAATTGGCGTGGAGTGGTGTAGAGTTGAATGGCGTGGTGTGACACGGAGTGGCATAGAGGGTGTTGCATAGAGTGGAGTAAATTGTCATAGAGTATAAGAGTATGGAATGGTGTAGTGCTGTTGAGTGGGGTAGAGTAGTTTCGTAAAATAGAGTGGAGTAAAGTGGCATAAAGGGAGTAGCGCTGTGTGGTGGCATAGAGTAGACTGGAGTACAGTTTAATAGAGTAGAGCATCATAGTGGACTATCGTAGAGGAGTAGAGTGGGCTAGAGTGAAGTGGCATAAAGTACAGTGGTGTAGACTGCATTGGCGTAGAGTGCAGTGACGTTGAGTGAAGTGATTCAGGCTAGAGTGGAATGATGCAGGGTAGAGTGCAGAGGTGTAGAGTAGAATGGTGTGGAGTGCAGTGCTATAAAGTGCAGTAGTGCAGAATAGATTAGTGGAATGCAGTGTGGCTTAGAGCTGCGGTGCAGAGTAGAATAGAGTGGCGGTGCAGAGTAGAATAGAGTGGCATAGATCGCAATGGTGTAGTGGCATAGCATGCAGTGGCAGTGTGCACTCTTGCAGAGGGCAGTAGAATAGAGTGAGTTGGAGTGCAGTGGCTCTACACTACAGGGTGTCCACCCACTTGAAAAAGAAAAACCGAACAGAAACAAAGAAGAATTGTACTATGGCGATACCCTTGGCCTGTAGATACAGTACCAAGCAACCGTTCACCTTACTTGTCTGTAAATCACTCTTTATTGAACTTGGTGCCAAGCATGGAAATTGGCAGAAGTAGGGGAAAATGTCCAAAGGTTAACTTCAGTCCTGACGTATGCGCTGAGGACTTCCTCTTCAAAGAATAAATACCCTTTTTATAATATTATTGGCAAATTAGCTGAAGTGTACAGACGCAGATTATTCATGTGAACTATCATTGCACAAGTCCACATGCACACCCAAGAAGAGCACCAGGGCTCTGAGAAATTGTGTTCTTGGTTGAGGGGGTGAAATCCCTCTCAAGCAACAACCACAATCCTTGTCGGGGTGAACCACAAAGTCACTAAATTAGCCTGTGTTTAACCCTGTGGCAGCTAGGTACAAAACCTGTCAGGCTTAACTTGGAGGCAACCTGTAAAGTATTTATGCAGCACTCAAGCGGTGAAAAAGTGAAAACACAACCCAAGAAAAATCCCACACCAATCTAGCAAAAATGTAAATTATAATATAGAAAATATAAAAACAACAAAAATCCAATTAGTAGAACTGTATATGTGCAATTTCAAAGTCTTAAGTAAATAAAGTGTCAAAAAGCACAAAGTGCCAACTGGGGTTATCTGGGTGCACTGGACCGGGATAGTCACAAGTTCAGGCTGTCTGCGGTAGTGTGAGCAGGTTACAGGACCAAGATTGGCCCGCTGGACAGTTTTCCTGTTTGTACTTTGACTGAATTGCGAGGTCCTGCATTGACCTGCGTTCTGTTGCGTGGGGTTCCAATGTGACCGCTGATCAGGATCTGCGATGCGATGTCCTACGTTGCGCTAGTCAGTGCCATTGACGCCACTGATCAGGAGCTGCGAGTTACTGTGATGTGAGTTTGTACCTCACGCTGCATAGGTTCTAAGGAAACCCACAGTTGGGCCAGGAGGAGTACACTGGTGCCAGCTGAGCCGAGGGTCCAGAATCTGGGGGAGGGCATCTCTTGAGGATCAGGACTCACTCCAGCAGAGGCCAGCAGCAGGGCACAGGAGGTCCAGTTGAGAAATGGGACCGGTCTCTGACCTCCTGTTCTGAGCTACAGGGACATAAGCTCCAATCAGCAAGCCCGTGGACTGTGGTGGCAGAGAGTCCAAGGAGGAGGTCCAGTCTTTCTTCCTCCGGCAGCATAGCAACAGGGCAGTCCTTCTTCTGAGTCTTCCACGGTTTGAGAAGTGATCTGAAGAGTTTGTTTAGGGGCCAATATTTATATCTGACGACAGCTTATTAGATGTCAAAAGGTAACCCAGTGCTAACCTATGGGAGAGGTAGACCTTTACAGTAGTAAAAAACTAAATTTGTGAGTTTTCACTACCAGGACAGGTAAAACTTCAAAGTTCATGTCCACCTTTTAAAATACAGTGCAACCTGCCCTATGGGCCATTCAGGGTCTACCCTAGGGGTGACTTGTATATATTAAAAGGAAGGGTTAGGCCTGGCAAAAGGTTTATTCCCCCCCCCCCCCCCCCCATATTGAAATGGCTGTTTAAAACTGCACACAGGCTGCAATGACAGGCCTGAGACATGTTTAAATTGCTACTTAAGTGGGTGGCACAACAAGTGCTGCAGGCCCACTAGTAGCATTTAATGTAATAGCCCTGACTACAGGTAGTACCATTTTACTCGGGATGTATAAGTAAATTAAATGTGCTGATTGGGTGTAAGCCAATTGGACCATGTTTCAAGGAGTGAGCACAAGTGCTCTGTGCACTTTACAGCTGCTAACCAGTGCTAGAGTCCTAAAAGCCAACCAAAACCAGTGCCGGAAACAGAAGTGTTGAAGGCAAAAATGTTGGGGGTGACTGCGCAGAAAGAGGAAAGTCCAACAGGCACAAATACTTATACTTATCTTCGCTGATTACCATGGAAAGTCTCTCAATGCGGAGGTAAACTGCTTGATTGGGGCCAAGCAGCTATTGACTTAAGCATAGCTCGCCAGCTTGAATCTAGATGGCTTCTCCTTCAGCTGCCAGCCAAAACAAATTAATTTGGATCCTGCCTCCACACAGACTACTTCTTTAAAGAAAAGCGAGAACTCCTGGTACTAGCAACACTCTGTCCGCCCTGAACACCTAATTGGCACACAGTAAAGGCATCCTATAGTCTGGCTCTTTTGATTCAGGCATGAAACCGTTCCACCACCAAAATTCAACATTGAAACAAATACATGGACTCCCAATCTATTGCTGGTTCATCTTAAAGATCAACTGTATCTCCTACAAGACCATTGGGAGCACAACACACATACAAGCCAGGACGTCACTAGATTGGAAATGAAGAATTGTAAGAAGGAAACAAAGTAGACGTTCATCTACACATCCAAGATCTGAAAAACATCCATTCAACTTCCTTCTCCGTTACAGGTATGTCGGAGCACTCTGTATGTTCAAATAATGCTCCCGCCTTAAACAATAAGAACCTGCATTTTACACTCCTTACTGAAAAACCGCCAAGTCATCCTGGATCACCAGCCCCACTGGTTGGCACGGTGTTGATCCAGAGTGTGGTACATTTTGTACATATGTCTTCACATGTAAACCTAGATGTTGGCAGGGTTACTAGTGGTAGGCATACATTATTCATCAAGGAAAGCGAACTGGTTTAGGCTTGGTGGGGCAGAGAGACCAAAAAGAGACCAACAGAGGCAGAAGGGGTAAAAAGTGAGAGCCAAAAGGAGAGCGTTCTTGACCGGCATTCTGTGGCATAATAACACCTAACCAGTGGAAGAAAAAGTCAATGCCCAGCAGCCATTTTTAAGAACATGCAATAGACTATTCATTAGATGGACAGTTTAACAAATATTGAAGGTGTCTAGTGCACAAAATGGTGTTTTCCCCGAACAAGTATCGCACTCCAAGCAAGGGTCTCCTCTTTACTAAATAAATAACGCTCTTGCAGGACGTCACTTTACTCTCGCACAACCGTAAAAAATATACATGTTTTCAAAACTCAATCTTTTTTTTTTTCTTTTTTGTTTTTTTTAACTAAGGAAAAAAATCTGAGTCCTTTTTGTCTTGTTGCCTTGTGCTTTAAAAGCTTATAGCCTGGTTTACTAGACTTAAACTCAAGGATTTCGTTGATGGCTGGTAGCCCCAGGCACTTTTTATTATTTTTATTTTTTTTATTTTTGTGGGGCGAGGGAATGTAGGCTTTGTAGTGACAACTTGTCGTCAGCCTCTTGTGTAGGGTCATCCTTCGGTGACAATGACGCATACCTGATAGCTGTACTTCCTGGTCGGTGACTCAGTCCCTGCTGCTATCTGAACAATATGTGGTTAGTAGCTTTGTCAACAAGATCTGTGCTGGTTCGGGTGGCAGTTGAGCTCCCCTGAGGTGACAGAAGAGACAGTTGAAGTATGACTTATGCTCACATGAGTGTGACGTTGCATATCAGGCAGTGGGGTGAGACTGCAAGTTTTCAGCTATAGTGTTTATGAAATAGAAACTCCGAGTGACCCTTTAGTGACTACTTTAAGCTGGTTTCAGCTTGTGCTTTTGATTTCAAATTTAGTTGGTGGGTGAGGTGTAAAGTAAAATAGTTGCTCCCCTCTTCTCCTCCACCTACCCGTGCCAATTGAAGTGACTTACAGCAGTTGGTTCTGAAAGCCATGTTCAGGTAATTTAAGCTTGCAAACTCTACAGAACAACCAAGAAAGACCGACCAGTGAGCAGCGAGGGCAGTATCCTGAGGCAGCCGCCTTTAGTCCCTCGAAGACATCGTAAGTTTCTGGTCTCCATTTTGTTTCTGGGGTCCATGAAAATGTGACATGGCATCAAATGTGGGTGTGTCCAACCCTGAGGAGGCTAGCATGTGACCCATAACGGTCATTGAGGCGGACCACACAGCCACAGACTCTTCTTTGGGAGACCCCATATAGTCTGCGACTAGTTACTTGAGGCGAATTTGGCAAGTGCTTCCTCTGGTCCACAGTTACGGGTTTCAGACAATTTCCAAGTTGAAAGAGCGGCAAGCCTCAAACTGGAGATTCTTAATACAGGAGTATTCCCACCCTCTGAAAACGTTTAAAGAATGCCTAAAGGAGGCGAGGTCTGAAGCATGCTTCTCTTCCAATGAGGGATAGGCACCAGTTATCCCCCTCGTGTGGATGAACTTTGAACAAAGATTGTGTTTGTCACTTTAGTATAAATCTATGCATTTATCTTTTAGTAGGTGCAAAGGTAACATTTTGATTGTTCCTCCACGAGGTTCGTTCAAAAGAGTGGTCACTGACTCAAAGGTCAAAAAGCAATGGGTCCTCCTTTTTAGGTCTCTCCTATCCGCGTGAATGTGCTGTTGCTGTGAGAGGTATTGTCAGGGCCACTGGAAATATGCTATTGTGCGGCGGATGAGATTTTCACATAATTGTAGGTTTGCCTCTTGCCACATTATCCATCCTCTGCCGCATAATCTGCAGATATTAACAGTGTTTCTAGTTCAAACGGTTCTAAAGTTCGAAAAAATGCTGCAGCTTGTTGCCACACAGTGGAAGACCATTTGCATAGCTGGACTGGTCACCTTTCTGTTGCTTATTTGTCTATTTAGGTATTAAACTGGTACTTTCGAGGAGCAACCATGCCCAAACAGTATTATCAAGTTTAAAAACGACGAAATAATGAAGCAATAATATTGCAAAATTTCACATTTTGCCACATAATTTGCCTTTTCTTGCTGTATAAGTTACTCAACCCTTCCGCCTCATTTGTCTCTCTCCTGCCGCATAGTTCAAATGGCCCTGGAAATTGTATAAATTAAAGGGGTTGGGGCCTGCCCATTACTTAGCATTTTCTGACCTGATTGTCATTCTTTTTAGGTGCCTCCTAATTGGCCATCATATGTCTATGGTCACTTAATTTTATTTTTCGGGAGGATGAACCAAGTAGCGATTGATTTAATTTGATTAGTATCCTTCGGCTGCTTGTGCTGTAATTCTGATTACGTATATTTTTTCTCCTTTTTCCCCTCCATTTTTCTGTCGGTATTTTCCACTTCTATGCTACCTTTTGGGTTGCCTTTTAAGATCCGTCCTACAGGTTTGTTTGATGTTGCCTTAATTTGTTTAAAAGTTCGGCGCTTCCTTTTATAGCACCAAACAAATGGCATGTAATATAAAAGCAGTCTGTGTAACTGTGTGTTTGTAGGCTGTCTCTTCTCTGCGCATACAAAATGTGTTGGTTTAAAGAATAGGCCACGTTACAAAGCATGCGTTTACTACGCATGCCATTACAACGTGGTCATTACAGTGACTGCGTTGTTACATCGCTTAACATTTCTACACAAGTCGTTATGACTTGCTGTAGGGGGGGTGCTGGATTTTGGAAGAGTATACTTTACTATTCCAACTCCAGTCTATGCTACCATAGGGAAGGTGTTGGATTTTAAATCCAACACCTTTTGCCCCCTACAGCAAGTTGTTGTAATGGTATGCGATGTAGCAACGCGGTTGTTGTAAATGACCGTGTTGTAATGGCATGCAATGTATCTCATGTATTGTAAACTGTTTCTCGGTTTAAAGCGTACACTAGTCTGAAAGTGAACTCTCATAGTATGTCTAGTCAAGCAGTCCAGTTACCCGCTTCAGGTCAGGCTGCTATTAAGCAACATAAACCTTTTGGATAAATCTGCCATTTCAAGCTAAAGCATGTGGCTTTTGAAAGTGCCTTCATTTTTGGCTGCACTGCAGATAATCATTTTGTTTATTAAAACCTGTGTCTTCAGTCTAGTATGAACTCCTTCTCTTTTCTCCACATAAAAATGATGCTTTTTTTTTTTAAGCACTTCAGTTTTGTGTAGCACATCAACTACTCCATTTCTCCTTAAATTATGTGTCCAAGTCCACATTCTCATATGTTTTCCACCGAAAGGGTTTTCTGGCACTTTATATTTATTTGCACTTGGCTGCAAGAGATGTAGCCACAGTCACAGCTATGCTACATACTACTCAAATGTACCCCACTCCATTGTACCTCAATGTACACCACTCCACTCCAGTTTACCCCACTACAGTCCAGTCTACCCCACACCACTCCAATTTACCATACTCCTCTCAATTCTACCCCAATCTAATCTTCCCCACCCCACTACATCCCATTCTACTCCAATCATCCCTACTTGACTCTGCCCACTCAACTCCACTACAGCCTACCACACTCCTGTCTATCCCTCTCCAGTATACCTCAATCTACCCCACCCTTTCCCTATATACCCCTTTCCAAACTAACCCACACCAATCTATCTCCACCCCATTCTACCCCACTCAATATACGCCACTCCAAACTACCCCATGCCACTCCAGTCTGCCACACTCCACCCTACCATATCTACCCCTCTTCACTCATATCTACCCCATTCTACTCCTGTCTACCTCAACCTACCCCAATCCACCCCACTCAACTCCACCCTACCCATGCCACCCCCACTCAACTCCACCGTGCTCCACCCCAATCTTTCACAGTCTACCACAATCTACCCCACTCCACTGTATTCCACTCCAATATACTGTACCCCCAACCCGCTCTATCTCAATCTACCCCACTCTTCCCTACCCCAGTCAACCCAACTCTACTCTACCCCAGTCTTGCCCAGTCCACTCCATCTAATTCATCCGCCTCCACTCCAGTCTACCTCACTCAACCCCACTCCATGCTGCTCCACCTCACACCTCTCCACAGTACTAAGCTTTAGCTATGCTGAACTGCAGCGACACTGGTGTACAACATGGCTAAAACACATTGCTGAAGCAAATAGCGCATGCAAGACCTTTTGACTTTACCAGTGCTTGTTATGGTTGAAGGATGTGGTGTGATACTGGCCTTTCAGCGAAATAGTGATGGGTTTTAGCACCTTGCTTAATTGAACGGGTATGCTTCATTAATAAGCCATATAATATTGTGTGTTTTGTGATGCTGTCATTGATTCCTTTTTAGACAACCAAACTTAAGACTGGAATACTTCTTATTAAAGGGTAAACCACTAGTTCGGAAGACCATGAAAACGTACAAATCTATCACGTAGTTTGAGAAACCAAGATGTTGGGTGCTCCATCCAAAGGTGGGAAGATGAGGGCCTAAATCCAAAAGATAAGATGCTGTGCGGTGGAGAAAGAATGCCATGAACCCACGAGAGGGAGCTGGGGAGAGGCAGGTAGATCAAAGGGGGTTAGATGCACCTGGGGATATGAGTGGCAAGGAATCTGCAAGGTGTAGTGTGGGAAGCCGGGTGGGGGGGGGGGGGGGGGGGAGAGGGCGTGTGGGAAAGGAGCTTGGACTATACTAGGGGTGAAGATGAATGGTTTGGATGCATAAATGTTGGGTATAAGTGGTTTGCACACCCTATGGGTGGCAGAGGAATTTAGAAGGGTGAGTGGGTGGCTTAGATATGAAAAGTGTGGGAGATCGGGCCTCGATTATGAAATGCTGTGTATCTAGCACTATAAATATACACAACAGTGATGGATCCAATGATTGATTCAGTCTCACCAACTGGTAATTACTCGGGCTGCACCCTAACCCATAGTTCTTTTGCGCACCGTCACCTCCGCTTGGACCCACGTTTCGGCAAATCAGTCTGAACCTGCTCCAATGGGAACAGTCCAGCCCGAACTGCCAAGCCAGGTCCTCCCTGAACCGGAACACAAGTAACCCAGGACCAGTTTAGCCCTAGTTGAGGAGCCCGTAACTAGGGCGAAACGGGTCCTTTTTTGCCTGTGTTCTAGCTCAGGGAGGACCCGGCTTGACCGTTCGGGCTGAACTGTTCCCATTGGAGCAGGGCCAAGACTGATTTGCCTATAGCTGGGTCCAAACTGAGGTTACATGGTGTGCAAATAACGATTGATTGGGTTGCGGCCCGAGTGATTACCAGTGACTGATATTAAGTCAATCATTCCATCCATCACTTTTGTATATTTATTGTGTTGCCCTAAGTGGGAGGGATATACCCAGACGTGAGTCCTGTTCACACTGAGTCACTGGAACCAAGTTGTGCCTGGCTGATGAGCCCATAACTGTGGCGAAACCAGCCCAGGGTCCAAGGCCGGACTGGGGATATTGGGCATGTCCCCAGGAGACTGGAAGGATGGGAGCCGCTTATGTAGTAGTGAAGCAGTTTTAAAAGCACCCCGTGTTCCTTGTAAATCCAATAGCTTTCAGGCAGCAATAAAAATGCCAAGATAACTTGGTGATTGTTGTTCCTGCTTGAGAGAGATTGAAGTTTTTTTCTGACTCATCTAAGGTAGCGCTGAGGGTAGTATGCCCGCTGCAAAGAGCGTGCGCTATGCAGATCACAGAACAGAATTGTATGAGCATAACTCAGTGTGGGGGGGGGGTACTGCTTTTGTCACAGAGATCCTTTTGTTACTGTGCAATTTATAAGTTACAATTGTAATCTAGATTAGATAGTCATGGTCCCCTGAGTCTTTCACTTTCCTAATTTTGATAAGGGTTTGTTGGGGTAGCAATTCATTCTTATTAGTAAAGTCAACCCTAAACACTGTGTTAAATTCTGAATCCTGACTGGGCTTCCCCAGACCCAGCAGTCTTTTTTTTTCTTTTGTCTACCAGTGTAAATGACGTGAATCCTACACCTGTAGTAACCTTTGTCATATGTAACATTATCTATACACTGATTTACACACATGATTCATTGTCTCTGTATGTGTGACGTAGAATGCTCAAATAACCTACACTGGTATGAGAGGCGCTTTAAAACAAATCAAATGTGAGAGAGGGGCTATGGAGAGATGAGGCCCAATAAAGATTGCCTTATACTGGTGCACTGTAAGGTCGTCCATTTTTTGTGTGCTTTAAAAACAAATACAACTGTATATATAATGAAAAAAGTGTTGTGGAATGCACCATTTCCCCCCCACATTTTGTGGGGGGGGGGGGGGAACCACCCCAACCCCTTGTAGTAGTCAGGCTCGCTCATTTTGCTCGCCGCGCTGTGCACTATATGGGGGCTGGTCTGAGAAAATGTGCGAGGGCTGCTTTGGGTTCAGTCCGGCCCTGCCTGGGCTCCTTGTGTTCCAGTTCATGAAGTACCCCTGGCAGCTTGAGCTGGACGGTTTCTATTGGAGCTGGGTCAAGACTGATTTGCATATAGCTAGGTCTAAACTGAGTATACTTTTTTGTATACTTTAGTGTGTATCTAGCACAAGCAGTGTATTTTGTCATGAAGCGTTATGTAGACTATCCTATTTTTTAATTCTGCGCTGAATTTGTTTGGTAAAAGCCTTTTCTCGAAGACTGAATGCTATGCATTGATTACACAGGACAGTTTAGTGCACTCTGTGCTCGTTCATTGTTCTGTGTTTGCAGATGGTACAGCCTTCCGTCAGATCCAGCCTATTGTTTTCTAGTCGCCGTGCAAGTAGTGGGTGCGGCTGCGAACATTAAAGATTGTAGGTGATGGATGACTTACTTGAAGTTTGCCTTGCTTCATAGGTGAAAAATGATGATAAATGACTTTGCTGTTTTGGGTGCTCACATGATCAAGTCAGCGCAAGCTTTTTCCATTTGAGGAAAAAAGTACATTGCAGTAGGAAACAGTAACCACAACTTGGGTTATGCCTTTTCCTCTACACAATTCACTTTTTGGCATTTTACAATGTGGTTTTTGACAACTAGATACTACCAACGTGCCAATTTCAGGTACTCTCTAGAAGAGTTCTAGGCTGCTACGTGTACAGAAACACCTGTATTTGTCCTCCAGTAAAGAGCTTTCTTCAACTCCAAATGGAGTGACTTCCTAAGTGTAACGTGTCTGGAGGTGCATCCTTTTTTTGTTGCCTGTAATGTGGTCTACTCGCCACCCCCACACTCCCCGTTTTAAATCTAAGCACACTCACCCCTTAAAGAGGCCATGTTGCCTTACCTTGGAGCAGGCTTCTCCAACGGGTAGCTCGTGAGCTACTGGTAGCTCTCCAGAAACCTGTAAGGAGCTCTCCTGTGTGCAGCACAGCCTAGTAAATTAGCCTTTGCTTGGCTGAACTCCTCAATGCATAATAGAGTTGAGACGGTGTATTCAAGGACCGACTTGTTGTTAATACCATAACCTTGGTGTCACTGGCATTGGGTTATGTATTATCCATGTACAGGCATTTGAAATTGACAAAACATTTTTACATTACTGCTAGAAACCATGCCTGATGCACTGAGGTGATCACTGCTAGTAATTGTGAATATGGTGGCCACTAATGTAATCTTGTGTGGAGTGGTCGCTATTACAACACTAATATTAGTAGCTCAGTATGATTTCCCTAATTTAAGTAGTTCTTGATGCAGAAAAGGTTGCAGACCCCTGCCCTGGACTGTCTTAAAAGACCTGTAATGCGGTCTCTGATGCCTGATCGAGGGCTACATGACCACAGTATCCGTGGGTCTCCACCGGAGGGCTAGCTTGTGGCCATGACCTCCCCTCCTTTCTCCCTGCGGAAGCCATCGCCTTATTTCTAACGTGGTTTTGACAAGTTTCATTTAGTTCTAAGTTTTTGTTATGATTTAGCCGTTTCTTCCTTTATATTGTGACCTTTCTTCGTTTTGTTACTTTCGCATTTTCGATGTATATTTTTCACTGCTCGACTCTTCCAAGTGGCTTGTGGAATTTGAATCGGAGTGGGGGAATGTTCCCCTAATAAAGTAGAAAAATTAGGAGACCAATTGGCTCCCTCCTTTCTTTGAGAGGGTGCCTTTTCTTATATACACGGGTCAGTACTTTTCCACTTTCGCATATATTTAAGTCTCTTTTTTGCGGGCACACCATTGTTCCTCACAGACTGACCAGTCACAATTGCACATAAAATAGTTATTTTTCTTCCTCTGCTTTTGAGCATTTATAGAATGTATACTCTCGCCTATTACTCGATTAATCTATCCGGTTTCATTTCTTAAGGAGTTGTCGCTCTGCTGTTGTGGCTGTTGCAATCATAGCTTCAGGAACTCGACACTATTTATTTTTTTTTTTTCCCCTAACTAAGATATGAGCACATTTCAGAGTCAAACAGCTCAGTTTTAGGTTCAGTTTCTAGACCGCGCATGCGCTGTTGTGAAGCTTAGTGTTGCTTCTCAACAGCAGCTCCGCGGGGCTTGGAGCCCGTCCATTGCTTACCATGAGTTGGCTTTCCTCATCAGTCTGCGTGCTTTCGATTTGTGTCCCAGCTTGTCAGTGTTGTCCTCTCTCACAGGGAGGATTTCCTCTTTATCATCTGTTTATTTGGCTACTGTCTGCGCTCGCTGTTGGGGATTTCTATGTGTGAGCATTCATGAGTGCATGTTCTTGCCTACTCTTTCCCTCGTTGCTTTTCCTTTCCGTTGTTTCATTTGCTACTGGCATTTAGAGTGCTCTGTATGCACACCAGTTTACATTTTTTTTTCCCCTTTTAACGCATGGGAAAACGAAGTGATTTGCCCAGAACCACATGGTGTTGCCCTGGGACTGATACCAGGTTCCCCGATCTAAAGTGTACTTCATAGTCCTTTAGGCCAAATCTCCTCCCGTGATATCTTTCATTTAGTTGAGCACACAATGCGTCCCAGGAAAAATTGCACTTAATGTCTTCATGGACCAAAGTCATCATTGACCTTTGATAGATTTTTGTAACTTATTTACTCAAGCTACTTGAGATGCTTTTTCCTACTGGTGAAAACGCCGAGGCAATCGGCCTCCTGTAATGCTCTCACTGAATAATGCATTGTTAGAAAAGGTTACTAGTATCATATGTCCGGACAGCGGAGCAAAACACGAGCTCGCTGGTGCTGCAAAGAATGAAACGAACTCTGGTGAAAAAAACAAAACTCTTTCACCTCGCAGCATAACCGCAGCCCCAAAAATAGCAAAGCGGCCGGTAGTTCACACTCCAAGCACTCCCCTTAATGAAAGTTGGCGAGGAGTAAATACCAGTGCAGAAACGTGTTTAAAATGTCTGTAGTTAATAGTGGTGCAAAGGCAATATACAGGCCATAATGGATAATTAAACAGAAAAAACACTCCTTCTGTCATCAGAAATGATACTTTAAGCACTGAAACCGAGGCCTACCATATTATCGAAATTTGGGGTAGAAAAAGGGCTGCATCAAACAATCTGCCCCTGGGAATGACTTTGGGAAGGCAAAACGATGCACCAGGAGAGAAGAAAATAAGTGCAAAATGTAGGTCCCGAAACTGACAGTGAAGTAAACCAAAGATTGTGTAGATTCTGGTTATTTCTTTAACAAGTGCACAACTTCTGTTGCAGTATGCAGGAGCACAGAGGGTATGGCAAAACTGTTTTCATATACAGTGGGGTTTAAAGTAAAAGAAAAAAAAAGCTTCTCAATCACAAATGTGGCATACGTATGGGAAAAGGCGTAGTCTATAGATACAAGTATAGGTGGCAAGGTGTATTCTCGCTCACCCCTTCCAAAACTAGTTAAGTAACCAGAATATAATATTCAGTTATTTCAAATTTCAGTTGTTTACGATGCACTATAAAGTGTGGTAAAAGTTCACTGTAAAAGAGTTTAAACACTTGAGTTCGAAGGGCAATTGACCTGATCACGTGCGTGCCCCCCCGATCCAGTGCCCCTTCACCCGTTCTACAATCATTACTAGCACGCGTTATGTCCCTGTATTACTCATGTAATTCCATACCCCGCAGATTCCGTTGCTACCATCTGCACTCATTCTGGGGTTTTATTTGTTTGATTACAATAGAGCAACATCCTTTGCCACTTTGCTTTGCACGATTTCTTTTAACAACTTTCCCCCTCCCCGCCAAACTAGCCCTAGGGCATTACAGCGCTCTACATGCACACCAGATTATATTACACCAGTCCTATTTTTGTATGCCTATTTTCCCAGGAGAACACCAAAAGCTGATTGGACGAGAGGCAGAGAAGATGCAACATGAACTGCAACATTGTTTTCAACTGTTTATAATCATGCGTGTTTCTAGAGTAGGTTACACTCAAACCTTTTTGCCTTTGCCCAGACCGCATTGCTGTTTGCAGTCGCTGTTGCTGCTGCACATTTACCCTGACTTAGTCCATGTTGCTCTGAGACTCTGAGTTTCTTGAACCTCTCTTTATGGGAAGTTATGCCTTGATCAATTATAGACTATTGAATGAATTTGAGCTTTATGCTTTATCTCTCACTCTCTCTCGAACTCTTTATGGGTTCTGACATCTTGTCACCCAATTCGTAGAAAATATATTCTTCCTTTATGGAGCACGCTTACTGCATATATTATCTCATATTAACAATTTTTTTTCAACTATTAATTTCTGTTAACCCCTTCAGTGCCACGCCCTTTCCCCCTCCTGTGCCGGGCGTTGCACTAGTGGGTGGGGTTCATGACGAGTCTCGTCATGGGCACAGCGCAACCGTGCTCCATGACGAGACTATCTCGTCATGGGCACTGAAGAGGTTAATGATTGAATATTGAAATTAATACAAATAAAACTCATGATTTTGAATAAAATACTTACTAAACTTGAAAAATATATACCCTTAAAACTTTCACTTAACTTTCCTTATTGACTGAACTTAAATAAAGATTGTGATAATATATTAAATGTAATGATTTGTTCCTGATCTTCTCTTAAAAAAAAAAAAAGGCCATGCGACCGGGAGAACAGTGGGTTAAGTATGTCCCGACAACATGACAATATTCCGCCAGGTAGGGGCATAACCAGAGATTATGAACTATACCTACATCTAATGTCATACAGAAGGGGCAGGTAGCATCAGTGTGATTAACGGATCAGTTAACCTTACTAAGAGTCAATTAAGTAGGATATAAAGTTGGATCATTTTGAAGCGTGCATTGCAGGTCAAGTAAGCGTTATGTAGGATATAAAGTTGGATCGATTTGAAGCGTGTGTTGCAAGAGACGAAGGGGGGATATAATAGCATGACCTGCCAGTCGCCGTCTGTACAGGTACGTCCAAGGTCTGTGTTCCAGTGACCGTGCAATGTAGTAATGGGTGATGATGCCATGTGTGAGTGCAGGGAGCGGTGACCCACTGAGTCTGATGTCTGCCTGTGCCCAATATGTGCAAGTATTGCATGACTAAACGTTGAGGTTCCTGCTGTATTTCACTCCATGCCCGGTTCTAGAGGGGGGGGGGGGGGGCGGGTGAGCCAGGCCCACCTAAACATGAGCCTGGCCCACCCAAACATGAGCCTGGCCCACCCAAACGTAAACCTTGGCCCTCGCAGTGAGGGTACAAAGGCCAATACAGAATGGCATCTTTAATTTGAAACGTTCCTCCTAACGTTGTTTTCCTTCATGTTCTGGGAGTTAAGTGATTGGGGATGGCTGTGAGAAAGAGCCCATGCCCAATCACGCAACTCCTTTTAGAAAGAGGAGCTGTGTCGTGCAGGAAAAATAGGGGTATGGAGAAGGGGAGAAATTCTTTATTTGGCACCGAGTAAATTTTGCCTTCTGTCCTGCTGTGTGGATATTTCCTTTTCTGTTCATTGCTGGATAAAATAAGTTTGTTTATTCCTATTCACCTTTCCTGGCCCCTGCCGCTGCTTATCAGATCAGGCTGTGACACAGTTTGACTAACAGAGTAGGTAAGAGAATGTGTTACTATTTGTGTTTATTTTTTAAATCTGCACAGGCCCCCCCCAAGGCACATACTTTGTGTATGCTTCATTTACATTTTTTTTTATCATTATGGCCATGGATGCAAGACAACAATAAAAATGTACAGATAACTGGTGATTAATGATCCTGCTGGAGAGCAATCCTTTGCCTGTTGGTAGTTTTGAAATGCAGATAAGCTGTATTTTATGTGGATAGCTCAGTGGGTTACTGCCTTTGTCACAGAGATTGTTGTGTAAAAAGAGTTTGGGCCGAAGTACATTTTTATTAGTAAAGCCAACCCCCAACCACTGTGGTATGCTTTAAATCCTGAGTTTGTGCTTCCCCAGCCCAAACCCTCTTAAAATATACTGCCCACCAGTATGGATGACATGTGATACCTACACTTTGTAATCCCCATTGGCTTATGTGGCATTCCCTATAGGCTGATTTACATACTTGTATGATTTATCGTCTCTGTATAATGTGTGCGTGGTGTAAAGTACTGAGACACCCTACACTGATATGAGCAGCGCTATACAACAAATGAAATGCATTTGAGAGAGGGGCTTCGGAGAGATAAAAGGCACTGTTGGAGGCTGGCAGTGAGGGGTCTGAGGAGGAGGTCATGGGGGGAGCTACGAAGAGATGAATGGCACTTTTGCAGGGTGGTATTAATGGTATCTGCGGAGAAGGAGGTCATTGGTGGGGCGCCAAAAATGACTTTCGCATTAGCGATAAAACAGGCCATGTCAAGGCCTTTCTGGTTTTATTGAATTAGCAGTCCGGTCATTAGGGCAACTGTGGAACATATTAAAGTGTGCGCTAATTACATTTACTGCTATAGTCAATGTTTTAAGTTTGAAGGTGATTTTACTAATTTTTTTGGGGGGAATAAGCCAAGCGGAGCTGGATGGTGGCTCATATGGGGCTGGGGCCCAAGGTCAGCTGTGTGATAAGGTGCACAGGAGAGGGATGGTAGAAAAGTAGATAATCAGGCCTGGAAGTACTTGTGTTGAATCCAGACCTGCTGGAATTTGAGGGTTTGCACTTGGGTCCAGACATGCTCTTACTTTCAAATATCATGTATCATGGTGACTGTTTGCAAGTAGATATGACGTAATCTAGGGCTTATAGGCTACCACAGGAAGCGACAAATTGGGCCCTTCGTGGTCCACTCAAATGCATCCTTGGCCCACCCCAAAAAAAAAATCCTGGAGCCGGGCCTGTTTCACTCCATGATTGAGTCAGAATATCCATGTTGGAGACACACAACAAGAACTGGCCCTTCTGGAGTTCAGTGCTAGCAATCAGCTCGTCTATAGACCGGACAGAGCCGTCGTTTTACAGGTCACCTACACTGTACAAGCCAGCCACTTGGCATGGTGTCCGCTCACTGAGGATAGTCGATCCTAAAAACTTGGCCATGCAGCATGCCAAGGAGGGATAATGTAGGGGCATATGGCGTGATTGACTGGGTGAGGAACCGTGTCCTGTGATAGCATCTGTGTGGGACATTAAGAGGAGGAATGATTGGTGGTGAAGCGTTGGCGAGTGGGTGAAATGGGTGTAATAAACGCTCCATGTCCTAGGAGGCAGTGTGGCAGTGTCGGCAAGGTTTGTGCCCACAAGCCAGCATGATAACCATTAGAGCCGTGAAGCCAGGTAGAGGTGTTCAAAATTGAGTCCACCACTGTCTATCGGAAGGCCAAGTTTAAATATTGCTATCCTGTGGAATGTTATGTCAAATGAGGTTGCCTATCATGCGTTCCAGGGAGCGGAAAAAGGCTGGTGTATGAAAAGGTAATTTATTTAAGCGAAAAAGAGGGTTTGGGGCAAAGCACAACCGCACCTATCCCTAGTAGAGTTTTATATAAATATGGTGCTAGTGACCGGAGATCCAAAACCCCTAAATCTCCTGAAGCTCAACGCTTCAAATAACCATAACACAATCCAATGGTCCAGCACCCAAAATACAATTCAAGTATTAAACATGTTATGACATAAGTAATTGTCAACAGATTATCTTCCATAAAAAGACATGGACTTTCAGCAGAGTTGGTTTTTTCTTCGATCCTTTATTCAGAAATTTCTTTCAAACATGTTAAAACAGACCATAGCCAACGCGTTTCATCCTCGCGGACTTCTTCAGGGCATTAGTTAGTGACTTTGTTTTTCTGTGGTCTGTGCTCTACCGTTTAAAATTGCAGAATTCTTTCTTTATGATCTTTTTGTGTACTCTTACGGTATCTGAGGGAGAGATATGGCGATTAGATGCTTCTCTGACGCCACGCGACTATGCCGGCAAACCGAAATTGACAAATACCTACTGATTGAGGGATGGCTGATATTGAATAACTTAACGAACTGGGAAAATAAAGAATACGAAGCATCTAATCGCCATATCTCTCCCTCAGATACCGTAAGAGTACACAAAAAGATCATAAAGAGAGAATTCTGCAATTTTAAACGGTAGAGCACAGACCACAGAAAAACAAAGTCACTAACTAATGCCCTGAAGAAGTCCGCGAGGATGAAACGCGTTGGCTATGGTCTGTTTTAACATGTTTGAAAGAAATTTCTGAATAAAGGATCGAAGAAAAAACCAACTCTGCTGAAAGTCCATGTCTTTTTATGGAAGATAATCTGTTGACAATTACTTATGTCATAACAATGTTTAATACTTGAATTGTATTTTGGGTGCTGGACCATTGGATTGTGTATGAAAAGGTGTTGAAGTAGTAAAGCAGCCGCTCTAGGGCCACCATTTCTTTTTTTTTTTTTTTTTTAGGCCACACGCCCTGCCACTGATTGCAATACGTTCACAGATTGCCTTCTGGCAATCCCTACTGCTAAGACCACGCAAACTAGGTTGCCCTCCAGCAGGTCTTCCGGTTTGTGATGTATACGAATCCCAGAGTAGCGAAATGTCGCAGTTTGCCTCTCGAGTGCTGTTCACCTTATATATGGGTTTTGGAGGGCATGTATTAAAGTTGAAGAGGCATGACTTGGTCTAGCTAACCAAGTCCAGAGATGGTTGTAACGTCCGTGATCCGGTTCGTGACAGTTGGTGGAATTGCCCTAATATCTCTGATGTAGAGGAGCATGCCGTCCTCATAGAGCAAGACCATGTGTATCATCTCCCAATGGGATCCTGCCTGTTTTGGTCCTGGGCACGCAGGTGGATGTGCCAGGTGTTCAAGTGTCAGAGCGAATAGAAGAGGGTATAATGGGCAACCCTGGCGAGTCCCTCTGTGTATAGCAAGAGGGATTGATATGTGGCAACCAATTTATACGCTAGCTGTGGGGTTGGTGTATAAAAGTTTAACCAGTCTGAGGAAGTGGGTGCCAAGGCCTTATTTACGTAGCACCTCAGATAAAAAAGGGTCATTCAGTGGAGTCAATACCTTGTGTAGGTCCAAAACTAGGCACCCCGGTGGGGATATCTATTTGTGATGTAGGTGACTACTCTGATAAAGAGACAAAGGTTGAGTGAGGTGTTCCTAAAGGGTACACAGTCATTCTGATACAAATGTACTAGCCCTGTAGGGGCCAGGCAGTCAACTAATATTTTAGCAAGGATCTTGTAATCTGTATTCAACAGTGCAAGTGGTCTACAAACCCCAAGCCGAGCAGGTCTCTGCTTGGCTTGGGTAATGTGAGACCGGCCTCACGGCGTATGCCCTCCCGATCATTCAGCCAACCTGCAACCACCCCCAAGACACGGCATCTCCGACTCCGGCCGCCCCAGCCACACAGACCCAAGGGCCTGCCAGAGCCCCCGACAGACTCGACACCCTATCACGCATGTCCGACCGAGGGAGCGGGAACCCCCGAGCCAGACCCAGAGCCGCCAGCCCAGTCACACCTCGGGTCGCCTTCCCCCGGGAGGACTCGATCGGCCACCAGGCCCCTGGGGAGCAGGCGCCTCGCCTGCCAAGCGTCTGGGTCCCTCCCAGACCCACCTGAAAAGACCAAAGAAACGAGCGGCAGGAAATCCCGCCGAACCCCCGCAGTCTCCCAAGGCCCCTCTCTGCGAGGACTCCGGACTTCAAAGGGCAGGGGGAGTATAATAAGGGGTGCCGGAGGAATGAATGGCAGAGAAGACCTGGAACCATCGAAGCCTGCTGACGCTGTCGCGGCTCCCGAACACCAAACCACCTGGGCCTGTTGAGTGACTCGCGGCCCCCAGCCATTGAACCATCTGAGCCCTGCTGATAAGATCGCGGCTCCCGAACTCCGACTACCTGTGCCTGCTGAGTGACTCGCGGCTCTCCCCTCGAGGACAAATTGGCAAGAGATCGCCCAGAGAAACAACACCCTCCAGCTCGAGGATTGTGAGCTATCCGCAGGGTACTTCGCAGAGACACTACCACCAAAGACTGTCCCGCTACCCCCATTCCCCTACCACCGATTTGTAGACTCTTGTGCCGCTGGTGTACTCCTTACGCTTTGGATCATAAAGATCCCTTGAAACCTTCGATAAAAGAACCTATCGTCCTACAAAGAATACGTGTGGTGTCACTCTGTTCGTAGTGTAAGCTCAGGGTGTGCGCGCCTGGTTCGGCCTACTTGGGAGAGGTGGGTCAAAGGGGTGGGCAAGACGTGCATCGAACCCCCCTCCGGCGAACGCCTTTCCAACAGGTAATAAGAGTAGGGCATCACTAATCGTGGGTGGCAGGGCTGCCGTGGTAAGTGCGGCATTATATAGTGCCTTCCGATGCGACGCCAATAGCGGGGCATACACCTTTATAGAGCTCAGCTGGCAGACCATCCAATCCCGAGTTTTGATAGTGGCCAATGCATGTATTGCTTCCTGCATCTCAAAGTTTAATGCAACTATTTATATACTTCTTGTTTTGCTTTTTGACACGTACAGTTCCATCCTGGATTAGTACATTAAAAAAACAAAAATTTAATTTTGCATGCATATGTAAATCATGCATGCAAAATGAGTCCGCTTGGTGGCGGCACCTAACCTTTTTTGTTTCTACTAAAATGCTGCACAATGTCTGTCTGCGATCGACACTGCAGAATTGCCAAAAAATCATTGGCAAAGCCAGTAGGTCTCTCAGACAAAACCTATTGGCTTTGCCAGTGCTTTTTCTTGGTGTAATTTAGTGAAATTGAATTGAAACATCACAGTATCTTTCTGTGACCCTGCTGCAAATCTATTTGTTTTCACAATCACTTTTACATTTGATTATAACGCTTCTGTCGTTGTTAAAATGTCTTTCTTGACTGCAGTTTTCTGCTTTCGATGTTTTTCTTTCGCAGTCAACTGTGGTCCACACAGCCTTTAGGGATTAGGCACAGGGCCTCGATTCCTCCTCTCCCCCCCCCCCCCCCCCTCCCCCCCCCATTTATTATTCTTGCTTTTAGGCACCTATATCTTCTGCCGCACCTTTGAGTAGAGAGAAAAAAGTTTTTATTTGACCCTCTCAACACTCCAGTCGCAAGCTCGGAGCTTGTGGCCACTCCTGCGAAGATCCGTTAACCATCTGCCCGAGAAATCCAGAAATTATTGTGAGGTGCCCTTTTTAAGAGGGTGCAAGAAGGTTTCCTAATTTTTCCCGCAGTACACGGCAGCAGTATCTGCCACAGTTCACCTCTCTGTAACCCACTTTGGTTGCTGTGCCCTGGTTTCATTTACCTTGCAAGTACCACACAAGCAGCCAACCTAATTGAACTGGTGCTCTTTACCAAGAGGGTGAATTTGTGTTTTCCCCCTGGACTTCTACCTCTTAATGAGGTGGCATCCTGCTATACCTTTTAGCCTGGATCCACTTCCTCCTCAGTTACTGCTCCAGACAACCCATGCCTAACTTTCTGAAAAGTTGTTGCACACAGACTATGGCCTGGCTCCAACCTGTCTTGTGGTTTCACATTATCAGACTTCACTCATTAGGAGTCCTTGCTATTTTGAACACATAATGACTGTGAGTAGAGGCAGCCAGCGGCTTCTCCGAAATCTTCTAGGTGGGCATCTTTTCCCCTAAGTCTTCATCGGGCTCCTCAATCTGTCATTGTTTTCTGATTTCAGATGAATACTTCTCGCCTCCGATTTCTCACCTTCAGCGCCCCCAGGAACAAGACTGGATCAGGATACTCTTGCAATGGCTCCTGCATAATGACCGGTGGCACCATCACCTGTATTCCATCTCTGAACACCGTGAGATGAATCCCCATAAAGGCACCATCCCTGCGCACTGATATTGGTAGCTCTTGGTTTCCTTTTCAAAAGACATGGATCCAGAGCTCCACTCCCATCGATTTTTGGTTTTTACCAAATTAGCAACTTTCTCCGGAAACCTTTTCAGTGCGTAGAAATGTTGCTCCCAAAGACTACCAGTTTCAAGCCTTGCTGCATGTGTGTGAAACAGGTGTTGGCTACAGACCCACACCTCATCTGCTTTTGTTGCCTCAGGACAAAGCATGACTTTATCACGCAGAGTAGGCCATCTTGACGGAGCGGTCAATATCTTTATTGATAGACCGGCCTGGCTTCTTGTATTCGAAGTTAAAAGAGCCCTCATTAGTTTCATCTAAGGCAAAGTTGAAAGAAAAGTCCAGGGACAAGTCAAAGAAGAAACGCAAGAAGCTTAATTGAAGCCCCACAGTGTATAAGGGAGACTAATTCAGGGGGAGATTGCACAGTCTGTATTGTGACATACAATTCTGATCTTATATCAACGTTGGGGCCCATGCACTCCTGAGTTCCCCAGACTGTGCAGCTGCTATTTTAGTTCATTTCAGCTCCTTTTGGTGCATCCTCTGACACCATAAATCAGTCTGTTCCTCCAGTCTTACTTCTGTCAGTGGGTGTCTCCCTATAACTTTTTTTGGCTTTGGAATCCTGTAATATCTTTTTCTACGTCCCACCCAGTGTTTCAGTACAAGATTACCAAAGTGAATGCTGTGTATAAGGGATTTCTTACAGTTCCCTTGGCTCAACCACAATATTCCCTAATGAAGTCCGCCAGCATATTCCACATGGTGAGGATGATGATGATGAAGAAAAAGATAGTTTGCTTACCACCCATTACTCAAATGCTGGCTTATGTCTGGATTTTCAAATTTTCAGTTGCATGGATACTCTCTGGAGTCTGCCCAGGACTTCCTTTTAGGGCCTCTAATGCAGAAAGAGCCTCCTGTGCAGTTATGGTTCAGAGAGCTGCAGAGTCCGGGTATTGCTGCTACCTAGAGAAAAGAGATGGGCTGATTTCCCTACAGAAATCTTCCAAACGACACCAACTTCTTCTGAACCCCTGCTGCCTTTCAGGAATTCCTTTCCTAACTGTCCGGCTGCATGGTCCAAGCCACTTTTTGATTATGCTGTGATCATGCCATTGCGAGCTGTCACAAGCTGGTGTCGAGCAGACCCAATTTATTTATTCATCATCTAATCCCAGAGAACCTTGTAGTGCAGGTCTCAAGGAGCAAAGTAAAGCCAAATTCTTTCGCTACCTCTCCACCAAACAGTGAACCAAAAAGAGTGGGTGTTCGTGGAAGCAGAATATCCCATGATTAAACGGAGGTAAACGGGCAGTGCTGGGTCCTTTGTGAAACTCTGTATCATCCAGACTAGAGGCGGGATGTCACAACAGAGGGCTGAGGCACTCTCTCTCACTCGGAAGGAGAAATTAAGAGTTTCTGGATCCTCCGATGGTTGAGATATTCTCAATGTGAGACATGTGGTTAGGGTAGCCACCAGTAAGAGCGTTACCAAATAGAAGTAACTTATTTGCAAGTGCACATCCCTTCCTATGAAGCCAGTCTCTCCTATTTGTTTCTCCAATAAAAGAATCTAAGAAAATGCTCGGACCTGCATGGCCAGAACATTAGAAATTCCAGCTAATTTCCTGGATCTGTGTCTCTTCCTGGATGGGACCGAGATGATTGCCGTCTCTTCCACCATATCCAGTAATCTCACTTGCCTGAAGCACGTTTTGACTGGAATTTGTTTTCAGCAGTGTGCCAAACTTAATATGCATTGCCTTTAGAGAATTTACTGCTCTGACTATACAGGGTGTTGGAAATGTTGCCCTCTCTGTAGGGTGACCTCCAATTGTTTTGCCGGCTATAGAACCCTGTGCACTTTACCCCTGCTAACCAGAAATATAGCCCTTCTGTTCCTCCTTTCAACATGACTAGATTGGTGTACATCTGTTGGGCATATTTAACTTCGCTTTATGTCCCTATTATATGGTACTAAGGTGTACCTAGGGCCTGTAAGTTAAGTCACAAGTTGAAAGAATCACCCTTTATGCCACCCACAGTGGCAGTTTAAACATAACTGCTGGCCTGCCACCAGTAGGCTGGCTGTGCAGGTTTTAACTGCAAATTCAACCTGTCAAAATAAACCTTCCTTTTAAATATTTACAAGACACACCTAAGAAGGCCTTATTGCCAATAGGACAGAGTGCATGGTTCTTAAAAGAACTGGTACATGTTAAACATGCCCTTACAATGAAAATGCCCTCAAAGCTATTTTCACTGTAGCCGGGTTGGCTGTTCTTTGGGAAAGCATTGGGATACAATATCAAGATTTTTAAAAGTTACATTCACCTAGGAAACAGCTACAAATTAAATTTTTTGACTTTTTGTAATCTTACAAGCCCAGTTCACCGGTGAAGTAGGATTTGTAATAAATATTTTGGAAAGATGACATTTTGAAAGTCACCTTTGACCCACTTGAAGTCTCTAGGAGCGAAATCTGCATTTTGTTTTCCCCCTTCTTCCAGCCAGTAATTAGCATTTCAGTGGGTGTGAATGAGGTGTAAACTTTCTCCCAGGACAGTAACAAAAGGCCTAGGGTGTGGGTTGGTGTTCTTTTTCCCTTCACAGGATGGAACTGGGCCAAATGACTTGAATAACTCTAAAGAGGCCTACCTTGTCACAAGCAGATGTAGCTAACACCTAGGCTTGCACCTTTTTGTTTTCTCCCTCTCCCAAACCAGACAGGTTTCCATCAGCATAAGCCTTTGGTTGATATCACCTTGTCAGCTCCTACTGGAGTTTTAAGGCCTGCTTAAAAGGTGTGCTGGGGTTTTCGTATGACAATTGGGGCACACTTCAAAGCCGGAAAAGAGGGTGCCAGAACAATTTGTGTGTTTCCACTGTCTCGCTGCTGAAAGCTTAGCTTTGTTCTATTAGCCCTCTGCCCCTGAATTTATTGGGAGTACAGGGACTGACTAAAATTGGATTTTAGTGTTGGATGTGGGATGGCACTAGGGTTACCCTAGTATAATCTCCCCACACAACTCCAGGCCTCTGAGACCTAGTTCAGTGTGACTGAAGACTTCGGCTATCTTGAATGCCCAAAGTGGATAGGAGTAGCCCAGGCAACTTCACCCTATTGGTTGGGTTACTCCCACCAACAAGCTTGTGCCAGGCATGAATGTGGCATCTCCAGTCACCCACTTCAGAACACTACTGGACCTGCTGTATGAGACATGAGAAGGACCTGCTTTTCCTCTTGTACCCATGACAATGAAGTGGATTCTAAGGGTAATAAGGTTGACCTGTTAAAACTACAGGGACTCAACCTACAATAGGCCTTTTCCTGCAACTGCCCAGCTGACCATTGGCACCTTGACTGTAACTTCCTGTTGGCTTCAGCCTGCCACCCTGTGAGTCTCGAAGTGCCTCCCCTGAGGTCCTGTAGAGATTTATAATTGTACTCTTGTTGAGGATTGGGACTTAAAGGGCTAAAGTCAGACCAAAAAAATCATGACCACGATGAACCTAGTTAGTGTATCCGACCTGCCCTCCATCTGCATCCAATTGCACCTAGGTCTTGTGCTACCGCAACCAATAACTATCATTGACACTTCATGCTTTTTGGGCCGGTTTCTAATTGAAGCTTTAGCATTCAAATTTCTGGATCCCATTATTGGATTTTTGGTGGTATTTTGTTTATTATGCTTCTGTTTTTAGATTTGTATTGGTTTGCATGTCAACTTCATCACTGTTTTGTACTGCATGAATACTTTACACATTGTCTCTAAGTTAAGCCTGTCTGTGTTGTGCCATAGCTACCAATTGAATTGAATTGAATTGAAAAGGCTCTTGTATAGCGCATGGCTACTCGAAAGCATCCCAGCGCTCAGGAAAGATAACCAGGGGATAATAGAGGAACCATTAGCTAATCTGAGATCTCTACTTTCTCGGAAAGTGCCATGTTTTTAGCTTCTTCTGGAACACGAGGGGACTGGGCTCTTGGCGAAAGGATGAAGGAAGAGAATTCCACAATTTGGATACACCCAGTGAAAAAAGACGGCCACCAGAGCGGGATCTGTTGATTCTTGGTATCACTGCAAGATTCTGGTCGTTAGGGCGAAGGTTTAGAGTGGACTTGTAGGGCATTACCATGTTTTCTAAGATGGGAGGGCCTTTCCCGTGGATGATTTTATGTGCCATACACTGACTTAAAATGGACCCGCTCTTTCACCGGAAGCCAGTGGAGGGTTTTTAATGCGGGTCTGGCTGATGAGCGGTGACTGGTGCCCGTAAGTAGCCTTGCCGCCGAATTCTGAACAACCTGAAGTTGTTTAATCGCGGAGACCGGGGCTCCTAAATAGATTGCATTCCCATAATCTATCCTGGATAGAATCAATGACTGTATTAAGATTTTTCTTGCTTTTTCCGGCAATTGTGGAAGGATTTTACGCGTAGATTTCAGGAGCCCAAAGCAGGTGGCAGCTGTTTTTCTAGCCTGAGTTCTAAACGACAGTTCTACATCGAGCCAGAACCACAGGCTTTTGATTTCAAACTTAGGGATGGGGCCAGGACCCATGCAAGAGGGCCAGGAAGTAGAGTTGTCAAATGTAGCCTGTCGTCCCAACAACATCAACTCTGTCTTTCCGCCATTCAGCCTAAGATGGGACTGATCCATCCAGCTTGCGACGGCTTCTAGGCAATTACACAGATTCAAAGAAGAATGTGCAGCCTGATTCAAGGAAAACACCAACTGGGTGTCGTCGGCGTAACTCACCAACTGAACCCCAAAAAGAGCCACTATCTCTGCCAGGGGTGCCATGTACACATTAAACAGTGTGGGGCTGAGGGAAGACCCCTGCGGCACCCCACACTGCAGCGGAACCGGGCAGGAGCAATGATTATCCTCAAACACCTTAAAGAATCTATCCCTAAGGAAGGATTCCAGCCACTTGAGGGCCTTACCCGTGACTCCGATGTTACTGAGGCGGGAAATGAGGATACAGTGATTAACCGTATCGAAGGCGGCGCTGAGGTCCAGGAGGACAATGGCCGCGCTGCCACCTGCGTCCAGAATCCTCCTGGCCTCCTCCACCACCTTCAACAGGGCAGTTTCAGTTCACTGTCCTTTCCTGAACCCAGTTTGGGATGGATGGAGCAGATTATGTGATTCCAAAAAAGAGGCCAATTGAATGTTAAACTTCTCAGTCAGTTTACTAATCCCCGGTAGCAAGAAAATGGGGCGATAGTTGGAAAAGTCCCCTGGGTCCAGGCTGGGCCTTTTCAACAAAGCCCTGACCATCGCTACCTTCCACTCTCTAGGAACCACAGCTGACTCCATTGATGCATTAATCACGTTCACCATGGGTTTACTGATGGCAGGCAAACCCGAGTTTAAGATGTTAATCGGGGCGGGATCGAGCGGGGAGCCACTCTTTATGGCATTCAATAGGGTAGGTAGGAGGTCCTCCCTAAGAGGAGAAAGAGGAGAGCCTAGGATGATCCAATTGGTCCTGAATGGTAAGTAATGATTGGTGGTTGCCTTATACAGTATGTAACTTTCAGGCTGCATGAGGGTAAAGCAATTCATTACTGTCCTGGTGGATGGCGATTAATTAGTTAATTTATATCAAAGGTGGCCAACCAAGGTTGTAGTTAGAGTTCTCAATTCCATGTCATATGTGCCCCTTTCTCCAGTATCTGCGTTGTTTCACTAGACGTCAAAACATAAGTGTCTTGTGTCGAAGTGGGAGGAGCCTGTTTACCTGATGTGACCCAGGTTCAAAGGAGATATGTTTCTAATTTGGAGTAGCAAAAAGACTTGTCACTGTGCCTATTTAATGTGTTGGTCTCTTTTTATTCCTAGTTTCTGTCTGCTGCTGCCTCTTCATCACATTCCTGTTCCTCTCTGAACTCACTGGATTTATCACTACAGAGATGTAAGTAATTTTTACTAGTCTTTCTTTGGGATCGATTCCTTGATCGAGGTGGAGTAGCTTATAGAGAAATTTCAGTGTTTCCTTAGACGCCTGTGCCTCTGGAAGGCCAGTAGGGTTCCTGTGGCAAGGTCAGTAACCTGTATTAGTGTTTCAGCCCTAACTACCGTCCAGAGGCAAAGGAATCTGTTATCTTGTTTTTCCTGTCGACGCAAACGTTTTTAGGAGTGGTATTCCCACTATTTGTTGGGCTTTGTGGTACTATCAGTCGCTCCATACAGTCTAGGTGTTTCGTTTTGCTCGAATTGGGGTTTTGCAGTTTGCTTTTTAAATCTGTCCTACAGATAGCTTTTAGCTGCTTGTTAGTGAAAGACCTTTTATGGACCATACCAAAAACTTTTAGCTCAGCCTTTTGCTTTCCATTGCACGCATCTTCTGTAACTTTACTCCCTCTTCTTTTGTTTGTTGCTCCCCTGTAATATAGCTCTTTTACCATTCTTTTTATTGGATAAATTGTATCCTTCCACTGCTCACATTCAGGGAACTGTTTTTTTTCTTTCAGCTTCCCATGATAGTACATTTGATGTTTTTGCTCTTTCCCTCGCTCGTGTGCTTCTAACCCCCTCAAATATCGTCCTCGACATGTATTGTGTTGCTCCCTGCTGCCGGACCCCCGGCTTGTCCATTGCTTTTTCCATCCCTCCTTATCTTTTTATTTTGCTTTTTTTAATTAAATAGTCTCTCCTCTCTCCTGCCTCCTCCTCATCCTTGCTCCCCTGCCTTCCTGTAACCACCCACTCATTTTTTTCCTCAACTTCATGTTGCTTTATCACCGACTTCCTCTGTTGCTCCCCACCCCACTCAGCGTTCTCCTGTTCCTGAAGTGTTCCTCCTTAGATTCCCCCTCTTGGCCTTCATGTGCTTGGGGGGGGAAAAAGAAATCTATCAAATATTTTTAAATTGAAGGGCTCTGCAGCTGCCATTTTCTGCTGGGTAGTTTCTTTTTTCAAACACAATTTACAGGAAGGCAGGGGAGCAAGGAAGGTAGAGAAGGCGATAGGAGAGGATTTTTTGTAAGTAAAGGGCGGATTGCAGAAGCAATGGGCTAGCTGTGGGCCACTTCCCTACCCCAGAGCATGGACCCAAGTACATGTGTCCATCCACTGCTCCCGTTTTGGGAGCCACTTTTTTCCTGGTCTTGGAGCGTTCCATACAAGTTCTTATATTTTCACTGACTCCGTCTCCTGTTTATTTATTTTTTAAATGCAGTTTTTTATATAGCACAAACACCACTTGAAGGTATTATTGGAGCACTCTCACTTTATACAAGGGCACAATCATTATTGGAGCGCTTTCAGTTACTTTACAGAAGTACATTCATTAGGTCTCGCCTAGCTATTGCGTTTACGCAATCGCTACGCGAGACTCTAGTAAGAGGGGCATTTCAAAGTGCTCCCAAAAGTGGATTGAATGGCGAGCACGTGCACAATCACGTGCATCGTGCCGCCATGCAATCCGTTTGGGGAAGCGCTTCAGCCCTCTGGCGCGTGCACGTGTCACAGCCTCTGCATCATACTTCAAAGGGTCCGCTCCCCCGCCTGGAATGCGCTCCCCCGCCCCTGCCAAGCGCGCCAAATTTGCTTTCGCGCGGCGGGCACTCGCGTCCGGACCACTTTGGAAGCCGGGCTTGTCTTGTTTTAGGACTTGTTAGCCATTGAAATGATGCTGAATTTCGCAACCTGAGAAGGACTAAAGAGGAGACGGCCTTGCCAAGTTCAAACTCTTGAGCTGCAAATGACTACTCTGTAAACCAGCACGTTCATCAAAAGTTTCTGATCACACAATTGGCCACCTCTGTAACCTCATTATAGTTTTGCTGACGTCTATTTTCACGCAACGACTTGGTGTTGACTCCAGAGGTCACTTCACCTGCTCAGCCCGCTGACAAAAGGTATTTATTTGCGCATATCCAGAAACACTAACTCTCCACTGGGGCTCTTGGATATTTCTGCTGCTCGCCACTCTCGAGCACTCACTACTTCAGGCCGGGCTCTCAGATGTCTCTGGGGTGTCTGAACAGCAAGAATAGACTTCTGATGTTTCCTGGAAAATCTGGCATCCCGCATCCCGCCCTTCCACCCTCCTCTTCCCAATGGAGTCACATGTGCACTGGCAGGCACAGCCTGTTCCACTGCTGTTTTAACAGTTCTGTACAGGGCACGAGTCCCAAAACAAATAGTGGAGGGAGCTAATTGGCATTAGCAGTCCGCAATGGCGTCACTGAGTGACGTCTGCGTTCACCCACGTTTACCAGACTTCTACCCTTTTGGGTTGCCACTCTTCCAAGGGAACATACCAACCAATAGTTGTTGTTTTAAGAGGCTGCAAAGGCCAGGACATGATACTAAATAGGACTTTAAAGAAAATCGTATGCATACAGGGCGTCTTTTGGTATAGGCGAGCTGGGCCCACGCACAGGGTGGCAGTCTTCAGACGGAGTGTAAGGAACCGTCTGCATTAAGGCCATACAGACACTAGAGTCCCTGTCACCTGGCTCCAGGATTGCACCTGCTGTTTTAGCAACCCATCAGCATATATGCCAACATTTTAGAGCAGGCAAGTGTGTGAATTTAGGAGAATGCATTTTTCACACTGACTTTTATTGATGCAGAGGCACTCTGCCTGAATCGGACCAATCGGTCTGCTGGTGACAGAAATCAGTAATTCATTTTTGGCAGTTTAATAGCATAGCGCAAACAAAGACCGAATTCTAAACTCTGTTTTTGTTTGCGCTTTATAAAGCTGCCAAAAATAAAATGTTGAGGCCTGTCACGGACTTTAATTTCTCCCCCCAGGAATGAAAGACAAAGTGTTAATCTTTGATGACAGAGGTCATTTTTGAAGGGGGAGATTGAAGCGTGCGTGACGGGCATCAACACTTTTTTGGGGCAGTTTTACAAAACTCCGAAACAGGTTTCTACATGCAGGAATAGGGAGGCGAGAGACTAGCCTTGAAATCGGTAGTCACCGCCTGAATAGGGAGCGTTGGCATGTATGCATCAGCCTCCTCTCTAGCTTTCCCATCTCCCTCTCACCCCCTGCTGACACACACAATTAACCCCACCCCCTCCCAACAAACCACTTGGCCCACGTAGCTACTCTGGGAGTGATTCAGGTGTCACACTGCTGATGGGGATAGCAAGGGACTAACCTGAACACAAAAGAGGCTCATTTTATTCACAAGCAGCAAGGGAACTACATTTCTTTCTGTCCAGGGCGCTATCCTTGCAAAGGCTGACTAATTGTGTGTATTTTAGTAGCATGACTTTTCTGCCTTTTATTTTACTGTCAGTGGTTGTTAACGCAGCTCTAGAACACATTTAAAAGTGTTTTCTATTTAAATTTGCTGTTTGAAATATGTACAGATAAGGCCTAAAAACACTGGCTTTAGGTAATGTTGTACTGTTTGGGATATTAAAATGCTGGCGGTGCCAGTAAAAAACCAGCAGATGTAAACCCTACAACCCTAGCATGGGTACAACCACAGCAACGCACTACCACCGAACAGGCAACGTATGAGCAGCAGCACACACTTATTTGTGTTGAGTCACAAGCAAGAAAAAGGTAAGCAAGGTGTGCACTCCCATGCATAATGCTTGCAAGTTACCAGGTTTCATCGGCTTGCAAGAGAAAGCTCAACACACACAATACTAGAAGTTTCTGGCAATCAACTAACACTTGGGGAGGAAATAAAGATGCAAATCTTTAGGAAGAGAAAAAGCAGGTAACTGAGCTTGGGAACACTGCAAGACTAGGCTCGTGAAGTACAAACTGAGCATATTCCTGCTTCGTACTCTGTAGTCACAGGCAGCAGCAATGCAAGCTTCTTTCACACGCACAGAGCAGGAACATTATGCCCTGCAACAGTGTTACTTTATTTGTGGTGCACACCAACATCTGACACAAAACAGAACAATTATGTAGGAGTCCCTGACACACTGAAAACTGATGAAGCACCACCAAGAAAGGCAAAGGCAAGCTTTGTTGCTCTTGTGATGTGAAATGACTGGAAATTATGAGATTACGCCTGCTCGCACAATTTAGAGTAATTTGGGGCAAAAATGCCTACTGCAAGTTCATTTATTTTCCTTGCAATTCGCATCCACACCTGGCGCCTTGCAAGATGGTCCAATTTGGAAAGAAGACAGACTGGTTTAGGTCCGGGAGAAGGTTGGTAGAAACCTCCATGTTGGTGAGATTTGAGCAGGTTTGACTGTTTATCTCACAATGCATTGCATTTGGAACATGCACTCCAGCATACCTCAGGAGGAAGTACCAGAGTGCAAAGGAAAGTGTGCTACAAAGTCAAAACTGGCCAATCTCACATCGGACAAGGAATGGCTTGCGTCACTTGAGCGCCTGCTCAAAACTTGACTGTAGGTTTGCCAACTGCAAAAACAACAACCTATAGTGGCCAAGTTGTGGTATCACAGTTCCTGCAGGGGTTGGTTACTAAGCAGAACTGGAGCTGCCACTTAAATAAGGGTTTGCAACAAATTGCAAACTTTACATAGACCTGTTTATTTTCAGTGTGGATTACACGACTATTCGTATATCTGCACTTAAAATAGCTCTCTCATAACAAGGAGCAAGAGACCAAGGATTTAAAAAGAGTTTGGGAGGGATGATATTGTGACCATCCAGTGTTGGGTATAAGATAGTCTCTCCATTTTAAACAAGCATTTGCGATGCAATAGGTCTCACATTTACGTGCGTTTAAGATATTGGCATTGTAAATTACAATGACTTTTATTTATGTTTTAAAAACTAAAACCTAAAACAAAAGGCATTGTCGTTTACAATGCCAATAGCTCAAACTCTCAAATGCGAGACCTATTGCATTGCAAATGCTTGTTTTTTTAGGCACATGGAAAAGAGATTTTCTGAGAATCGTAGGATGTTGAGCCCACGCGAGACTCTAACCCCGTTTTCCAGCTCCGTAGTCTGTAGGTCTGCCCATAACACCACATCCTCTCCTTCTATTGCCTAGGGCCTGGTGCCTCAGGACACAGCGAGGAGCCGAGGACCCTGTCAAGGGATAGGGACCTCCGCGTTTACAGTGCAGTCCTCAGGCTCTGCACAGGCCGCGTACAGGTCTTAGAAGAAACCAGGCCATATCAGCAAGCAGTATAGATGTACACATTATTAATAATGAAGGCGCTATATTTTTCAACACACCAGAGTTATTCGCATTAGTGTGTCTAAATGTGCGCCAGTGTTACAGCGAGTAATCTTGCTGTACTGAAACAAACTGATGGCGTATTCAAAGCCATTGCAGCGGATATTGAAAAGGAGAAGTCAAGAAAACACTGCTTGCATATTCTTGTTTCTCTCATTCCATGTGTTATATTACTATTCGACTCCGTTCTGAAAAACGTGATTACATTAAATGCGAATCACTGACCTCCTCTTATTCAAGAGGGTCACATAATAATTTTATTACCATTGTACCAAGTAACTACGTCCATGTTTGTGCAAGGATCACACAGTTTGGTCAAGTGTTGCCAGGATCACAGTTCCGTTGTTTTGGAACCACAACGGACATGGAGTAAACTAACTACCATCCCTCCTCCGTACATAAGGTTTGAAGATATTTATGTATTTATCTGCAAGTTTGTCTTCTTTTACACACACACGCTTTTATTTCCTTTGTGGTTTATGCTTGATGTAGCTTCATCAGTCTTCACATTGGTGTAGCAGGAATGGCTAGTAGCGAACTGTCATAATGGGTTGCTGTGTCCTTTTTTTTCCCCTTTTGCATCTCACACGGACTGTTACATTTTCTCATGTGACTGCATCATTTTGCAATTATTTAATACATTGGTGCTTGCTGCTCGCAGTGAGATTACCCCTGAGGGTGGGCAGGGAGGAAAAAGATTTAGTCTAAAACGTGTACAGTTCTGCCACTGAAACCCAGAAAAACAAGGATGAATCATGGCTTTTCCGCTCAAATTTTTGTGCTGTGCTCATGGGCTACTTGACTAAAAGACATAAACATAACAAAGCCATTAGCCTTTTCATCGCTGAGACCTACTGGCTTTGCCAATGTTTGTTTTTATTTACTTCTCAAAGATTGCCCCCCCCCCCCATCCCACTCCCCGCCTTCTTGGAACAGCAAATAAATATATATTGTATGATCCTGAAGCAACTCGCACCTGGAGATGGGCTGCCGTAGGAAAGTTGCAGACTGGAACCACAGGACCTAGCAAGAGGATCAGTGACGAGGGTCCTCCCCCGTGCACTGCACAAGATCTCAGATGCTGCTTAGTGAGGGTATCAGGCAGACAATACTGTAAGATTCCAACTTTTGTATGAGAAAAAGATTTAGGTGTGGCTGACTTACGTGCTTATTGTGTGTGGGGGTTGGCAGAGTCCTCCCACCATTGCCAAGGGACATGTTGCAACCAAAATGGTATGCCTGCGTTTGTGTACAAAGCCAAGGCCTGGAGTGCATTATGTTACAAGTAAGGAGGCAGGCCTGGCGGGTGTGGAATAATTCACCGATCGAAACAAACTGCAGCCTAGGGCTCCATTTGGGCTTGACCATTCTAATATAGAGCACCTGGGAAGGAACAGGTACAGGGTTGCTGGTGCTGGTCTCCATGGCAGCTATCTGCAGGAGAGAAGTTCTCTCTCCCTGAAAACAGTGACTGAGCAAGACTGCAGGGGGACTGGCAGACAAATCTTCACATCAAATCCTACAAACTTGTGGTGCTGTTCTCGAGGCCACAGTGCCAGATCTACAAAAGAGCATCCCTTTCACATCACCTTTGATTGGCAAGAGAAGCAGTGGACAACAGACTCTTATAGAAGCCTGCAACATCTTGGGATAAGCCCATTGAACAAGGAACAGGAAAGAAACCAGCAGCAGGATAGATATAGCTGGTTCTTGAATGGTGCAGGGTGATCTGGAGGCGACACAGACTGGCCCTGAATAGAAAAAATTGTAGTGGGCTGGAAAGCAGTTATGGAACTATTTCAGTAAGTCGGCACTAGGAGGCCCAAGGAAAAGTAAAGATCTCGAATTCTAGGAGGGTTGGGGAGATGCCCAACTGGTCTCATGACACTTGGAGGTTTGGTTAGGGCCATGAGTAAGAACTCTAAGAAAGGGTGGGGTAACAGACTGGGTAACACCTTTTGATGTGAGATTAACCCGCAGTTGTCAAGGCAGACAGCTAGGGTCCAATATCGGCATACTTATTTACTACACTCACTCTGATTGTCATTAGACAAAGTGCTGATTGTAGTGGCGAGCCTGGTATTTGCAACACAGACAATATTAGGCGTTGAATTCCGAAGTGGACCTGATGTGGAGGGATTTTGGCATTGTTTAATTGGAGGGGGAGTTATCAGTGGAGGGATTATGGGAATGGTTGGGACCGCTCTACTGAACCATGATGACAACACAACTTTGTAATGTTGAAAGCCTTAACTAAGTGCCTGAGTCATTGATGAATTATCCCACTTTGACAGATATTGGGCTTTTCCAAGGGGCCGATCTCCTGAATACTGAGCAGGTCCCTGATTCCGATTCAAGGTCTGGCCACACCAATATTTCTCATTAGCTGGGAGGAATCAGCAGGGATAGGCATTCTAATACACTGTTAATGTGGCTTCCATGTAGAGGGCCAGTTAATGGATAGAGCAGGAAGGTGGATGGTAGTTAAGGGCCACTGACCATTGCTTCAGTTATGCTCCTAACCAGGGCAAGGACCAATTCTTTTTTTTTTTTTCTTTTTTTTTTTTTTTGAAAAAGTTTTTATTGAGCAACAATTCGGTCACAAGTATGGGCCTACAACCACCCGGGCCGGCCGCTAGGTACATAAGGAAATATACACATATCAAAGTTGCAATCCGTTCCCAGGGCACTGCCCCGCAGTGGCTCAAGATAGTTCTCGAAGAACAGCAAGCGTCAGTCCAACAGTAACAGAAACAAAAGAAAAACAATAAAAACAAAAGGCGAGTTACGAGGGATACCAGTGCGGTTCAGGCTCCCCCCGGGAAACTCCAGTCAGAACATTTGAGCAATCCGCTAAAGAGAGGAGTACCGGGAGGCCGGGGACGGAGGGGGGGGGGGAAAGGGGGGTCAAGGAAGATGAACGTCCCTATGTAGTTGTTACAAAAAGCGCCAGGAACCGTCGAGGGTCAGGGGGACATGGCGATATCAGTGTCTACCAGGGGGGGCGTACAGATGCCTCCGCGATACGCATTCCATTGGCCCCAAATTCTACCCCATGCCCCCGGCTTGCCACGGGCCACATACACTGTCTTCTCCCGAAACATACACCAGTCCATATTCTCCTTCCATACTGACACGGTGGGCGGCCGTTGAGCGCCCCAAAGTTGCGCTATATCCCTCTTGGCAATCATGTTCCCTAGGGCCGCCCACCGAGTCTGAGCCGCGTTGTAGTCATTGGGCTCCCACACATTCAGGACACAGCGACGCACCTCCGGCAGCAGTACAACCCCGGTGACCTGTCCCATAACCGTGTGGACCCGGCGCCAATAGTCCGCCACCTCGCGACACTCCCAAAGGATATGAAGAAAGGTGGCGCTGAGCCCGCAGCCTCGTTTACAGAGCCCGTCGTCGGAAAATCCCATCGCGACCAAGCGCGGACCCGTAACATACACCCGATGGAGAATCTTGAGCTGTACCAACCGGAGACGAGCCGGAATGGCAACCTCCTTGGGGGACGACAGTGCAGACTGCCAGTCTTCGTCATCCAATTCGACCCCATCCCCAGTCCAAGCCTCCCGAAGGCGCACCAGGAGATCCGCCCGGTGATTAATCAATTTTTTATAAATTAAAGAAATAGTACTATCAGGGACATGTCCGTCAAGTACGCGGTCCTCGAGGGGCGAGGAAACAGGGACCGTGGTCCCCTCCCCGAAGACCGAGAGCAGGGCGTGTCGAACCTGGGCGTAGCGGAAGAACTCCCTGTCGGTCAGCTCGTATTCGGCCTGGAGCACCGCGAAAGTCTTGACCGCGCCCTTGTGCCACAGGTCTCCCACTTTGCTGATACCAATCGTGTCCCACTGGTCAAACCCCTTGGTGGCCCACAAGCTGCCCAGGCGGTCGGAGGCAAACAAGGGAGTAGCACATGTCATTCGCTCACTCCAGCCCGTGGCCGCAGTGGCAGCCCTCCAGGTCCGCACAGCAATCTTAGTAGGACCCGTAAGGGTCCGGTCAGCCAGGCGGGAATAAAGTGCCCTGTTGTAGTTCCCGCCGGGAAGCAGGAACTTGTCCATCTCATACGCCGGATTCAAGCCGGGCGCATACGTGGCGTGGTTAATGGCAGATAGCTGCGAGGCCCAATAGTACCTGCGAATGTCAGGAAGCGCGATGCCCCCGTCATACCAGGGGAGAGTGAGCTTGGCAAGAGCAATACGCGCCCGGCCGTTCCACACCAGTCTCCTCTGCAGGCTCTCCACCTCCCGAAAGTAGGCCACTGGGATAACGTCAAAGGAGTTCTGGAGTGCATAGAGGAACCTGGGAAGGGACATCATTTTAAACAGCGCGGCCCGACCCAGCGGGGACAGGGGCAGCCTGCACCACCGGGCCGTGTCCTCCCGCAGCCGCCGAAGTGGACGCAGAAGATTCTGCTCGTAGCGAGCCACCGGGTCCAGCGAAACGTATATCCCCAGGTACTTAAAGCCGCTCCGAGATATTTGAATCGGGAGCCGAGGCGGCAGGAGAGGAGGACCACCAGCGATGGGATAAACGCAGGATTTAGACCAATTGATCGTGAGACCCGAATTGTTCCCAAAGGAGGTCAGAACGTCAAAGAGGACGTTGAGTGACTGCCGCGGTGAGGTGAGGTACAGGAGAATGTCGTCCGCATACAGCGAGACCCGATCTTCAAAGCCCGGGCCCCACCGGATCCCTCTAAGCGAGGGCTCCCAACGGAGCCAGGCAGCGAGTGGCTCCAGGGCGAGAGCAAAAAGCAACGGGGACAACGGGCACCCCTGCCTCGCGCCCCTGCCGAGGGCAAAGGGCCGAGAGACCCGCCCATTCACCACCACTTGAGCCATGGGTCCCGTGTAAAGGAGCCTCACCCAGCCAATAAATCCCTCCCCAAAGCCGAATTTATCCAAGACGGCCCAGAGGAATGGCCACTCAATAGTGTCAAATGCCATCGTGGCATCCAAAGAGACCAGCACGGCCGGCTCGGTGAGGAGCTCCGCCCTGGCGAGGACCCCGTGCAGACGCCGCAAGTTAAGAGCGGTGTTGCGGTGCGGGATGAAGCCGCATTGGTCCGGATGAATAAGGTCGCACACGACACTCAACAATCGATTGGCCAGGACTTTCGCCAGGATTTTAGGCTCTGCATTGAGCAGTGAAATAGGCCGGTAAGAGGTACAGCGGTCACGCGGCTTGCCCTCCTTGGGGAGAACGACTATAGTGGCCAAGCGCTGGTCGGCCGGAAGGGAACCCGCCGCAAGAGAGTCGCGGAACATGCGGCCGAGGAAGGGCGCAAGCTTATCAGGACGCAATTTGTATAGTTCAATGGGCAGACCGTTAGGACCCATAGCCTTGCCCGAGCGAAGGGAACGAATCGCGGTCGCTATTTCATCCGACGATAAGGGGGCGTCCAGCCGCTCCCGGTCCTCAACGGACAGGCCGGGCAGAGCAATATCTCTCAATAGGAGGCGAGAGTCATCTTCGTCCCTGTCAGTCACCGGGGAGTACACCGCCCGGAGGTGGTCAGCGAAGCATTCCACAATCTCATCCGGTTCAGTCACACACCCACCATCCGCAGCACGCAACTCGGGGACCACGCGATTCACTCTCTCCTTTTTGTCCAGCCACGCAATCAACTTTCCCGCCTTGTCCCCCGCGTCATACAATCGGCCCTGCTGCTCCCTATACATAGTTTTGGCCGCGTCAGTGACCAGGGACCTATATTCGAACTGTTTCAGGCTAAGGGCATGTAGCCCGTCCGGAGTAATATTCGCCTCCAAGGCCGACTCCAGCCCCGAGACGTCAGTCTCCAGCTTCACCACCGCCTCGCTCCTAACCTTCTTGGCCACCACTATCTGGGCGAGGGCGTGTCCGCGTATAACAGTTTTAAAGGCTTCCCAAAGGGACAACGCAGACGACACCGACCCCTCGTTTTCACTGAAGTATTGATCCATGGCCTTAACCAGGCTGTCACGAGTCACAGGGTCCCGCAGGTACCAGGGGTTAATGGGAGCTATCCGCCCTGCGGACCGCGGCCCGGTGTCAAAGAGAAGCCACAGCGGAGAATGGTCGGAGATACCACGCGCCAGGTGTCTGACCTCTCGAATCCGACCAGTCTGCGCCGCTGGCATAAGGAAGTAGTCTAACCTGGAGAGACTCCCATGCGCCCCCGAATGAAAAGTGAACTGGCACTGGGTCGGATGCAGTAGTCTCCAACTATCCACCAAGCCGAAGGTCTCCAACATCCCACCCAGCCATGACTGGGCAGCGGGGAGGGTCCTCGGTGGGTGACGATCCAGTTCACCCGAAACCACAGAATTAAAGTCCCCGCCCATGAGCAGGAGGCCGTCCGGGAGGTCAAGCAGCATTCGACCCAAATCAGCAAAGGTGGAGTTCTGGAGGCCCGGGGGGACGTAGACTGAAACCAGGGTAAGGGGCTGCCCCTCCCACCTCCCAATCAGACACACATAGCGCCCTCTGTCATCCGAGACTATCCTCGTGATCTCCACCGGAAGGGAGGTTCGCAGGAGAATGCCCACCCCCCTGGAGCCAGTTGTGAAACCAGAATGGGCTACGAGGCGGTATCCCCCTCTGTGCATCGCATGGCAGACATTGCCGACCAAATGCGTCTCCTGGAGAAACACCACATCAGGAGTCAAACGGCGCAAATATTGCAGTACAACACCCCGCTTAATACGGTCCCCCAACCCATTGACGTTCCACGACATAAGCCTCAACCCGTCTCCCCCCATCCCCTCCAATAGAGCAAGAAGCCCCCAGCCCGCAGCACCGCTCCCAAATATGGATAAAAATCAATTCCTCGCCCTGTAAACAAAAAACACACAACTAAACAACCCCTCTTCCCCCCCAACCCCACCCCAAGTCCACCGCCCCCCACCCTGCACCCCTGCGGGCCTAAGACCCCCCCCAACTTGCAGTGTGCCTGTCGCCCCGCTAACCCCATTCTACAAAAAGACCCCGGAGGAGGAAAGGGACCCGAACCCGCCCGCACCCCTCACGGGTCCTGGTAAAACACAGTATGCAAAAGAAGTAAGACCCAACTGTACAGTGCAAAAACGCAAAAGCAAGGACCAAAGGTCAGTCTAAGGGGACCCGTCACCTGCGGTGCCCCCAGAGGGCCCGGGCCGGCCCCCCCCGTCCGGCAGCGAGTCCAGCCAGTCACTTGCGGCCACAGGAGTGTCAAAAAAGACTGTCCGCTCTCCATGCTCCACTCGAAGTTTCGCCGGGTAGAGCATCGAATACTTCAGGCCTAGCTCGCGGAGACGGCGCTTCACCCCCTGGAATCCCATCCGCTGTTTCTGGACCAGTTGCGTGAAGTCCGGGTAAAAGTTGACGATCGAGTTCTCGTAGCGGACCGGGCCACGGGTCCGTGAAGCCTGCAGAATAGCATCGCGGTCCCTGTAGTGGAACAGTTTAGCCACGATAGGCCTCGGGGGGGCCCCCGGCCGCGGCCGGCCGCCAGGAACCCGATGGGCCCGCTCCACAGCGAAGAATTTACTTAGGCCAACCGGGGACAGCTGCTGCAGGATAAGTTCCTCGACCACGAGGTCCACCGGGCGGCTGTCGGAGGACTCCGGTACCCCAATGATACGGATATTGTTGCGTCGGGCCCGTCCCTCGAAGTCCTCAAGCCGCCGGGCCATGTGGTCGTTGACCACTCTAATGTCCCCAAGCGCGGCCCGCAGATCCGACACCTCCGCACCCAAGGTGGAGGTCCGTGTATCAAGGGCCTGGACCTTCTCGTTGGTTTTAGAGAGGTCGGCCCGAATCAGGGTGACGTCGATCGCGACAGTGTCGATCTTACGGGCCAGGGCCTCATATTGCGTCGCGATAGTTTCCCTGATGCCCTCGATGGCGCCCATAATGTCCTGTAGGGAAGGTTCCGCAGCGACGGTCGTGCCTCCCCCCGCAGCATCCGGGGAGAGGCCAGCAGCGCCAGGGGACCCCCTGCCCTGGGTATAGCGGTCCATGTTGTTGCTCTGGACCGCTCCCCCGCGTAGTGAAGCCTTGGTCTTGCGCCCCTCCGGTCCCCCTTTGCCCGCCATGTGAGCGCCGTCACTCAATGGGACCTCCGATCAAGGGGTGCACGGGTGCCAGAGAAAGGATCACAAACTGTCGGTGTAGGGGTCGGAGGCGTCAGACCCGTCCGTAGCAGATGGAAGCAAACCTCGGGCAGAGGCCCAAGAGGCACCCCGCCACCTTGAGCACGCACGCCAGCTGATCTCCTGAAGGCCAAAATCGAAACCGAAAGTGCTGAATCGGTGACTGGCACCGCGCTGAGGCCGCTGTTGTTCAATTGCAGCCCGGCCCCACGGGTCACCTCCACCCCGGCCTCCTCCGTCGGGTGGGTCCCAAAAGTTCCGGCGACGATAACTCAGGATTCCCAGGTCCGATTAGAATTTTGGAAAGAGATATATAGTCAGCTGGTCTTCTTCTCTCAGATTCCATACACCAACTCAGGATAGTCTCAGGATTTATTCCGAGGAGCAGAAAGGGTCCGGGGAGCCCTGTGCTCACGCGACCATCTTGGATGCGCGCTAGGCTCCTCCTCCAAGGACCAATTCTTAAGAGGTGGTGCATACTCTTACGTCTTGAGTGGGTGGACCAATCATACTTGTGGGTGACTAGAACATGGTTATTAAAGGAGATGTAGACTGGACACAAAACCGATATGGGGCAACAAAACTTATTAGAAAACTTGGGCGGATTGACGGATGCAATTCAGACACCCATTAGGGACTGACTTCACACACTACTCTGCAATCTACTAGAGCTTTGCCTGAATAGATTACCTGCTTCTGGATAAAGGACTGCTATCTGAGGCTCAAGACATAACCCAGAGCCCACTGACACTGTCAGAAGGCGGGCCACACACTTTCCCTACGAAGAGACCAGTACCTTCCCTCCCCAACATCATGTGGAGAGGAGAGACTTGGGAGCTTAATGACACCCTATTTGGGAGACACAAACAATATTAACCAAAGGATAAAGGAATACGTACCACTCACTGATGATAGGGAGACTAGTTCAGCAATGCTGTGGATGGTCCTGAAGGAAATGCAAAGTGGTAATTTGATAGGGGAGGTGGCATAGCTAAAAAATCAGTGAAGACCACCTGATGCAACTAAGTGACCTGTGTGCAGCAGAAGAGGCCCACAAACTGACGCTCACTCCAAAACCATGGAGGAAAATAATTTGGATGTGGAGTTTCTAAGAACTCTGGAAACGGACAGGGCAAATTGGCCTACAGCCAAATTAGATATGTGATATTTTGAACTGCGGACTGAGCCAGGTAGACTCCTAGCAAACTTACTTGGGACAAAGCAGGCCCCTGGGTTCATTAATGAAATCATGGAAGTGGAGAGCATGATGATTGGGGTGGGGTGGAGGGGAAAAAAGCAGAGTGCTTCCAGTTATGGTATGCTGAGCTGTATTCAACGGAACCCACCGATCCCAAGGGATGCGGGGAAATACCTGCCCTGGGCATCTCCCCCCTTCCTCCTCCCCCCCCCCCCCCCCCCCCCAAGCTAGCAAACTTGTTGAGCAGCCAAATCATTTAGGAGGAGGTTTGAGAGCTGTTATTAGTTTATACTCCTGAAGACCACCTGGCCCAGACTGGTATTTGGCAGTATGTTACAAAGCCTTCAGCATCCAGCCATTGCCAGTGCTGTTGAGTCTGTCAAGAGGTGGTACACGAAAGGAGGATTACCTCCTTGATCTCAAAATCCATTATCTCACTCCTACTTAAACCTCTCACCAATTGTGTATCTTATAGGCTAGTCTCGTTGCTCAACATGGGTGCCAAATTCTTAACCGATACTGGCACTTTGCAGGCAGGCTATAATGAGGGACTAAGTGCACCCAAACCAGGCAGCTTTTGTCTCTGCTGGCAAACTGGATACCACAAAAAGGTACTACACTCCACTAACATTAGAAATTAAGTTGCAAAGACAGTGCTTGAGGAGGGTGGACTGAAACTTCATGCAAGATGTCCTGCAAGACTCCAGCTTTGGGAAAAGACTACTCAGCTGTGTGATGGCGGACAAGACCCAAAAGGAGAGAGTGGTATAGAACAAGACGTTATCCAAATGGATTCAAATCGGTAGGGGAACAAGACTGGTCTTTGCTATTTGCACTCACTTTAGAATAGTTTACAAAGTGGGTTAGGACCAACAATCAGATGAAGGTTTTTGGACTTTGGGAGGATGAATTCAAGCTTGCCATGTTTGTAGATGATATACTTCTATCCCTCACTGACCCCATCAATTTGCAGGAGGAGCTTAAGGGTTACCAGTGGATGTTGAGGTTTAAAATCAATCTGAACAATTCAGTTGAGTAAACATTGTGCTTCAAATAAAATCACCCAGGCCCTTGAGGTTGGCTACTCTCCGATGGTCAGACTCCTCCGAAACCTGGAGATTGTCCTTGCCAGGCCATTACCAAGAACTTAGGAGATAAACCTAAAGCATTACAGAAGTTAAAATGGTATAAGAAACAAATCACTCTTGGATGGGGCGAATCTCGTCCCTCAGAATGACCGTACTACCCAAGGTCTTGTATGTTTTTCAGACACCTACGCTATATGTCAATAGAGGATGCATAGCTAAGAAGCAAAGCGTATTTACTCTTTTTTTTATTTTGACAATAGTAGGCAATGCTCAGTGATGCCAAGAAATGGTGGGCTAGGTGCCCTGAACTTAAATATTACTAGGCTGATTTATTGAGTGGAACAGGTAGAGACAGCGAAGGGGTGGTATATGATTGACCATATGTATAGTTTGGGGTAGATGTATACTTTCAGGGCCCAAAAGCACTCCTTTCGCAGTCTCCACTTAACATTTACTCCATTACAAACAGGGTCTACCCTGAGAATTTGGGACCGCATTGGCCTTTGGAAAGGCCCAAAATATCCCTCCTGTCTTGTGCCACTGTGTGGAAACACACCACGCATCGCCAGAGAAACATTTAAGGCATGGAGAGAAGGGGACTGTAAAACCTCGTGGAACCTGATCAGCAGGCGGAAGGTCGGATCTTTTGAATAGGCCCGAGAAGACTTCGACTGAATTTTTTTTAAAACACCCTATGATTTAAAAAAAATAATAATAATAATTGGCAACGACACCTCTTTTACTCTTTGAGAAGCTCCTCCATGACTAACGGAATTTCACTCATGCATTTATCGACTCTTAAATACATCTGAGGCCGATAGGGTAATTCCTGTTTTTGAGAGGGTGGGTGACACAGCGGACAACGTTCTCACTAGAGGGAGCAACTTTGTAGGGCACGTGAGGAGGAAGGAGGCTCTCTTAAAGCTCCTACACTGGTTGTATTATGCAATGGGGACTCTTATAGGACACCCAGAGATTATTCATGCTGGAGAATATTGATCGGATATGCGAGCAAAGGGTTTCAGTGTGCAAGGGTGCCCAAAGTTCGTGATTTATATCGCAGGTTTCAAAATTTTGATAAAAATGCATGTAAATTTAAAATAAATAATTGATAAATAGCAGTCAAATCACGGTGTGTGCATGCATGGCGACACATACGTCTTAACATATGCCTCCCAAATCATTATGGTGTGTACGCATGTGTCAAGACGCATATATGCTCAGAAGCCTTTGTGTGAACTTTTTTTTCTTTTTTGGGCAGATACTTAACAGTAGCCTTAAAAAAATAAAATAAACTTTTTTGCCGATGCTATACAGCATGGCAAAAACATTATCAGCACCAGTAGGTCAAAAAGTGCAAACTATTGACTTTGCCAATGCTTGCTGTATTTTTGTACCTCTTATTTTAAATCACATAAATACAGTTATAACAATTGGCAGTGTGTCCCTTAGTAGTGCTCCTCATCATTCTAAACTGAAGTTGACCCGAGTTCAGTGTTATCTTCCCAGTCTGATTTGGCGGAGAACCTGGCATAGTGCTTAGTTATCTCAGACCAACCCATGTGCTTAGTGAACGGACAAATCACCTTTCTGGCGGTCTCCGTCGTTCTTTCTAGGTTGACTATTCTATGGTTAAATGAGCTCCAACTACCCCTGGATGGGTTGAAGAGTTGTGTGCTCTGGAATTCGTCCACTCCAGCTGAGAGCGGACGGGCAGGCAGGATTTATCTTCCATGTGCTACATGCTATGGAACACAGAAGAGCTCTGAAAGTGTCGTGAAATATAGCTTTCTTTGCCCCCACTTTGTCTATCCCACGGTTGGTTGTGTTTTGTTTTGACGGGTGCTGGGACTCGGAGTCCTGGGTGTTCTTCTTTATTTACATTGGCTCGTATGAAACTGAAAAAGGACTATTCCTGTAAATGCCCTTCTATTTCAGCATGTGAACAAACATGGTGTCCCGGGCGTGTGCTTCCGCCTTTGTCCAGTTTGAAGCGCTTCAGAACGCCTGACTGCCTCTTGTACCATACGGGCCGGCTGCACTTTCTTTCATGTGCCCCTGGATTTCTGAAGAAGAGTAGGCATGGGAATTTATCCATTGAGGCCTCCTAACTCATTTTACATGGGTCAACCACAGGCAGTGAGTTTTGGACAATGCCAACCTTTGCTGGCTGGATACAAATCCGCGACCTGGTACTGACTGGCTCTGATCTGGTCCAACCCGTTGAGTTGTGCAATCACGTCATCTTCTGTACTCCTTTTGAGACCTGCCAAGTGAGCGTTGCCTGCAGTTGCGTTAGGCACCATTGTACTGTGGTCTCATTGTCTTCCAGCTCAATGGAGCTTTGTCAAGTGTCTGAACATAGCGTCCTTCATAGGGGCCTACTTTCTCTCACTTACGTGTTCCGTGAGTGAAAGACAATTCCCCGAGCTTGTACACGCAAACTATGCATTTCTAGTTTACAAAACTTGATTCTGCAGTAAACCGTTAATTAAAAAGGTGACCTCCATCACCCCAAACCACAGGACCAACAGAAAGGCCTTCTGAGAAATAGAGGGAAGAGTGGCCGGACCCTTTGATACATATTCTGAAACTTGGCCTCCTTCCCAGGGACACCTCACCAAAGCCAATTGTTTCCAATCTGCGCAAACAAAGCAAAGTTATGTGTACATTCCTGCCTGCCGAGGTCATTCCCCCTTGCCTCACTGCAGTCACTCCACTGCAATCTGACTGTGAGTCAAGGCACACTCACCTACTGCCTTTGCTGTGAGTAATTCCCAGGCAACCGCACGGACGTGGAGCTACATTTAAGAACCGATAGCTTGCCTTGTGCTGCTGCTGGTGGTTGTGGTGATGCTCAGCTGTTTCGCAAATTCAGCAGACGAATTTAATACACCCCCTTTTATCTTTTATTAATCATCAGTTTCATTGTTTCAGATTAGTCCTTTTCCTTTACTGCTGTCGCTAGCTCCTCTGCCATGTCAAGACCATAATAAGGGAAGCAACACCGCTTTCTATCATTTCCCAGCCCACTGTCTGTTAATGTTCACCTTCAGCTTCCTGATGAGTCCTACGTCTGGTTGTACTTTGTTAGCTACTTTTTTTTTTTTTCATTTTTAAAGTCTTCTTTGTTTCTCTTTCTTGGTGAATTTCTTGTTTGTCTCCTTGTTTTAGACCAATTGTGCGCGTTTCCCTTACGTCACTTTCTTAGTGTTTTAAGTATTTTTCCAAAGCTCCCCTTTCCTTTCTCTGTATTATTTGTTCCCCCAACTTTTAGACCATGTGCCCTCCTCAATGTGTTCTCACCAGTTCCGTCTTAAAGTTTTACTTGAGCTTTGTGCTCCTTCAATTATGGCTTTCACTATTTACGCTAGCTTCACCAGCGGATTTTGGTCCATAATGTCCACTTTCTTTGGTCCCTATTAAGTTTTGCCATTCCTCATCTCGAAAAAATCCTCCGACTTCCTTGTATTAGCCCCTCAATTTTCCCGTTTCATTTCCTTTTTTACCCTGAGAGTTTCTGTGATGGGAAGTTGATGGGGTGTGTGGTTTTTTTCTCTTTTTTTCCTGATGAAATTTCCTTATGGCTCGGTGCCAGGCCCAGTGAATTAGATACTTTTTTTTTTTTGTTTTACTTGTTCATAGGGTGGATATGAAATCAGCCCGTCAAGCCCCACTAAATCCAACATATTGGTGCAATCACTGGAGTTTGTAAACCTCACATTCTGACTTATTACTCAACCATGAGGATATAGGTAACCAGAACGTGCCGTATTCTTGCATGTACATTGCATGTGCTGCCTGCAATAATCATTCACTTAAACATTCGGATCCCTGGGGTGGATCTGTATACATCTACCTCTTGCATATTATGTTTTAAGATCAGTAAAAAATAGAAGATTCATTTTCGGTCTCTATATCACAGTATGTAGTCCCACTGTCTCAAATCAATACCAAGCAATATGAGGGTTGGGCTTTCTTCAGTTTCTTGTGGGATTACTTTATCATTTAACTTCCATCATACCAAAAATAAGTTTGAAGCTCAACCGCGTACGAGCATTTGCCCATCATCTGCACTTGCTGCACCATTTTTTTTCTGCCATAGGGCCTCTTGTGACCTTCCCAGGTTAGCGAGTTTGTATGGAGTCCAATATGCGCTGTGTGACATGAATAGATGGCTAAGTGCAGCACGTTTGACAATGGAGTATAAACCGTAGCGGCTGGTGTGTGGATTGAGTGGTAGGTGGGGGACGGAGGAGACGGACGGACATAAAATAAAATTTAAAAAGCACTTGCCTGCATCGCACCCCTCTCTTCTGCAGGCACAGGCTCCCAGAGTGCACTGCGGCCAATCCTGACGCTGCTTTCATGCTGCTGAAAGCAGCGTCCGAATTGGCCTGAGTGCCGATTTGTGCTGCCAGTTAGACTGGGAGCCAGTACCTGCTCTCTCCAACACAGCTCGGGTTGCAGGGAGCTTCTGTGCACATGACTGTTTGGTCGGCCTGAGACGGCCTCCCAGACCGTCACGCGCACTGAATAGCAGCGCCCAACACTCCCCCTCCAGCTTGTAACACTGGCCACGCCCCCTATCCTCTGCTCCGAGAGAAAAATTAAAACTATATAATAAACAAGGGTTTATTATCGTTTTATTTTTCATTTTTTTGGCTGCTGGCAGGTGGGGTGACGCTCGCCCGCCATAGCGGAGGAGCTGCTGCTGAGCATAAAAGTCACTTGCCATAATTTTTCCAGCTCTTGACTTGGCAAGCATCCTTCCCTTATCCTATAAGAGGGGTGTATCTTTATTTGCTCCACCTCCGAGCCCTTCCTACCATTTAGATATTGCTTTCTTAACTTCTGGTCTTTGTATTCCCTTTTCTATTTCTATTGAATCCTTTTTGTCCCATTTTTACGAACCGTGTCAGGTATATGCACATTCTATAATTTTTTTTAATTGGAACATCCAGCAATAATATAACATATCTGGTATGTGAAGGTCTCCCTTCCCTGGCTTACTTGTAAGTGTGTTTTTTACAGGAGCACCTGATCCTTTCGGAGGTCCATATAAAATTGGTAATGTTATGTTGGATTTTTAAGACTTTTTTTTTTTATATATCAAAAGTTAAGTAAATACAGTTAAACAGAAAAGTTAATTTCGGGGGAATGCTCGTTTTAACCCTGAAAACTAGTCCCTAAATTGCCAGCAGGAGGTGTTGCCACTTCTTTAGTTGCTTATTAATCTCTACCACAGCCTTGGCTCAGTTCTTAATGGGAATCGTGTTGATTTTATGCATGATAGAAATACCAAACAGCTGGTGAATAAAGTCCTGCGTTTGTCTTCCAAGCATAAATCCTTTTGATCAAACTTTACCAGTTGTTCAATAACTTCAACTAGCCTTTTAGCTTGTATTCCTGCAGACCACCTATAATCTGCATTTAGGAGACCAATAAGGCGGTATGACTCATTGTTTATGATTCTCATGTTTTTAGACTACAGTGATTGTAGTTTTGCCACAGGTTAAAAAAAATCCCAATCATTTTAAATGAAATATCATTAAATAATCTCTTCTATACTATATAACTACTTTCTTTATGCAGATGCGAAGCTCGCCTGGTATTCCAGGAGGGCTTTTGACTTACCCTTTTAATTTTTGATAGGGCTATTCCTCTTTAGTTTTCTCATAGCATCCTTCTTTGATCAACTTCAGTGATCTTGGTAACTGCAAGTGGGGTGTGAATGGTAAAGTGGTAAAAGGGCTTAAAATAATCTTCTCCCTGCATAGCTAGAGGACTTGGGCCTTTGTACAGGGTTAGATTCCTTGCCGTATAGCCACAACTCTAATTCATAACCTTATTTTGACCAAAAATTAAATTGAGGAGAGGTGCTTGTTGTCATTTCTCTGCTTCTGACCAAAGGGAGCCTGGGATCACTTTGTCTCTTTAAAATCAAAATAGTTTACAAAAATATTGGTACATAAATGTAATGTTATCCCTCAGCTTGGGGGTTTACAAGTTTTACCTTGCAACTAGCGCGATTCTATTTGAACTGAGCTTTCACGTTTTTTTCTTGTATATTTACGTTATATGGATATGAAGAGCTTTCCGGGCAAGATTCAAAATGTGATGGATATTCGTGTAGTTTGAATAAGTAACAAACATGGAGACACTTTTTGCACAGGTCTTTGCCATAAGGTGGTACTTAAAACTCTACATGCCTTCATACTTACTCCCATTCACTGGAAAGAGAGTGCATTGCATTTTCCAAGTGTGTAAACGTGAACATGTAGATGGGGTAGGCCACAAATGTTTCAAGCCCTAGTGTGGTGGCTGTAATGACTGATTCAAAGCTGACCAGTCTGCTCGTGGTGAACGGGGTAATACCAAATATGCCGTTTTGGGTTGGCAAGGCATATGATTGGATAGCATCGCAAGAAGCCTTTTGGGCAATAGGTGACCAAGCAGAGTCTCCTGTTCAGCAACAAAGCGATCATTGGGTGCTTGTGGCACTCTTTATGGTTTCTGTTCACCCAGAGCGAGTTGCAGACTCAGACATTTTGGGATCACTCAACGAATGCTAACATACGACCAAAGCATCTGTATTGCTGCTATAACTAATGTGTTCAGGCTGCTATCTGGTTCCCTAGATCCCACCTGCAAAGCTGAACACTGCTTTTTCCTTTTTAGAAGGTTAAGTGGTGGAATGTATTTTTGTGTGTGTAGACTTCATCTACTGGTGTATTGTGTTCTCACACCACTTGCTGAGATGAGCTTGAAAGTTATTTAGAAGGCCTATAAATAATTATGATTTCAATAGATTCAGTTATCAGCAACACATATGAGCTCCTTCTAATGTTTGTGTTCCTCACCAAACGCCACTGAATGCTTGATAGCCCTTTATAAGACTGAGAAACAGGGTACCAGACTACTCCAGCTATATAGGATTATTGTTGCCACCGTTTGAGAAGCTGCTTACCATGCTTCCAGTGACTCTCTTCAGTCACCTTCTGTAGCCCTGCTTGCCTGGCAAGTCCCTACTTTGTGGATTATCCCCTATTTGCGAAATTAAGTATTTACCTGCTTCTCTGCTCAGCTAGACTTGTTTCCAGCACAGGCCACTAAATTTCGAGTTGTATCACCCACCAAAATATTTCAAATTGATCAACTATTTAAGGAAAAAGCGCAATAATGGCTTTACAATATAAAAAAAAGCTGTATGGCCTCCTCAATTTTTATCCACCCTCTGATTTCAGTAGCTGGGGAAGGCCACCGAGCACCTGCAGGCACACGTGATCTGGTATAGGAGCGTCTGTCTGTCGGGTTTTAGGAAACCAATTCAATTGGAAGATCAGGTAGCGCCTTGTGACATCTTTGGACATGGACCAGACTTGTCTTCTGCCCTTTTCTGTATTCTGAAGCCAAATTGTCCCCCTCTAATTGGGGGCACATTAGAAGTACTAGTAGGAGGCAGTTGCACACCGCCCTCCACATCAGTCCTCTCAAACGTGTTTGGTATTCCAGCCTAAGACTCTCTTGTCAGGCAGCCCCAGCATTGGCTGACCTGCAGTGGGGTAGTCTTTGCAACCAGTAAATGTGCTTCACCAATCGCCTGCTTGGGAGTTACTACTTATGATCACCTTCACTCTACCTCACTGAAAAGAGGAGTCTCAATGGATATTTTTTTCTTCTGACCGCAAAGAGCTGGGCTGCAGAACTTAAGGTGCCTAGACCTCCCCGCCTGTTATACTGGTTATTTTTTAATTTTTCCACCCAAACCCACTGCTGCTTCCTTTATGCAAACAAAAATGCACCTTAATTGTTTAACTGCAAAGTGCCTAAGCCAGTGAAAGCATCCTGTTTTTGTAAATATCCAAAATTAAAAAAATACATATGTACAGAACTTGTCTGTTTCAGTTAGATGTATTTTTTGCCGCCACAAATCTGGTCCCAAGTCTGGCTATGACCCTTTCCTCTGATTTCTAGTTCTTTGCCCCTGTCCACGGATGGGGGTCCAAGGTGAGAATCTAGTCTTCCTGCCAGCTTCCCATAATGCTCCCCGGGCTTGCCCTACTCACCGGACAGGAACCTAATTCCTTCGAACTAAAGCAGAGAGGGCAAATGTCATTTCCTGGATCCGAGTCAGGCATTCCTGTGGGCGGACTTACCAGACGTTTCACTCCGATGATTCAGTTTTGTGATAACTGTTCCTGGTTCAGGTCTCTTTTTTTGCCTCGAGTTATGGAATGATGTCACTTAAGGTCAAATAACTTGGTACAAGATACTCTGACGTGTGGGAAGGTCTATAAACCGGTTAGTAATTTATTTGTTCAGCACAAAGAGTATTTGTGAGTGAATGAGATACCCAACTGAAAACGTAAGGTAGCTCAGTAGACTACTTTATCCTTTGCCGAGATCTTTTATCAACCAGCGCAGACAAACTCTCATCCTTCCGAGGTTGATGGTACAAGTAACATTGATTTAGGTAATAACTTTGATCGGCATCCGTAGACTTTGTAAAGTAGGATGTAGTTGGTGAAAAACCTCATTAACGAAGACGTTGTATTCAAGAGTAATTAAAACACAAATACTTGATCTGTAGGGAAATTCGAAAGCTAAGCTGCTAAAAACAAATTTGCCCTTAATTACAATAATGTTTTTAATCTTGTGTTACAATATGTTCTTCTTTTATGCTGTATTCTGTTTGACTGCTGTTTGAGTAATTTGTAAAGGGCTTTTTTGCTTGTAGATGGTACTTATAAATGCACTTCTCGCTGTATATAGAAATTTTATGTTGTAAGTCTTGTATTGTTTGTGTGTAGGTATAGGTGTTTTCGGAGGTTGCCAGTTATTTTTTGTGGTTGTTTCTCTTCAATCAATTTTGTATCCGTTTTAATTTAGGTGGTGTTGGTGTAGACAACAGAGATGTGATGCATTTATATTAATGGAAATTGTTTTAAGGTGTATTTAATGGTGTATTAAGGTGTCACTGGCACCTTGATTTTTCTTTTTTTTCCAGTGTTCCTACATTGAAGACATCGTTTTAGTTTTTAAATGTTTGTTGCAACCTTAATTTTTAAATATGATTTTCCCTAAATTCATCGGATTTCAGAAACACCTGCGAGTGAACTAATTGATATGTTTCCGTTTTATTCCTTGAATAGTAAGTATTCACCGTGCGATGCTCTAGGTATTCTGGAAGTTCGTTATGAAATGAATAGGCAGCCGTTCCTTTCAGTATTTCAGGGTTGGAACACCCTCTGGCTGAATGTGCATTTATGTAGTGTGTTTTTTTTTTTTTTTTTTTAAATTAGGAATTTGCTATATTGTGGACATAAACAACCAGCTGTGTGTATTTACTGCAGCCCTACAATGTTTTGAGTGAGAAGTGGCGGGGAGGGGGGGAGGGGGGAGGGGGGCGGAGATTGTTACCAGTTATCAGATCACAGAATCCTGAAAGTATAGGAAAAGGGAAGGGAATCTCTACTTGCGACATTACTTGGGAACATACACAAATGGGAACTCTAACTGTCGTGTATGATTAAAGCTTGATTATTCTTTTACACGTTACATATTTTCACTTCGAAGCGCTGATCACTAATTGCCCAGGATCACACAATTTTAGTCAAGTGTCGAAGCTCAGATTCCTAAACCACTAGACTATCTCTTGTCCTTTTTGTGCCTTCAGACTGCACATGCATTAGAATGCTACACATGCGCCTGTGTGCTAGCATTTGTTATGGGAGAGTGCTTTGTGTAATGGTTTCCATTTGGTAATGTCGGGAAAACTGCGCATTCGGTCACCTGTGTATCCGTTGTATAGATTAGAGTTTTAACGGGGGTGCACTGTATATACTTCTGAAGAACATGAGACGACATGGGTATCTTTGTGAAAACGGTGGTGGCAGTGTTTGTTTTATATCAGAGGGGGATGTGCATGGTTAGTGAAAGGGGTCCGTTCTTTTCCGGAAGTAGAGCATTTGGAAAAAGAAAATGACAGCGGGTCTAGAAAGCCTTGTGGAATGGTCTCCATTGCGCAGCTCTGGCTGAAATAGTTTAATTCCAGCCTTTGCAAAGAGCAGCGAAGTCGGGGTGGATCATAGAACCGTAGCCCCAGCGAGATGACATCGCTGGGGCTACTTGGATGCGCCCACATGCGCTGACGTCAGTTCTGTACACAACTTTCAGCGCTAGGAACGCAGAGCCATTCAAGATACTGACCACTGGTGCATTGAAACTAGGGCCCTGAAACGGATGACCTTAACCCCTAGAAATCAGTTCGCAGAACGGGGAGGATGGGTGAAGCGGTAAGGAATCGATCACTAACTAATGTCTCTTAAAGATATATCGTTACCGAAGGTAAGTAACTTGTTCATCTGAAAGAGACACGAAAGTGATAGATTCCTTACCTTAGAATAGATAACCCAGCAATACCAACCCTGGTGGTGGGTCTGCGAACCAAGATCACAACAGAAAGTGACGGGAACAGAATGGCCAAATAAACTGTCTCTCCGGACCTGACTGTCAAGGCAATAATGCTTAGTAAAAGTGTGCATCGAGGCCCACGTGGCTGCCTGACAGATGTCTTGCATGGGGACACAACGTCCCAAAGCGGTAGTAGCTGCTGTCGCCCTGGTAGAATGGGCGCGCAACCCCACCCAAAGATCCTTTTTAGCCAGAGAATAACAGGCTTTGATTCCCAAGACGACCCAGCAGTAGATAGTCCTCTTGTGTACAGACCGGCCTTTCTTGGCACCTACGTAGCCAACAAAGAGCTTGTCATCCACCCAGAACTGTTGTGTGCGATTCAGGTAAAAGGAGAGCGCATTTGTGTCCAGACGGTGGAGCTTCTCTTGCTCTCTGGAAGGATGCGGAGGCGGAAAGAAAGTGGGCAAGGTGATGGTTTGCCCTATGTGGACGGGTGTAACGACCTTCGGCAAGAAGGAAGGACAAGTGCGGAGCACAACCTTGTTCGGATGAACCGACAAAGGGAGGTTTGCAGGAAAGAGCCTGGAGCTCACTCACGCGCCTAGCGGAGGTGATGGCAACCAGGAAAGCAGTCTTCTAAGTTAGTAAACGAAGAGGACAGTTGTGAAGCGGCTCAAAAGGAGCGCACATCAAATCAGTAAGAACCAGATTGAAGTCCCACTGTGGCATCACAAGTGTAATAGGAGGGAAAAGGTGAGTAATGCCTTTGAGAAATCTATTTCTGACAGGGGACTTCAAAAGAGAGGGCTGATCAGTAAGCCTGAGAGAGGCCGAAATTGCAGAAAGATACCCTTAATAGTTCCCAGAGCAGAGCCCTGCTGGGCCAAAGAAAGAAGGAACAAAAGGACTTCTGAAAGAGGGGCAGAAAGGGGATCCACAGCCTTTGCTGTGCACCATGCCACAAATTTGTTCCACCTGCAGGCATATACCGATTTAGTGGAGGGACGCCTGGCTGCCAGAATATCAGACTTCAGGAGGCAAGTCAAATGGAATCCACTGTCGCCGCTCAATCTCCACGCATGGAGGTGGAGGTTGGACAGATTCGGTGGAGGACCGTCCCCTGCTGCTGTGACCGAAGATCCTCCCGAAGAGGCAGTTGGATCAGGGAATCCACGCTCCTACTCAGTAGCTTGGGATACCGAACTCTTCGAGCCCAGTCAGGGGCCACAAGATTGACTTTGGCCCGGACGCGCCTGATCTTCAGACTCTGGGTAGAAGTGGTATAGGCGGAAAGGCATACAGTAGACCAACTCCACTCATGACGAAAAGCGTCGCTGAGCGAGTGCCGCCTTGGAGATTTCAACGTGCAGAACTGCTGACATTGCGCGTTCTCTTCGGTGGCGAATAGATCTAACCAAGGCTCTCCCCACTGTTGAAAGAGACCTTGCACCACCTCCGAGTGAAGACGCCATTCATGATCCATCATGCACCTGCGGCTGAGTTCGCCCGCCCTGGCGTTCAAAGAACCTGCCAAGTGTTGAACCACCAAGGAAATGCCTTGACGTTACAGCCATGTCCAGAGATGCAGAGCCTCCTGACATAGGGTCCACGACCCCACCCCACCCCACTTGTTGCAGTACCACATGGCGGCAGTGTTGTCTGTGAACACCTGCACTACTCTCCCCTTGACAGAGGGAAGGAATGCCTTCAGTGCAAGTAGGATCACCCGGAGCTCCAGAAGATTGTTATGGAGCCTGGACTCCGCAGGAGACCAGAGGCCTCTGGTCTCCGCCTCACCCATGTGGCCGCCCCATCCAAGGAGGGACGCATCCGTCACCACCGTGTGCTCTGGTTGGGGAAGTGAGAGTGATCTGCCGCTGACCCAATGCTGGTTCGTGAGCCACCACTGCAAATGCTGTGCAGTGCCCTCGGATCTGGATGTACTCGGACAGGTCCCCTTGATGCTGCGCCCACTGGAACTTCAGGTCCCACTGCAGAGCCCGCATATGCCACTTGGCATGATTGGTCAGCAGGAAGCCATGAGGCCCAGCAGCCTCAAGGTCATCCTGATGGAAACCCAGGACAAGGGCTGAAAGATCGGAATCCTAACCCGAATGTCCCCGACTCGCTGTTCGGGAAGATAAGCCCGAAACTGCGCCGTGTCCAGAACCACTCCGATAAAGAGGAGCTTCTGAGAGGGTATCAGGTGCGACTTCGGCACATTGATGGAGAACCCCAGAAATTGCAGGAGGTCGGTTGTCTGGAGGTGGGTGACCACTGCCTGGGGCGAGCGCTCCTTAAACAGCCAGTCAAGATAGGGGAAGACTGAAACCCCTGATCTGCGCAGATGAGCTGCGACCACCGCCATCACTTTTGTGAACACCCGAGTGGCGCTAGTAGGGCCAAAAGGAGCACGGTGAACTGAAAGTGCTCGTGGCCTACCGTGAACCGCAGGTAACGCCGGTGGGCTGGCAGGACGGGGACATGAATATAAGCATCCTGCAAGTCCAAAGCTACCATTCAGTCTTGCAGGTCTAGGGCAGGCAAGACCTGAGCAAGTGTGAGCATCTTGAACTTCTCCTTCCAGAGGAAGCGATTGACGTTCCGAAGGTCTAAGATAGGACGCAGGCTCTTGTCCTTCTTTGGAACCAAGAAGTAGTGGGAGTAACAACCACAACCTACTTCTGGCGTCGGAACGTGCTCGATGGCCCCCTTGGCCAAGAGGGCTGCAACTTCCTTCTGGAGAAGTGCCAAGTGATCCCCTGACATGCGGTGGTACTAAGGTGGCATGGCTGGAGGGGTAGTCTTGAAGGGGAGGGAGTAGCCCCTTCGGACTATCTGTAAAACCCACCTGTCTGAAGTGATGGTGCACCAGTGGGGGAGGTGATGGCGAATCCTGCCGCCCACTGGCGTTTGGTGGGCCTGAAACACCGGACTAGGAAGGTTTGGAGGTGGTGGTGGTATGACCCGCCCGCTGGCCCCGAGACCCACCTAGACTGGTCCCACGTCCGCGGCAGCGCTGAGACTGTTGCTGCGCAGGCCTGTGGCTTGTAAACGAATGTGTTTGGGTGCCCCTTCTTTGTCCACGAAAGGAGCGGAAAGCAGAAGTCTAAGGAGAGCGCGTGGTCGAAAGGCCCAAGGACTTGGCCGTAGCCCGTGAGTCCTTAAAATGCTCCAACGCATTGTCTGCCTTTTTGCCAAAAAAGCGAGTGCCATCAAAGGGCATGTCCATCAGTGTTCTGGACATCCCCTGAAAAGCAATCGTCCTCAGCCACGCGTGGCGGCGTAGTGCCACTGTCGTGGAAATCGCTCTGCCCAGTGAGTCGGGTGTCCAGGCCACAGCGAATCGTGAACTTGGCTGCGTCTCTCCCTTTTGCAATAGCTTGAGTGCACTGTCCGGGCCTCCACCGGACACTGAGGCAGCACCTGCGCCACCGTATCCCTCAGAGTGGGAATAACTGCCCTAGAGGCATGCGGTGGTCATAGACCGCAGCGCTGAACTGGCGGAAGAGAATATCTTCTTCCCAAAGTTCTCCAGTTTCTTGGATTCCCTGTCCAGAGGTGTGGAAGGGAATGCGCTGGGGACGCAGAGGCTTGGACAACCAAGCTCTCAGGGGTAGGGTGTTGCAAGAGGAAAATGCGGTCGCCCGGGGCCGGGTGAAGGCGTCGAGCCATGTTCTTATCCACAGGAGCCCCTGTGTTGGGCCTGGACCAGGTGCCCAAAAGAACGTCCGAAAGTGCGTTATTGAAGGGCAGCAGCGGCTTCAGAGGAAGACGCTGGCCGAAGCACTTCTGTCAGGAGGTTAGGTCTGACTGCCACTGTAGGTAGCTCGAGGTGGAGAGCCTCGGCTGCCCTACGCAACACCTCCTGAATAAGTACCACCCTCCTCCGTAGTCACGGTAGAAGGAGACAGTGCGCCAGGTTCTGGAGAAAAATCCAGTCCACCTGTGTCCTCCAAATCCTCTTCCCAGTCCGGCTCTAACTCTCATTGGGCTGCGAGAGGGTCCTCCGACCCCTCCCAGTCCTCCCCGTCCTTCGTAACCTGCGGAGCGGGTGGGAAAGGAGGTGGGTGGAGAAAGGGCTAGAAATTACCCATTGGAGTCTGAATCTTCGTCGGTCGACACACTTCCGGCACCGTGTCCATGTCTTGGTGAAAGCCGGGGACGGCGTCTGGTGGGTGGGTGGCCGGCCGGCCCCGGTGCCACCGTAGGTGTCTATGCTGGTGGAGGTCGTATGAGGCCAACCAGCATTGGCTGTGATCCAGGCATGGATCCACAGGGGTCTCGCGGCGCTGAGGCAGGCGACGGAGCCAGTGACTAAGGAACGCGAGTACCCCCGGTTGGGCCCTCAGGGCCAGAAGGCGTGCCGGCGGGGCCCGATGGGCCAAAAAGGCAAGCCATAGCAGACAGGAATTCCTGCAGCTGGGCAGGAGTCGCCGACTGACCCGGGAAAAGCGGGTAGGCAGTCTGCAACTGCCTAGGCTCCCCCAGAGCCACGGGGGTGACACCTCCAGCACCCTCAGCCATGTCGCGCGACATGATTGGGGAAGGCGAAGAGCGACGCTGCTTCTTTGACTTCTTGTGCTTAGTCTTACCTGACCCAGAGTACGAAGACTTCGACGAACGATGGTGGTGGTTCCGCGACTCCCGGGTCTCAAGCAACTTTCGGGACCGCTTCTGCAAAGTTTTAGGTGCCATGACCCGGCAGTCTGGGCACAACGAGGGGTCGTGGTCGCGCCCCAGGCAGTAGAGACACTGGCGGTGCGGGTCCGTCACCGACATCATGCGGGGACAAGCCTCGCAAGACTTAACAAGCATTGGCATAGCCAATAGATCTAGCCTTTGGGACCTTATGTGTTTAGCCATGCAACAGTTGCATAACTAAACACTTATAAGGTCCCAAAAGCGAGACCTATTGGCTATGCCAATGCTTGTTTTAACTGCTGCAATCTATTGAAGCCTATCAGAACATCAAAGCGGCAGTGCGGCCGCGAAAGTAATCGCGGTAAAGCGCGACGCGCCCGCGCACATGCACTGTAGGTCTAGGCTGGCCTGGTAGCACTTTTTGGAGCCCTCACTAAATGTCTCGCCAGACCAGCGCATGTGCTGGGTCAGGCGAGACCTAAAAACCGGGCATTCCTATACACCAGGAGTAAGAGACTTAGAACAGACAAAAGTCCCAAAAAGCTCTGTCACAAATTGACTGGGGGAACCGCTCTCTCTGAATCTGCACTTGCTGGTGCAGAAAAAAGTATTGACGTGGGCGCGTATAAGTAGCTCCAGCATAGTCTTCTCGGCGACTACGACGCCAGTGACGTACGCGGAGCCGCACGACTACGTCTACCGACGCGCAGGGGTACTGCTGACAAACTTTCCGGATCCAGTCTGACGCCTGGGCGTAATTAAAAGGTAAGGAATCTATCACTAATGTCTCTTTCAGATCCGGTCCACAGCTATGAACGATGACAAGAAGGTGATGTATGCATCTTTCAGGGTGGGAGGGAGTTATCCTAGCCAAGTGTTTTGAAGTTGGAACAGCAACGTGTCCCATTCCATGGATATGTTGGTGTTTGCAGAGGCCTTTTGCTTCCTCCCTCTGCAGTACCACTCTTCGATTTCTGGCCATTGGATTAGAGAAAGATGAGATGAAAAAGTAGTAGGGAGAGCTGTGCACATAATTTAAATTTAAGAGCACTCTTGGCCAAGTCCATAAAGTGTGCTGCCACCTTATTTGCTTTTGTGTGTTCAAAGAGCCCAAAAGCACATTCCTCAGATATGTTGGGGGCACAATACTAGGCAGCCTCGGTGAAAGTATCAGAAATGTCTAGTCAGTGGTGCTCTAGGGAAGTGCAACTCTATAGCATATGTTTGAAATCAGCTTGCGAGGGGAGAGGAGACCTCCATCAGGGAAGATTCGGATAACTTTATCTGGCACCGAGGTATGCAAACCCTCGAAAAAAATCTGGGAACTCAGGGATGTTATCACCCTTATGAAATCTTCTTAGTAAGTGTTGATGTAGAAATGGTTAATTCAGACCCTAGGGTATCGAAAGGGCGTGTCATCCCCTCCACACCCGAACGCAGAGAAAAAACAGATGATTTGGCCTATTTAAATCCAAGTCCCGCTACCACTCCAAACTCCTGTAAGATATAACCTATACTATCATGCTTATGTGTTTTGGTACCCCTTTACAGATTTCTTTTTTGATTTCAAATTATTTTATTAATTTTTTATTTTATTTTTTTTAACAAGTACATTAGCATTTCTGTCACTAGGTTCTAGCCAAACATAGATTGTGTTGCAGTAGTTACAGGAACTTTGGCATACATGTTTAGCTAATCCTCTCTACATTGACTTGCTGGGAAATTAGGCAAAGGATGATAGAAAGAGAGAATAGTAAAGAAAGGGTGGAGCGAGGATACAAGAACGGTTCTAAAGTAGTGAGCCTTGACAGTTTTCACTCCTTCACATCGCACCTCTCAGTCCCTGCTGGCCACCCTATTTTCATTGCCAGTGTTACATGCTTTTAAAATGAACCAGCATTTGCCGAGCAAATAGTGACGACCAGCCATCTAGATAGTTTATTTATTATATAAAGTTATATTTGCAATTTATTTATTTCTGGTGAGACGCAATGCTACCATCTTGAAAGCACTGAAAAAAAATGTCCCCATACTGTCAAGATGACTGCCTCACTGGATGATATAGCAGGACGTGACCACCATCTTGAATGTATGAAAGCATTTTCCATACTTTCATGATGGCAGCCAGGTTTCAATATGCAATGTTATTGCCATCTTGGAAGTATAAGAAATAGATTGACAGTTGCCGCTATTGGCTTAGCCAATGCTACTTTTTAAAAGCCTCCGGCAGTGACAAACCCAATAATGGTGACCACACAGCATGGGCAAAACGAGACCTATTGGCTTTGTCATTGCTTGTTTAAAGTATCTCACTTCTGCACAGAAGTAGTAACTTATCTTCCAGGCATTAATCCTTGAGCGTGGACTAAAATTTCCACCTAGAACTTCACAGAACAGTTTCACAGTTTACGTTTTTATTGTGCTTTTATTCCTCTCTGCCTCTGTTACATCTATTGCTAATCACTATAGTTCTAGTGATATTAAATTGTGTTGGTTTTGTTTTCTTTTTTTATATGCTAGTTCGCCCTAGTTGCTGCACTGTTAGGGAAATGTTTATCATTATTGTCTGAAGTTTTTATTGTCCTCAACCCTATGTCGACCTTCCTATGAAATACATCTGAAATAATCACCTCTGTTGCTGATGTTAGATGATACATGGCCACTCCATATCCCCTAGATGTGCAAGACCGTATTCCTAAAACTCCCAGGCCTACCAACATCTTGTGGACACTATCTACCCCATAATCAGGGAAACAGATCATCTGGTAAAGACATAAAGCCAACAGCGTGTTCTTAGTGCCTAGAGTATTTAGTAGAGGGACAAAAGTGATGCATATTTGACTTAGCATGTATATTCCAGTGCTATCATCGTCTAATGGACAGGAGCTAATCAGGAGTCCCTTCAAGCTGTTTATGGATGCCACGTTTTTAGGTCTCGGCTCGAAGGCTGCCCTGCGCAGTCTCGATCCGAGATTTAATGACTTGGAGAAGAGGGGCTTGAACCCGCCCCTCTTCTCCCCTGTTCTCCATTGGATGGCCTCTTCAATGCTGGCCAGCCATTGGAGAAGAGGTCCCGTCACTCCGATCAGGCACCGTCCTTTTCGGATCGGGGGGCGTGTTTTTTTTTGCAGAAAGTCTAATTATCTCCTCCAGCCAATGGCTGGAGGAGATGACAGCAAAACACGCCCCCGAATCTGAAAACGACGCTGCGTTTCTCCGAGGCATTTCTGCTTCGCCTCAGAGAAAGGCAGTGGTGTGCTTGTTCCCTCTTGTCTTGCTTTCCTCCTCAAACCCCCCAGAAGTTGGCCGCCTCGGTGTTTAGAAGCTGCCTGCAGGGTCCAGGTGGGGAATTACAGCCCAAAAAAAAAATCAAGACCTGCAACGTTTTCGTTTTTAAAAATATTATTCTGCTGTTATCGGGTGTTCCGTTTCATTCGTAGCCATTGGCTTGCTTACGCTCTCCGATTTAAAAATGAATACCGGTTTTTCTCGTGCAGAGTTGAGCCCTCGGTACACGTCCCAGCCCCTGGTTCCTTCAACGCCTTTGTATTGATTCCCTGCAGCCGGGCGCAGCAACAACACCACACGGCGGCCATCTTGTGAGGAGACTGGTGGAAGTAGGTGGCAGCCTCCTAAGAGAATGTTTTGGCATCAGCGCTTAATTATTTTTTCTAACAAATTCAGCACTAGAGGGGGAGCACCAGTGGTAAAGCCTCTGTTTTCTCCCAGTACACTCAGTTCTACCCGGAACCGGCGTCCTCAGGCTCCACGGCGTCTGCACCCCCTACGAAAACACGCACGCGTGCAAAACGCCGTCTGCAGGATCAGTGTAACAATTTCTGACGAGGCCGGAGGCTTCTTCCAGCGCCCTCAGCGCCGGCATCAGCAGCGCTCCTGACCCACGAGCCCTCGCCCACCAGCAGCCCTTCGCATCAGCGCGCGCGCCCTGACAGAACCAGAGACCGATCGGGACCCGGAGGCTGCTAGGGACCGCCTCGCGCACCTCATTATCCTGTTAACCGAACATCCATCTGACCAGATAAAAGAGGCGGCTGACCTAGAAATCATTAAAGATTAATGGAAAGGAGGAAGGAGCAGCTTAGACCAGCAGCGCTCTTTATGGCGCTGATAGGCCTGCCAAGACCGTTCATCGGGCCAGGAGAGAGGCCGGGCCTTCTGTGTGCGTGGGGATATTGTGTGGGGAAATTATCTAGACAGAGAATGGAGGTTTGGAAGTAATTTCCCAGTAGGTCTTGTGTGCGTGCATCTGGCATTGGGGTGTGCGGGCGTGCGCTTGCACATCTGTGCACGTTTGCCCAGGTAAACTGTATATTGATCAATTGTCTGGCCTAATTATTTAGTTGTATTATATGTGTTGGCAGTGAGTGTGTGTATGCTAGTGTATGTACTGAAAGAACAGGATGCTGCTGTGCGTGCACGAAGAGACGGTGCACAGCTATGTATGCCACGGCTGGATTTCATCTTCTGAAAGGTACGAGTCTTTGGTCGTCTGCCAGCATCTGCCCTGCGTTTCTAGGTCTTGCCTACACAGCGCTAGTGCTGTGCTGCAAGACACATTGTTTACAATTCAGTGGGCTTACAACCCGCCCACACCATACCATTAGTTGTTTTCGTTGTCACTGTATGTGTGTGTGTGGTTCTGTATGTGTGTGTGTGGTTCTGTATGTGTGTGTGTGGTTCTGTATGTGTGTGTGTGTGGTTCTGTATGTGTGTGGCTCTGTGTGTGTGTGTGTGTGGGAGGCTCTATGTGTGTGTGTGTGTGTGTGTATATGTGTGTGTGCCTGTGTGTGTGTGGCTCTGTGTGTGTGTGTGTGTGTGTGTGTGTGTGTGTGTGTGCCTGTGTGGCTCTGTGTGGGTGGCTTTTTTTGTAGGTGGCTCTTTTTGTAGGTGGCTCTATGCGTGGGTGGCTCTGTGTGTGGGTAACAGTGTGTGTGTGGGTGGCTCTATTTGTGTGTGGGTTGCTCTATGTGAATAGCTCTGTGTGGGTGGCTATGTGTGTGTGGGTGGCTATGTGTGTGTGGGTGGCTCTGTGTGTGTGGGTGGCTCTGTGTGTGTGTGTGGGTGGCTCTGTGTGTGTGTGTGTGGGTGGCTCTGTGTGTGTGTGTGGGTGGCTGTGTGTGTGGGTGGCTTTGTGTGTGTGGGTGGCTTTGTGTGTGTGGCTCTGTATGGGTGTAAATGCAATAGGTCTCGCATTTGAGAGAGATTAAGCTATTGACATTGTAAATAACAATGCCGTTTCTTTAAATGTTTTAAAAACAAAAACATAAAAATAATGTCATGAGCAATGCCAATAGCTCTAACTTTAACAATGCCGAGACCATTGCATTGTAAATGCTTGTTTCAAATATCAGAGGTGATCTACTTCAGTACACCACCCCATATTCCCTCACCAGTTTGTGACATCTTGAATTGGGGCATTGGGTGTTCTGTGCTACCCATTGCTGTCCTTCAGCCTGGCATGCCACTTGGCATTTGAGTCTGATAAAAGCCAGTTGATTTCTGTTAAGGTCCTATTATGTCATAATTCCCAAGACTATTTTAGTTGACATCTACTTAATTGCACAATGTACTAAATACTTCCCAAAAGAGCAAACATTTGAAGCAGTCCCAGAGGATAGGTAGAAACTTTCCCTCATTCCAACACCCTCTTAGCCATAGTGATTTGGCCCTTCAGCTACTGCCTTGAAATTGAATAACATTCCCTGTGCAGTACCCAGATTTGTAGAAGCCTGAAGCTGGCCTTTATTGCTACCTGACTTGGGCGTGTCAGGGCTTCCTCCCATCAGGGGTCATAAAAAGTATTCAAGTCCTTCTTCCATTTGCTCTAAGGTTGCTTAAACAGTCACATGTGGGCAAGGAGTATTCATTGCCAAAGTTCTATGTATCTTAGTGATGCCACCCCTTATGGGATATTATACATTAGCACTCTAGCTTTTATTGGTGAAAACTGTCCGGGCATTGGAGCTTAAAATTAATCCTTTGGAAACAGCTTGCCCTCCAGGCGTAGGGTCTAAGAGCATCCATAGATGGACCCTATTTTATCTTTAGGATCACAAATGCAACATATGGTACTAGAACAGTTGTTTAAATCCCCAAACTAAGAACTGGTTTTATAATCCCTCCAAATATATTAATATTCCATTTAAACCAAATAGGTATATACTCTAGCTGACACAAGCAGAGTGGAGGGATGCAAGATTCACTAGGCGAGCCCCTACCCATACCACAATTTATGCTGGCCCTTTGAACCTATCTATGTTGGTAACCTACACTTTCTAAACGGTATCTTGTGTACTCCATTTTGGGAAAGGGAACTCAAATCCTCCCACCATTGAGAGCCTCCACTGGGAAAACTCACAACAGAAGAGTGTAGACTGCAAGGGATAAAGTCATTGTCAAAAAGTGTGCCATATGAATAGCAATTGACATAACAGAAATTCAGTCCTTCTGCCCTAATGTGGGCTTCTCGATTTTCCCCTCCCCTGCCATCTAGTCACCTCAGATCTTACCTTTACTCCCAACCCCCCCTGTCAACCTACAAATCCACTCTTCCACCAAACAAGCCACTAATTACACCAGTTCTCATCTTAACCAAATATTTCTGCCTTCCAAAGGCAGCCTGGCTCAAAGTCAAAACCGGGCCCAATTGAGCAAAGTCTCACACTCTTCTATATAATCTACTGAAAAAATATTTTAGCTGCCATAAAAGATCTCCTTACTTCGGAGATCAAAAGCACCCTAAGCCAAGAGAACAATTGCAGATACATCAAACATTTCCTGTAATCGTCTGGCATGAACTGATTGATTTACCTTCCCAGAAGCTCTGCTTCCACCTTACAAATGCTTCCCAAAAAAAGTGTATGCTGTGTGTGTTCTGTGATGTCTCCATCGCAGAACACATCTGAATACTTGTAGAACATTGAGAATTTGAGTAAATTCAGTAGAGTCAGTGGGTGATTGGCAGGCTTGAATACTGGTGGAGTTGTGTTTCTCTTCTCCGGACTTCTGGCCATACTTATTCCTGTGACATCAAAACTGCAACCGGTCTACCAACTTTCCCAGTCTTGAAGTCTGCCCCATTGTCTGTTTCTATAAGCCCCTAGTTGTCTAGATCTGGTTGGCTCCTTCAATCTGTTGATCTGTGTCAATTGGTTTCTCTTAATATCTCTTTCTAGATTTGTTCCCTTTCGCTCAGTTGTCATGACACACACAGTAACCTGTGACTCGAGGCCCAATCAGAAGTTATTTCAAAATGTGTAGTCACCAGTGTCCTACAACAACCTCCTCCATGATGCTCCGTCATCGTGCAAAAATGTGCTTGCTCTTCGGCACATCATCTCTTCTCCACTTATCAGACTTCTATATTGCGGCACACATTCCTGTGTTATCCAGGTGATTCTCTGATGTGCCAAGATATTTATACCAAGTTGTTCATTGACCTCTCTATGGCCTTAGAGCTACCCAAGGAAATGATGGACTGCAGTGTCCAATAGCTGGAGTGGGTCACAAAGCAGCTCCTTCTGAAATGCTTACTCTGCATGCTCAGGAGCCTCACCAACCCCACACTGATCTTTGCCACTTATTTATTTTTAATCCCTGTGCACATTTGCTGTCTCCGTGAAACCCATTGATAGTCACTTGAGCATTTCCAACCAAGTAGATGTGTCCTACTAAGCCTTTTGTCAGCTCAAAGAACTTTGAAAAACCTTCTCATATGTACACATCACCTGTCACTGTGCACTTTAAATTTCACACAACATGAAGTGGGCTCTTTGATCAATGCCATGCCAGATCACTTGAATACTCTGTTTAATGCACCCACAGATTATGACCTGGGCTGACTGCGGGGGTCCAAAACCAGAATAACCGACATGCTACTAACCTCGAACAAACTGACCGTGCACTAAAACTCCACTCAAGAATTAAATTCACAACCTGAAAGGCTATTGCATAAATGACTCATGCAGTCTTTGCTACAATCTAACTCTGTGTCCCTAACCTATTTCTTCGCTCTTTCCTCTTGCTGTGGCTCACCACTTTCGAAGTAAGTCAGAGTCTGGAACATTGATTTTGGTTTAGTTTCAGTTTATTCATGCATAGTTAATAAACAATAAATGTACATAAGTATGTTAATTTTTTTTATCATGATACAAAATAGCAAATAAAACATCATATTTAAGAAAAATAGTCGGTGCACGTTATCACTTTTGACTTTGAACAGTTGAAACTCACACAATAGTAATTCAATACAATTAATTAAAATGCTACCCCCAATAAATCAGTAATCGGATGTCTGTTACATCAAGTAAACTCTCATTGTTGTAGCCACTGGATGTCAGACAGGCCCAGGGCATTAGTCAGATCTATCATTCTGTGCATGTAACATGGAATCATGTGGACATTGACTGTTCCTTGTAGCCCCCTTTCTATGGTGCAAATGCTGACCTCCTTCTCTGCATGTCAAAACATGCACACAACACAGCCCAAATATGCAACTATTTAGCTATTGAGGCACTCTATAGCGCATGCTACAGCCAACTACCTTTTATTCACATGTCAACCATCAGACACCAACAACTCAGGAAATAGGAAACCTTTACCTAAATTTGGGACTCTCCATTGACTGGACATCTCCACTAAAGCAATTGTGACTTAGATCAGCAATGAAAACCTTTAAACCATTCGATGTCACCCCGAATATCAATAGGACTGTAGTACCACAACTGAAGTATTTATGGGTTTCTGGAATTTCATAATCCATTTTATTGCTGAGGAACTAAATACTCCAAAAAATCAAAATGTCCTTGAAAGCAAAATAAAGTGTCCTTTTTGGTGCCATACCGTGAGGTGGCGTAATTCGTCAGCAGTCTCATTATTTCAGAGCTTTTATAATGGCCTCTCTGATTATATCCTAATATATCTGGGTTTGCATTCTAACAAGATCGTGATTTTGACACCTTTCTGCAAAGCTTCATTCGAAAGTTAGAAATAGGTAGCAAGACGTCGTTCCGGGGTTGGAATGCACCCACACACTAACATGTTTATGGGTATTTACCAACTTTTCTCCAATCTTTCCCCACAATGGAGAAGGTTGGAAATATTTATTGTTGACCGGGGGTAAGCGGCAAACTTTTTTTTCTCTGTGGGGGGGAAGGTGACTTGCAGAAAATGAATTTGTAGTCACTCAGCAGATTTTCATATGATCATTTGAGAATTTGTTCATGTGGAAATGGAATTCACAAAATGTTGGTATGTGTATGGTTTCAAGACCTGCTTCTCTAAACACTTGTGTATTCCTGAAAGTCATAAATCTGCATAGATACTAGGTCATGTACCTACAGGTTTACTTTTGTGGCTTTCATTAAGAATCTGGCTCCTAATTTATTTACATAATATTGGCATGCGTTAAACTAGCTTTACTAAATGATGCATCAGAGACATGGTATTTGTGTGCACAATAGTTTTGTGAAATGTTTAAGTTACACATTTGATGTACATTTTATTATGAAAGCGATCCCCAATCCAGCTTTAATGCGGATTCACCTAGTTGCATTCTTAGGGCATTTTAAATAGCATCACATTGTGAAATTTGAAAACGTGTACACTTTCATAGTGGAACCACTGTCGGTTATGTAAGCAAATCTCAAAGCTCATGGTATTTCCTTATGGGCTTACCCTAACAGTAAAGGATTTACAACAATGAAGCATACTAAACATTTTGAACATCTTATACATATTGATTCAAACCTTGTCATAGTGGCTGACAGTCCTCTTTCAGAGATCTATACTGTGGTACTGTAAATGGGTATCCAAAGGTTTATGCTGCAGTGATTCGTGCCTACTTGACCAGTGGACAAAATAAACAACCATGTGTTGTCCTTGTGTTAAATGGTAGCGGCAGTCGTAGTCGATAACCTTTCAAGTATTGCCCGGCGGTAATCGCCTCTTATACCATTCGATGCTAAACCAATAAAGAGGCACGCGCCGGAGACTGGAAGGCAGGAAACAAAGTTTTATTCCGTCGGAGTGGAACACATCAGATCAGACAGCGAGGTATCGTCACGAGGTGCTCTAACTGCATCTCTGAGGCCTGGCCTCTTATACACAGGTTTATGACTTTATTGCAGGTTTATCATACACGGCACATTCTTGATCGCTTTGATACATGAAAGAACATCCTCAGAATCCCCACTTCAAGCTCGTTCCCACACATCTACAGTGGAAGTCCCCACCCCACCCACAGTAGGAGATGGCTATCACACAGCTGGACATTCCGCCAATTCCCGGGGGTGTGTGCGACCGGTCGGGTCTCAGGGGGTGGGGGGCCTTGATCTACTGTAATCCCTTTGATGTGGGGTGTTTCCCTTACAGTAGGGGCAATAAACTGCATCCGCAGGGCTAGGTGATGGCCTGGGTGCGGTTCGGACAATGGGGCGCAGAGGAAGGGGGTTATCAAAGAGATGCATGACCATGTATGGGATGTTGGTCAGGCGTGGGATGTGGTTCCATGGCAGGGTCGCGCAGATGGAGAGGGTTTATGGCCCGTGTATGAGAGAGCGGGGGTGGCCGGCGCGCGGGGGAATGCTTGCAGCGCCAGGGGGACGCGCTGGTGATCGGCAATGAGCAGGGAGAGACCAGGGTGCCTAAAATGGCTGCTGTGCGCTTTCCTATGTGTCGCGCTGGGGAGAGGCAAGATGGCGCAGATAATGTTCAGTTGTAAACTAAATTTCCACAGTCCTCCCTTTTAACATATCTCGCCACCTTGCCTGGCCGACATTCACCTTCGTTAACCTTTTTAGCCATAATACCGTAAATGTTTTTCATGCATTCCTTAAAAGTACAGAGTCTTTAGGACAGGCAGGAGCAATCTGACACAATTGTACATAGTTACATGTAGTTGACGTGACAGTTGATGGCATGGCGTATACGGAATTTCATTGGAACACCAACTCGATACTTGAAAAAGGTTCGGTAAAACAAGGGATAACTACGCTCATTTACTTAAGGCCTAGACTTCGCGAGGATCAAGCTAAACAGCATAGTCATGTGTACGGTTGATGCTATACAATTGTCATTTATAATAAGCTAATGTTTCCTCATTTATTTAGTGTGTAGCTGGAAGCGACCGATAAAAAGATCTTGGAAACTTGATTGGGAGGTAGTCAAATCAAAAAGTGGTTGGGAGAGGAATACAACTCAACATGAGTTAGTCAGGGGGGGGGTTTCTTCTTTCCAGTGTCTTATTGCAGTGAGCCATCACTGGTAAGCTCTCCTTCTTACGTGGGCACTGTTGAGCACCGGCGGTGGAGCTAAGCTCAAATCCAGATTTTTCGCGTTGCAGGGTGTGATCATCCTTTGCTCTTGGATCACAGTCCTGTTCTGTCCTGTCCCTTGACTGGTCTTATCGTAGGTACCTTGAGACGGGGTACCCGCTTCTCATTGTTCTTTTGTAAGGTCAATGTCAAAAATAGGGGTGCTTTGGGAGGCCGAGGGAAGAGGGGGTGGAGTGGAATCGGATCAAAAGGCGGACCAAGGAGAGCAGAATCTTTCAGCATTGGGCCCATCAATCGGGCCCGACGGGTTGGGACTTCAGGCACGAGCTGATCAGCGAGCAGGGGGCTTCGGGATAGCCTTTCGTTCTATTGCTTTCCATGCTGAGAATGGTGCCTCGTCCCGCATCCTTTTGCTTCGTGGCTCCTCCTTGGTCGATGCCATAGATGTTTCATGGTCCGTAGCCAGGCTGTGCGTCACGTCCGACCCCTCTCTTCCGATGACCGCATGTTATCCTTGAATGAGCACAAGAAAAACAAAATCTTAGAGAGCTGGTAGGGAAGACATTTACACACTTCATTCTCTCTCCCAACCACCGAGTAGTCGGGGAAATGCTTTTATCGGTCGCTTGTATGATTGATGTCTATTAACTCTTACGTCGGTGTGTGTTACTAATTTATTAACCACTGCTGTGGTGCATGTTTCTGTGGGTGTTCCTGCAAATTTCCATCGTCTGGCCTGTTAGGTGCCGATTCCTGTACCTTGTAATCGCGGCAAGAGGCCTGACATCTGTCAACTTTCTGGTCTATCAAAATTCGAACCGGCTTCTCCGGTAGAGACTCGTCCTTCTTAACACAAGTTCTGTTAATACACATTTTCCTCCGAGGACTGCTAAGTTTATGAAAAAGTGCGAGGTGCTACTGTCATGGATCCACAGATATCTATTTCGGGGAGGGACATAAGCTAAACCTTTTTCTTGCTGGAGGCAATAGGTAACCCTCATCAGTTTAGGCGATGTATCTTTAGAAAATAGTCATCAGCTGTATTGTTCAAAATACCCTGGGACGGCTAGTACAGAACTGGGGTGATTCTGGGAGGACGGGGTGCTTAGACATTCTAGTTCGGAGCAATTGGGCGGGGGTAATTCTGGGCCTGTCCTTTCTTTCTCAGCCAATTAAGTTCAACGTTTTACAGAAAGGAGAGGTAGTAACGTGGTAAAGTACGGTCGTTTTGCTTCTGTCAATTTGTTCGAACACTGTCATGTTTTAGGCCAATTATACACATACTGAGGAGGTATAGTGTTGTTAATTTATTCAAAAAGAGGGCAAGAGAGCCTTGAGAGAGAGAGAGAGAGAGATACGATAATAGGCTACTTGGTGTACACACAACATGGAGCAGCACGGGTCAGTTCTACGTAAGAAAACGCAAGCGGGGGAAAAACATAAATTCAGCATTCACGTACACAAATACCGGATAGTGCGTAACAGTACATACATCAAGCGCAGAAACTTAAGACGGAGACACAGGGCTACGTTGAGTAAGGGGACCTCTCCTTTCCTGTCCTCTTTCCTATGCATGCTGCGTATTTTTAGTATTTTCCGTAATTCATTTTGGGGGGAGGGGGGGGGGTGTCGGACCTTTTACTCCCCTCCCTTTGATCGATAGACAAGCACTTCAGTCATACGATGACGTTCTCTTCCAGCGACCCAAGCATATGTAAGGCATACACATTCATACCGTACAATCAGGGCACATACGCACAGTCATACCATACAGTTTTTCCGTTCCCAGTGGTTGTCTGCGCTTCACGCACCATCCCACAAAGTTTGTCTGTTTTTCCCTACATTGAGCACGGTGCGGTCCATGTCCACTCCATTCTTCAGTCGGAATTCCGATGTGACCTATAGAGGAAGAAAAGAAGGGGGGGGGGTGGGGTGTGCAGCATTCAAAGTACATTAGCGCGCGTAAGCACGAAAAAGTTCTACTTACCACGTACCAGGCTAGCCGCAGAAGTGGGTAATACCACAAACCTATTATTCTTTCTTTCGACTATACAAAGATGCTTCATTTTATTCGTCCCTAAATTCGAGTTCCCTCGTTGCTCATTTGTTTCTCAAGCAGTAATTTATTATGGGACAAAGTACCATACCTTGTACTCGGCAGATACCTTAAGCTTCAGTCGACCCTTTTCTAACAACTCTGAAAAACGACAGGGGTGATGGATACAAATTTCATTAATCTAAATTCAGGCAAAAGGGTCTGTATTATCTACTTTCTATTGTTTGGGAGTAACAATCATTTATTCAAAACCCTTACCAACCTAGATGATCAGTTATGACGCTAATTCCGTAATTCCTTAAAAAAAAAACTTTATTGAAAACAATGTCAGTATACAAATACGGGCCTTTAACCGTACAGGCCGGCCACGGTGTGAGAGGCGTCGAGTATCATGAGCAACACTACCTTAACACGAAAAAAATAAAAATGATAATTAAAAATGGGAAGGCCAGCATCAATAAGGTCGTTCGTATGCCCGATCAGTACCCTCCCCGTCCCTCCGCCCATCATGTGTGAAAGCATCGCATACATATCCTTGTAACATAAATGTCAAGTAACCGAAACGCCATAAGGAGTTGTAGGCCCCTCCTACATCGGCGCCATTTTTGGGGCGAGGTCGGGTGGGTCCAGGGTACAGTCTAAGTCTTTCCATGAATTAGCTGCCGGACCAGAATCCCTTTCGGCAGCTCGAACTGTCGTTGGCACCAATGGAAAAGAACAGACCGCATAAATCGTGATTCGGGGGAGGGGGGGCACAGTTTTTGTTCCTACCGGGTCATGTTGAGGTTCCACCGGAACCGATACGAGCGGACAGGCTACAGTGTCTTCTGATAATTCAAACAGGCGCTTGCGTCAGCATGACGTCACTACGATCTCGCAGCGATGCCGTGATCCATCCTCAGGGCGGGACAGCAGGCGGGTCTCGCTGCCGCCGCCTTGAATCAGTCTCTTTCATTGCATCCGGCGGAGGCAAGGTGGTTGTCGCCTGGGGCAAAGAACAATGGCTGCGGCTTGCCCTCACCGGAAGTCCGCGGGAGTCGAGTGCCAATGACTCCCGCAGAATCTGCAAAGCTGAGGGGGCGTTTTTTCAAGGGTGGGGCCCACGCCCGAGCAGACAAGCTTCCGAGTCCAGGGCCGTCTTTCGGTGGGCCAGGCCTGGATCCGAAGAACCGGCCGCCAGAGTCCAGAGGCAGCAGCAGCAGCTCTTCGTTACAGCCACCGGGGTGGGTCCCCCGATCACTCTGCTGCGGGGACCCACCTCTCGAGTCAAACGCTAATGGCAATCTTAGTGGATCCGCGCCTGAGTGGTTACCCGGCAGGCAAGACTTGAATGGCTGTCTTGCTGCAGCTGGTCGGTGAGTGCAGGGGCGCCTACTCATCTGGACGGCGAGTGAAATGGCTGGGTGCAACTCAGCTGGCCGGCGAGTAAAATGGCTGGGGTGCAACTCAGCTGGCCGGCGAGTAAAATGGCTGGGGTGCCCTCTTCTGCTGGCGAGCCTCCACCTGGGGAGGCGGGGGAGGCCCGTCCGCGTCGCTTCCCCCCTGCCAGGGCACCCTTCGCTGTCGGTCGAAGCAGAGAATGGGAAGACCAATACAACATGGTGGACTCCCCCTTGGCGCTGCCAGGGCCTCGGCGCTGCGTGTAGCCTTCGGCCTATTCGCACAATCGTCCGCCACTGATGTCGATGGAGTTTTGCATGGCTTTTATAGCCCAAAGCCGACTAAAAGGACCGCCCAAAACAGGCCAATGTTGCTATTTCGAAGGAGGGGCGAGGACTGTCATGTAAATAGTTGTTTAAAAACGTTTTTTAATGTGTTTACCCTGTTGGCGTGTTGTTATACCTATAAGTTATTAAAATGTTATAATTATACTACTTTGTTGGAGTGTTGTACATATTTCCAATCTAGCAACGAGCACGAGGATGTTACTGCGTAACCGGAAAATGACATAGCCCAATTGTGCGCGATCTAGCCCAGTTCGGTGATGTCGATGGTGGGTGTCAGCAGGCTTCCGTTTGCGCCGGATTTTGTTGTGTTTACTGGGCGGGGTGGGCAGTAGGGCAGACATGTTTAGACAGCGAGAGCGACGGAGCCGAGTTACCTCGTGGCCGTCTTGACCGTGAGCTTGGCTCCTTCCCCTAGTTTCATATATCCCACAAAGGGCTATTTCCTAGTGTTTCTTTAGTTTTGTAGGGTCAAAAAAGGATCCCACCAGTGGCCACTGACTCTCGGGGTCCCCCTTTGTATATTTATGCCATAGCTTGCTATAAGCTACAGCGACTAGTCCATATTTAGTGATCATGTCCTTATTAGGGGTGCCTTCCAGTGGAGCCGGATGGTCCACCTCTAATAAGCGGTCCGGGCAGAACCAACTACCAATCAGTGGGGAGAAGATAGGCATGACGGGTTACAACGGGGACAAAAGTCAGCACTACCTATCTTTTCACTGCTTGCAAAGACTAGACAGAATATCTCTATTCCTCGTTATTTGTAAGCAGAGAATACCTCCAAAGAACCAATATCGAACAACTAGTGTTCGGACAATCAATCAATCAATGGGGGGATAAAAATAGGCACGACGGGTTACAATGGGGACAAAAGTCTGCGTTACCTACCCTTCACTATTTGCAAAGACTAGACAGAATATTTCTATTCTACGTTATTTGCAAACGGAGAATATCTCAAAAGAGCACTATTCTTCAAAACAATCAATGTTCGGACAATCAATCAGTGGGTAGATAAAGATAGGCACGACGGGTTACAATGGGGACAAAAGTCTGCGTTACCTACCCTTCACTATCTGCAAAGGGAGAGAGAGAGAGTATTTCTACTCCTCCCCGTTTGTAGACAGCGAATATCTCAAAGAGAACAATCAATAAGCAATACTAGTATTTTTTTTTCAATCAATCGTTTCGCAATTTGTCGTGTTTCACGACCTTACCCGGACCGCGTGGACAGTTTCTCGTCTTCCGCCTCCAGCGCCCGATGGTCCTCTACTCTCCGTATTTGCCGTGGCACTCCTGATGGTTCCCAGTCAGGACCGTAGATCACTCGAGAGAGGTCTGCTCGGAACCAGTGAAGTTCGGATGATCGGCTGCCAGACGAGGGTCTATCGGGCAGGAGCTCTCCCGATCGTTGCAGTCGTTCACTCTATCGTCGGGACCTCTCCCACTGGATCCACGTGTCGCTGATGGGCCCCACGCTTGGGACGCCAATTGTTAAATGGTAGCGGCAGTCGTAGTCTATAACCTTTCAAGTATTGCCCGGCGGTAATCGCCTCTTATACCATTCGATGCTAAACCAATAAAGAGGCAGGCGCCGGAGACTGGAAGGCAGGAAACAAAGTTTTATTCCGTCGGAGTGGAACACATCAGATCAGACAGCGAGGTATCGTCACAAGGTGCTCTAACTGCATCTGAGGCCTGGCCTCTTATACACAGGTTTATGACTTTATTGCAGGTTTATCATACATGGCACATTCTTGAGATCGCTTTGATACATGAAAGAACATCCTCAGAATCCCCACTTCAAGCTCGTTCCCACACATATCTACAGTGGAAGTCCCCACCCCACCCACAGTAGGAGATGGCTATCACACAGCTGGACATTCCGCCAATTCCCGGGGGTGTGTGCGACCGGTCGGGTCTCAGGGGGTGGGGGGCCTTGATCTACTGTAATCCCTTTGATGTGGGGTGTTTCCCTTACAGTAGGGGCAATAAACTGCATCCGCAGGGCTAGGTGATGGCCTGGGAGCGGTTCGGACAATGGGGCGCAGAGGAAGGGGGTTATCAAAGAGATGCATGACCATGTATGGGATGTTGGTCAGGCGTGGGATGTGGTTCCATGGCAGGGTCGCGCAGATGGAGAGGGTTTATGGCCCGTGTATGAGAGAGCGGGGGTGGCCGGCGCGCGGGGGAATGCTTGCAGCGCCAGGGGGACGCGCTGGTGATCGGCAATGAGCAGGGAGAGACCAGGGTGCCTAAAATGGATGCCGTGCGCTTTCCTATGTGTCGCGCTGGGGAGAGGCAAGATGGCGCAGATAATGTTCAGTTGTAAACTAAATTTCCACACTTGACCCCACCACCCCCACCACAAAAAAAGACTTTGGCATAGGATCAGCAGAATTCCATGCCCCTGAGTTGCAGTCATTTGAGTAAAGATCGAATAAGAGCATAGGTATCTGCAAACCGGCCAGGGTGTGCTATGATACCAACATATGCAACCCTTGAGGTGAGAGTAAGTCCCCTTGTTTACAAAGTGCATGGTTACCTGCATTCTGGGAGCTGAACAGAGCTCACAAGCATCTATTTTTATATTGCAGCCTACCAGATTGCACAGTTGTCTACGTTTGCTTTAGATTATTTGGGGACTTTCAGAAAGTTGACCTAGGAACATATTCCGCCCGTTTCTTGCAATTGGCTTTGTAACTCACGTTTTGTTGCTTTCCATTTGCTGGCTTTATTTGCTTTAAGCTATCCAGGCTCATTTGTCCCTCCCCTTGCCTAAACTGTGTTTACTGTATTATTGCACTAACTCGTTTTCTGTAAACCGGCCTTTAAATCTTGATCTTATCTTATCACGTTTGTTGTGCGTTCAAAGACCGAGGTCAAATATCAGGTGCGGTCTTATTCTTCCGAGTGCCCCCTTTCTATAAACAAGCCTGTAAATCTTGTTCTTATCTTGTCACATTTGTTGTGCGTTCAAAGACCGAGGTCAAATATCAGGTGCGGTCTTATTCTTCCGAGTGCCCCCTTTCTATAAACAAGCCTGTAAATCTTGTTTTTATCTAGTCACATTTGTTGCGCGTTCAAAGACCGAGGTCCAATATCAGGCGCTGTCTTCCAAGGGCGCCTGTTTACTTTTCTTTCTCTGCTTCATAGTGAGAGGATTTATTGACAGTCTTGCTGGATACTGGGGGTAGGTAGGAAAGTTCTTTTTTAGCACACATTTAAATGAATTATGTAAATTTTTCAGAATATATCAATTAGCATTTTTTTTGTTATTTCTGAAGTGATGGAAACAAATATTTTAATATGATCCGAACAAATAATTACACTGAGGTAATGCAATTTCTACACATTTTCGTCTGTGCACTTTATAGTTTTAGTTGTAAAAGTGTATGTCTGTGCAAATTAATGGTCATTTCAATAGAAAATGTGTGGTCTGTAATGGCAGTGTGCTACCACACCATGCATTCTACACGACTCCACTTTACACCACGCCATTGCACTCTGCACCACTACACACTACTCCGCACCACTGCCCTCTATGGTACTGCCCTCTATTTCACTCATCACCACTGTACTCTGCACTACTGCACTCTACTCTGCAACACTCCACTTTACACCCCTGCACTCTGCTCCACTCCACTGCACCACTCCACTGCACTCTACTCTGTGCTAATGCACACTTTGCTAATGCACTCTTTGTCACCATTATCTACACAACAGCACTCTGTCACTGCAGTCTATGCCAATGCACTATACTCTACATCGCTGAGCGCCACTTTGCTCTGCTCCGCCTCGCCACTTTGCTCTGCTCCGCCGCGCCACTTTGCTCTGCTCCGCCGCGCTACGACACTCTGATCTGCCCGCCTGCCACTCAGCGGCACTCAACTCTCCGCCACTAACGTTTAGCTATTCTGGATAGCAGCTGCTCTGGTGTACAACAAGATGGCTAAAACACATTAGCAAAGCCAATAGCTCTTGCATAGGAGAGACCCATTTGCTTTGTAATACTTTTATTTTTTGGTCTTTGTAACAGTTGTAAAATGGTAATTTATATTGTTAAATTGGGTGTATGAGTGGAATTTGAAGTGGAAGAGTCAAGAATGAAAGGCTTAGCGTCAGACTTTTGAATTAACTTGTTCCATCTAAGCCGACCTCATTATTCTGTTTTCATCACAACTAGATCATGCAGTCTCGGATCGGTAATCTTTGAATCCTTCGAATAAACAGTGTCCATATCTTTGTGTATGTTGCGCTGACCCATGCTACATGCCACTAGGCACTTTTTATGCCATGTTTATTGAAATTCGTAAATAAAACTCGTGAAAGATTTTAATGCTTCATTGTTCTAACGTGGTTGATCAAATTAAGTCTTTCATTCATCTTTGAGTCCGGGTCTGGTGGCTCAGTGGACTAATGCATCCACTGCAAGGGCTTGTGTTCGACCTCATTGTCACAGGTTCAAATCCCGGCGGGTCCACTCAGCCTTTCATCCATTTGAGGTCGATAAAATTAGTATCATTGAGTTGGGTAACAAACATCTGTTCATCGCCAAGAGACCTCGTTGTAGTGAACGTGCGCTTTACAAATACACATGTTATGTTTGAGTCAGACCATTGGCTCATCACAAGGTCAAACCAGGTCTCCAGTGAGTCAAACATTTAAGCTACCTAGTCTCACTGACTAAACATCCAGACATTTACTTTTTCATCACGTTCAACCCATTGCTAGGTCAAGCGGAACTTGAATTTCTGAAGTCCAACTATTCCCTATGTCCGTCCTCTAAATACGGCGGTTTTCTGGAAACCTGTCCTTGATAATCTCGCAGCCTGCAGCTTGGAAAATGGGCTGGAAATTCAGCCCGTCTTGTGATGGCATCCAAGTAATGTTAAGTATTGTGTCGTAACAAAGTGTATACTAAATATAGTATGTGTCAAAGTATTTCCTAGAGAGAGGAGGTGGGGGACTGGAGCTGTATGAGAGGTCCAGTGCCGGTGTTCCTTGGTTATGTCACAAACAAAAATTAGAGCTACTGTTCCTAAAGAGAGAGAGGGGATATCTGCAAGTTGTGCAAGACTCTGGCATATGCACGGTGGCAGTCAACCGGACTGTTTCATGTTGCTCGATGTCATGCTTCATCATAGGGCTATTGCTCCTTGTTGGGCTGGCGCTGCAGTGTCCAATGGGTTCCCTGAAGGGTCACTTTGGCGGAGATCTTTTATTGGTATTCCTTATGATGAATGCAAGGTACGGTCTAAGTGGGGTGGTATCTCAATTGTGATGATGTGGGTTTACACTAGTCAGGGAGGCCACCAACTACTTTTAATAACTGGACCGCCCTGTCAGATTAAAAACCTTTATAGGTAAATTGTTCCATTGGGGTCATAAAGTACCCTAGTAGTCTGATGTGAGTTCCCTCTTTAGGGTCCAACTCTCGTCAGTCAACATGTTTTGTTTCCCTACTGGTCGGGAGGATCGTCAGGACGGGAATAGTGAGTGAAACTTCCTGCCCCACCAATGTGTCAAAAGTGATGCCCTTTGAGTGCTTCCTACTTTTTGATTTTGGCTTTCCAACCGGAGATAAAAGTACTCCCTAGGGTGTGGTAGAGGTGTCGCGCTCAGTCATGCTAAAGGTTTGAGTGGGATCTGGTCGCCGCACCTACCCTGGTCCTCTGCTTCCCCCAAATCAGTAATCTTTAAATCTTTTGAATAAACCATGTTTAATATCTGTGTATGTTGCGCTGACCCATGCTACATGTCACTATGCACTTTGTCGCCATGTTTATTGAAATTCATAAATAAAACACGTACAAACTATTTTAATCCTTCATTGTTCTAACATGGTTGAATCATTAAGCCATTCACTCATCTTTGAGTCAGACCATTGGCTCATCACAAGGTCAAACCTGGTCGCCAGTGAGTCAAACAGTTAAGCTACCTAGTCTCACTGACTAAACATCCAGACATTTACTTTTTCATCACATTCAACCCATTGCTGTGTCAAACGAAACTTGAATTTCTGAAATCAAACTATTGTGTTCCCTATGTCCGTCCTCTAAATATGGCGGTTTTCCAGAAACCTGTCCTTCATAATTTTTCAGTCTGCTCCTTGGAAAATGGGCTGCACATAAAAGCTTGGAGCATTCCTGTGACTTAAGGAAAAGGAAGTAAAAATCTCGCTTTGCACAGGCTGGAAATTCTGGCCGGTTTGGTTATGGCATCCAAATAATGTCAAGCTAGCCAAGTATCGTGTCATAACAAACTGTATAGTAAATATAGTAGCTATTTAAGCACTACCCGCAGTTCATCTGAAAGGGTGCTTTTGATTTGTCCAGCTTCTGCTGATGCATGCACGCGTAAGTGTCTGAGTAACTGTTGAAGTGTGTTTTAAGTTTTGCGTGAAATTGTAGTTTACGTATGCCTTAATTTCCTTAATTATTGGTTTGGATGCTTTTGGCAATCCAAATTACACATGCTGTACCTCCTGATGACGAATGATAGTAGTGCTTTGCTGACGTGGAATTACTCCATGCTTTTTTCTGTAGCGGGGTAAGGTTTTTTTTTTTTTTTTGGTTTTGTTTTTTTAATAGATCACTTGAAGTAGGCCAAACTTGTTTGGCCTCCTTTCTGGCTAGTTTTCAGACTATATTATGGGTATCTAGCAGGTAACCTGTACTCCTTACCAATATTATTAAACACCTGTTTAGGATAGCTACATAAGACTGTCTGCACACTTGCCTTTGGAGCGTGAGGTCTTGTTATGATGGGAGACTGCCTGATTTAGAAAAAAAACAATTGGAATTTGTCCTTCATGCCTGGTGAGCACAGAGGTGGGATCTCTGTCAGTCATTTGCAAATTGGGGGTTTTAGGTTGTAAATATGTCATCTTTTCCTGACACCGGCTATTTGATAAAGGGGCATTAGTAGTCACTTCCCTGCCATGGGCTCTTGGGAAAAGGTGGAAGCAATCTTTGGCTTCTGTAGATGGGGCATACAAGGTCTTTACTTGATGTACACGTTTGAAGGAAAGGGGTGAGGTCTTTTGCCTGGCATTCTGGCACTAGCCTTTGGATAATCAGGCTCTTGCATTGAAAGGAAGGGGGGGGGTCATTGGTCGCTGCCTTTAGCTTTGGGCTTTACTTAAGATATTCATTTAGCACCTGCACATAGCTGGGAAGAAGATGGAGCTTGACTGGTTCCAGCAATAGAATGGAGGAAATGAGCCTCATTGGTGCTAGTTCTTGTAGATTGCTTTCCTTTTTATTACGTTGATTGTATTTTGTGTGATTTGTAGTACTGGCGTGCAGCAGTTTGGCCTCTGCGCAGCATGAGCAATCGGATTGTTCTGTAGTTTGAGAGAAAAAACATCTACTCTATAGGATATTGTACAGATACAAAGCACAGGTCTTAAACGCAGTTGCAAATACTGAGAGTAACACAGGCTACTTATTGTTAATTGAAGAGCATGCTCCAGAGGTATGTGGAGAAGGGTAGCCTGGTCAGTCGCCTGGTGGGAGAATGTCTTAAGCTTTTTTCATGGTTAAATCCTCAAAACCCATGTTCTGTTGCTTGTTGCATGTGAATTTCAACAGGTCCGTTTGCTCCATGGTCGTCCACTGAATAGGGTACAGTCGGCATTTGTTTAGAAGCCTTCTTTACTGGTATGTAACCTTTTACAAGTAGCCCACAGTGGCACTTTGTGACCCACCAACTTTGCCTTGGCGCTTCCAACCTCTTGTCTTTAAAAGTGTTTATACGTTTACTAGCACAGTTTATGCTTATAGTGGGTGGATCTGTTCCTGAGTGTTCAGCACCTTAGAGAATCTGCAATCACCCTGCTGTTATGTAGATTCACGTAGGACAGGCTGTGTTGACCCAGTTATTAAAAAGCTGGTATACACCCTCTGAGGTAATCTCATATACACATGGCACAAACCTCGCCTAGCATGGGCATAATATTTCTTGTTTCGACAACTGGTGAGCAATTGAATTGGGCCCACTATTTTGGCCAGCCGGTGATGCATTGCTAGGTTGTAGGCTGGCTTCCATATTCACCGCCCAGAGATGAAAACCTTGTTTGCAAATAAATTAATGATTTTGGTTAATTATTCATCTGACGTGATCACAATTTCTTTACTTTATTTGAAGGGTGTGACTTAAGCACAAAAGCCGGCCTTCTTTTACCTCATTTATTTTCAGTCCGGTTTCCTTTGACATTCGTTTTCATAAACTCGACTGTAAATTTAGTTATTTCATATCTGCCGGTATTGTAGAGGGCTTTTATAATATGGACATCTCGGCATTTCATGGCATCAGAATTTTTTTACACTTATCTAGTTAGCGTTTTTAATTTAATATGTTCTCGTTTAGGCTGTACTGATAGGTTGTTTTTTATTATTTTACACGGGCATTCTGACAGTTGAGCTGCAACTGCCTTCCTTCCAGTCCTAATGCATTTTATTTTAGTCTTTTGTGTCGATCACGCAGCACAACAAATATATTTTGAACTCTATTTGATATAAGTGGTTAATCTGGTTCATAGCGAAGGTCCCGATTACAAGTGGCTCAGTAATTGGTGTGCTTTTTACCCTAAAACATTAGCAACCAATACCCAGGATTTTGAATATAATGGTTGCAATAAATACCATCTACTACGAACTGAACCTTCAAATATAGGACATGACTTGATCATTTTCATGCCTGCACTAAAAGCAGAATGACTGTATTTACAGCCCGCCTCCCCCACCCCCTTTCCACATTGTATATCGGGAAGAACAATTCTAAAGATTAGGTCTTTATTGTACCTTATAATCACTGGGTGCGATAAACTTCTCACCTCTTGCAATTAGGATTCTTGCGCAAACAGGAGTTTGCTCAGGTATAGTTGATTGAGGCATCCCTATCAAGACATAACATCACTTTGCATTCATATGCAAGCCTTAGATGAGTGAGGAAAAGAATCTGAACATAACATCTACTTCTGTCGAGTACTATTCATTTAAATAGTTAAGAGGATTTTTTTAAAATGCTAAAGGCATGGATAGGTGTCTGGTGTGGGTCTCTGTGGTCTAGGAAACTCTGGGGAATGCCTTCTAGTATGTATTGTTTTACCTCGAGTAGCAGACACGATTGCAAGCTCACTGAAGGGCACAGAACCTTCTCTTTGGGCGTTCATCCGCAATGGCTACCGGGGATAATCTGTCCAGGTTTGCTCCTGGAGAGTGTTGCAGATTTAGGAGTCCTCTGGGGTTGTAAGAAGAGCAGTAACGCACACTATCAATAGAAGGGACTCTGGTACTTGTATATTTGTGCATAGGCTTGGTCGCGTCTGTATAAGTGGGCTCCGAAGCTTATGCCTAGCATTTTAGTGTTATATAGTCTTGTGTTTCAGAAGAGCCCATTAATATAGATGGGTTTCTCAAGACACCCAAGTAATTCTTTTATAGTGTTCTTGGATCCTGCACAGAGGCAGAGCTGTTGCGTAACTGACGCTACCAAGACTCCCCATGATGAGCTAGGATTATAAATAAGCATCGTTTTTTTCATTAATGGGTGATTTGGTAAATGAACGACCGAAGAATGCAAAACTCAAACTGACTGTGCACGCTTCATCCATTCAGGAAATTGGAGCAATGAATTGCATGCTCTGGAATAATGCTCAATTTAAAGTTCAGCGAAAAAGAATAATCAAGCTGTAGAACAGGTTGTGGTTGTGATTTTTCCCTGCTGGACATGCAGTATCACTGACTTTGTGATAATGAAGGTAGGAGATTTACCGTAGAGCGTGCTTTTTGTGGAATTGATATTGCACCAGCTATGCAAACATTCACAGGATCACTTCTCCACCTATGTCTGCAACAACTGAGTTGAAAGTATTGTTATACAGGGGACCCTCAGAGTACCTCTGCTCGTTTCACGGGGGCCAGTCCTGGTATTCTTCTCAGAGGATCTGGCTCTAGTGTTGTACCCTACATCAGGGTGCCATCATGGTTATTTTGTCATATTATTTAAAGTTGACAGCAGAGGAATGCAGCAGTTTTAAAGTCTTATCCTGGAGCATATTTGTCCATGTCTCAAATGTAAGCTGGGTATTATCGCTACTTTAAAAAATAATTGGTTGCTGGGGGTTTGGGCCACTGTTAAGTGTTACTGAAGTAGGTAATTGGCTGTTTGGTAGATTTTGACCACCAACTGTTAACAATTGGTCTTGCGAAACCATTGTGTACCACTTACATTTGACATTGATGGACATGTCCTGCCGGCTCATTGATGTCTACCCCGCAGCCCATTTCAAAATAGCCACTGAACCTACACAATTCAATTGTAATGGTCTTTTTTGTTAACTTCTAGCAGGATGTACCTCTTGGTATCTGAAGTATCTTGCAGAAATCTGTGTGGTGGCAGCCAGAGTATGCATTTTTAGATAATTAACCTACGTGTCTCCTTTAATGCTGGTTTGCTAAAATGACTTGTCAACCAGGGCATTTATCCGTTCTGACCTCTGCATCAGTCTCTGTAACGTCATTAAAATCCTGAGGCATTCCGTTTGTCTACCTTGTTTCGTTGCGAGTTCTTCAAGCGTTTCGTCAATGGGAGCTATTTCTGCTGACCCAGTTTAAAGGCGTCAATTATATGTTCCAACCCGCAAGCCCCTCCCAACCCAAAATGAAACTTCATTGGATCCCAAAGTAGTAATTGGAGCCTTGCGAATCTCTTGGGAATTATGTCATCTGTCCTTTTGCCCCGCCATTAACCTGTTCCCACAACAAGGTGTTGGCATGTTGTCGGTCTAGAATTGGCTCTAACCGGTTTCTCAATCCATCCCATTCCTTGCCTTCCTCCTGTGGGTGGTATCATTTTTAAATGATGTGCAAGTGAACTTACACATCATTTTTAAATGATGTGCAAGTGAACTTACACAACTTCGTGGAGAGGTAAAGCAGATGGCAACACCTCCTGAATCCAAATCTACGCCAAAGCTAAGGTGTGTTTTAATGCATGCAATACATTATGTAAAGGTCTTGCCCAATGTAAGTAGTGGGCGCTGCCTGCTATGGGGATTTGTTTCTGTTGATTTTACTACAGTGTTTAATGTTTCTTGTCCTAACAATTAACAGCTCGGTCTTGAAACAGCACAATGTTACTTTAGCACGTGTAGTAGTTAAAACAGAACATTTCTCAGTTGGTCTTTTCCATTTTGTTTTGTTGCACTGTCGGGTCTTTAGGTCCATTCTGCAATGTTTGACTCACAAAGCAGGAAACCTAGAGATGTATAATTTGATAGTAATTTTAACTGAAAAATATATCTGAACGAGACATGTTAGTGATAGATTCCTTACCTTAGAATAACCCCCAGGCGTCGGACTGGATCCGGAAAGCTTTCGTCAGCAGTACCCCTGCGCGTCAGAAGGTGGCATTGTGCAAGGATTCGCAATCACCTCCCCCACTGGTGCACCATCACTGCAGACAGGTGGGTTTTACAGATAGTCCGAAAGGGCTACTCTCTCCCCTTCGAGACTACCCCTCCAGCCATGCCACATGAGTTCCACTGCATGTCGGGGGATCACTTGGCACTTCTCCAGCAGGAAGTTACAACCCTCTTGGCCAAGGGGGCCATCGAGCGCGTTCCGACCCCAGAAGTAGGTCGTAGTTGTTACTCCCACTACTTCTTGGTTCCAAAGAAGGACAAGGGCCTGCGTCCTATCCTAGACCTTCGGAACGTCAATCGGTTCCTCCGGAAGGAGAAGGTCAAGATGCTCACACTTGCTCAGGTCTTGTCTGCCCTAGACCTGCAAGACTGGATGATACCATGGGACTTACAGGACGCTGCAATTCACGGTAGGCCACGAGCACTTTCAGTTCACCGTGCTCCCTTTTGGCCTTACCAGCCTTACCAGCGCCCCTTGGGTATTCACGAAAGCGATGGCGGTGGTCGCAGCTCATCTGCGCAGATCATGGGTTTCCGTCTTCCCCCTATCTCGACGACTGGCTGTTGAAGACTGGCTCGCCCCAGGCAGTCACCTCCCACCTGCATTTGCTGGGGTTCTCCATCAATGTGCTGAAGTTGCACCTGATTCCCTTCCAGAAGCTCCTCTTTATCGGAGCGGTTCTGGACAAGGCGCAGTTTCGGGTTTATCCTCCCGAACACAGAGTCCGGGACATTCGGGCTATGATTCTGATATTCTGATTTTTAGGTCCTAGTCCTGGGTTTCAGTCAGGATGGCCTTGAGGCTGCTGGGACTCATGGCCTCCTGCATCCTGCTGACCAAATCATGCCGAATGGCATATGCGGGCCCTGCAGTGGGACCTGAAGTTCCAGTGGGCGCAGCATCAAGAGGACCTGTCCGAGTACGTCTAGATCTCTGAAGGCACTGCACAACAGCTGCAGTGGTGGCTCGCGAACCAGCATTGGGTCAGCGGCAGATCACTCTCCCTTCCCCCCCAACCGGAGCACACTGGTGACTGGTGCATCCCTCCTGGGATGGGGCGGGCACATGGGAGAGGCGGAGAACAGAGGCCTCTGGTCTCCGGCGGTGTCCAGGCTCCATATCAACCTTCTGGAGCTCTGGGCGATCTTACTTGCACTGAAGATATTCCTTCCCTCTGTCAAGGGGAGAGTAGTGCAGGTGTTCACAGACCACACCACCACCATGAGGTACTGCAACAAGCAAGGCGGGGTTGGGTTGTGGACCCTATGTCAGGAGCCTCTGTGTCCCTGGACATGGCTGGAATGTCAAGGCATTTCCTTGGTGGTTCAACACTTGGCAGGTTATTGGAACACCAGGGTGGACAAACTCAGCCGCAGGTGCATGATGGATCACGAGCAGGATGGATCACGAATGGCGTCTTCACTCGGAGGTGGCGCAAGGTCTCTTTCAACAGTGGGGAGAGCCTTGTTTAGATCTATTCGCCACCGAAGAGAACGTGCAATGTCAGCAGTTCTGCACGTTGGAATTTCCAAGAAGGCACTCGCTCGGCGACGCTTTTCGTCACGAGGTGAGTTGTGGTATATTGTATGCCTTTCCGCCTATACCACTTCTACCCAGAGTGCTGAAGATCAGGTGCGACTGGGCCCAAGTCAGTCTTGTGGCCCCGAACTGGGCTTGAAGAGTTTGGTATCCCATTACTCACCTTTTCCCTCCTATTCAGTTTGTGATGCCACAGTGGGACTTGAATCTGGTTTTTACTGATTTGATGTGCGCTCCTTTTGAGCCGCTTCACAACTGTCCTCTTCGTTTACTAACTTTGAAGACTGCTTTCCTGGTTGCCATCACCTCCTCTAGGCGCGAGTGAGCTCCAGGCTCTATCCTGTAAACCTCCTTTTCTGTCGGTTCATCCGGACAAGGTTGTGCTTCGCACTCGTCCTTCCTTCTTGCCAAAGGTTGTTACTCCCTTCCACATAGGGCACACTATTACCTTGCCCACTTTCTTTCCGCCTCCGCACCCTCCACCGCCTGGACACAAAACGTGTGCTATCATTTTACCTGAATCTCACACAACAGTTCCAGGTGGATGCCAAGCTCTTTGTTGGCTACGTAGGCGCCAAGAAAGGCCGGAAGGACACAAGAGGACTAATCTCCCGCTGGGTCGTCTTGTGTATAAGAGCCTGTTATTCTCTGGCTAAAAAGGAACCTCCAGTGGGGTTGCGTGCCCATTCTAACAGGGCGTCAGCAGCTACTACTGCTTTGGGACATGGTGTCCCCCTGCAAGACATCTGTCAGGCAGTAAGTGGGCCTCGCTGCACACTTTTACTAAGCATTATTGCCTTGACAGCCAAGTCCGGAGAGACTGCTTCTTTGGCTGTTCTGTTCTCCGTGACTTTCTGGTGTGATCTTGGTTCGCAGGACCACCACCGGGGATGGTATTGCTGGGGTATCTATTCTAAAGTAAGGAAGCTATCACTAACTTGTCTCTTTCAGATGCACAAGTTCCTTACCTTCGGAAACGATCTATCTGTAAGAGACATTAGTTAGTGATAGATTTCTTACCGCCCCACCCATCCTCCCCGTTATGCGAACTAATTTCTAGGGTTAAGGTCATCCCTTTCAGGGCGCTAGTTTCAATGCACCAGTGGTCAGTATCTTGCATGGCTGTGCGTTCCTGGTGCGGAAAGTCGTGTACAGAACTGACGTCCGCGCGCCAAGGCGGCATCTAAGTAGGTGCTGCGACGTCATCCCGGCGATCATGACACCTACAACGGACGCGGAGCCGCACAACGCCACCTTCTGACGCACAGGGGTACTGCTGACAAACTTTCCGGATCCAGTCTGAAGCCTGGGGGTAATTCTAAGGTAGGGAATCCATCACTAACGTCTTACAAATATATAGTTACCGAAGGTAAGTAACTTGTGCTCTAGTGCAGCTTTGATTGCGGTTTGTATAACTGGTGATCCTGTAGGGTAAACACTAACAAAATTTGCCGTAGAGTGCCTTCGGAGTTGACCTGAAGTGTCGGCGCACCTATTGACAGAATCAAGCCAGCGCCTGTGATCCTATTGATGGCACCAAAACTACGTGGTTGCACGTCCTGGGCAGTGGGCGTGTGCTTCCTGAAGGTCACACGAGGTATATCATGTTGATGGCACCATGACAGTGAGGTTCCACTTACTGACGACATGAAGGCCCGGTCTTTGTGCTTACTGAGGGAATGTGTCCATCTGCCTTACTTATGGCGTAAGGGTGGTGTTGCTGAGCTTACTGATGGCAGACGGAGAGGGGCATTTGTGGCAGCAGTTGGGCATATGATTACTCTTCTAGACGTAGGCTGGCATGGCCTAATTAACAGTTTTTTTTGTCTATAGCTTTTTTAATCTTATTTGGGGACATTTTTGTTTAATAAATCTTGTACATGACTCTGATTACGTCTGCATTAGGCTACATGGTTTCATCTGGTTAGAATTAAATATATAATACATTTTTAGGAGCTTTAAGTCAGCCCTCTTCTTCCTTTGGCCTAGTGTTATGTCATTCACGTTTTCTTCAACTCCTGCATCAGACATCATGGGGCAATGAGTCAATCTACTCTTTTTCTGGAATGCCACCATGGTAAAAAGAAACATGCTGGTAATTTCTGCTACTTCTGGAGTTCTGGTTAAGCATTCTCTCCCCTGCACTGGGTTTCATGAGCTTTAAAGGGCTCACACCTTCCCTACTTACTACATTGTGGATCGCGGATGTGCTCTTTTGTATACTTAGTTAAACATGTAAGAAGCCACAACTGTGTTTCTCCACTTGAAATGGAATGTTCTCGTACTCTGTGTACAGTTCACTTATGGAGGTCAACAACCAACCCTCAAGTGGTAATCCCAGATGGCGGGCTGTTGGATTCTGAGCAAACAATAACCGGTTATTGAGCAAACTATACAGATATTTATTTTGTGCTGCATCAGTTGCTTTGAAATGGTTGTCCATCAGGTCCCTTAGGAACCTTTCCATAGCTTCTAATTGCTTCTCCAGCACTGTAGATGTTCCTCTGGTAGGGCTGAGGGCCCACATATTTATCAATAGTAGTTATGTGTGATTTACAGGGGAAATGAGTTCTCCAGAGCACTATGAACACCATCTTTATAAATTCTGCTGTTTCCTCTTCAACGCATGCACTGGTTGCTTATTAACTTTAAAGTCCTCAACATCTCAAATTGACTGCATTTCTTACTGTTGCTTTACATGTCCTGAAAGCTCCTCTCAATCTTTCCTTCTCAATCTGACATCAGACTTGTCAATGCCAGAAAATTGTTTTTAGTCCTGCTCATCTAGGATGCATTGTATTGGGCTGAGTGTTCATAAACATTGTTGGTAGCTTTTCACCTTTGTCTTCAAGAAATTGCTTTGTTGACTGACTCAGGGAGTGAGTGCTGCCCACAAACCGGGTTAAAAAACAGTGCCTGCCTGTTGGACCTATATCCTAGTGGTAGCTTGGCTCAGGCCAACAGGCTTCCATTCCCTCAGGGCATCTCGTGCTTGCATCACACTCAACTCACAATCCAACGTAGCACCTCTTAAAAATGACACTACACCGATTAAACTTCAAAAGTCACCTGAAGTCTTTCTTATTCTTCTCAAACAGGGTTATTCGGGATCATTTCACAGGATACAAACATTTCATCATTTCACAGGATACAAACATTTCATCGCATTTTAAATAGTCAATACTTGTACATATGTAATTTTGCACAACAACTACTTTTCATAACATTACAAATGGTCATCTAGCTTGCACAGACCTCGCCTGCCAGATGGACTCCGTAATAGCCACCCCCTCCCATGACTATCTTGTCTTCAACAACTAGCTGATTTTCCTCAGACACTGACGAGTCAAAGACCAGGCGGCTGGCAGTTGCCTAGGGACAAATATGCAGTCTCGGGATAGGTTCGCTGTCACCCAGTGAATTCCCTACTGCAGTACCCCCCAACCCCTCACTGTTCACCAAAACTCAGGTTGCGGTTTGACCCACTTAGGCACAAAAAGCTCTACTTCCTCTGCTGCCATTACACATGGAATTAGGACCAACAGTCATTATTTTTAATCTGGGCCCTCGTTTCTCCACCACCCAACACTCGGGTTTACCTGGGTATGGCTGTTCGTTCATGCGGACACTCAGGGCCTTGATGTCCGCTATTTTCCCTCCCTCTGATTGTAAGCCCCACTTACAGAGTCTCGAAATTCCTCTTCTCCTGTCGACAGGTGACGAGAACCCACCTCCTTCAGGTGGGCGGAGCTCGCTGGGTCGGTGAAGTCCCCACAGAGGGAAGATGCAAACGAGGCCCCACTGACCACCCGCCTTCCACCAGGGCTACCTTTCAAGGGGGGCGTCTCTTCGGATGGGAACCACTTTGGCGGGGTTTCAATCCCTCACTTTCCCCCCTGCTGACTCCGTGACTCTCCTCAGATCGGGGAAGGGTTTCCTGGCCAATCCACTTCCGCATCCACGGCTCCGGGCTCCCGCAGCCGCCAGAACAGCGTGGCCTACGGGGGCGCGGCCTCCGCCTCACTTTAATCCAACCTCCGATGACAACGGCGGGGGCGGCGCTACTGCTGCGGCCCCGCTCACGTGATACGAGAGGTCGGCCTCAAAGCCGGAATCGCCCTGCACTTTCACACCGTGGGATTCTCCTCAGCGGCCTCACGCGAAGCCGGTCAGCGCTTCCAGAGGGTCCCGATCACTTCTCTTCCCAGTTTCTCTGAAGTCCACGGAACACTCTCCAATAGCCACGGCCAGTTTGTCAGCCCTGGGGCGCGGCGGTGAGTACTCTGGGAAGGGGATGCTGGCAATGTTGCTGTTAAGGACGCCGGACCCACATCACCGCTGGTAGGACAGTTAGCCAATCATTATAGATGGAGCTAAATCCCCTTTTCAGTCGCCAGGGACAGTGGGCAATCACTAGTGCCAGCTGGTCGGGGGTTCCCACGTTAGCTATGAGGGACAGGTGGTTCCAGTTGGCTTCTCTCTCCTGGATCCCAATCTGCCAGGATTCTGACCACCTTGGGGCTCCCAGGAAAACGTCCTCCCCACAGACTTGGGCTGTGTTCAGGGACCGGTCAGAAGGTTGGGGGTGGTATCAGCGGAATTGGAAGTCACGCAGACCCTAGAACCTGTCACTTCCCTATCCAGTACCGCCACCTCCCCACACAGGTGCCTTCCTCCTGACTAACTGGCCGCCCAGCTCTAATCTAAAATGGCCGCCCTCCTGTCACCTCTATTTATCACCTTGGGCCTGACTTGCCAGAGGGGTCCAGAAGCTTCCGGAACCTCCCATGGCAGTCATGGTCCAGGTGCTGAGGTGACAGTTGGTGCCACCATTTCGTGAATCTCACCTCCCTTCTCTAGTTTTCCTCAGCGGAGCACCTTGCGCCTCCCCCTCAGGTAGTGAGGGTGAAGCGCCTAGAACCTCTACATGCGCACCCAAAAAGTTTGGTAGACAGAAAAAATAACCTCTAATCTCCTCTAATCTCCTCTAATCTCTAATCTCTAATCTCTAATCTCTAATCTCCTCTAATCTCCTCTAATCTCTAATCTCCTCTAATCTCTAATCTCCTCTAATCTCTAATCTCTAATCTCCTCTAATCTCTAATCTCCTCTAATCTCTAATCATCTCTAATCTCTAATCATCTCTAATCTCTAATCTCCTCTAATCTCTAATCTCCTCTAATCTCTAATCTCCTCTAATCTCTAATCTCTAATCTCCTCTAATCTCTAATCTCTAATCTCCTCTAATCTCTAATCTCCTCTAATCTCTAATCTCCTCTAATCTCTAATCTCTAATCTCCTCTAATCTCCTCTAATCTCTAATCTCCTCTAATCTCTAATCTCTAATCTCCTCTAATCTCTAATCTCTAATCTCTAATCTCCTCTAATCTCTAATCTCTAATCTCCTCTAATCTCTAATCTCTAATCTCTAATCATCTCTAATCTCTAATCTCTAATCATCTCTAATCTCTAATCTCTAATCATCTCTAATCTCTAATCTCTAATCATCTCTAATCTCTAATCTCTAATCATCTCTAATCTCTAGTAAGTAGTTATAGTTAGGACCACGTTTCCATAGGAAATCCGCAACATTCTATTTTGAATAACTTTTGCGCCGGTCGACGAATCCTCGCGAATTTTTCAAAATAGGTGGGGCGCTACGCTCCGCTCCTACCCTGAAAGTCTCGGGGGGATCCGTCAAGCGGGGGCTGAGATAAAAGGGGGGTCCCAAAACGCATTTTTCCATAGGACCTTTAGACACAGCTACAGCCCGAACGGCTGAACAGAATTACTTGAAATTTGGCAGAGAGGTAGTCCTCAGGTCAAGGAAGTGCCTTTTGTAGGTTTGGTGTAAATCTGTTCAGTAGATTCTGAGAAAATAGCCTTTAAATCAATATATATATCTGAGCCAGCTTACGGTGCGCTTACGGTGCGCTTACCGTACGGTGACGTGCGCGAGCGCGATTCTGATTGGCTCTTAGATCTTAGTAAACATTCGAATCTGCCGAAACCAGGAAGCGGCGGCCGCCATTTTCTCTCTCGCACTCTGAGGGGGGCAGCATAAATGAAGCCCAAAAATGTGTAAAGGGGCAGTATATTTAGATAATAATCACCCAGCAATGATATACGGGCCCCCAAACAACCCACAAGGTTTTTTTCGAAAAATCGCCGATTACGCTTACGGTAAAAATTTTTTTTTTTTAAAAAAAAAGTATCCACACTCTCCCCACCCCATGTGCAAATGGTGCCCGAAGGGCACCATTTGTGCATGGCTTATCAATCAAATGAAAACAATAAACAAAACATTTCACAACGATGCGCATAATATGTCCCCCATGTGCGCACGGTGCGCGAAGCGCATCGTGCGTACATGGCCCATCTCGCATAATGTGGGCACGCGGTGCGCACAGCGCACCGCGTGACCACCGTGCGTGCATGGCACTAACTGCGTAAAGTGGGTGCGCGGTGCGCAAAGCGCACCGCGTGCTCACGGTGCGCAAAGCGCACCGTGCGCGCACGGAACGAACTGCGTTAACTGGGCGCGCACGCCACGAATGGCGTAAAGTAAGTTAGCATTTAAAAAACCGTACAAATTCACTGAAAAAACCATAGGTTTCACACACGTTATAGTTGGGAATTAGCATTTAAAAAACCTTGCAAATTCACTGAAAAAACCATAGGTTTCACACATGTTATAGTTAGCTGTAGATTTTACTGATAAAAAAACCAATGAAATTCCCCCGTTATAGTTACTGTAGGCAACTACAACTCACGCGACCGTAATCCTCTGCTGATGACATATGTGTCTTTATGAAAAAAAAATATTTGTAATACATGTATAGCAAAAATTTAATGGAAGAAGACCTGGGCAAATAAGTGTCTAAATACAGTATTAGCATCAGCAGAGGATTGCGGTCGCGTGAGTTATAGTTGCCTACAGTAACTATAACGGGGGAATTTCATTGGTTTTTTATCAGTAAAATCTACAGCTAACTATAACATGTGTGAAACCTATGGTTTTTTCAGTGAATATATATATATATATATATATATATATATATATATATATATATTTATATATATATTTTTATATATATTTATATATATATTTATATATATATTTATATATATATATATATATATATATATATATATATATATATATATATATATATATATATATATATATATATATATATTTATATATATTTATATTACCTACTGGCGATAGCCAGTAGGTAGTTATAGTTAGGACCACGTTTCCATAGGAAAACCTCAACATTCTATTTTGAATAACTTTGGCGCCGGTCGACGAATCCTCGCAAATTTTTCAAAATAGGTGGGGCGCTACGCTCCGCTCCTACCCTGAAAGTCTCGGGGGGATCCGTCAAGCGGGGGCTGAGATAAAAGGGGGGTCCCAAAACGCGTTTTTCCCATGCATTTTTCCATAGGACCTTTAGAACGAGCTACAGCCCGAACGGCTGAACAGAATTACTCAAAATTTGGCAGAGAGGTAGTCCCTAGGTCAAGGAAGTGCCTTTTGTAGGTTTGGTGTAAATCTGTTCAGTAGATTCTGAGAAAATAGCCTTTAAATCAATATATATATCTGAGCCAGCTTACGGTACGCTTACCGTACGCTTATGGTAAGCGTACGGTGGCGTGCGCGAGCGCGATTCTGATTGGCTCTTAGATCTTAGTAAACATTCGAATCGGCCGAAACCAGGAAGCGGCGGCCGCCATTTTGTCTCTCGCACTGAGAGTGATTTTTAAAATATCAAGCCCAAAAACATGTAAAGGGGCTGTTTTGACAACTCCCTCCCACATAGTCATGTTGAGGGAGTCCCCAAACATCCCCCAAGTGCAAAAACGGTTTTATTTTTTGTTCGGCAATTTCGCGGGGTACGCTTACCGTACGCTTACCGTAAGCGTACGGTAAAAAAATAAAAATAAAAAAAACACTATCCACACTTACCCCACCCCCTGTGCTTTTGGTGGCCGAAGGCCACCAAATGTACAGGGCTTATGTTAAGGGCAAAAAACACTATCCACACTTACCCCACCCCCTGTGCTTTTGGTGGCCGAAGGCCACCAAATGTACAGGGCTTATTATAAGGGAAAAAAACTTAGCATTTAAAAAACCGTACTAATTCACTGAAAAAACCATAGGTTTCACACACGTTATAGTTAGGAATTAGCATTTAAAAAACCTTGCAAATTCACTGAAAAAACCATAGGTTTCACACATGTTATAGTTAGCGGAAATTTTACTGATAAAAAACCAGTGAAATTCCCCCGTTATAGTTAGCGCAGGCAACTATAACTCACGCGACTGCAATCTTCTGCTGATGACATATGTGTCTTTATGAAAAAAAAATATTTGTAATATATGTATAGCTAAAAATGTATGGAAGAAGACATGGGCAAATAAGTGTCTAAATACAGTATTAGCATCAGCAGAGGATTGCAGTCGCGTGAGTTATAGTTGCCTGCGCTAACTATAACGGGGGAATTTCACTGGTTTTTTATCAGTAAAATTTCCGCTAACTATAACATGTGTGAAACCTATGGTTTTTTCAGTGAATATATATATATATATATATATTAAAAAAAATGGCTTTGCACTGAGCCATTTTGGGGGACAAAAGTTTGAAAGTACCCTTAAACCTATTTGCACACTTATCTACATCCCTCTAAAATGGACCATAGTCGTCCTTTGAATTACCTTTTTGTGGATTATTTTTGGGATCTGTTGTTAACCTTCCATACCTTTTGTGGACAAATGTTGTAGAGGTCATAACTCCTATTGGAATGCATCCAAAAGATGACTTTAAAACTCAATACACCAGCTGCAACTCCTCTGCTGTGCTGGAGGAGCGTCACACCCCCTGTCAGCTGCCTCAAAACGACAAGAAAGTAAAAGTAAAATGATAAACCTATTTTATTTTTCCTTTCCCATCCGAGTCTTTGGGGGTAGGGGCCAGGGGGATGACAGTCACTGGAGGGGGAGTGGTATCCGGACGGCCAAACCAACCAGCGCACTGAAGCGGTCTCCAACCAGAGCTGCGTTGCCAGCTTGGAGACAGCAGGCAAAGGCTCCCAGTTTCACTGGGAGTGCAAATTCAGGGCACTCGGGCTAATCCTGACGCTGCTGTTATGCATGAGAGCAGTGTCCGGATTGGCCACAGGGGAGTCTGAGCCTGCATTGGACTGAAGCATAAGAGTGCGATGCGACTGGCTGTAGGTCAGTGATTTTTTTGTTGCTGTTGTTTTTTCGTGTGTATTTTGTCTATCTTCTCCCCTCCCTATCCCCCCCCCACCCCGCCACTCTTCACGGACACTATTACATCTGAACCTCAAACCTATTACTAGCAAAGCAACCATGTCAATTTGCTAGTATATTGAGCTAATATTTGCTCGATTTTCCTTATTCTCTTTTACCATTGGCAACCTTCGTTAATGTGGGTACTTGTACAGACACGAATGACGAGTGAGAATCTCCCAGACCTGCCCGTGCCATGTTTTTCACCACCTGTATTAGACTATGCCTGCTCTCCTATACTGGTATGCTATTTATCATCCTACTTTGCCTTTTTTGTTTTTTCTTTCTTTTGTGTTTTTTTTAAACCATTTTTGCTCCCGCTATTGCTAAAAGTTGGTTCTATGGCTTTAAGGTTTTTTTTGTTTTGTATTTAAGTTCAAATTCCTTGTGTAATTCCTCTGGTTTTTCTGTGCAAGCATATGCTTGTTTGTGTATCCCAAGATTATGTGGTGTGTTTACTATGTAGAAATAGTAGGATATCTATAATTCATGAAGATTATACTAGCTCATTAAAATATAAACTTTCATTGAGCATTTTTCAGTGATAAACATTTATGACTTGCTTCTGATGATCATTATTACGCTGACACCAATTTCTCTCTTAGAAATTGACGTCACTTTGCGAAAATGTTTTAATAAAATTGATGATGCCCCAATGGCATCCCAGGTTTGTATTAAAGGTTGGCCTTTCCAGTTTTTGGCTCGCAGTTTGAAGTCCTCAAATCTTTGGAATGAGAACTTGGCGGCAGTGCAAGTATTTATTTCGACACATGCCTCCTCCTGACTCACCGAGGATGTTCTGTGCAGTTTAGACGTCTTAAGAAGTGTTAGCTCATTTTTATTGCTCCATTTTAATCTGCATGCCGTGATTCCAGTGCATACATATACCTTCTGTCCACTGCTTTAATGTGCTTATTACAGGTTAAGAATTACATCAGGCATCTCAATATTTGTGCGACTTGATTTTGTTGGAATGTTCTCACTGCCTGCAAATCCCTAACAAGGAGCTGTGATTCACAGCGCAGCCAGGGTGGAATACAGGTGGTGGTTTGGATGATCACATTAAGGGGTTATGGGTGTACTTTGAAATGTATAAATATTAAAATGCCCCACACCCAGACTTTGTGACTCATTGAGAAGCCACCTCAGAGCAGCTGGTGTACAGTGCAGTGTGTTCTAGTGATGGGCAGATGCCTGATTGTGTCTCATGCTTCCTCATGGTCTTGTCTCTTGCTACCTCATGGTCTCATATGTTCTGGATGTACGTGGGTTAACGTGGAGGCCATAGTTGAACTTGTATGAAATGTTTCTGTAGTCAAGTGATGCATTCTCACCGGATTGGCATTATCTAAGGTCTGAGAGAGATCACACCTGCACCAAACCCACCCTGAAATGTTTGCACTGGTCAATTTCAGAATAAAGTTTATACTCCACATGATTCTGATGACTTTCATAACTTGGACACTTGGAACAGGCCCAAAGAAAATGCGACACTTCACAGACTGGGGACTTCCACAATTTACTCTCTCCCATTCTGTGCAGCTAAGGTTTGGGTTTTTCTGGAGCTAAAACTGTGGAGGCACGGTGTTCTACGAACTGTTCTACTGAAGTGCTCCAATCGAAGTCCAAATCGAGCCACACCTTGCAGGTCAGATGGCTCTAACAAACCTTTTCCATAAATCTCAGGACAATACTTCAGATATAGATTACGTTTCCAGCAGACTTGACTGTGCATGTGTCCTTGCTGATCCATAGCGAGTTGGTCAGTGAGGGGAAGAGGTCTAATCTGGTATTTTGGTTTTGTAAAATGATTTGATTTCAATCTATAGAACGCACTGCTACCCCAAATGGTGTCCTCGAGCTAACTGGGAAAGCAAGAGAATTAGAAGCTGTCAGTATACCAAAGGCAACCGAAAGATCTTCAGAGAGTTCCGAAAGACTGGGTGGTTAGAATAAGAGATGGTTTCAGTGCTTAGCTTCAAAAAGTCTCCTGTCTACACGCAAACTTGTTTTGGCAGTCCAATGGCAGTTGCTTGTGCTTCCAGGTAACCAGGTTATCGCCACAGAATTACGGATCTAAATGCTTTTTTTTTTTTTCTCCTTCAAACAAAGCATAATTTGTTTTTCTGCCCTTTTCTGCTACATACAATGTTGAGATTTGGAGCAATGGCAATCCTCCTGGAGCAGCTGTAGCAGAACATTCAGAAGATCCATGATTAGTGAGTGAGTGTAGTATTTCCCTTGGGGCTGAGGCAAGGACCCTGCCTCTGTGTTCGTATGTTAATTGGGGAGGTAGACTATAACCACTGATCTGATGACCTCTTCAGTCCGTTGAATTGTCCGTTCAGTCCCTATCCACTAGTGAAAGCAGAAGCAATCTTTACTTTTATTTTTTCTAAATACATGGTGCTTAATCCTGTCATATTTTGCTATACCTCCGATCTGTGAATTTCAGTGGTGTTGTGGTACTCAGCCTGTGTTCCCAGCAGATTTAGATTCCTATAAACCTATTTTTTGTAATTTGCATTTCAAAATATTGTGGTTATATAACACTAGAGTCTAGTTGGGCACACCCCGGGAATCCAAAACCAGCCTAAAAAAATCAACTCGCCTGATTGCTATTGCCCAAATTTGTTCAGGGTGAGAACATGCTCAGGCCTGCTTGCCCTGTCTAGCGAGGTAGCGTAACCACCTTACCAAGGTGCCAGTGCAGCACACTGTAAGTGTTCTGATTGGACGATTGTAGTGCGGGCTCTGACTTCAGAGCCCGCGCTACAGTCAAATGGCCACCGACTGCTTTGAATTCCAAATCGAAAATGAAGCCTGTATTGCCTGCCATTTATTCCCACTTATTGGCTGATTACCATCTGCCAGAGAGGGACAAGTAGGCCGATTGTGCTAGCCCCTGCGTGCACTTATTCTGAGGCTGATGTGGTAGCGTTGGATGGTATTTTAGGTCGTATTCATTCTTCGTCTTTATTCCTCTGGCCATTTGTTGCTGCAGGGCTTGCGCGTGTACACTTCTGTCGTGGACTGTTACCCACTTCAGGAACACGGAGTGCCCCTTGTCACTGAACAGTAGCTTGCAGAGGCATTTATTAAAAACTATCATTTGTAGACATGAACTTGGAACCATTTAAGCAATGCTTCTTCCATGGCTACACTACCACCAACTGGTGAACTAAGAGGCAAGTCAATAGTCATATGTACCTTGTATGTGGCATAGATTTTTATATGAAGCAGTACTGTAGCCCAAATCCAATGATCCAATGCAAGAGGTGTTTGTACTGCGCTCATTCTGAACTCACGTATTTGAAGGTGGTCTTATATGATCCTTGGAATGCACTGCAAGTTGAGAGGGATCTTCATACCTGCGTAGACTGGTATCGTATCGCGAAGTAAGTGTTTTATTCCATGTACCCAAAAGACACCTAGGATCTTCCAACCTCGCACTTGCCGAAACCCCGCGCATCCACAGAGCCAGAGCAGGCGGAAGATCCTTCTCTCAAATCGCAGCCAAAACCTGGAACTAGCTACAGACAGACATCAGACGCGCCCCCTCCCTCCCTGAACACCTTCAGGAAGACCCTCAAGACCTGGCTCTCCGGCTAAACAGATCTGAATGTATTCATTCTAGATTCATTTGTTTAATGGAGTTTGTGAGGTTTGAAGGAAGGTTGTACTTGAGGTTCATTATAGGGTGCATGCGAGTCCTCACTGATGGTTGTTCTGGTGGCTCCATAGCAGAACCGGGGAGATGGGAGGGGCGGACTTTAAATGAGTTCAGATCGTAGGTGGGGTGGAGCCTGAATCAGGCAAGGTAAGTCAGTTTACATTAAACTTCAGTGTATATGAGCTAGGAATCTGGGTTGCAAGGCCAGGTAATTGATTCCATGTGTACACAGTATGAGGGAATAAAGAAATGTCGGAATTAGGGGCTGCATCTAATATCTGAATCAAGAGGTGCTTTAAAGGGTCTAGATGAAAGGGTGCATAGAAAGTGATTTAATATTGTAATAAGTTAAGAAAACAATAGTTGATTTACACATGCCTCAGTTAGCATGACTCCGCAACGTTAGGCCTCGTTGATAATCATTCTCATCTCCAGAAGGGTGCGTTTATTTTAGGTGTACACGCGTTCGATGTACATATGAATTTTCTTTCTGTTTCAGAAAATCTATTTAATTCTTCTGCAAACCATGGTCTCTCCCTGCTTGTAACAAGATGTTTCATTAGCGTCATCGGGAGACGAGGTTCTAATATTTTAACTTTGCCAGGCCACTCAGCTGAGCCTCTTTTAATGTGTTGAATTGTTTATGTACAAATACTGCATATTGCGTTCGTTCGTGTGTTTCTTCATTAATAATGCATATGATTTTCTTTCTGTGCCCTGCTAGCCAATGTAAGTAAGTGGTTCTAAAAAATTAAAAAATGTGATTGGTGCTGTGGAATTAACATTCAATAAATGCACGTTTAAGTAAAAATAGTGTGCTTCCTTGGTCTTAAACTTTATAAAAGACAACGTTTTGGGGAACGGCTAGTTTTGTATTTATTTTAGTTTTAGCTACAGAGCTGTGAGGGTTTTCTTTAGAGACAGAATCTATGTCCGTGTAACTTAAAATCTATTTAGATGCTTATGATTATTCTAATTCTTTAGATTAACTAACTTTTTTTACTTTCTGTAAAAATATTTTTGAATAAACCTGCGAGGTTTGTAACTTTAGAATGTTGTTGTGTGCAGGTTTGCTTTATAGCCTTGGGCCAAGATTGAGATACTCAGTCCTGTCCCCACCTAATTACTCTTCTTAATTAAAGCGTCAAAGAAGTCTGTATTATGTGGGTTACGTTTAGTGATGATCAGGGGGTCCATGCATGTGCCCCATGCTGTATATTGTGTTTAGTTCGTATGAGTGCATGGATGTGGTGCCACTCCTGGGAGGGATGCCTGCCATTAACATGCACATGGCACAGTGCTTCCTGCCAGTCACAGGATGGCATGGAAAGCTGTAAGAACTTACAGCGTGGCACAGTTGGGCGCTACATTGATGCCCTATGTATTTAGAGAAGCTCTATAGAGTGGTGAAGCAGTTGAAGTGAACACCACACGCCTGTGCCCTTTGTGTTTATGCACCGCTCCTGCTCTCCCCCTTCATGGTAGTACTCGTCCTTGTCTTGCTCCAGAATCAGGAGTGCTCCGAGGTGACATGTTGGCGCACTATGCACAGAACTGATAATGCATGCGAGTCCTGCTGGAAAAGAATGCACTATGCCCAATTCATTCAGTTGTTTAGGATCACAAAGTGCTTGGATGGGTCCTACCTGGAAAAATGCAGGCGGTGGTCTACTTTTTCTCGCCCCAAAACTTCGAGGTGCCCTAGGATGCTAAAAAGGTAGCATGTGGTGCAATAGAAAGTGAAAATACTTATGTCTCTTGTTTGCAAATTGAAGTGATCTAAATTACCTATAATAGGCCACAGTGACTGTTAATAAATGAACTTGTCTCTTATCCATGAAGGATAGCGTTAACCCGGCTCTTTATTATGTCCAGCCAGAGATTCGAAAAGTTCTTAAGTGTATGGTCTTAACATGTCATCTATATACATAATACCAATAAATGCAAAAAATGTTTCTTGCTCGCATGCAGCACCACATGGCATGTCTAGCTTGTCTTCGATCGCTGTAGGATCTCGAAGCACACTGCTGTGAAAATACACCACAGCGTCCCTTGCTCCTCCTTCTGTCACTCTTGTCTTTGAGTGCCTTATAGTACCTGGAAGGCACCATGTCACCACTACATAAAGTAACAGTGGACTGATGTATCCCTGCTAGCAAAGAAGAAAATGCAGTGCTTCTCCAGCTCTGGAATCTCATAGTGCTCTGAAGTAACTGAGAGGCAAGGTGTTGGCTCTATTTCGAATGGCAATAAATAGTTCAATATTACATTAATGTATATCTAGCTGGTAAAGAACGGTGTATGTCCCACTCTCTCAGAGATTTCACTACAGGGTTCTTGTAGCAGAAAAGTGGCGCTATTTACAATCTGTTCAGCATCCTCACTAACACGCAAGTGCCTAATCTGTTGCTTAGAGATACTATTTCTGTGACATTTTAAAAATCTTTTTGGGTTTTTTCCTGGTGTTCTTAACATGTCATCCTTGCAAGCCAACACAACCTCCAATACCATTTCACAATTGCTGTCTGCTGGAATTATGGTGGTCCACAGTTTCTTGTGTTTGTGGTACTTCTAATGTTTAAATAATTGAGACCAGTTCATGTGTTGAGTGCATTACAGCTAGTTTGAATATATTATGCAAGCGATTAGCTCTGCAGGTCTGATAACATATTTATAATTTTTCATAGCCAGAAAAGCTTGTACCCGTTTTGTGCTTGTGTGCGCTACATTACCCATGGCACTCCTCCAGATTTTACAGGAGAAGTTCAAAGTGGAGATTAAAAAGTCCTGAATGATTAACTTTGGGTGAAATAGGCTCAGTACAGAGCAAGTGATGAAAGAATGATAAAGTCTAGAAAATGGATCTGCTTCATGGTCAGTTAGCTCTAAATGTTCTACCCCATTGTACCTGTCTCACTGTCAGTCACATTCCTCATTCTGTTAGTTATGTGAGAGTTGGCTAGCGAGATGCAACTGTTACTAGTAAAAGGGAAGAGAATACTGCAGACTTCACCAGCCTTTGGGTGAGAATGACTCCATTATGGTACCTAATATATATCATAAAAGGTGAAAGTGAAGATAAACAAGTTGATTGTAAGGAAGTTTGAGCACAACCCCTTCACAGTGCTTTAAGACCTTTCACAGAAGAGTAACATGTGAGTTTGGAACCAGGTGCATGTTGGTTAAGAAGTCTGAATGGGTAAGTCAATGGATAGGAAGCTGCAGGTCCATTCATATGATGGTTTGAAATTGATGGAAAAGGTAGAGAAAAAGCTTCCAAAATGAGAGCTGCTACAGCACTCTGCAGCTTAGAGACAATCTCAGAGTATGTGAAGGCTGATGGACTGGGAGCGGGGTGTTCCAAAAGAGACAGATGTTGCAACAAAACAAATAGAAGTGTCTTCAATAGCAGCCCCAGAAATACTTGCACAATCATGAAATGTCTCGGGAATCCAAGGAAGTAATTGGTTCATGTTGTATAGATCCAGGTACGCTGATCCGAAGGTTAGGGATGGCCTGGGAGACCCTTTGGTAATTTCACTGAAGTGTGGTGGGAATGCAAGGATCAAAACCACAGGAGAAGGGATGCCCTGTGACCTGGAAGACCCAGACTAGTCTTCCATTGAGTAATGTGCCAAGATTCCAGAGGAGGTGGTTATGCTGTTGCTAGAGTAGATTACCAAGAGGTCTTCAACAAAGTGGCCTGCAGTCACAGGCCCAACTAGAGCCAAATTGGTTTTTTTTTGGGGGGGGGGGGGCGCAAAGAGAAATTTCGGGTGGGGCTGACTTCTGGCAGTATGCAGAGTGGAGATGCAGGGGCTCTAAGAAGGGGTGAAAACAACATAGCCTCAATAACAAGCAAATGGACTCTTAAAGACCTGTGAAGTATGGTGTGGCTGTGTGTGTGCCCAGGAAGCTATCCGAGCCCGGGCTGCCACACACGACGGGGGGGGGGTGGACGGCTGAATCCCTTTGAGCCCAATGGGCGTTGCACGCCTGCCTGCAATAGCCGCCAGTACTAATGGACCATCCACATTAATGGCAGTGGCTTAATGGTCTTGAATGCAGCGACTAACATCATGATATTTAACGATAAATCGATCTCCCCTCACCAGTATCTACAGCGGGGGTGCATTCAGGCCTAAAGAAAGCACTATTTATTTGCCTCTAGCGACACACACAGTGAATGACAAGATAGAGATGTCCAAGCCTGAGTGAGTTGACTTCTCAGTGAGCTGTTTTCTAGGGAATGAAAGGCAGGACAAAGTATTGTAAGTGCTTTCTTGGTGTGAACAAACACACATACACACTTTTTCGCATTCTCTCTGCCCAGATGCTTATCTGGAATGTTCTGGTGGTGAACCACCCTAGAGCAGAGTCTCTAAAAATGTACCAAAGCAGATAGTAGTGTCAATGCTGTGCTTGGTGCCCCTGTGAATCAGACTTACTAGCCCTACTGCGCTGGACTCCAAGATCCCATTTTGTCCAAAATGACGTGGACTGCTCTGAGAGAAGGCTGATGAGGGTATAATTCTGCAAGATCATGTACAGTGTTCCTCTGCTTCTTCAGACTGCCTCTGTGCATGCAGTCATAGCCGAGTTTTGACACATTGGAGTTTTAGTGGAAAAACAGGTTCCTATGTAGTGAGCCGTGACACCTGAGCATGAAGCCAGGAGAAGTATGGTTGGTTCCTATGCTACAGTAGTTTCCTTATGGAGTTTAGCAATGAGGTTCTCTTAGAAGAACAGCTTGGTGGGGATGACTCTACAAATGTTTTTCTACTTTTACATTCATACTATGGGTGTAAATATTGAGCAAGCCTGTCCAAAGTGCTACCTATCTGGGAAGTCAGAGGGTTGTGCAAAATCCCTATCAGTGGTATGTGTGATCATTTGAGCATGTAGGATCATTTGAGCATGTAGGGGTGGACATCATCCACAGAGGAGTTGGTTGTGTTAGCCTGTGTTATGAGATGTTGAGTGTGTACTTCTGAACAGAATACCTGACCCAGTCTGTTTTTTTCCAAGGTGGAGATGACCCTCACCTATGGCTGCAAAACCCCAGCTCCCTCTTGAGAGATCACCTCCTGTAAGTGGGTATCTCTTTGCCCTAAGTGCATCTGCTGTATAAGCAAATGCACACTCCTCACAGCTGAATGCCGAGTTGCCCAACATTGTTACGGCCCTCTTTGCTTTTCATAACCTCCCCCCAACCTCTGTTAGGTTTCTGATAGGCGGAAAAAGTGACCCTGGTGCATGTGCCTTTTTCTCCCTGCGAGTGAGGGATATTTCTCACTTCACTTGGCTGGATCGGTCTTCCACGTATAGCAGTCCACAACAGGGGAAAACGCGTGACGACCGCCTGCCACTGTGGCTGGCATCCCTGTGGCTGAAGTGCCACTACGTGAAATATTTCCGATGGAAGAGACATCTGAGGCTCCAGTATCAGAAATCTGAAGGCTTCCCCACTTCTAAATCTTAGATGACCCCTCAAGTCTTTAATGTGAATGAATAGAGCACTTAGTTTCTAGAACAGCGACCACAAGATGCCAAGTGTACCAGAGTCAGGGCCCACTATCCGTTTTAGTATAGCTTAATGCATCACAACAAAGATATTCATGAATGCCTTTGAGCATGTTGGTTTCTTAACCTACAAGTCTCACTTGCGTGCAAAGCTCCAGAAGGATTCTGACTTGTGTCTCTACAGGCCTTATTGTTTGGGTTTTAGGATTAATTACCGTTAATTTTCAGGTCAAGTAACTCCATCAATGAGCCAATGTTAGTGTCTGACTTAGTCCGCTAAGGTATCACTGCCTCCGCCACCATTCCTTTTAGGGATGGGCAGAACTTGCAGAGTTTTACGCAGGGGAACTCCTCGGAGTTGCATAAACTCCCGAGATTCTGCAGCGTTCATCCAATGGCTACAAAATATGCACTTCCCGCTGCAATTTACCACTGGTAGTGTGTGCAGCCCTGAAAAATCAGCACAAGTGACCCCATGTGCTCAGCAAAAGCGAGCAGCTATTCAAGTTGTTTTGTTGCAGCTTGAGTAGAACATGTACACGAGTAGCAGCCCTCTTTCCACGACCACCACGTTAGAAAATCACCTTTGGCGACATCAAAATCTCGCTTGCGCTCACCAGCTTGCATTTCTGGAGCCTTGTGGGGGGGGAATTCTGCCACGCGGTGATTGGCATAATTTGGTCGGCACTCCATGTTACAAGAGTAACACTGAGTCGCCAATTCCGCTGGCAGAATGAACCCTTCAGCCCACCCCTAGTTCTTGTTACCTGAGTGATAGTTGAAGGCAGCACAGAGGCGGCTGTGAGGAAGAAAATAAATCGGAGTTTGTGAAATATCCATTTTATGTTCCTTTCAAGGAAATTACGTCGTCTTGTGCATCGTGGCTTCACTCAGCTTGCTGCCCCTGTTGGGGCTACCTGGGGATAAAGCAGCTGGTATCTTGGAGACTGTCGGCCGGTCATTGTGGTCAGACATATTTCCTAGGGCGAGGACCCTGCAATGAATAACCCATTTCTTGGAAGGGGCTAGAATCTTGGTGTGCTCATCCTTTCAGCGCCCCATTCGTGTTGTGGATACGGTTGACATGGGCTACATTACTAATACCCTGTGCTTTCTTTTCTAGCAGATGTTCTGCCAGAGGAGTGACTCACTTACAGGCTTGGTTGTTCTCAGTAGGTTTTTGGTGAGATTTTGTTTTATGGGCTTCTTTTTTGATTTCATTAAAGGAGTATTCTTCCTTAAATGCAGCACTTGTTTCTATCGCATGGCAAATTTAAAAATTAATTTACTTATTTAATCCTTCTTACTGGTCTGTTCTTCCAGTTTTGGCAGATGTGATCTCTGAAATGCAGGTGGTTAAGTGGTGCAGCTAACCTATGTTTTGATCTCTTGTTACCAGCTATTAGTGCCACTCCTTCTCACTGAAATGACACCACGTAATCCCCTTACCCTAAATCTACTATACTAGTGTCTCCTAAAAGTAACCATTGTATCATAACACAACGTGTATTTGTAAAGCTCACGTTCACCCAAAACGGTATATAGGAACTGAATAACAGATGTTAATTGTTGCCCAACTCAATGGTACTCATGTTATTGATGGATGAAAGGCTGAGTGGACCCGCCAGGATTTGAACCTGTGGCCATGAGGTCAAACACTGGCCTGTACAGTGCATGCACAAGTCCACTAAGCCATCAGACCCGGCCTGTATGATAGAGACACACAGCATTTTGAGCATTTTTGTGTGGGAAAAATTGTTTATTTCTGGCAAACACATTTCCTCTTAACAAACACAGACTCGCAAGTAAAACTTGTAAACCGGGAGGGTTCCTGGGACTTAATGTCCCTCTTATTCTTTAATCCCAAGTTAAAAATTGATTTCCCGTTTTTATTTAGTGGTTTTGCCATAAAGGCACTGCATGTGAATGAATAATTCTCAGTTTTGCGCCATCCAAGGACATCAGTGCCCGGGCTGTATCGCTATTTACCAATGGAATTGTTGATCATAGTTTCTTAGATGCTACAGGTAAAGTCCGCCAAATCTCTACTGTCTGGATATCAAGCAACAATGAACCATATATGCCTGGACATGTTTTATGAAGTGTTTTATGCAGCCATCACATCGCTTTAATAGCTGGCAGTGAAGTTTGATACTTTGAGAAGGTTGCCAGTCTGACCCCACCCTGTAAATTTACCCTCAATTTTGCAAGGGTCAGCCTAGGTTTCTTACCTGTCCAAATGGGTTGGTTAATGTGAGGGTGTGTGGTCTTAAAGAAAGTTTGTTTATGGGATTGATTAAGCGCTCGTATACCAAACGGTCTCTTGGCGCAATGAGGGGTGGGAGAGCCTTCCAAGGAGCTCTAGCAGTAGGCTAGGGTGAACAACCATGCTTTCAGTCTTTTCCTAAAACTGGTGTACTCTGATGTTAGTCTGTCTATCTGCAAGGAATTCCAAAGTGTACGGCCAAGTACCGAAAAGGAATAATCAGCATATTCATGGTGGCTGATCTAATATTCAGTTTAGGTAAGTACCTTGAGATCTTTGTGGATATAAATTTGGGTCTCGCAAAGTGCATTAAAGACCATGCAACCAGTCTTAAACATGGACCGCTGAGTCACATGGAGCCAGTGTAGCTGCTTCCTTAGTGGCTTAGTGTGACCGTGTCTGTTGCTGGAAGACCAGCCTAGCCGCTTGATTTTTGGATCAGCTGCAGCCTATGAGTTTGATTGGCAGGGAGCCCTAAATAGAGGGCATTGGCATAGTCCAGCCTGGACATAATCAGGGCCAGCATGATAACCATGCTTGCCTCCCTGGTGAAACATTTTCTGATTTTCTTGAAGGTTCTCAGGTGGTAAACACAAGAGGAGGTAACCAGGTTGATCTGTTTCTGCGTGGATAGATTAGCATTTATTTGAATCCCCAGACTATTGACTGAATTTTTAGGGATAGGTGGAGTACCCATTGCAGCTGGCCAGTGTGCTGGCATCCACAGATCGAGTCTGTTGTTGGAGATAACTATCTCCGTTTTATCAGAGTTTAATTTGAGATAGTTGTGACTCGTCCAATCTTTATTGAAAAGCATAGTGTGTTGGAAGAAATCCTTGGATTCCTCATCAATCGTAAAAATTAGCTGCATGTCGTCTGCATAATTATATACCTTCACTCCCCGATTTTGAAGAGCATGGATCAGGGGACAGATATAGATGTTAAACAAATGAGGGGAAAGGGATGATCCGTTGGGTACACCACATGTAGTATTGACTCAGGCTGAATTGAAAGGTGCCAGCCTGACAGACTGGATACGTTCCCCTAAAAATGGGAGCATCCAACCCAGAGCCGTGCCCCTCAGACCCGCCGCTGCCATTCTATCCGGTAATATGGAATGATCCACAGTATCAACTGCATCGGACAGGTCTAGTAATACCAAGGCCTGTGAACACCCCCTATTTGCACCTTCCTTCAGATCATCCACTACACTCAAGATAACTGATTCAGTAGAGTGAGATGGTCTGAAGCTTGCCTGATGAGAGTCCAGAAAATTAATTTCTTCGATGAATGCACAAAGCAGTTTTTGCCACTTGTGCCTCCAGCAATTTTGCCAGATATGGGAGGAGTGATATAGGTTTGTAATTGCTCAGAAGGCTGGGGTCTACTCCAGCTTTCTTTTGCAATGGGACCAGCACTGCCTCTTTGAAGGCACGTGGGACCACTCCTTGCTCTAAGGAGGCATTGAGAAGAGAGATAAGTAGCTGGAAAATATCCGTAAGTCTTTCTAAAAGCATAACTGTTGGGAAATTAATGAAAGGCTGAATTCTTTTCATAGCTTCCAACTTGCTCCACCGTGTATAAGAGCTTTGGCAACGACAAACCAACCATGTCCGATTACCTTTTCCAACGTTCGGTCTGAGTTCAGCGAAATTGTTTTAGTGATGTTACTAGAAAAATAAAGCCCAAGGTATGCAAGTTGGCCTGACTGCTATTTAAAGCTTGTATACTTTAAAGGGCTTTTGTAAGGAAATACAGAAGCATCAGTTCAGGTTAGGACACTTTCAGATGATATTCCAAGACCACAGAATAATAAGCTGTGATCTCCAGTGTTGCTTGGACAGAGGCGTCAACCTGGGAGACAAATAAGATGGTATCCTCCACATATGCAGCAAGCCTATACTCCTGCTTGCCTATTTTCATTCCAGAGAAACTGTTGTCTAGCTGCAAGGCCATTGGAAATGGTTCCAAGCAATTAAAAATAGTAGTGGCGACAGAGGACAGGTGTGATGTGTGCCTCTTCTCAGATGAAAGACGTCTCGGCAAATCCCACTTAGTTTAATGTTTGCCAGTGACCAGTTAAAGTGCCATGGTCGCTTTAAAAAAACAATGGACTTTAAAAAAACAATGTCCGTGTACTCCTCTCCTTGGCTTGAATGTGACTGGAGCCAAAACTCTAGTATTGCCACTGATTGGCCTCCCCCTCATAAAACTGGTCTATGCAGTAGAAACGATGGATGGGAGCCGTGGGAAGAGCCTGTTAGCCAAGAGTTTGACATAAATTATGCACTCTGAATTAAGTTACAAAACGGGAAATAACCAGCAGCTCTAGCAAATCATTCCTTTCCTTCCTGATATGGAAATTAGATGTATTTATACAAGTACCAGAGGGAAAACCCCGGTCAATTGAGGAAAGTAAACTGGGAGTAAACAATCCTTTTAATTGTTTTGAAAACAAAGTTATAAACAGGCTAGGAAGACTATCCAGCCCAGGATCTTTATCAACAGGAAGTGACTGCGAATTGAGCCTATCGCGGATTCAATTGGCAAGACATCACGCTCTATCTCTAAACTGTGCAGTGTCAGCAAAGTCCTTTGGGCAATCAACAGTTTCCTTATTATTTGGACTACTGCACGATCTATGCCTTAAGATAATTCACAGACCGTCTGCTGGCTCTATTCCCCTCTCATGTGAAACAAGATTTTTGTCCTGCAGCGCATAAATCTGATTCTTTACTAATACTTTCAACTTTTAGGCTCATCAGACTGACTTCTGTGCTAGCGATAAGCATGTCATAAGCACTTCATTTTAGTTTTTAGCGTGCTCAGCCTCATTTTCCTATTTTTTTTTTTTTTTTTTTAGCCTAAGCAGTAATACTATGATTACACCACAGAGCATAGCCTTCTTTGCATCCCATAACACTACAGAATTGATATCTTATGAATACTTTTCTTCGAAATACTGTACAATGGGCATTTATTATTTGAACACTTTTCTCATGTAACGGATCAGTATCAAGTGTCTAGTGTTTTTGTTTAGATGTCAGTCTCTGCATACTAAAGGCTAGTGTAATGAATGCATGATACGAAATCCACATTTGTACTTTGAAGGATTTTCAATGATTCTGGTGGCAGACTTTACAAGAATGTAGTCAATCCTGAAATACAATTGATGGTTTCTAGAGCTAAAAAAGTATAATCTCTGCCTGCAGGATTAGGCAATCTCCAAGGATCCTTTAATGGAAGCTCTGGTCGTCATAGGGGGGGGGGGGTCTAAATTTTCAGTTGGATTGGCTGCCTGTCACCTGATCCTCAGACCTACCATTTTCAAGCTTTAACCCCACAATGTGTGAATGCAAATTCAGCAGAGACCCTACTCATTCTACTAAGTAATCAAGATTAACATTCATAGTGTGCACGAGACAACCTCTCAAACTCCCATACCAAATCCTCATGTGCCTCCCTCAAAGTGTGCAGTATCTAACACCTAAAAGTGTAATGAGACGGTCTGTGTGGCTACACCATATGATGCTCTTGATGTAGCCAGAGTTCAATCTACGAAATACTTAAGGAATACACAAGACCCAGTTTAAGTCGCCCTTTTTGGTGTATGAGAATCTGTCTTCCTGTACAAGTGCCACCCTCCTGCCCTTCGTGACGCTCCAGCTGATGCCTTATGTGCATTAATCCTAATATGGGTCAAAACTCAATCCTAGACCTGTTTTGTGAGATTCCTAACAAAGGCTTCATCTAGGGCCCTCATCTAATTCTTTTTCTAAGGATTGTTGTCAAAATTCGCAGGAAGAATGGTTTCCCCCATCTCAGAGAAGGATATGTGACCAGTGTCATTTTTACGGTGTAAAAGTAAACCAAAATAGCTGTTTTCCCCATATTACAGTTAAACCGATGTTTCTGACGAGACATCTTTCCCCGTGTGCCACTATGATCCGGTAAATCCGTACAAGTTTCCATAACACAGCTAGAAATCCACCCAATAGCAGCAATGCACGTTGGCCTTTGTCTTCTCGCCATTGATCCTGAAAGCATACATTTCACATCTACCTCGAGTTACCAGTAAATCTACATTACTAGTTACAGCAATGCTTCCGCGACACATACTCTGTTGGTTCCAACACTTTATAGAATTGAAAGTCCATTTCACATGACATTAAGTAAGTTAATTCCCATAAGCCAGGGATTGGTTCGAGAAAATTACTTCAAAATTTGGCATTTTATAAACAGATTAGCTAGTAATGTTAGTCAGGCCTGGATAGGATTTAAACACTGTTTACCCTGAGGAGGATGTCCCTCTTGAACTCATTGGGATCACATTTTAAAAGTATTTTTAAAGTGCACTTGGTCATAAGCACATATGCTGTTTTTGCATTCTCCCAGAAAATTGCCTCCACGTTTATATAAATCCTCAGTAGACGCACAATGCCCAGATTACACAGAGCCAAATTAAAGCATGCCTGTTGGTGAATTCTCGCAGTGCTCCCAAGTAGCCATATTGCGCTTAGTTCCAAGTACATTAAGCGTAAGGTTTTGCATCGCAGTTAGAATAACTGTTGGCACAAACCACCCTGTTCCTTCACGTTAATAGAATCCCTCGCATATACTGCACATTACCCAGCACACATTCCAGGCTAGAGCCATCCTCGTCACCCCATTCTTACACTCCAGGGAACCCTCCATGCTTCTGGAAATATACAGAAAGGCCAAGTCTGAACTTTCAGGAGCGGTGCTCTAGGGTGGCAAAGTCTCTGTAAAAAGAAGGAGCATCGTGTGTGTGTGTGGTCTCCCCCCCCCCCCCCCCCAAATTTTAAATAAGTATAAAATATATTTTCAGAAATATACAAAATTCGTGGTCAAGTTACTCTTTGTATTAATCCCCTTTACACACTCACTATTGAAAAACATACTCTCTCCCTCTTTCTTTCTCTCTGACTCCCTGTAGAATCTTGCAAGTAATCTTTCCTCTCAGAATAGATGTCATTTGAATAATATGTTATGTTACAATGATTTATAAAGCACATGGCTGCCCCAGCGGGGCTTCTCAGCGCTGACCACAGTAGACCGCCATTATGCATCAAGAGAGGTGGGGGCAGAGAGGCCTAGGTAGCAAACAGCCAGCTTTTACGTTTGCTCCTGAAACAAAGATGATTCTGTGTATTCCTTGGGGTGGGGGTGGGGGATGCGGATGCGGATTCAAAGGGCAGGACCGAAAACTCGTAAAAGCGACCACAGGTTTTTGTTTTTTCTTTTGAACCGAGGGATCACTTTCAAATTTAGTTCTGCAGAATGAAGTGCTCTGAGAGGAATATGAGCTGCATGAGTTTGAAATAATGGGGGCTCGTGCAGCGTTCATGATCTTGTGTGCAATGCTAAGAACTTTAAATTGAATGTGCTGCTTAATGCAAGTCAATGGAGCTTCTGAAGGAGCACAGAGGAGGAGAACAGTAATCTGTCCGCAGTGTTGTGGACTGATTACAGCCTTTTTAAAATTGATTTCTTGCAACCAAAATGCAAGCTTTTGCAGTAGTCACTCGTGACCGGGTGAGCGATTTGAATGATCAACAGTCAGATATGGGGCTGAGAGAAGCCAATGATGGGTTTGAGGTCTCTCAAAAGGTCAAAACACGTGCCTACTTGAGTTCTCACTTGAGTCTGAAAGGAGAGGGAATCGTATAGCCAGATACCTAGGTTTTTATAGATGAAAAGGGTGAAGGAGGAGGCACCAAGCCCTCCGGCCACCAGTGAGATCTCCAAGTCTGGGTGTACTTTCCAAACTTGATTACTCTTTTAGTAGTTACATTTGAGACCATTATCATCCATCCAGCATACATTTCTGAAACTTAACGATGTCTTGAGAGGCATGAGCAGAGATGGAGACAATAAGTTGAGTATCATCTACGTACGATATTACGAGATCCCAAACGACTTCAAAATCTCTGCCAAGGTTTAATATAAATTATAAAGAAAATAGGGCTCAACGAGGTAGACTGGGGGACCCCGTGCTCCAAGTGGCTAAGCAAAGATGAGAAAGGAGGAAAAATTACCTGAAAGGAGCAATTGCTGGGGCAAACAAAGATGGAGCCTTGCCGCTGACACCTTTTGGCAGAGGCACTGGAGAAACACCTTATGCGATAGTATCCAAGGCAGCGCTAAAGTCCAGAAGGATGAAGGCCAAGGATCTGCTTTCATCAGCTACACTTTGAAGTCTCTGTTACAGTCAAGAGAACAGATTCAAAGCTGTAATTGGACCTGAAATCATTTTGGGATTTGTCCAAAATGTAATTGACCTCGAAGTACAACTCAGTCAGCAGATTATTGACATGTAATAGTTCTTCTGTCTGGTTAGTACTCTTTGATTCGTTTTCTTAGCACAGCTATTGACAAAGTAACAGTTTAGAAATGAATAAATTGCACACTGCTCGTATACGTTGAAATGAAAAGGAAATTTGTAAGAGGGCGAAACATTCACCCTTGGGTATCATGGTGCTAACTCAGCATAAGTCGAGACAGGAGCAGCTAGGACACAGTTCAGAGGTTGAACAGCCATGTCTTCAGAGCCCTCCTAAAAGCTGGCAGTTGATTTTCTTTCTTGATATGTATTGGCATTGAATTCTAAAGTCGGGCTGTACCGACTAGGAAGCTTGACCCTGTGCCTCATGGGAACAGTCCAGCCCGAACTTCCAAGCCAGGTACACCCTGGACCGGAAACATGCATCCTAGGACCGGTTTCGGGGTTTCAACCCTCTTCAGCCAGGATAGCTTGATTCCAGTGGCATGGAGAGCACGGGACTCACGTCTGAGCATACCTGGCGCACTTGGGGCGAGAAAGCAAAAGACACACAATTGATGGACGGAATGCAGAACACATCAAAACATTCACCCCCAGTCAAGAGATCTGGGTTAAATCCATCATTCTTTTGCTCACCATGCAATGTCGAAGGTGTAGATGGAGGCCCAGGTGACCTGGTTGACATGCCCTTCAAAGGAGAGCCTAGATCGAAGGGTCCCCCCCCCCCCCAAGTTCTTAACCTTATCTTTAGGGAAGGGGAGCGGACCAAACTCTGGTGGCCACAACGCAGGGGTCGAGAAATAGTTTTTGCCAAAAAGTAAGACTTCAGTCTTACTGGTATTTAACTTCAAACAATTTGAGGTCATCCAAGCCCCAACCTGGCTGAGACATGTATGGAAATGGGCAGCAGTTATATCAGGGGAGCCTGCCACTGAGACCACTATCTGGGTGTTGTCTGCGGAAGATATGGCAGCGAAGCCCAGAGATCTAATTAGTCTAGCCAGTGGGGCCACATAAATGTTAGAGGGTAGGGCTCAATGACTAGCCCTGCGGGACCCCACATGGCAGTGTGAATTGTAGCGACTTGTGACCTGCGAAGGCCACAAATTGTTCCCTCCCTAACAGGAAAGATTTTAGAAGCGCTAGCGCTTTGCCTCTGATCCCGATGTCCTCCAGAACTTGCAGTAATCTCTGGTGGTTAACCGTTTCAAATGCTGCAGAGGTCAAGCAGCACAAGTGCTGCATTGCCTCCTCCATCAACGGTCTGCCTAATTATTTCCGAAGCAGAGATCAGTGCGGACTCCGTGCTGTGCTGCTTTCGGAAGCCATAGTGAGTTGTCTAAGCAGTCATGCTTTTCCAAATGGTCCGATAGAACCTCATTCATAGCCCTTTCCACCATCTTTGCAGGCAGTGGAAGTCTGGAGATTGGGCGATTAGTAGTTGGAGTCTGTAACATCCAAGTTTACTTTCTTTAAAAGAGGGAGCACAGATGCCAATTTCCAGTTTTTTGGAAAAACTCTAGAAAGGAACATTTGATTAAAAATGCGACCGAAGATCAGAGCGAGAGTCTCTGGCACAAACTTTAAGATTTTGGGCGGAAAGGGATCCAGAGGGGACCCGGATTTTGTTAACCTCATGTGCTTGATAACTTCCTCCGTAGTTAAAAGGGGAAAAGAGAGAAGTTCATATTGACCGTCTTTCAGCGGAAAACTATTCTAGTGCGGTGCCCTGAGAGAACCCCCTATAGACCAAGTTCACTTTATCCTGGAAGAACGTGGCTAATGAATTACAGAATGTTTCGTTCGACGGTAATGTGGCCGCCTCCGGGCATTTGGCTAGTATTATTACTGTGGCTAAGAGCTCTTTTGATGAGTTTTTGGCAGTTAATGTGGCCTTAGTGAAGTAAGATGCTTTTTCTATGAGCAGTAGTTTTTTTATAGTCAAGTAAGGCTTGTTTATAGACCACTTTATTACTCGCGTCGTTTGATAGTCTCCCTTTCCTCTCCAGGCGGCGACACTTTTGTCGTTCTAGTCTGAGTTGTTCAGAAAACCAGGGTTCAGACTGCCTTGTTCGATGGCTGATGAAGGATTTGATCGGAGGCACTCTTATCTATGGAGCTCTTAAGCCAGACCTCCATGGTGGCCGCAGCCTCACGTGGATTATCAGAGAGAATCGGAATGTTCTGCTACAGGGTGCTCTCAAGATCCTCAGTTACCAACCTGTTCCAGAGTCTAAACGTTTTCATCAATTTGAGCTTGCCTACCCCTAACTGAAGGTTTGGGGTCCTGAGAGAAAACATAATAGCGTTGTGGTCTGACCATACAAGTGGTATGGAAGGGAGACCCCTCAAGGACTTATTTGTAAACCGACCATCGAGCAAATGACATAAGTGGGTGCTATCCTTCACCTGCTGAGATAGGCCCAAGCTGTTCATAAGATCAAGGAACTGCGCAGCGTCTTTGTCTGCGGAGTCCTCAGGATGGAGATTAAAATCTCCCAAGAGCGTAAAGTCAGATGACTGTGATATGTCTAGGGAGTTACCAATGGTGTCCAGAAACTCTGCTCGTGGACCAGGGGGCCGATAGTGTAAAATACCCTTAAAAGCGTACTGGTGGTTGATAGTAATATTAAATGTCAGGGACTCTAATGTGGGGCCATTATTTTGCCCGTTAAAAGTCCCAATCCAGGTATTTCTGTAAACGACCGCTAAACCCCCGCCCCTCTTGCCCACCCTGTCTTGTCTGTACATGGAGAAACCCGCAGGGACTGCCATCGCATGAACGGGGTCTGAAGAAGCATCCCTCCAGGTTTCTGTTATAAACCCAACCTCTACACTGTGTTTCTACAAACAGCGCAAATTCAACAGCATGTTTACAAAGGGAGCGAGCATTGATTAGCGTACCAACTATAGTTCTCGGCCCCTCTTGTGTAGCCTTAATATGTTTGTAGGCTATTGACTGTAAGTGGGGGATAGACCGACAGATGACTAGACTGCATTCTGGGCATTTATAAGGTTCCATGGAGGGATGAAACCTGGAAATGGCCTCACTGCGGCACCTACTGGAGTTTCTTGGGTCCAACAATTGGTCCCTGGTGTAGTTGGTTCTGACCGTGGGTTGCAGACTGCAACCGGCATCATCCCTGGCCCTCGGCACGGGCCAGGCGCTGACGGGCTTGCCTTTGGCTCCGTGCGTCCGCTGCGCGGCCATGCTTTTATCCCCCAGATAAGGTTGTAATGGAGACATAGTTACTTAAACCAGCTTGCATTCTAGCACTGAATGTAGGGGAGGTCAATCTGCCAATTGTTTCGTAGAGGCTGGTAGGAAAGAACGATCACTTCCAGAAGCCGCACACAGTTCTTCATAGACTCGAGTTGGAGTGGATGCACTCTGGTAAGTAGTACATGACGGCACCGGGAGGAAAATGTTAAAAGCACAGAAAGCCAAACCTCAAAGGTAATTGGTCCCACTTTCAGGATGGTTCTTGAAAGACTAAAAGTTTGCATGTAGGTGGGACTAGGGCTGAATTGGATCTAGCGTGACTGAAGTTTAGGTGGATGGATCTGCCAGGGCTGGAGCCGAACGTGAAGTGGAGAATTCAGCATCCGAAGCAAGCAGGAGAGGGCTTGGTGCACAGGACTGATCAGAAACCTTTAATATGATGGAGGAATAGGTTATTTATACACTGGTAAAATAAGGAGGAGTTCGGTCTCTGGACATGAACCACCTGACTGGGCTGATATCGGAAAGAAACGTGCTGGAAAGCTGTAGTTAGTGTCCATCTTGAAACTGATTCTCACTAAATGAGAGCTGGACTGTAGCTACCCGCTTACAGCCTTTCCCGTTGCTGGACCAGAACCATATTACATGCATGGGATCCCTAGGTAAATGTATTCAAAGGCCAAAGAAAAGGAACATTAAGGATGTTCACTATTGAACCACGATTTTGATTATGCAAACATTTCCTGTGCGTTTGATAAGTGGGTGATGTTGACCATTAAAGACCTGTCTAAGGTTTTAGGGTGTGATGTGATTTTGAAGTAATTAATCCTTAGGTTTTTACAGGTGAGACTAGTTTGTAAGTAAAGTCAATAATTGTATTGAACTATAGAAGGATGAATGAGAAGAAAGAGAGGAATGAATATTAGGAAGAGTGAAAAGTAAGTCTGTATAGCGCAACAGATTTTGATACCCATCCACATTTTCTTTAAACATTGAACTTAATAAAAACTCTGGCAGAAATTCCTAATGAGGCGCGCCCATCATGATCTTTTAACTTGTATGTAGTGCAGTGACCATATGTTTGCGACAGCAAGAGATTTAAACAGTTCACGTGGCTCTTGTTTTTTTAGCTAAGCACACTGAAAGAATTTATAAACTGGAGTTAATTAAAAAAAAAAAAAAAAAAAAAACTTTTCCTATTGATTATACTCTTGTATTTTTATATTGTTGTATTCATATATAGTCTTATTGCATGGAAAGACTTATCCAGTGCTGGTTACTAAAGTATCTTGATGCTGTTGGGTGGAGGGGATACTGGGTGCTTTACACTCATTGAGGGTCGTGGCTGTATTCTTCCTGGATCCCTACTAGCCAATAGGAGTTTCTAGTACGTAGGCATTGTTTTCTCCAAAGTGAATGTTAACTGGTGAGTCAGCATGTATGAGACCCAGGCGCAGAAGATTAAGGTTTCAAGTGCTTCAAGGATTAACTTCCCTGCTCCACTCACCTTAAAGACTGTTGGGTGCCCTTTCCCACAAAACATGGCAATGTTATATGCTATTACCACAGTAACCGACAGGCCATGCTTTGCTACCTTAGCAAGGTAACCCTATCGGTAGCTATCCTTGTAGCTGCTAAAGATAGATAGTGGTGGGCGGGGTGTCTGACATCACACTACTTGTGGAACATATGATACTTCATTACCATGTGACTGCATACTAAATTGAATTGGATGGAAATTTCCATGTACCATCATCTTCAAGCATGTGACGAACCAAAAGTTCTGTTGCTCTGAAGATGTTTCATAGCTAAAAGGAACGAAACGCGCTGGCTTTTTAGTGTAATAATGAATATAAAGAAAGAAACCGCTGGAACTGGATTTTTTTTACTTTTCTGATCAAGTGAATTACAAAAGCGGTTACTCTTCCAAACTTTGAATTTGGGCTGGAAAAAGACATAAATTTTGCTTTTTTTATGCTTTCCTGTACTGTTACAACACAACATTCTGTTGATAAACATTGCCTTGGAGCTGAGCTTCAAACATTTAGGTCGGATGTGTCAACTTGCCAAACGTCACTGGAATGTTTCTTGGAGTTATAATCTGTCTGTTTGATTTACAAAAAAAAAACATCCCGACTGATTTAAAGCTGCTTAGGGTGTGGTTTGTGACTATTGCAATGAGAAGAGCCAAGGGGCAGGCAACATGAGTTTGAGAAGGAAGGCTGACGAGGCAGTGTTCAATTGGCCCGCTTCCCTGTGAACTCTAGTCATCGACTGATGTGACTGTGCCTTTCATGACTCTGGGTGCACCGTGGATGAGCCACTGTTACTGATGCAACTGGCTAGTGGTTTATTCCACATCTGCCCACAGCTTATTGGAAAAACGTAATCCTTGCTCAAGTGTAGGCTTCAGTTACGGATAATAGGAAGAAAAGTGAAGTAATGTTCTTAGTCTCGGAGGAATGGGATTTAGTTGGGGGATAAATAAAACCATCCAAATATTGGTGAGTCTCGCATTACATGGTAGGGGCAGCTTATGTCACCTAGAGGAGGCCACCAGACAGCAATATAAAGCACATATTGTCCACCTTATTAATCAGCACCCATGATGGGTGCGGATTGCTAAAGACAGGTCAGCCCTATAGCCGTTGTTTCATATGCGTATGGTATGCGGAAAATCTCTAAAGTGTCCTACTTGATAAACCAGATAAAGTAATAAACATACTGATTTCAATTCACATGACTGTGAACATGTATCCCTGTGGAAATATCCCATTGTGTAAGTATACACCTACTATAATTGTAGAGACAACATAATATTCTGTTAACCATGTACGCGTGTGTGTATGTATGTATATGTGTGTGTGTGTGTGTGTATATGTATATATAGGGGTGTGTGTATACACACACACACACACACACACACGTGATTGAAGAGCATTTTTTGTTTTGCTGATAACTCTGGCGAGGTTTGATTAATCTACACTGAACTTTAAAAAAAAGAAGTTCATTCTCGTCTGATCCTTAAAAAGCTTCACTCTAACGGTTCAGGGGGGCGCAAAAAAAAGGAAGTCCCGAAAGTGTGATTTCCTGTTACTTCCCATCAAAAAATGCAAATTTTCCAAAGCTTTAATAGAAAGAAAATCATCATTTTTATTAAAGACACGGAGATTAATATTATGCATAACTCATTTATTGCCCTCATACACAGCAGCAACAAAGAACGTAGAATTAGAATAGAACAACTAAAAACATTCTAGAACTCTTTAGAACTTGCATATAACCATAGAACCAGCAGCCTTAACCCTCTGGACAGTGAATCATAGAACATTTTAGCAGCCTACAGTACAGTAAAGCTCGACTCTGTTATGTAACTATACTTACGGCTGTCTGTTTTATTGCCTGTGTAAATGTTGTAAAGCGCTCGAATACCCACGGGTCTTGCCAGCACTATATAATATTCTCTAAATAAAACTCCTCTTAAAACTCTCTATATAAAAAGCCATCTTCTTTGTTGCTGCTCATACACAGAGAAGTACATCTTTCAGTTACTTAAGGTGGTGTATGACAATGTGGGTTCTGGTTGATGAGAAAAAAGGATTAAATGGTTTAATGTGAAAGTAGATGTATGTACTTAATGTTCTAAGGCTTGGTAAGATTTGAATTGTCTGAATACATGATGGATCAAAGGTATCATTTAAGGGCCTTGGCAGTGGAGGATTCTGGGTCAGTTTAGAGCAAATGGAACACGTGGCAGCCAGTTTTAGTAGGCGTTGGCTTTTAGGAAGCTTTCAGAACTGGTTTTGTTAAGAAGCAAGGCTTTATCTTGGATTACTTTGAAATTGGATGTCTAGTAGAGGAAGCGTCCCGTTTTCATTTGGAAGGGGCAAAATTACGCTTAATTCAAAATAACGTGGCTGCGGAGATTGCTGTACGTACTTACCGGTCTTTTGCTGTGTGTGTGTGTGTGTGTGTGTGTTGGAATGCACTGTGAGCAGGCAGCACGTGAAGAGGCACATGTGTAGGTATGGAGGCTGCGGGAGCAGGGCCGAGTCAATCACTCTGGCGCGAATCGCAGGAGCTTGTGCAGCTCGCAAATCGCATGAGCAGCTCGCGTGTCCACAGAGAAAGTTTGGTAGGTCAGGGCTGCCTTGTGCGTGTGGAGACCATTTTTAGGTCTCGCACCTAGTGTTGCAGTGCACAGCACTGCTCGCGCAGCGCAAGACATTTAGTAGGTGAAAAAACGGGGCTTCATCACTGACCTAGAAATCGCACACGCTCGTGCGTGTGCTTTTTCTTATGTGGCACGCTATTGGGCTTTGTGTGCGTGTTTTTTAAAAAGAGAACACGCAATAGGCCAAAGGCGGGCGCATTGCTCCGCTCACGGCCTATTGGCGTCTGTTACGAGCACCGGCCGTCGTGCTTTCAATTATCATGCCCAGGCACGGGCGTGATAATTGAAACCACATTTCTGGCTGTGGCTCGCGCGTGCACCACTCGCAGCTTCTTGGATCCATTTCATGGGGAAGCAACTAAATGAAAGAACTGCTGACGCGTAAACTCCAGTGTCCGTCCTTGGCACAGTGCCCACTCATTGGCACCCTCTGAGATCAGGTGCCGTGGACACGTCTATGGAGTGGGCAACAGAAGAACATTTTATCTAGGTTTACAGTGAGGTTGCAGGGGGGGGGGAGGGGTTGTGTGTGTCCGTGTCCACCACCAGCCTGTGGGGGTATATGGTAAAGTTGGGCTGTGCCTGTCTATTCATAATATTGTACCATCCTTGAACAGTATGAAATGGTCTGTGGTAAAGTTGGGCTGTGCCGGTGGTGCACAGTGATGCATTGCCCGTTCTGTACTGAGACTGTGGTGTGTTTAATCACAGGGACACTTCCATGTGGCGTGTACCGATGTATAGGAACGGAGGCTTGGTATTCCCATCGAGCCGAGCAGGAACGGGAAGTGGGTGAGGAGGAGGTGCCAACATAGCCCCAGCCACGCCCCCTACCCTCCCCCACTTCCCCTCAGTGCTGGTGGGTTCTGCCTGAGGTGGATGTGCAGATGGTATTTGCAGCCGGGGGCCCCTCCCCTGCCTTCCTGTCAATGCCTCACAGCTGGGAGCGTGTCTCACTGTGTCACCGAGGCGTTCCTGTAATTTCCTCAGTGTGCATACAGTGGGATCGCAGCCTGCACTGTATGCCCCGAGAGACACAGCCTGGGGTGTACCTCTCAATGAGAGTGAACCTCGAGATAGAAAAGGGCAGCACGCCCCTTTGTGAGAGGGGCCGGAGATTGACCCCAGAACAGTGCCTGGAGTCCCCTCTGCCCCCATCGCTCCATTCACCTCCCAGGACAGAGCCTGCATCCCCCCCCCCCCCCCCTCGAAATGACCTGCAGCGTGCCCCCCAGGGCAGAGCCTGCAGTGTGCCCTCCCAGGACAGACTCGGAGGATGGTGAGTTCCTTGCTTCGGCAGAACCACTGCATCAGCAGGGGTGGCAAGTAAGTGTCTCCAGAGTAGAATGCCGATTTTAAGGTCACCGTGTACTCACTTTTCAAAGTTGCATGTCCTGTCTCTGGGTACACCTCCTTCCACATGGCTCCTTCAGCATACGTCTCAACTTTTTATTCTCCTTTGCCTGTCCCCAGTGGCACGCCTACGTAGTATGTACAGTGAGACTACATTTACCTGAGATTGTTTCTTCCTTTTGTCTGTCTGGTCTCGTGGTCTTTTCACCGACCTAGGTCTCTCACAGCTGTAAAGAGGCGCCGCCACATCACACAGACAACACTTTTCATGGGACTTGGAGGCCCATACTTCTGATTGGAGACCTAAAACTACAAGTCCCAGAATGCAAAGAGTTAGACTTAGCTAAAACGCGAGGACCAATTGTCTGAAGGCATCACACACATGACGGGCATGTCTTTCCCCTCTGTCAGGGCCTCTTCCACTTGACCAGAGTGCCTTAGCCAAGGTTTATAAGCCTTTGCATCTCACCTCTGCTTAAGGTTCAATTTGACCACAGGTCACCATGGATGCTCTTTTTCGTCCTAGGCTTTCCATTTACTACTGGTACAATCTACTGGTATCTCTCTGCGAAAACCCCGTTCAGTGTGCGCAGGGCAAGAGCTTCTCTTGTAAGCTGAGGCCTCACGGCCCCTCTCTCCGGCAGCTCTGTATGTGTCTCCTCCAGCCAGAGGCATTGTGCCTCCCTTGGCAGTATGCACAGGGAGGGGTCCATGGCTGCGCGAGGCTCGGCCTGGCCCATGTGAGGACATGGGGGTGGACGGGTTCCGTGAAACCATGGCCGCAGCAGCCTCGTGCGGTGCCAGTTGCAGGATAGGTGCAAGGCCCTGATGGTACGTTCTCGAAACACTGGGTTTGGCAGGGAAGATGGCGGGGTAAGGAATGTTGTCCATCCTGGACTCTACCTGACCAGGTGAAAGTGAAGCGAGTGGAGTGGAGGGGATGGAGACTCTATCTACCCCCCTCACCACCCCCGGGGACACCCACCTCCCTTATACACACTAAGGCTTTGACCTGTGGCCATGAAGTTGTCGACTTTTTTTTTTTTTGCATATACCAAAGGTGAGAAACACCAAACTGCATGTCCCATGATGCAATGTTCTGCACTTGAACAATAGGACTGACTGAAGGTGTTACACATGACATGAGCCCACTTGTAATCTAGTGCAGGGGTTCTTGATGGCACTGGGGACCATTAGAGTGGTTTTTGTTTGTAAACCAAAGCGCCTTTTTATGTGTGGCCCAGAGAGCGCCATCTGCCTTGTAACTTTTGTCTCCCCGCTCCCCACACCCAAAAGCCTAACAAAAAATAGATTCATATATACACATGACTTTTTTTATTTAGCCCGGTTCATCAATTGGTCTGTTCAAGTGTCATTCACATTTCGCTCCTGCCAACCACAGCATATATACTATGGGGCAGTTGGTCAGCCCTCTTCTTACACTGGTTGTCTTGCACTCTGTGACACATTTCGAATAACCCCATGTGCACAGCCACATGAAAAGCAGTGCAGTTTCGTGCCCTGGCTGGAGTTCCTCGGTCACCCCTTTACTATTACTTTATTTTAGTGTTGTTGTAATTGTTTTGCATTATAAATATGCTTTTACTGAATAAATGCTAAACCATGGCAATGTCATGGCGTTGTCAGTGCTTGTTTGAGTTGTGCAGCCCTGGGGGTAGAACCACCTCCAGTCATGGTAATGATGCATCACACTGAGCAGGTGTGGCAGAGAGGTCTGCTCCTGCCAGTGTACACGCCTGCCCCTGCGGGCTGGGGATTCCTGACAGTGCAGGTGCACGTGCCAGGAATGTGAGAGAGTGAAAGGCTCAGAGCGGGTAGCCCAGGGGGCAATACGCTTACACTTATTGACGGGTGGCACTTTATGGCCGGGATGAGCTATTGACTTTTGGAACTGGGAAACTTGAAAGTTCTGCTGCTATGCACACTTGCTTTGTGTGTTGTGCTTAAAGTATCTATTCGGGTGAACTCCTGAGCAGCAACTACCCTTGGCTGTTATTCTTGAGTTACATTTGTAGGGAACAGAGAACTAAAGTTTTCTACGTCCGTTCCCGAGTAGCTCATACAGTCCTGATTTTTAGCTCTACACAGTGCGAGCTGTCTGGTTGCCGAAGGACTATTGTGGACCATACCAGAAACTTACAGTGGGCTTAGAGCCCTCCCACTGCTTAACATTGGTTGGCTTTATTGTCTCACCCTTTGTACATAACCTTCACTTCGGGTACGTTTGCATGGCTCTAATGGTACATATATTTCACTTTGCATAAATCTGCTGGTGTTCTTTCTTACCCACTTTGCAAAAACCTGCGGCTCTTGTCTCGCCCTGAAAACGCGTCTTCCTCTTTGCAGAAACCTGCCGGGCTCCTGTCTAGCCCTGAAACGCATCTTCCTCTTTGCAGAAACCTACAGCTCCTGTCTCGCCCTGAAACGCTGATTCGTTAATAGGCTTGTTAGTCCTTGTCTTCATGTGTATCCTCCCTTGAGGACTGGCCCTTTTACTTCAGTTGTTACACTGTAGGTTTTATTTAGTCTGTAAGCACTATTTTTCTTTAATGGTTTCTCCTACTGCAGGCACAACATACTTTCCTGCAACTGTGCCGCTTTGCTTGCACTTTTTCATCTAAATGTTTTGGCAGCATAGCACACTATTCTAGCGGTAGCACTTGTATTTTATATAATCCACTGCAAATAAAAAAAACAAAATTAAAAACCTTGTTATTTAAAACGCCAACAGCTCTAACTTTGAGTAATGCGAGACCTATTGCATTGCAAATGCTTGTTGAAGGATTGGGCTGACTAAATGCAGTCTGCATTGCGATTTCGGCGGCCATATTATGGGGTGAGATGGTTGCAGTATGAGGCGATCGTTTTGACAGCTGCAGGTTGTTTCGGTCAGCTGTTGGGTACGAACAGCTGTGGCACATTAGAAGATGGAATTTATTAAAGTTAAGTAAAGAGTGAAAACTAATTTTAATAGTTTTAAAATGGAGCAGATTGGGTAGAATGTTCTGGATGGAAAGGTCAAGGAGTTCATGGTAAAGATGTTTGGTGACTTGGCTGAGAGGATGGGTAAACAAATTGACAGTTGTATTGAGGTATATTAAGGAAAAGGGAGTTTTGAAAAATAGAGTAAGTGAAGGTCTGATCTACTGAGGAGGTTTAGCCAGTGGTTCCAATGTTGGAGGTTCAAAACTGGCACAAACGCCATCATAGCGTACATTACAGTAGTGCACTCATGAGCGGATTACAGCTTTTACCACTAAAGCCCCAGGAGACAGGGAAAGCAATGTCAGAAATTGGCTCAGTATATTCATTCAGTGGAAACAGCAGCCAACCGCAGTGCTGATTTGGTTACCGGATGTATGATCCTCATCCTTGTGATTGGTGGCCTGTTGACACAAGTTAGGCAGAACCTATCCAGAAAGTCTAATTCTTCCCAACACATGTATGTGTCATGTCTATATAGATGGTGACAAGACTATGCAACGAGTAATAGATTTGAGTGTGTATGTTTTAAGACTGCTTATAGGTGTGGCATTAGTATGTGTCCCAAAGGGGAATGGACATATGGGTCAATGGGTATTATGCTGCTTTGGTTTAAAATGAGATGACATAAATTAACTCCAGTAATCGGCTATCAACTTATTCTCAAAGCTCATTATGAACAAAATGGGGGATGTACACGTCCCGTTTCAGAATTACAGCATATAAAGCTGAAGTTATTTAGTGGCATAAAGCAAGGACTCAAACCATGGTTAACTATGGTAATCCATACCTAGCAGTATTGTTACAGGTTCTGTTGCATTAGTTGATTAATCCCATTAATATTATTTGACTGTAGATATCCTGAACTTTTGGCATTGATCTGCTCTTCATTGACCTACAACACCCCCTTCCCAGATCTAGAGTTGTTTTCTTAGTATTGACAGTCAGGCCTCATGTCATTGAGTTACAACAGCGTTTAATAGTGGTCTTCAGTCACTTTTTCCCCATTTGTGTGTTAGATGCTGGTCTTAAACAATGATGGATTCGTTAAAGTCCTACTATACCAATTCTTTATTGAGGTGTTACATGCTGGTATTTTGTCATTCTTGCCTTCATAAAGAATCATGTTCTGCTCTTCTATTTCAGCGTTAATGAGCTCTACGTAGATGACCCAGACAAAAACAGTGGGGGTAAAATAGATGTGACTCTCAACGTCAGCTTACCCAACCTGCATTGTGACTGTGAGTACTCCCAACTGGAAACTTTCTTATTGATTTTCACAATTTCCTCAGATATGGTTTACCCCATAATTATACTAAACTTCCTGTTTTAGCATTCTGCCTGTTTCTTAGAGCCTCATCTGTTCCCTTGGGGTGGATTACTTTTTATTAATTCTGCTGCTGTTCAGTTAGCTAATGAACTCCCTGTACAGAAGTCGACCTATGTTGGACCACTGAACTGTTCTTTAAACATTATGATGGGATAGATATTAGCCAGCCACATTTTTCGTTCTGTGCAATAGCAAAGGCTCCTTGATATTGGCACTGGATATGACATGGGTCCCGTCTAATGATCAAGTCTGCAATATTCGTCAAACTTCCAACAAAACAATTGGTATTTGTTATCGTGGGATTACTGTTGCAATATGGAGGTGTGATATTCTCCCTCTCCATTACCCAGTTTTTCACAGTTAACCTCCAATAAGAATTGAGGGTTTCTTGTTGTTTTTTGCCTAGTGCGGAGCCTGGACTTTGTTGAAGATCGATTATATCTAAATGTTACTGCTCTTCATTGCCCACTCTCATGTCATGGTCTTTTCTGGGTCGCCCTAACCTCTTCCTAAGGCAAGGAATATTGTCTTTTGTCTCCAACAGGCCTCCTCTTCATGGTCCTACGTGAGAGAGGAGAACTAGACACCCTAGTTGAGATGAAGGCCATTGAGGTGGAGGGAAAATCATAGGATATTACTATCAATCACATTTTCCATCCCTCACCGAGATGGTACAAGACCTGTCTGTGAAAAATAGTGTTTTTTGGATATCAGTGTCTCTAGTCTACGTTTGTTTTACCATCCCGTTCTCCGTTTCATGCAGTGGTCGGGCTTGATATTCAGGATGAGATGGGACGACACGAGGTTGGCCACATTGACAACTCCATGAAAATTCCACTCAGCAATGGGGATGGTTGCAGATTTGAGGGACGCTTCAGCATCAACAAGGTAAGGAGGGCCTTACTATCTGTTTCTTCTGCGTGCCATCACAAGGCTCTCCTCATCCCCACTACCTTATATCTTTACAGCACTAGCTGCTCAGTTAACTTCTGGTTTGTAGGAAAGACAATTCAAACTAGAATGGTCTTAATAAAAAGATGCAACAGTCACAGGAGTGGGTTTGTCTCCTTTTGTGTGCTTGTTGTGGAATAGCGGTTTCTTCCCGTTTGCCCTTATTTTACTCTTATTGGGATGGTTTAGCTCCCAACCCTCATGTGTCATTTCACACAGTAACATTTCGACTTTGCCCCAACCCACGAGTATTCTACATAATGGCATCTATATTCACTGACTCTTTGCCCACTCCCACCACTCTGTCTCACAGTTGTTCTTTTGTTTGTAGTATAGTTTTCCAAAGCCCCTCATTCCACCCTTGCCCCTTTCTATTTCTTCAAAAGTTTAGGTGTCACTTTCTACATATGTTCATGACTGCTGCTTCGGATATTTCATGTATTCGACAGTCCTACTCATGCCTTACCTCTGAAGTGATCAGAGGCAAGGAAACTCCCACAGGTTGATATATTTGGGGGAACCACTGTATGGTTACTGTATTGCAAAAGTTTCCAGTTTCCTAGCCTTAGGGATTGTTCAAAATGTAGTTGAGAGGGGACAAGGTTATAAAAATGCCCTCGCTGAGAGCCAAGTTTGTTTTAAATGCATCTTGAATGGAAGAGGAAAGAAATGTTTCAGAGGAATTTAAGCAAATCACTCTTGAGTGGTTCTTATCCTGCAAATGCTCAACTCCTAAAGAGCTAGGGGATTGACCATGGTGATGGTGCAGGAGCTGCGGTTTTGAGAACTGGGAGCTCTGAACCATGTATTGAGGCCTTTTTACACCTTGCTTTGTCTACCAGCACTTTGTACTTGAACTGTTCTCCTCCTTCTCCACAAATGAGTAAAGTGCTTCAAATCTGTTGGATGTGTTTTTTAATGTCACAATTGGTGAAGAGTCTAGGGGCTTAGTTTTGAAGAAACCCAAGTTTCCTATTTAGGGTGGAATATATGCCTTAAATTAAGACTAAGCAATATTCAGGTAAGGACGAAGCCTGGGACTGGACATTAGGTCACATGTCTGTCTTTGGGAGAGATTGTTCCCGTTTTGAATGCACTTACAGGTGAAGTTTCCTGAGGTTTGGTTGGCACTCAATTTAAAGAGACTAATACCAGAAATACAATCCTAATAACTTTCAGCAAGAACATGCTTCATTCATCCATGCCCAGTTTCTCTTGCTGACTGAAGGTGTACCCATTAAACTTCTGAAGTCATACGTTTAGGCTGATGGATTTGTACATGACTTGGGCATTTGTTGCCTGATCTCTCCCTTTGCCAGTTTACAGCCTTCTATTCCATTTTCAGTACTGCAATGAGGTATGTACACAATGTCTTAACCCATCATTGTAACTGAGTTTTACCAACTTGTCACCTTTCATTGCCCGGCAGTTGATTTCTGAGATTTTAAAGGATAGTGGTAGGGTTAGCGGCCTCCTAATCCTTGACCACCCTCTTCCCCGTGCTCAAGAATCATCCATTCTCAAAGTCAGAAGGGTGGAGCTATTCAGGCTTCCCACCAACTAAATGTTGCCCACAAAGATTGTGCCCTTAATGCAATTCATATTTTATGTGCATTTACATGATGCAAAAGTGCCAGTGGGTCATCCAAGTGCTTGCTGACTTCTATACTCAACATTTATACATTGTGAAACGGCTGAGTCTAAATTTGTATTGGGGATGGAAAACATCCTCTACATGGATTGAAAGATAGTGCTCCGCTGCCCGGCGTCGCCGTAGCAAATCCCTGGCTATTTTTGATTTTCTTAAGCCTCTGTGCACAATGATAATGGTAACTTGGCTCTTTAATTGCACACAGTTGCACCCAACCATCCAAACCATCAGATGACGGTTCGGAAATGCAGAGAGGCAAGTAGGACATTACCTCAGTGCACATCAATTAAATAAAACCTTGTGGATGTTTGTTTCAAAATCCACAGAGATCTGGAGCTACCAAAACCCTTGAGCAAGACGTATTGGACATACCCATCATTTGTAGCCAGGCAAATTCGATGTTGTGTACATCTAGTGTCAAATGGCTTGAAGATGAAACTTGTTTGGAGACCAGAATAGATAGTACACGTTGTTGCATTTTACCAGATTAGTAAGCTTTGTACCAGGATGAAAACTAGGTTAAGCTAGCAGGGTCAACAAGGAGGATAAGAAGGCCAGAAAAGTAACAAATTGATGGTCAACTGAGTTCGGAGCAAACCAAAGAAATTAACTACCAGTGGGTTCCTTGGAGGCTATGCTAGAGATAGTTTAGGTTTTGAACCTGTGTATTCTAAACCGGACAGGCTCTAGAAGAGTGTAATGAGTCTGAGAGAGTTTAACAGCAAATGAATTTGCGAATGTTGGTATGTCTTTTAACCTGCAACAAAATGAGTGGGGGATTTTTCAGCGAATGAGGTCAAATAAAATCTTTCCTCTAGTGGACTATTGGGCCTGTGTTTCAAGGCTAGATGGTTTGCATAGGTGCTGGTATGTTTTAGGCATTAGACTTGTATCTTGGGGCAACAAGATGGTGGCCGAAGCCTTGGCCGTGTGAGCTGGCGCTTCTCCTCTGGCTTCAACCACCTCCCTAATATGCTTTTGAAGGATTGAGACTCTTTTTACCTTTACATTTTCTGAGACCGGGGAGGCAGTGGCATGCTAAGGCTGATTCTCCGTTGCACGCCGGAATCTGGACCGTGTAGTGCCATCTGGCGCTCTGCTGCTCTGTGTTTGGCGGTGTCCCGGCATCCCGCTCCCGCCCTCGGTGTGCCTGCTCGTAGGAGGTACTGGCCTGGAAATATGGCTCCGAAGACGGCCGCAACAGCCGCAGCAAGGGCGCGATCTGCAGCGGGTACTGCCTCTATCTCTGGCGACAATCCCGTGTTCCCGATCGGTGCGGGAGACCCACCGAACGCGGTGGGGAGGAGCGGAGGTGCCGCAAAGGAAGGAGGCACTATCCGCAATGGTGTCTACGTTAAAGGAGCCGGCAAGGGGAAACATACAGTGCTGGCTCTTTTCAAAAACTCCGCCTTAAAGATCAAGCCTCCCCTTGAGCATGGAGTAGCAGAGGCAGCTGGGGGAGTTGAACCAGTACCGGCAGAACCGCAAGTAGTGAGGCATTCATCCTTAATTGCATTTGGTTCTCTCTAGGCAGATAATACTTTCATTGGGCTAGAAGATTCAGTAGCGGAGCAACAGGGGCCAAAAGATAAGACTACAAATAAAGAAACAATAGGAAATGGTCATTTGTTATCTGGCTTAAACACGATAGTGAATGGAACTATGGGGGCTGTAGTCCAGAGTATCAAGAACTTCACAAGCTCTGGGCTCGCTCTCCCTACCTCGGATATTTTGACCTCCAAGACAATCAACCCTCCAACTTCTAGCGTGCTCGACGGTAACGAACTCTGTAAGGAGCCTGAGGGTGACAAATTCTTTTCTTGGTCAGAACATACAGGCTCTTCTCTGGGTGAAGAGGATGAGCATGATCCTGAATGGACTGACGGTGGCAACGAAGCTGGAGATTGGTGGTCGAACGAAGCTCTCAATGAGGAGCTAACGTCTTGCCGCCTTGGGACGGTACGCAAAAGAAAAGGGCCAAGATCTCGGGTCCCTGAAGCTTCTGTACCGCCGCCTGGTGACAGCTCCCTCATGCAGCACGGCCCAAGCAGCAGCATAGTACTCCTCCAATCAGTCTGATCTGCCGCTGGGGGAAATCACACTTGCGTTAATCTACCAGACGATGATGGTGCATCGGGAGGAGGCTAGGCAGGAGAATATCCGTGCACAGGGGGCCTGTCGAAGAGTACAGAATTCCATTCGCAGAGTTGCCAAAACCTGTACTGACATTGCTACTCGAATCGGAGCGGCCGAGGAAAGGATCTCTAATATTGAGGATGCCTTGGCAGCACAGAAGTGCGTAACTGATTTGATGGGTGCTCAGAAAGATGACATTCTTTGGAAATTAACCGACTTAGAAAATCAAGCCCGAAGAAATAACCTCAGGATCCTAGGGATACCTGAGGTTTTGGAAGGCGGGGATATTAGGCAATTTGTTGTCGCATTGTTTTCTGAGCGGTACAAAAGGTGGTGGTGATGGACGGAGCATCAGAACCAAACACTCACACCCAGTCAACAGATCCGGGTTTGATCCATCACCGTTCTTTAGCCCACTCTGCCACCCCAGTTCAGACATGGCCATATGCAAATCAGTCTGACCCTGTGCCTCATGGGAACAGTCCAGCCCGAACTGCCAAGCCAGGCCTTCCCTGGACCGGAAACAAGCTTCCTATGACCGGTTTCTGGCATTTCAGCCGTCTTCAGCCAGGCTTGCTTGAATCCAGTAGCAAAGTGAGCAAGGGACTCGCGTCTGAGCATACCCTGCCAACTTATGGCGAACAAAGCGGTACAAAAGGGGGTGGTGATGGACGGAGCAGAATTGTTTTCTGAGGCATTCCCGGAAGTAAAGGAGTGGGATTGGCAGCTGGAGGTGCTGCGTGCTCACCATTCTCCGATAAAGCAGCGGCAAAAGTCTGGAATTTCCGGGGACAAACCTCGTGCAATATTGATATGCCTCAATAATTGTTTGGCAAGGGAGAAGATCTATGACTTGGCGAGGCCCGATAGAAAGAGAAGGGGGAAAGACTGTGATTTTTTTTTTTGTGCGGCCGGACTTCTGTCCCGCCACAGTAGAGCGGAGGTGGCAGCTCCGACAGTGGATTTCTCCCTTCCAAGCAAAGGGCGCACAGGCTTTTTTGCTTTTCCCGTCCAAATTGAAAATTATTTTTCAGGGGCAGACTAGATTTTTTTTTGTCTGAAATTCAGGCTAAGGAATATCTGGGCACCATATAGTTAAGGTTCACCCCCGGTTCTCTCTTTGTTTTTCTTCTTTTGGGAGGGGCTTCGGTTTAAATAGTCTTATGAGAGACTGGGGGTCGGAGTGACGACAGGCAAGTGTGATTCACTTTGGGTTTATGTCTATGGCTTTCCTCAAAGAAAAAATGAAAGTAGTATAATATTTTTTTTTGTGCATGGGACACGTAACTATTTGAGGTTGATTGTCTCTAGTTCTGATTTCTGATTTACTATTGAGGGGTGAGGGAGGCCAGGGGGGAATGTTTAACCAGCTCTCATCACTAGGACTTGGGTCCAGTTGCCATATATGGTGTTGGGGGTGGGCGGGTGAAGGGGGAGGCTTATATTGGGGGGGGTTGGGAATGGGAGGGGGTTCGATGGGGGGTTATGGGTATATAGGTATTGGAAAGATGTTGCAGTGATGGCTTCAGCTTTTGATATGTTTTTGTATATTGGTTATTTTGTTTGTAAACTTGGAGAAAGTGCAGTCTAGGTGGAAACGCTACCCTAGATCTCATGGGGCAGGATAGACTTATTTGTTGCTCATGGAATATATGTGGTCTTAATGATCCTAAAAAACGAGCGCGATTTTCTAAAATTGTCCACGCTATGCATGTTGATGTACTATGCTTACAGGAGACGCACATACCCTGGGGGATGCGCGATTGTTTGAAGCTGCCAGGGTATGACTTAATACCGTGCTCCAAACAGACCTCTATGATTAGAGGAGTGGCTATTCTTATGAAGTGTGGGATAGGGGTCTGCAGAAAATCTCGTGAGGATAAATTCGGCAGATGGATTATAGCTGAGATTTCAGTAGGGCAAAGATCACTAACCATCTGCACAGTTTATGGGTCCAATAGCGACGATCCGAAAGAATTTAAATTTCTAAATGTAGAATTGGCTACTTGGCCCTATCCACTTTTTATCTGTGGGGATTTGAATATCAATTTACTTAGTGACTTTAACTTGGTAGCTGATGGTAATTATAGTGGTAGGAAGCCTAAGGTGTTTAGGGAACTTCAGGCCTTAGTACAAGAGCATGGGGTGGCGGACCTGTGGAATCGACACAAAAAAATGGACGATGGGTATACATAATATTACGCCCCACATAATAAATTGGTCAGGCTTGACTATTTTTTTGTCTCAGAGCAGCTTGCCGAAGCCTCCTCTATCTACGCCTTTCCCAGGACTTTGTCTGATCACAATGCATTATTTGTTGAGTGATCCTGGCCTCGAAGTAGGAAGCCTCCCAGGCAGTGGTCTTTCGAAAGGAAGCTTCTGCTTGATGAGGCCTATCAGGCACATATAAGAAAATGGCTAACAGAATTCCTTGACATTAATAGAGGTACAACCCCTGATCAGGTGGTATGGGACGCTTTAAAGGCCACAGTGCGCGGAGAGACCAAAAGTTTCTCTTCATTCCGGTGGAAGCAAGGGCGAGAGCAATTGAAGTGTCGTATGGAGGAGCTTAGACTAGCAGAATTAGAATTAGCTTCTAAAATTAAGAATGCTTGTGATGTAGAACACACCCAGCAGGCTGTAGCTATACTAAAATCTAAACTTTTGGAGTCTTTTGGCGTGGACCTGGCCACTAAGTATCTTCAATACCGTACAATGATGTTCGAATTTGGTGAAAATTCCGGTAGGGTACTGGCGAAGAGGCTCCATCAGAAAAGTGTAGAGAGTCGTGTCATGCGAATTCAGGATGAAAATGGTATGGTTAAGGATACTCTGGAAGGAGAAATTGAGTATTTCTAAAATATTATGCAGAGCTTTACTCCGAAGACATTGAGAGCGGTCAGGTAGAATCGGAGATTGGGGCCTTCTTATTGGGCCAAGACACTACTAAGATATCGCCTGAACAGAACGAGACATTATCGGCCCCTATCTCATGGGAGGAGGTGGTGCTAGCGGTCAAAGCCCTGGCCAATGGCAAGGCCACAGGCCCAGACGCGGTGCCTTTTGAGTTCTATAAGATTTTTTTTTAGCAGAGATCCGGTACGATCTCCTTGCTGTCTTTAGGGCTGCCCAGAAAGGAATGGTTCCTGACTCATGGCGGCAGACTACGATTGTCTTGTTTAAAAAAGGTAAGCCAGAGTTGAGCCCGTCATCTTTTCGGCCAATTTCTCTTATTAATAGCGATTCCAAAATATTTTCGAAAATATTAGCCTCTAGACTAGTCGAGTTAATAGTCCCATTAGTATCCCTGCGCCATCCTGGATTTATCCCTGGCCGCGATACAGTAGACCATGTTCGGCGTGTTATTGCGCTATTGGATTGGGCCCAGGCCACGGCCTCTCCCCTCGGGGTGATCCTGTTGGACGCTGAGAAGGCGTTCGACAGGGTCTCCTGGGGGTTCTTGTGGGCCATCCTTCGGTGGAAGGGTTTTAGTACTGAATTTATCCAAGCTGTTCAGGCATTGTACATCTCTCCGGAGGCAGCACTCCGTATTTCGGGTCAGGAGACTGGCTATTTCAATGTTAGCAGTGGCACTCAACAGGGGTGTCCGTGTTCACCCCTATTGTTTGCCTTATACATTGATCCGTTTTTGAGTAAAATCGAATGGGATAGGAGCATAGTACCTATAAGAGTTGGTGCCACAGAGTATCGGGCCTTGGCCTATGCAGACGACATTGTTGTGTTAACTTTGGATGTTTCGTCTGCACTTCGAGTACTTAATGTGTCCGCTGCGCAGTTTGGCTTAGTGTCTGGGTATAAGTTAAATGTGGCTAAGACCCAGGTTGTTCAAACACCAGAAATGCTATATCCTGGGACTCTAGTAGTCAGGGAAGCAACATATCTTGGGGTAAGAATTTCAGAGGCAGTCAACGCTATTCTGGATTTCAATATTCTTCCGGTAATAGACACCGTAAATACCGAACTTGAACGATTGGACCATCTACACTTGTCTCTTTATTGCCGATGCAGTGTTCTCAAAATACTTATACTGCCAAAGTTCCTATATCTTTTTAGGACAATTCCTTTAGTACTGTCTCAAAGCAGTCTGGCAAAGGCAGACAGGATCTGCTATAGGTTTTTGTGGGGGTATAAGCGTTCTCGCAGGGCTGCCAAATGGATGTGTCTTCCTCGGAATCGAGGCGGGTGGGCGGTACCTAATCTGGTGCTATATTATTGGTCTGCAATTGTAAAGGCTTTGGGAGTGCCGCTTCTAGGTGATACATTTGAAGCTCCGTTATGCAACCGTCCTATTATTCTTGAGATTGGGTTAGGCACTGCGGCTGAGGGTATTCTGGCTAATATTCTAGAGCAGAGTTACTTTAAGAAGACTAGATTCAAGGTAATTAATACCATGCTCCTAATCTGGCAGAGAATTCGGCGGAAATTGTCTATCTACCAGCTCAATGTATATACCCCATTCAAAGCATCTCGACTTCTCTCTCCCCTTATTTTCCAAGATCAGGTAATGTCTAGATGGCAAGTACAAGGATTGCGGGTTATAGGAGATATGGTGGGGGATGGGCAACTATTATCTTTTTTATGTTTAAAGGATAAATATCAGCTGCATCCTCACGATTTCTTTAAATACCTCCAGGTTAGAAGTGTTTTGTTTGAACAGCTTGTTGGAAATCCCTCACTATTTGATAAAATAGAGATATTTGAACTTATTCGGAAGAAAGCTAACATGGGTATGATATATCGGCATTTATTATCTAGCCTACCGGATGATTTGTGTGCACAAGGATTAAGGTGGGCAGATAAATTAGGGAAGACCGGTATGGATTTAAATCCGGCCTTGGAGTTTGCTAGTAAAGTCTTGGTCTCTGGCAGTCTCCGGACTCAAAGCTATATGTCAATGTTTGACCTCTATTATACACCTGCAAGAATTGCAAAATGGGGTAGTAGAAAAGGGGATCATTGCTCAAGGTGTGGGTTATACGCAGCAAACACAAGTCATATGTTTTACTTTTGTCCAAATCTGACTGATTTTATATCAGAGAGAACGTTTTATTAACTCTAAGCTTAAGATTCAATGTACCTTGACACCTGAGATGGTGATAATGGGCTATGACGGGGTAGCATTATCGGGTAACTCATGGTACACCTCTTCGTTTCTGTTTATTGCTATGTCCATGATTCACTTATGTATAACTTCACAATGGCTTTCTCCCGAAGCCCCGACATTTATCAATTGGAGAACTAGACTGCTTGCTATCCAGAAACTGGAATCCTCAGTTTATTCAATAAAGGGTAGGCGGAGGTGGAAGTTTGCTTCTAAGATATGGGCTCCGGTGGAGAAATGGATTAAATAGTTATGTTAATGTTATCCCTTTTTAATGCCATTGAGTATGCCATTGCATATGAGAAGCAATAATCAGTGTACTTGTACTTCAAGACTGAAAGCCATGACTGTATTGTTTTGTGTTATTATGAAAATCTAATTTAAAAAAAAGACTTGTATCTTTGGGGCAAATGCTCCAAAGTCCTTCCAAACGTCTAGACTCCTTGTGCCTCCAAGAATACAGATACGAGCTATACCAAAAAGTAGGATTGAAAGATTATTTTAAAGTGAAAGTTGCATTGTCACCACAACGTATAATTGAGTATTCAAGGCAAAAAAAACAAATAATCTAAGTCAGCCAGTTCAGTTCTTGCAACATCTGCATTTCCGAGGTCGAGGCCTGGTTTCAAGAAGTGCATGTTCTAAAAGAACCTTTCCAAATCTTTAACTCGGGTTGCTCTTTGGTGTGAGGGAATGTGAACTAATTCAGTGATATTAAAATGAAATCACTTTCAGACGAATCAACCAATTAAGATGCTGACAAAATGTTACCATTAGCAGGAGTCTCAATTAGATCACACATTTTGCTCTTTTTGTGGGTAGAGTAAGATGTGTGTCAAACTAAAAGTAGTTAAGAGATTTGAGAATTCTTGGGAAAGTTTATACGACACAGGCCCATGTAAAGGAGTATGAAACAGAAAGACTGAATATTTTTCCATGAAAAATTGTCGGGTGGGTGGATCTTGCAAAGTGTAACATACATAGATTGCTGTTTTGTTTGCCAAATTGCAATCTGCAAGAACAGGCGCATCTAGAGTTTAAATTGTGGAGACAGTTGTGCATCTTGCAGGCTGCGTTTGTGGCTAAAATGAGAGCAACCCCTTCATATGTATTTTTAAGGGAAGTTTTTCGGAAAGCTCATTTCATGGTGAGGGATCTATTAATTATATTACTGGACAAATTTTAAGCGTTACAGTTTGAAGAGATTTGGGAAAATATTGTGCCTATCCCCCAACCAACATATTTAGCAATGTAAAGCAACGGTTTCCCAAGCTTCCCTTCTCCTTAAATCAATATTGATTAAAAACCAGACTCTGATTCTTTTTGACGCCCTATATGGATTTTCGATGTGGCACACTAAAGCGAGGTTCCGACCACATATGATTACTATCATCCCGGGCTATAGAGTCTCTTGCATATAATGAGCATACGCTAATGCGTGGGAACAGAAAAGATGGTTGTTAAGACCGGAGCATTTGCAGTTAAATATACAGAAATTTAGAGCTGCAGTTAGTGCATCGGATCAGATACCCTACTTGCTGGGAGAGTTGTTTCACATTTTTGCCAATTGCCTTTAGTAATATTGGGAAAAGCCCATGTTAAAACTATACTAATAGCAGAAGGGTGGGATATACGAGTCTAATGCAGGGTTTTAAAAGGTATATTTAGTCAAATGTTTGTAGTTATTAAAGAGACCATGTTATATAAATATTTAGTGTGATGCAATTGTAATGATTTTAACTCGGGTGTAATTATTTTAATTACTTGTTGAATGCATTTACTTAATTAGGTTTAGTACTTTAATAACCAGGCTTCTTGGCTGATGGAAGTCAATCGTAGATTGTGGCATTCAAGGAGATGACATGAAATATAGGAAGTTTGGAGGCAGTGAAGAAAATAGGCACTTAAACAAAACCACAGAGCTTGACGAAAGCAGAGCATGGTCATTTGGCAGGAAAGCTAGTGACTGGATCTGTGATTTTTAGGTCTCGCCTGACCCAGCGCATGCGCTGGTCTGGTGAGACTTATTGAGAGGGCTCCAAAAAGTGGTACCAGGCCGGACTAGAGCTACAGTGCATGTGCGTGGGCGCGCGCGCCCTGCTTGACCGCGATTACTTTCGTGGCCGCACGGCCGCTTTGATGTTTGATCGCAATCACTTTCACGGCCGGGCGGCCGCTTGGCATGGCCAATAGATCTCGCTTTCGGGACCTTATAAGTATTTAGTTATGCAACTGTTGCATGGCTAAACACTTATAAGGTCCCAAAGGCGAGACCTATTGGCTATGCCAATGCTTGTTTATTTTCCTCACTAGAGCTACTGCTGCCAGGCTATGCCTGTACAATCCATGATGGAACCTGTTGCCCCCAGTGTACTGTACGTGTTTGGTGTTTGACGAACGTTCACGCTACATCAGCGCAGGCCGCGCTCATTCTGCACACATCATGTGCCAAAAACCAGGGTGAATCCTCTGGATTTGCTTTACCAAATTCTGTGCAAAAGACTGGTTGTCTTAAACTCCTTAGTCTGCACTTGTGTAACTTGGAGAAACTTTGGGCCCCATCTCTCCGCATTCCTTTCTTGCTCTGTTATGACATTGTCAGAAATTGTCATTATTTGTGGTGGGTGACTACCCACCTCGGGGAATAAGCTGAACCTTTGTCAGGTTGAACCTTCAAAGTCACTAAATTAACCTGAGCTCATCCCCCTGGAAGCTATGGCACAGGGCAGACAGGCTTAATTTAGGGCAATGTGTAAAGTATCTATGCAGTAACCAAGCAGCAGTACAGTCAAAATGCAAAGCAATAAAAATCCCACAACAAATTATGAAAATAGAGCAAACTTTAATAAACAAAATGACACCAAGATGATACTTTTAATAATGGGAACCAGAGATATGAATTTTTAAAGTTTAGGTACAAATAGCAGCAAGAAGCGCAGACCAGAACTTAGGCTCAATTTGTTGCTGACCCGTGAGATAGCATGGGTCGGATACACCAGCCAGGTTGTCCTGGTCAAAGATTTTACCTTCACAATAGTACACTTGTTATGACATGAATACGGATGAGGTCTTATGGCTCCACCCTGAAGGCTGATATAGAGAGTTAAAAGAGCCAAGAGCAACAAAGCATTGTGGTGTTAGTTTTATGGCAAGTGTTAGTTATAAACATAATCAGTTACAATAGAGCGGCCATCCAACAGCATGGGTACACAGTCAGTTCAAAAATACCGGTCACTAAGGTATGCCACGCTGAAACGCCACCAAACAGATTAAATTCTGTATTTACTCCGTGCAATACAGCGTAGATCCAACATAGTACAGATGCACCTGGTCGCACACCTTCCGTCACTCCAAGCAGTACTAAATACTAAGGAGACAGCCATGTCACAAACATGACAGAGTATGCGAGACACAAGATCCGCCATGTTCAACATAGCTTACATGAGTTGCATAATCAGCAGTAGCACTCATTAACTTTAATCCTTGTGAATGGCATCTCACCAACCCGCGACATTCATAAGCAGATGGTAGATTCTTCTGGCCACACCTCTCCCACTTTGAAATAATGCTGTCACCGTCAAATGAAAAATACTCTGCCACTCAGTTATCACACATGACCACTTACTGTCATCCTGCGAGTAAACCCAGTGATTAAACTTCAAATCACAGATTGGAAGCATGGTTTTAGGGAGAGACCTTAGCTCCGTTCAGAAACCTGTGAATTGAGAATGTAGCCTCCAGGCTGATAGCAAACCAAGATCCATGGATAGAAAAACTCACTCGACCCCCTCGTGCTCAGAAGCAATACTAATGTCAGAAATGTGTGTTTACAAATGCTGAAACTGTCCCGCCAGAGGTAGAAACGGTTGAATCTGAACCTTCCGGAATTAAATAGACCTACTGTAAATCCCGGTTGCTAACTAAATTTACTAACCAAAGTTAATTTGTTCACAGGGCCTGCTCTACATAATCTATCGCCATAAGAGTTGGTCTTTGGAGACGTGCGTCAAAGGTTCTTTAGTTCTCAACCAGAGGCGCTTAGGTTTTCTTGCTTGTGACCCTTTTACAAGCGGATCGACCGGTTTCGTAGCTGGCTGTCTTCATTCTGGTACTTTCTATTAGCTTGTTTGTTCCTGAACTTTACTCACTGTCAAGCAAATTTTTTTTGCGTGAGCTGTATGTTTGCATGCCAGACCTCCTCCTGGGGGCAGGTGAACCTTAGGCCATGGAGGAAGGCAGTGACTCAGCTGACGGGTGTGTTTGCTTTTGTGTGGTAAACTGTGGTGTAATGCGTTGCCACTGGTCGAAGGTGTGGTGCAGGCACAGTGTAAGGAGTGGAGAATGTCCATTCCCCGGCCTTCCTTGTGGGCAGTGTGCCAGAAGCCGGGTTCATACTACCCTGCCAGTCTGTTATTGCTAATTAATGGTCGGGGTGTACCTAGAAATGAACACAGAACTATTGTATGTCAAATTATCGAGCTAGGTTGGCTCCACATCTAACAACAACATATCGTTGAGGGAAACTTAGGTAGGTAAGTATAGATTTACTGTTCTTGAGATCACATCTGCTTATGGCGATATGTTGGTAGTCGATGTTGTGGAGTCTAAGCGCAGGTTGATATTAAAACAGATCTATTACAACCTGTGGTTAGTAGTGTGCTTATTATTATAATAATAATAACCTTGAATTTGTGAAGCGCACAGCTACCTCCTAAGTGTTTTCCCGGCGATGGGGGCCCTCGGGAAGATTACGCGAGCTATTGCCCAGAGTCACATGGTGCTGGGCTGACCTGCCTCCGGCACCGGGGATCGAACCGTGAACCCCGTGGTCTGGAGTTAGGCACCCTGACGCTGCGCCACATTATGCTGTCTCAGATCTATACTGCCGGCGAGATCCAACCTTCACAAGAGCCTGTCTGGAGTTTGTTTGGCCTGCGTATTCGAACCAGCGTTGCTTCACAGCACAATGTTACCAGGATACCGCGAGAGACACAAAACGTCCACGTTTCAGCTAACCTCGTGCTGCTGGGAAATTCATCAACACACTCATTGTATCTACCCCGTAGAAAGATTAAGGAATTTGTGTCTTTATGAAAACGATTTTTAAGGAGCACAGTCCGTCCAGTTAGGATGCGATAATTGTAGCCAAGCACCGTGGTGACGTCATACACTGTTTGGTGTGCTTGACTTCATATCCGCATCTGTTATTCTGCAGGTTGCCATGAATCGCCCTGGATCATACTGCTGGTCTTCTAGCCACATTCACATTGATCTGACGCAAAGTTTCTTTTTTTTTTGGTAAAGTTTCTCCAGTAGTGCAAGACAATAGACAAGACTAGTTTGGATTTTTTTTTTTTTTGCCTTTTTAAAAGGAAATTATTCACCAACGGAGGATGATCACGTGAAACCTGTGCGTTACTGTTCACAATCCAGGTAGGACTATCTCAACTCTCCTTCCTCCTGAGATCGATGACGTTAGTGCCATTGAGTTTGGTAATAAGGACACCTTTTGTGCAGTGACCATTAAGCAGTGTGCGCTGCTTGTACTTTCATTGCACTTTTCATTAGCTATGCAGCACCTGGACTTCCTCTGGTAAGGGAACCTTCGTACATTCATGCTGTTCCATTTTGCTACCTGCTAGAACCTGAGCCAACTACCAGACTCTTTTCCCTCGGGGTGGGCAAGTTTTCCCTCTATGTTGAAGGATTCAAACCATGCGGCGCCTGCCATCGCGCCACTTTTGTAACGGATCCACTCTTAATTTGTCTCTGGTGCCTGGGGCACAACCACAAATGGACTTCTGGGTCTGCTTGCGGGTCATGAATCCGAAGGCTTTGAGGGAGTGGTCCCTTGTGGCCCGGCGTGTCTCTCCATGTCGCTCACCCCACAGGTCTTGTTCCCGCTCGAAAGGACAGTCTGGGCGCTGCTCCGGGATTCGTAAGGCCTAGTTTCCTCCGCTCGAAGTCGTAGAGTCAGTCAGTTAAGAGGCATAAGAAACTGAGCGAGGCGAGTGGCCTGGATACCTCCCTTGATTCTGGCCTGCACTTCCTTCTACCGTGGCTATGAAGAAGGGAGCTTCATATGCTATAGTGGTGAGGAGGACAGGAGAGGTCCTGCAACTTTAACTCCCTTCAGTGGACATCAAGACAAACTTCTTGATGGAGGTTCTACAGCCTCCTCTGAACCTCTCTTGCCTTTCAATGAGTCCTTAACTGATGTTCTTCTGGGAGCTTGGTCCAAGCCCAGCCCAGGGACTCCTGTGTATAGGATCATCGCCTGCCGCCATCGCCCTGCACTGGGTGACCCAACATTCCTCCCCAATCACCCTACCCCCGAGAGCTTGCTGGTCCAAGCCTCTACCTCACAAGGAGTGTTCCTTGCGCACCCCAGAACAGGGAATCGAAGAGGCTGGATAGTTGGGGCAAGAAGAATTTTTTTTATTTTTCTTCCGCCAGCCTTGCCTTGCGGTCAGGGCTGCATGTCTCTTGGGACGTTACACCCACTCTTTGTGGGAAAATAGTTGCGCAGGTGCTGCCACGGGTTCCGGAGGTATCGGACGGGCGAGATGCAGTCAAGTTCACCATTTATTGCGGGCTTGACACCACTGACTTGCTGCGCAGAGCAATGTTGTTAACTGTGGGTATTTGGCGCCACGCCTGGCTGCGGATTTCTGGCTTTACTGGGGAGGTCCAGTTTTCCCTTATGGCATGCCCATCCCCAGTCTGGTTTTCGTCCCTTTTGTGGCCACGGAAGAGGCTTTCAGCCACACCAGCCATAGAAACTACGCAATTTTAGCAAACATGTGCATGGCTGCTTTCGTCCCCGTGGAGCAGGCTGCCAGAGGTCCAATCAATCCACCCCACTTGCAGCAGCTAAATCTTCCTGGTCCAGCCCTTCAGGACCATGGTTGACAGATTGGTGGCAGGATCAGCCATCACCTCCACAACTGACAAACCATCACATCGTACAAGTGGGTTCTTCAGATAGTTCAGATTGGCTACTCCCTACCTTTTGAGACTTCCCCCTCCCTCCATGCCTCCAACTTACCATCAGCTTATGGAGGACCACCTGATTTTGCTTCAAGAGAAAGTCCAGGTTCTCTTGCCCAAGGTAGCCATAGTGTTCTGGCACCTGAAGTAGGCTGTGGTAGCTATTCCTGCTACTTGCTGGTTCTGAAACAGGACATAGGACTTAGTCCTATCCTAGATCTACGAGCCCTAAACTACTTACCCAAAACGGAAAAGTTTAAGATGCTCACTCTGGCTCAGTCCTTGGCTGCCCTAGACCCCGTAGACTGGATGGTAGCATTAGACTTGCAGAACGCCTAATTTGTTGTTCCTGTCCTGCCTGCTCACCGGCGTTACTTTCGGTTCAAGGTAGGCCACAAGCACTTCCAGTTCATGGTGCTTCCCCTTGGCCTTACCAGCGTTCCTCTGGTGTTCACCAAGGTGATGGGTGGTCCCGGTTCATCTGCACAAATTGGGGTTACCAGTCTTCCCCTATCTCGACGACTGGCTGTTAAAGGCCGGCTTGCCCCAGGCTGTTGATTCCCACCTCCAGACTGCAGTGAATATCCTGCTTTCCCTGGGGTTCACTATCAACATGTTGAAGTCTCACCTGAGTCCATCTCAGACGCTTCCTTTCATTGGAGCTGTTCTGGACACAGTGCAGTTTCGGCCCTGTCCTCCAGAGTGGCGAGTCCTGGATACTCAGGCTATGATACCAATTTTTCAGCCTCTATTCTGGATTTCGGTGAGTGTCTTGGCATTGAAAGCTTTTCTTCCTTCCACCAAGAGAAAACTGGTTCAGGTGTTCACGGAAACCACCACCGCCATGTAGTACTGCAACAAGCAGGGCAGGGTGGAATTGTGGACCCTTTGTCAGGAGGCCCTGCGTCTCTGGACATGGCTGGAACAGCAGGTGATTCAACACCTGGCTGGGTCCTTGAACACCAGGGTGGAGCCTAGCTGATCATGAATGTCATCTCTATCCGGAGATGGCGCAAGGTCTTTTTCAAAAGTGGGGAGAGCCTTGGTTAGATCAGTTTGCCTCTGCCAAGAACAACCAATGTCTGCAGTTTTGCGCTCTGGAGTTTCCAAGTTGGCACTTGCTCTGCAACACTTTTTGTTACAAGTGGTGCCCAGGCCTCCTGTGCACCTTTCCTCCAATACCACTTCTGTCCAGAGTGCTCAATAAGATCACTAGCAACAGGGCCCAAGTCATTCTTGTGGCTCTGGACTGGGCATGGATATTTTGGTATCCTGAGCTTCTCCAATTGAGCATCGATCCTCCAATCAGGTTGCCCCTTCAGGAGGATCTTCTGTTGCAGCAACAGGGGAGGGTCCTCCACTCGAGCCTGTCAACTCTGCGTTTTTGCGTGGAGATTGAGTGGTGGTAGTTGATATAATTCTACTTTCCTCCTAATGTTTGCAATGTTATTTTGGCTGCCAGGCAGCCCTCCATCAAGAACGTGCAACTTTGCTGGTGGAACACATTTTTACAATATTGTTCAGAAAGATATACTGATCCTCTTACCGCTTCCCTCTCTCAGGGCTTACTCTTTATTCTGACCCTTGCCCAGCAGGGCTCTGCTCTGGGCACTCTCAAAGGGTACTTTTAGGCCCTGTCTACCTTTTTAGGTCTCGTCTGACCCAGCACATGCGCTGGACTGGCAAGACCTTTAGTAAGGGCTTCAAAAAATGCTACCATGGCCGGCCTACAGCTTGTGCGCGGGTGCGCTTACGAGCAGAGGCACCATATGGCTTTACTCGTCATGCTCATTAAGCGCAGCGCTTGGTCGCGATCACTTTCACCTTTGCGGCTGCTTTGCTGTTCTCAGTGAGCCAGTATATGCAGGAATTTACTTCATGGCTCTGAAAGCAGAGCACTGTTTTTACAGCTCTCATACTGGATGGAAAAAAAGTAACTATTGCATTAAGAAGGGAAGGGGGCTTTGCAACAACCTCAAACTATTTAGTGTGTGTTCTTGTTGTTGTCCTTGACTTGCTCTGGTGTACGGGGAACGTGCTGCGAGCCTTTCACGCCGCCTTACGGAATTCTCCAGTCAACTCCAAGAACCCAGCAGCAAAGGTATTTGGCGGTCCATTCACGTGTGCGTGTGATGTGTGCTTTCTGCTTCCTCCTCTGAAAGCCTCTATTTATAGCCTGCATTCTTTTCGGTTTGTCTCTGATAAATGAAGTGTTGCCACAAGAAAGTGAGTGACATTATTTCAAGAAAATATGGTATTTAAAATGCTTTACCAGTAGCGGCTGTCACTGTGACCAAGAACTCGAAAAATCAGCTGCTTGTCTTTTGCATAAACTACATCATCTAGTTCTCATATAGTGCTAATATAACCAATTCTTGACAACAAGGCGCTCTCACGCGATTCAGAGAAGCCCGTTGAGTTGGCATACAGGGGCCATCGCTTGTCTTCTGAATCTCAGTAGATTGTTTTACCGCCTACCGTACAAATGTCTGCCATGAACTTTCTGCTTTTTAATTGTTTTTTTTTTTTTAGTGTAAATACGTCATGTCTCTTGTAAACCATCATCATGCGAGCACAGATTAGCTGTCAGATTATGTAATCTAAAGTACCTTAAAATAATAATGGGTAGGATCATGCAATTTTTCATAACCGCTTTAACTTATTTTGGGGGTTCCTATATGTGACAGTGGAAGTTGTTTAAAGTAACTGTATCTTCTAATGTTTTTCTTGGTGATGTCTATTTAGATGTATACATCTTCCTGCAGATCACTCACCTTATTAATTAACCTTTCAGAATTTTGACTGGTCCAAAAAATGTTTCCCACCAATATCTCTCCAGTACTGCCAGGTGGCACCTTGCTGCTTTAGTCGTGACTGTGCCTCCGTATATGGCAACCCCAGCGTAGTCATCAGTCAGTGCACTGGAATTAGTTCCTGTTTTTCTGCACTTTATCGGCCTGCTCAGGAGACTGCTCCGTGTTCACCAATAGAATTCCTCAGCTCTTCCACAGCTACAAGGACCAATATCTCCTCCTAAGGCACTTAGGGAGCTACCAAAATACTCTCTCTCACTTCCAAGTACGTCACCTGCCAGGAAACTATCTCCTAAAAGATCTTCCCACACTGAAAGGCAGAAAGATCATCATAGAAAGAATACCTCTTCCACAAGGAAACTGTTGATTTTCAGCTCCGCTTTGGACGCTGGACTCCTTATTGTTGTCAAACATGAGCCCAACTTTTTAAAAGGTGGCATCATATTTTCTGGGTCAGTCCTGTGACGCTGTACAGATTGAGGTGTTTCGGCTAGCTACTTTGGACTTGATCAGGGTTGTTCCGTCAATCTCTGCGCTGCCCCTCTGGATTGGAGCACATTCTTGCGGCTTGGGTACTCTGATGGCTCAGACATGTACAACTTCTGATGCTGTAAATTCACTGGCTCTGACTCAAAAAGAAGTCGATGCCTGCCATTCTCAGTTTGGTTGGAACATCAATCAGCGCTGATGCATTCATAGAACAAAGGAGCCAAAGACAGCGCCACTCACAAAGCATTTGTGTGAGGAAATTATTCCTCTTGCAGGAGCCAGCTAAGCCGAATTTCACTGATGTTCCTTTGGCAGAGCACTTTCCTAGGGCTCAGATACGTGCAGATGGAGAAGTTGTTCTGATGCAATTGCAAGACTCTCCAAAATACAGTTGTGTAGAATATGGTGATAACCCACTATAATATTGATGCTGCTTACAAATTTAATGTGGCCTTGACACTTCACAGGAAGGAGAAATCTTGTAGCCCTTTAGGCCTACCTAAGAAGATGTTTCCTCATTTAAGACTGATTCGCAGCGCAACTAAAGGTTTGGAATTGACCATACTGTCTGCCGAGGCAAAATCTAACATTTTGACTGGAATGTTGCAACCCTCCTTCTCCATGACCGTGCCCTTGACTCCATTCTATGGGGCCTTGGATCCTGTCATGGATGCTTGAGAGAAACCCTTTTCTGTCACAGCGGGCCAAAGACAGAGATGCTATTGGCTTGCTCTGGGTAACCCCCCCCCCCCCCCCCCTCACCCAATACAATACTTTTCATACTCTCACCGTAAAGTCTGTTGGTCCAAATGTCATCCTCAAAGCAAAATCTGAATGCTTCCCCACAGTGCCCCCTTTTAGAGTTAAAGAAATGAATGTACCCTAGAAAGTCTACTTCTAGCAGTTGGACATCTGTACTACTAATGTCTCCTGAGCCAATATGTGCATGCCCCGTCAGTATTAGCAAACATGATGATCTGTTCACCAGACCACATGGAAAAGCTCTTTCAGACCTGGTCAGTGTCTGAAAGGATGCATCCAAAGAAATCTTGAAGTGCAGCATAGACACCTTTTTTGGGGGCATCTTTGCTTGGTGCTTGGACTGTAATGCTACGCTTGCAAGCTTGGATGCGTTCCAATGGCTTATTCAGGTATTTCCAAGCCACACTCATTAACATGCCCTTCAATGGTGAGATGGCAGATTCCTCTCTGGAATGCTTAAAAAAACTGTTGAACTGAGGGTTGTGTGCTGAGCTTAGCCTTACCAGTAGGGCAATTCCACCACTAATGTAGAAGGTCTGTGGCTTCTCCAGAAAAGTTGAGTGCCAGCAGAGACCGCCTTCTCAGCCTGCCCCAGTGCAGCATGTGTGACTCGAGTTGTGACAAACCTGTAAAAATTAATGTTGCTGCAGTAACGATGTGGAACCCACCAGTCTCCTTTTCTGAGTCCTTTGAAGGCCGTGCTGAGAGAGGTAGAGTAATCCCAAGGATGTAAGGAAAGTTGTAGAGATGATGCTGTAATCCCATTTTAAAAGATGGCCCAAACAGAAAACATTTTGGACGATGTACTTGACGTCTGACTTGAAGATAATTGCTACAAGACAGCCAGTATCATAGGTGAAGAGCTCAGCCCTACCAGAGGCTACCTCTCTTCGACAGAGATCTAAACCATGCCTTGGATGTTGCTTTTATAGACTGAGGGATCATTGAATCCTGCAGTAGATTCTCAAATCCCAGGACACTTTATTCACTCTGTAGCCTACTACTCAGATGGGGCGAAAGGTCACAGATTTTGGGCTGTCCACAGGCAGACCGGATTGACTGGGCTGGTGATTGGCAGGAAGGGGGTGGTGATGCTTTCTTTGATTTGATAGATAATAGATTAAGCGTCTTCACAGGATCAGAGCGGTGTTATCCTCAAGAATCGATGAGGTAATGTGCCCCTAACAGAATTAAAACCATTAGAAAGTAGACAGTATTGAATAAGTCCTGAGACTAAAGAAGACTCCAGATCAGGGAAAGCTAGAAACCATGGAGGTTTATTAAATAGACTTTAAAAGCGCAGTACAGAAGGCAAAAATAACAGTGATATGGATGGTAAATCAATATAGGCAATTATCATAAGGCTTAATCAAAAGCGGTAAAGAGTCTGACATGAAGTCGAATCCCAGAGCAAAAATAGTCTGTCTCTTACTTGGGAATTAGAATAACAAACATCTGGTCTCTAAATCTGGGCAAACCAAACTTTGCTCGCCTCTCAGGAGGAGCCCTTGTATGACCAAATACACAGTGAAGTTGTCACCATAAGGTAATTAAATTGACAAATTAGAATACCAAAAATAATGCATGCACAAAGTGTATCTTAATACAACCCCCTTGTTTTTTAACCTAATATCGGGTATCTCAATACAAATCTAGTAACAAAACCGTGACAGTCTTCTCTGATGAATAGGCTTACAGTGGCTGAAGCGTAAGGTCCTTGAATTTGTTGCAGAGAAAGGAAAGCTTCCACGGGAAGTCTTCAAGAACAGCCTGTCAATATAGAAGTGCACATTTTGCAGGGTGTGATGAGCAGACAATAAAAACTCACATCGTTGCTGAGTTAGAATTAAAGTTAAACTTTAGTACTAGTTTGAACCTAGTTTAGAAACGCAGGAAAATACAGTACTACAAAGTACAGTGATTAGTGCTTTTAAAAATAATAATTTAGAATCCGGGGTAACATCTGGGCAATACACATGACCGCCACAATCCTGGGTGGCAACACTCCTGTCTCGCACTGTGGATGATCTCCTGGGAAGCAATGGCCTGAGCCATTGGTGGCCTGTAATGCCCAGGATAAGAGGCAAATATGAGTTTGGGGGAGTACCTATCAAAAGTCATAAGACCACAAACCTTACTTAGGTTATTTCAAGGCATTTATGATACAAAGCCAACAGCGGCATATGCCCTCTCCACCATCCACTGCTGGCTTTGCTGCTTGATAAACCCCTTGACTTTCCACCACACCCCCTTCCCCACTTAAGTCCTCATCTAGTGGGGAGATGGTTGCCCATTTTTTCCATTAATAAGTTGATCACAACAAATTGCTAGGTCCTTCATCTACGGCCTACGTTTACTGCCCCTTTCTCAGGACCAATCGTCTTTCACTAGGACATGTTTTCTGGAGCACCCCTAAGTTTTGGAGGCAGCAGCTCTTGCCGCGTTGACCAAAGGCGCCATTTAGGTGGTGCCTTTAGAAGATGGTGTACACTATTCTATTCCCTCCACTTTGTTTTTTAAGAAGGATGGAAGTCTAAACATTGCTCTTTGCCTTCTATACTTGTTCATTCAACAGGACAGGTGCAGGGTGTAGTCCCTGAGCGTATTACTGCTGTCCTTAAATGCAGGCATCCACTGAATGTTGTCCATGGATCTTCTGATTGCCTATTTCCATCTTCCAATTCTTCCCACCCACGGAGACGTTAGCAGAGGTTCATGGTGGTATCCCTGTACTCATTTCACAAATCTACCATTTGGGCTGAATACTGCTCCAGTATCTTTCAGAAACTTGTTGGCAGTGTCACTGTGATGGTCAACAGCCCATGTACGTGTGTACTTGGACTCCAGGCCAAAGACAGTGGAGTCTCTGTCACTGGTGGTGTATCACCTTCAGGGGACAATGACTGTCCTTCACAACGTTCGCATTACCACCAACTCCCAAAAGTGTCAACTCTTCTTTCTTTGCAGAGAATAGCACATTTTTCCCTTGTGGTATTGCATATATTTTGGAGATGATTCCAAGATTTCAGACTCTTACTATGTCTCGCGGGTCTTCCATCTGCTTGGCATAATGTTTCCTGTAGGTGCCAGATTGCAGATGAGTCTTTCTGTGGTGTCTGCGGAGATAGTGGCATAGCCAATAGGTCTCGCCTTTGGGACCTTATAAGTGCTTAGCCATGCAACAGTTGATGTTGTTGCACCAAGGATATTGTGCTGCATATCTAAATACTTCTAAGGTCCCAAAAGCGAGACCTATTGGCTATGCCAATGCTTGCTAACCCCTTTTAACCAACCCTCTTTATTTAAATCACCTATTGAAAATTGAGTTCTCAGGGGGCTTGTACATATGTTTCCACCTGCTACTTTCATCATGCCTCAGTGAGACCTTAATTTGGTTCTCACCTTCCTGATGTGTTCCATTCGAACTTTTGCACAACTATCCCTCCCCTCCCCCCAGCTGCTTACCATCAAAACTGCCTTTTTAGTGGTAATCCATCTGCCAGGAGGGGATGTAAATTACAGGCTGTCAGCCAAGCTTACCTGACCATCTTTCCTAAAAAGTTGGTGCTTCGCACTAGGGCCTTTTTTTTAACCGAAAGTGGTTACACCATTCCGCACTGGGCAATCTGCCCACTTTCGATGCTCCTCTGCATCTCTAAAGAGTAGTAGCAACTCCACCATCTGAACCCAAAAAGAGCGTTGTCGTTCTACCTTGCCTGCACTAAAGAGTTCCAGGTGGACTACCAACTCTTCGTGGATTTACATTGGATCAAAGAAAGCTTGTGTGGTGCAGAAGGGGACTATCTCGCGTTGAGTCATTCTCTGCGTCTAAAATTGCTATACTCTGGCCAAGAAACAGCCTACTGAAGGCTTATGAGCTTATTCCACCAGCGCTCAGGCCGCAACCACAGCATTGCAATGTGGTGTTCCAGTCCTTGACATTTGTCAGGCAGCAATGTGGGCATCACTGCACATGTTCACTAAGCACTACTGCCTAGACAGTCCAGTCCGCAGGGATGGCCTTTTTTGTTCACTCTATCCTGCAGGACTTCCTAGTCTAACCTTGGCCATAGTCCCTCCTCCGGGGATGGTATTGCTGGCGATCTATTCTATGGTATGGAATCTGAGGCTAGCCGTCTCCCTCAGATGGACAAGTTAGATACCTTTTGGTAGTGCCTTATCTGGTAGAGACCATCTAGCCACAGTTCCATACATCCTCCCAGTACTGTGGACAGGTATTTAGGGTCAAGGCTTATCCTTTCAGGGCCCTAGCTGTTCTATGCACACTACTGTCAGTGCATTTCATGACTGCACTCCTGATGTGAAAAGTTGTGAAATGAAACTGATGTCAGCGTGCCGAGGTGGCACCTACATAGATGACGCAGACGACGTCACATGGAACCGACAGACTCCCTCCCTCCCCCCCCCCCCTCCCCCCACCAGCGTGCGATTGGTATTGCTCGATCAAAAGTTTCTGGATCCAGCCTGATGCCTGGGGTATTCTAAGGTAAGGAATCCGCACCTAGTTTGTCTTGGTAAATAACTTGTCCTGTAGGGTGTTGGATCAATAATTACCTTGCTTAATATATACCATTTATGCAGAACCCGGAGTGTGTGTGCTTTGTCCTCAGATGTGTGGTCGAAGACTGCGTGAGGACTTGTAGTGCTGCCAAAGTAGAATTTTGATTTCTCGGTGCTTCATATGCTCTCAAGTATGCAATGTTTAAGCCTGTTTGCAGCGTGGTAATATGCATGCAGACAAATTCCTACACTAACGGATGCATCACTTTGCCATTAGTAAGAATGTATCATGCCACTGCTGCAGAACCTCTGCCCATTGAAGGAGTTGTGATTCTCTGTCTAGAAGAAGGCTGGAAAACACACTGCAGCTCGCTCAAGTTTGCATGAGAAGACGCCTGCAGGCTGATTTTGATCAGAGGGACTAAACTTCAAATGATGCTCTTTTTGATTGGGTGCTGGACCAGTGTCCATCCCTAAATCAGAACAAATAGTAGACTTCTCCCCAAGCCAGTGCTTTGAATTATGAGTGTTAATTAGCTCCCTGTGGTGTGTAACATATGTTTAGACAAGGACGTTCCCAGTACTGCCTTGCAGAACCAGCTTGGCAGCACTCCAGTCTTTGAATAACGGAACTTTGCCAGACTTACTACAGTCTTGGGCCAGTCCTAAGCTTTCTGACCAGCCTTTAATGAATTGTCTGTTTCCTAACACAAAGGACTGCCCAGAGTGGACGCCCTTTTGGGAATTTTGGCGATGATGTAGAGAAATTTAAGATCAAGAAAAACAAAGCTGTATAGCTGTATCCACTAGGTTTTTGACAGCAAAGAAACACATGTAGAATGTGCTTCAATACCTTACAAATGCACTTAACATAACATACTAAGAATAACTGTACCATGACGCTGCTCACACAGGATGCAAATTTTTGTAAATCATCTGCTTCCCTTACACTCCTATTGCGTTGCAACACTCGAACGTTTTTGGGGTGCTGAAATTTCATAGGAAGACCATAGGCTATTGCGGTCTATGTACCTGATACAGTAATGGAATAGTGAATATTGTCCATAGGCACGATTCGCAAATACCTCTCAGGATCATAATGACCCATACAGTTCAGTGTGCCACAGCCCCACTTTTGTGTCAAAGTTCTTTCGAGACACTTCTCCGTAGCATGTAAGCATAGAATTTAAAATTTTCCTGAAGTGGATCACTTTAGCTAGGTAAACGCATTCTTTTGAAAAATACCTGTGATTGGATGGTGGCTTTTATTGTGTGGATAATTGTTGTATTGCGCTTGGTAACGACCTTCACATCTGCGCCCATGAAGAGAATACTCCAGCCGGGGTAATTGCTTTTGCCATCCATAGCGACTAGGTTCTGTATGGGGGCCATAAATTTCCCTTATCTTCTTGGCAAGGAGGGGTACCATATGATAGTTCTGCGTACAATTGATTGCTTGCCGTTTGCAGAATAAAGTGGGGAGCCTGCCATAAGCCTGAACCTGATATGGTGGTCCTGCATGTGGTCTGAGTAAGCCACATACCTGACCTGATGTTTTCTGGTGCCAGTAGAAGAAAAGCTAAAACTGGGGTGAGGAGACACTATTGGACAGTGTTTGTTTTGTTTAAATTGTTCCGTGCATTTGTGACCTGAGCTGTGCTCACCAATTTTGTTGCATTCGACTTTTAATTGGGATTGGAGTTCCTGAAGTGCTGTTACCACTTTACTTTGATTTGGGCTACAGATGTGTTTTATTTGTTGGATCAAGTGGAGCGGCCTTTCACAGAAGCCGGATCTACCTCTATAAAGAGACTAGGATATGCTTGGGGATTTTTTTCCCTCTGTTTCAAGACGGGTTTGAGCTTGTGCAACCGCAGCATAGCGTCAAAGGTCTCTGCTGAATGTGATCGTCCGCCGTTTGAAGAAGGAGTTTAAAAAAGTGTGAGGAGTGGTTATCATCTACTTGTTGGACTTTGCTCACGTTCATTATTAGTATAGTTTAAACAATACCTTACCAGTCCCACATTCCTCCGGCCTGCTTGGTAGCGTTATTTTTTAATAAAGTCTATAAGTTAAGTCTCTGACTTGGATGTTAGAAGATATTTGGCTCAAATGTTTTCCAATAAAGTTTTTAAAAAAATCAAAAATCTTATGGTCTCTGTGAACTGAGAAATGGATAATAGATAACAAACATTTCTGAAATTCCTCCTTTTGTAACTAATATGGATCAAGATTTGCCTCGTCAAAACCCACTTGTCCGATTTCCTTCGTCGTTCCACCTATTGGCAGGAAGCAGACCCTGCCTTATTTGAGACCACTTTTTGGGCAGTGCCATCTTATTTTGCTGCCTCCAGTCCCTCTACTGGGCATTCTGTTTACACTGTATGCATTGCTTGACACCAGTTGTGTCGGATTCAACTGAGCTGCAAACCCATACACTGCCTACGATTAGTCTTTGGGAGATCACCTTCCTTTGTGTTCCTTCTCATTCTGAGCCATAATTTGGTTGAAACCACAAATAAACTACCTGCATTGCATATCAGTTAAAGACTGGGACTGGAGGTGACCCTTTGCTCCAGGTAAGAAGAAATGTTTTCACATCAGATGTCTCATTCAGTAATGATACAAGGTATTGCCTTCCTTTTTTGGATCCGTCACTGCCTGTACCAGAGGAGTTTCTATCTCTGGGGGTACACCCTTATGAGTACCCCTCTTGGTGAAAGCATCTGTTCACCCCCAATAAGGTTTAGAAAATATCTTGGAGGGCTTCTTCTGCTTTACTACCAAACAGTATAGCGGTGCATTCTGTTTTGGAAATGTATGCCAAAGCTAGGTTACCCCTCAGAGTATACCCCACTGGTCCACATCCTGTGGCTAGAGGTTAGGCCAGCCTCCCTCCAGGGTCCCACAACAAAAACATTGATGATGCTGCCTGGATCTAATATGGATGCACCAATATTAAATACTTGAACTCTAATATAACACTCAAAAAGGATCACAAAGTGATAGATGGCAAAACATCCGCTTCAAAAAATAAATGTGAAGAGTGTTACTAGAGCTTCCTCTGTCCATATTTCGCTTCACATGGAGGAAGCAAGAAATAGTCTAAGGAGTAGAATATATCGGTTTCTGGGGCATCCCCCAAGATTTCAGCATATTTTGGTTTTCTACAGTGGGTGTCCACTTGAGCACAATTAATATCTCCGGTCAAATTAGTTACCAGCATTTAAATAATTCACAGTAAATTATCTTGGAGCCAGCTACTGGTATGACCAAGGATGAATCCCAAGGTCCTTGGGGTTCTACCTCCGATTTTAGTTTGCGTCCTCCAGAAAGTTTGAAAATTTTCAAGGATCTGAAGTTTTCTTGAGCAATGTTCAGATACCTAAATCAGGAATTCTACATGTTTACCAAAACCTTCTAGAAAAGGTGCTTGATTCTTTGCCTGCAGCACCTTCTTGCTTATATATGCTGATGGGAACTCAGTGGCTGGTCCTTCAGACGGGGTCTATATAATGGCAAAGAAAATGATTGCTGGGCTCTGTAGTCTATATTGACTGAGGCTCGTTCCTTGGACTTCTTGGTGTCAGTAAAATTTAAACTCTGCTCCCGTTTTCCAATCTAGCCTATTCCAAATCCATTAGACAATAAGACTGTGCATGGGCTGGGACAAAGTGCTGAGGGGATGCTACCAACCTACTACATCCATCTCAAGACCAGATTATGCAAGCTGTTACGTAAATCAAAGGAGTATGCAGTTCCTGAATAGAAAAGAAAAGAGGTCCGGGATCACCTTAAGCACCAGAGTGGGGGATCTGATTGCTCAGGAACAAGAGCCCTCACTCACCCAAATGGGTGTCATGCTTCATCATTGGGCAGCGTCTCGTTGGTCCGGTGCTGGTCCAACGGGCCCCTCTAGGGGACTCTTTTCTTTTTTTTTGCCGATGTGGAGAGTAAGGTGCCGTGTTCAGGGTAAAATCGTGAGTAGAATGGTGTTATGTGAAATTTAAAAACTACTAAGGGATAACCTAGTATTTTAATGTGTAGGTGCCCTTGTTATCATAAAAAATAATGAATTGCTAGAAATTGATGCAATGGTACAAACAAGCTAAAAAAATTGATGTTTAAAAGAAGGTCGACATGTTTCTTGTCTGTTTACTGTCAAAACTGATCATGGCAATTCATTAGGACCGTGATGCCAATCTACTCGTTATTGGGTTGCCAAAAACTACAGGATATTTGAATTGTACCCAATGGCAATCATATAAGTATATAGTATATCTTTGAAATTAAAAATCGACCATATTATGCGAAGTACTAGACTCCAACAATGCGTGGCAGAGAAAACACTCACTGGCATTGAACAGCTGTTTTTTGAGGAGCGCTATTTGCAAACAACCTACCACAAACTCTGCCACCACGGTTCGTTTGCAAATTGCACTCCTCGAAACCGTTGTTAAACGCCAGATACAAATGCCTTAGGAACAGGTAAAGTTCTTGCTCCTCTGCCATCTGTAGCCATGTAAAAAGAAGCAAAGCCCTATAGATCATGACGACAAAAATAACATGATGCCCCTTTCCCTGTTCCACAGGTGTCCAGGGTAAATGCAGCCGTATTTTGTAGTGGAAGAATTCAGGATAACTACTGTCTATCTAAATTAGTTTATTCTACATAGCTTTATCGTGCTTTGATAACCTAACAATCTGGCATGGTCTCAACCCTCCCAAACTCCATGTTGTGCACCCTTGTCATTTATAAATCAATGCAGTTTGGCGCTATGTACTTGGCATTCAAAAGTAGGACTGCCTCGCTCTTAAATCGTTTTTGCCTAGAGTAAGACTGTTTACCAGTCTTGGTTCCACTTGGCGGTAAAAAAAAAATATTCAGAGGAAGGTCTTGTACTATACTGGTGAGGAAACTTTCCTTCGACCGTTTTTTTTTTCATGCTGCCAAATTCTTCAGTCTTCAAAAGATCCGGCAATGTGCAGATGTTACTGAAAGATGTGCAGATGTTACATTTTGGCTTTCATCTATTTGATTCGAGGAGCCACTACTCCTGACAGACAACCTCCTGGTGCAGCTTCTGAAGTTATAACAGTTATTGTCTATTTAAATGAGGCATTCTACACCACCGCCATCACTTGACAAAGATACCTAGGCGAAAAATTAAGGATGTTGGGGAGAATGGATGTGAGCTGAAGATCCTCGCCTCTGTCGCTCCATTATTCTTAGACCTAATCTCACCATTCACCCTTCCGCTATGCCTTCTCTAAACTAACAGACTAATCCCATCTTGGTAGAGAAAAAGAGCGAATTAGACGGAGTGGGAACTCATTTTACAGTGTGCTGGCCGGGAAAAGGTGCTCTGCTGTTCTCAGTTTCAGCTGTCGTTGATGTTTGCAGTGGGGGTGTCTGAGATGAAAAGTAAAATACACTGTGAATGGAAATGTGAAGAACCTGTCTTGAGACCAGGAGCAGCCCCCAATCCTGCACTTCACTCTTCATATTTCCTCAGAAAGGAAAAGGGAGTCTAGCCAGACTTTCTTGCGCAGCCAGCTGAATAGTGACATATTTTATGATGTACTATGCAACCTGAGAAATTGTCCTTGGGTACGTGCTAGCCAGAGAGACCAAGTGTGCTCAGTACATCCCCTACATTATATAGACCAGTCCTCATCAAACTCCTCGACTTCGCTCACTTGGGTGTAAGCTGTTCCCCTTTGGTCAATCTAAAGAGTTGTGCACAGATTTGGTTTCCAGGCTCTATTCATCGATGTTTACTGTCCTTCTTTGTCGTCACCCACCAAAACTGGAAATTATTTGTACAGTGGAACATGCTTACATAATGGTCGACCAACTCCCGAAAGTTTCAGACATTTGTGCTATCTCAACACATGCTGTGGCTCCTCTGTCTCTTTCTGAAAAACACTGTGCCTTGACTAACCCTGTAATACTGATTCCACATTTTACAAAGCCTTTCTGCCCACCACAGCCCGGACCAAACCGCAGAACAGTCCTCTTTGCTAGCATATGCTTCTGTTTGTTGCCTTAGTTTATGCTTCTTATCAAAATTGTTCAGTGCTGTGATTTTTCTAGAGTTCTGGGTCATTCTGTTAAGATCTAAAAAAAAATAAAATATATACAGTCTAAAGTGCTTATATTCTAGCAGTAGGTGCCACAGAACATCTACAGAGAGACTTTGACCTTACATACTTTGTTTTTGAATGATTTTATTCACTTCAATTCTATAGGTGCCTGGTAATTTTCACGTGTCCACGCACAGTGCTACAGCCCAGCCGCAGAATCCAGACATGACGCATGTGATCCACAAGCTGCAGTTTGGAGATAAATTAAAGGTGAGATGTTACCCTTTTTGTTTGAGTGAAGTGGGCGGGCTGGTTCCCACTGAGAAGTGATGAGTACTGTCCTGTTTAAACCATGGCCACTCTGCAAAGAACAGCTTGTATAGTAGCCATGCTGAGGAGTCCATTCGAAGTACAATAGCCACCATGAGTCGAAGGTCCACTCGACGTACAGCATCTGTCTGACAAGCCCCTTCCTTGTTAAAGCGCCGAACTCTGCAGCAGTGATTAATGGCTGAAGAACTTGTAGCAGGGTTTCTTTCTTCCCGAACAGTAAAGAACAATAAATGGCGATGAAGCAGGAAGGTCCCAACTCCGGTAGTAGCACTCCCTTGTATGCGAAGGTGGAATCCATAGTGGTCACTTTGATCCTCTCTGCAAAGAGGCAGCATGACTGTGACTGTGTCTATCCAGGGTATGCAGATGGGTTCTGCAGTCTAGTGGTTAGTATGGCCTCTGCGTGCTTCAGGCTCCTGGACTGCTGTGGGTGATGAGAAGGAAGACCATAGCACCATAACAGCATGTTGCAGGTATGATCAGGAACAAATCAGTGCTATGGTAGATGGCGTGTATGTATTACCGGGGCAAGGGACAGAAAAGTTGCAAAAAGCAGTGGGTGGAACATATAAAATGAAGGGGATTGCAGTAATATGAGATTTTTTTTCCATATCTGTATGAATTAAAGATGTTTGTATTCAAACTTCACTTTCTCCGTTCCCTAAATCTTCACAAAAGAGGAAATAACTTCAAAACGTTGGTGGAGTTCCAATTTTAAAAAATCTTTTTTTGAACGAAAGAACTGTGCAAAAGTCTATTTCTGTAGCCAAGTAGGTAATGATTGTAAAAGGCATGGCTCTGTTTTTTAATTGTGTGTGACATTGAATTGTAAAAAAAAACACGACTTTTTTTTTTTTTCAAATTCAATGATTATACTCTATCAAAAAAATCGGGAAACGTTCAATTAACCATGCCAAATTTCTTCAACGTAATAAATTATGTACATTTTAAAGCGTTAATGTAGTAATGCTAGTTTTTTATTAAAATTCTTTCCTTTTGTAGAAATAATTGCCAACAATCCGATTTTTAGTAATATTTTGGGAAAATCTTCAAAATAAAATCAGCAAATTTTCCACTTAGTAAAGCTCAAACTTTGATAAATCTGCGTCCTCTTGAAACTGGCATGCATTCAGTTACACCGAATTTCGCTTAAAATGTCTGTTTAATAAAATCGGTTGCTTTGAAATATTGTAAAAGTTGCAAGCCTATTGCTATAAGCATCATATAAATTTTAAGCCATCTCAGTTTTCCTGCCCCTATCCATCATTTGCTTTCTAACCATGTCCTCTTAACACGTGTCTCCAGCAACAAAGTTTCCTTCCGTGCTCTATACATGTCGGACCTGTTTAGGTCAGCAAGATTTTTTTTTTTTTTTGTGTATCAATTCTGTATTTAATTTTACAAAATGAAAAAACAATTAATGGACATATAAAAAAGTGCCAGTGATGCAATATAAAACCTAAACAGACAATCAAGGAACATATAGACAACATAGGAAAAAGCATTACAAGTATCACAGTAATGTACAAAAATGAAAAGTTGATACATCAAAATATAAGTGTATTGTTACAAGACTGAGAAAACAAAAAAAAAATGTATGTAAACATTATATAAAAGCAGGTTTAAAGCCTTCAACAATAAAGAACACACACTGGGAAAGCAAAGTCAGCGTAAGCCTAAGAAAAGGCCCCTTATATAATTAAAATGATCCCAAAAGCACTTATTTATAATGCAGTGATTTTTAAATATGGGAAAATCAGTCCACAGTAACATTCGTTAGAGAAATAGATCTTGCATCAAATTTGAACGTAATGGTTTTTCCTCAGAGGGGAGTATAATTTGTGTACATTCATTGTTTCAATTCTTGTGAGACTAATTCCTGAGCCTATGCGATGTGTGGGCCTCTTAAGTGTGGTATTAATACTGTCGTTTTTATTGTCTCTAAGTTCCTAAGTATACCACAAAACATGTTTACATTTTTTTCAACACTTCATCATATTAAATGGTTCAGTTCACCTTGTGTATTTTTCCATAAAATAAACAACTATTCAATGCGGTTTTACAAAATACAGTTTGATTCCTCAGGGCTCCCTTTCCGTTCTTTTACCCAGTATTATTTCAAATGTACGCTTGTATTCTTTGCCTGAAATCTGTTCTAAATATTAGTGTCATGATATGCCCCAAACCTGACAGGTTACATCCATACTGGCTAATCAGTAAAGTTCACCCCCTGTGATCCCATCAACATTATTTAAAAAATCCGACGTATCTTTTATGTATGAATGTAGCATTTTCGCTAATGATGCTATGACTGTTAATACATTTGGAGACTCCAATTGGTAAGTGATTAGACTCCAGCTATAATCAGCCTACCTAGAACTTGGTCTTTTTATGTATTTTTGGAAAGAAGTAAATCACTGGTAATCTCGGATATTTAATGTTCACACATTTGAATTTTTCTCTTGTAACATACCATTCTCTTTCAGTAATAAATATCAGGGCAGGATTTGGCCAAATTCTACACAGTTTCGTGTTTTGGTTTATAATTTAACTGTAGCTCTCTGTTGCCTCAGTGGGTTCTTGATGTTAATTGTTACAGTTCATAACTGCTATATTTCTTCCTTGTCTGCATTCTTGGTGATAATTTTGTTTATCACTTAAGTCACCTAGTGTCTGTCTTTCCTTATTATTGTTGATTTAGATTTCAGGCCACTAACGCAAATTTCAGATACATCCGTACTGAGAAATACAGCTTCTATTGTATCAAATATGTCCTCTTCCCACAGGTTCATGGTTTCGTTGGTTTGCATTGTGATGTTTCATCATTAGGTAACTTTGCACAGAGGAGACGCCGTTATGTGTTACCTATCTGTTTGACCTGCTCCGTGGGCTGGTTAACCTAGCTACGGATGGACAGCCGCTAGGTTTGGTGGGTTTCTGCTATATTGACCAAGGATTTCCACATACTGAGTTTTTTGCTGCAGTGGGGTTCGAGGGGGACCGGAAGAGCGAGGTATTGCTAGGACTCTTTGTGCCAACAATATTACGCACACCGCTGTTGATCTGTTGGACTATGCCTTTCCACCTGTTCGATGATGGGGAATGACAGGGTTGTATCGCTTTCTATCCATACCTGGAATGTAAATGGGATGGGTGACAAAATCAAGAGTGGAGTTGTTCAGCAGTACTTGAAACGCCAGTCTCCGGATGTGGTGTTGCTACAAGAGACACATCTAGTGGGGAATAAAAGTAAAGCCCTCACAAGGTGGGGATATAAACTTTTAGTACACGCAGACTACACTACAGGCTCACGAGAAACCGGTATTTTGGTTAAGAAAAACTTGGCCCTTGTTGCACACCAGACATGGGCCGACCCCGGGGGATGGTTTGCTGTTTTGGAGGCTCAGTGGGAGGGAAGAGCGCTTAACATAATTTCACTTTACTTGCCACCGGCACTAGGTAAAGAAGCCTTAGCGGACCTTGGCAAGATACTAACTGGCCTTCCTGTAGGCACGCTGATTATGGCAAGGGACTATAACCTAACCATTGACAATACAATTGATAGGTACCCACAACGACCGGGGGCTAAGCCACCCACAACGACCGGGGGCTAAGCCAAACGGGCTAATGGCAGAATTTACAATGGCTATGGGCCTCATGGATATAGGACGCGCAGTACACCTAAGCACGCCATAATTTACCTACTTTTCTAATGCACATAGGCGCTCATCCCGCATTGATTACTTCCTGACTCATGCGGCCACAATAGGTGGTTTCAAACACCCCCGGGTTCTGCCGAGGGGGATCTCAGATCACTCCCCGGTATGGATCGTATAAACACACTGGGAGCAACTGCCTCGCACAACGATTGTGCTAGACCCGTGGTTGCTGAAAATACCGGATATCAAAGAGGAGCTGTGCACACACACCAGGAACTACTTTGAAGATAATTTAGGGTCGGTTGATTCGGCGCTTACTATTTGGGAAGCATTTAAGGTGGTATTGAAGGGGCGGGCTCTGTCACTAAAAACTGGCTATATACAGAATAAACGTTGAGTACTACTCCAGCTGGAGGATGAGCTTAAGCAATTGGAATCGGTAAGTGCCAGCAGACCAACAGACGACACACAGCACCGTCTCATACTCAAAGAAGAAGAGTACAAACTAAAAGCGAGGGAACATATGATGGCCAAACATCTTAATATGCAACATAGGCTATACGAATTGGGAGACGGGGCCAAGAAGACACTGGCGTGGTTAGAGAAAAGGGACCAAGGGGATAGATGGGTGCAACGGCTAGAACTGCCTGATGGTGCAACGGTCACACATCCCAAAGATATAGCGGAGGCGTTCGCAAAGCATTTCGAGAAAATCTATTCTCCCTCTACCACCTACACTGCAGAGGATTCCTGCCAATTCCTCTCTGACAGTGACTTGCCCACACTCTCCGAATCGGAAAGAGATACCCTTGATAGCGACCTCTCTGATGAGGAAATTCAGAAAGCCATTACTCCAATCCGATCGGGCAAGGCGATGGGGCCCAACGGCACCCCTATTGAGTTCCTGAAGGTGACGGCCTCTCAGGTAACCCCACATCTGGACCATGTACAACGAGAGCTATGAGACCGGACGACTCCCACAAGATCAACGTCTAGCTACCATAGTAGTTATCCGCAAACCTGGGAAACCCGGGGATAACGGCGGGTCATATAGACCATCTCCTTCATTAATGTAGAGGGTAAGGTATTGGCAAAAGTACTTGCTACTAGGTTGGTTGCAGTTATCTCCTCCTTAGTTCACCCGGACCAGTCGGGCTTTATGCCCAGTAGGAACACGACACTTAATAGCTGTCATCTCCATAACGTATTGGCACATAGTCTATTTGGAGGAAGATGCAGTGGTCCTCTCACTGGGTGCCTCTATGGCATTTGACTCTATAGCATGGCCATACTTATTTGAGGTACTTTGCGAGGTTCGGGTTTGGTCCGAGGTTTTGAAGGTTGGTACAGCTGCTCTATATAGATATACAGGGTCAAATACGAGTTAACATCTACACGTCCCGTGCTTTTACGCTGAGAAGGGGTACCCTACAGGGTTGGCCACTGTCGCCACTGATATTTTCCCTCATGCTAGAGACACTTGCAGCATGGATACGGCGGGATGCAATGGTGCGGGGATTGAAATGGACACTGGACCAGGACGATAGAATATCATTATATGCAGACGATATATTGCTTTATCTTGCCTCCCCCTATAAGTCCATCCGTGCTGTCCTGAACATCTTCACAAACTTTGGGAAGTATTCCGGCTACGCCATCAACTGGAACAAATCTGTACTGTTTATGCTTCGTGGGCAGGTTCGCTAGAGGTGGCTAGGGAGGGTTTTCGATATTTGGGGATATAGGTCACAGCAGATCCGGCGCTGTTCCATAGCCATAATCTGGCCCCTCCACTGGCCCGGTTGCGAGCCGATGTGAGGCACTGGAGGTCTCTGCCGCTAGTCCTGGTGGGCCGGCCCGCCCTCTTTAAGATGCTTGCTCTCCCACGGTTTCTATATATTCTCCAGAATTGTCCGATCCGTGTTCCAGATACATATTTTGCGGCGGTGGAGAGTGAGGTTCGTACCTTGTTGTGGGATGGCGGGGCCCCTCGTGTATCACTGAAAAAGCTAACCAAGGGCTGGTACGATGGTTGCATAGCCCTTCCAGACCTAAAATTATACTACTGGGCCTCGCAGCTGGTGATGGTGAATCATTGGATGTACCACCCTCCAAATGATCCGGCATATGTGCTGGACAGTTACCAAACTGGACGAGCCGGGTACCTGGGCGCACTCTATTCCAAAGTAAAAAAACAAAGGCTTATTGGGCCCACGTCTCACAAGATATACATCTGGCGCCAGGCGAACTCCTGGTTGGGTTGGGCAAACACCTTCACAAAGGGAACACCTTTGTGGCAGACCCAGAGAGTAGGTACCCCATGTCACCAACCGGGGTTTGACAAGTGGGACCTGATTGGAATCTCAAAGGTTGGAGATTTGATCAAAAAAAGGTTCCATTCTTCGCTTTGGGGAACTGAAAGAGACCTATCACATGGCACAAGGAGAATTGTTTCGCTACTTGCAGATTAGAAACGCCCTTCTGACTGCTTTCACTGACTTCAAAGACATACCAGAGTCGTTGCCACTCGAGGACTGGTTATTAGATGGCCCGATACACTCGAAGGCCATTTCCCTAACCTATAAGAAGTTGTGTAATAACCTACCCGACACTTTTGAGCCACTCCGAGAGAAGTGGCAAAGCGACATTGGACCCATTGAGGAAGAGGTCTGGAGGGAGGCCCTGATGTCTCCTAGAGAGGTGGCTATTACCCGTCGCTTCCGGTTGATTCAACTCCGGATCGTACACCGGTCCTACATGACCGGGGGTCGTCCTGGCTAAGATAGGTGCTAGAAAGGATTTGCTCTGTCTTAGGGGGTGTCAACAGGTGGCCACTTTTTACCACATGATATGGGACTGCCCTGCTGTGAAACCGATATGGGAGGGAGCCACGACTAAACTTCAAACCGCACTGGGGAAAAAGTTAGTTCTTACGCCTCAGATGGGCTTACTTAATATATGGGTAGCTACAGACCTCACGGAGATTGAGCAACAGACGGCAACACTAGGCTTTACCTTAGTTAAACGTGAAATAGCGCATCACTGGGGGACTGCAGACGCACAATCTGTACGGGTATGGGTACAGGAGCTTGATAGATGTATGGTAGCAGAAAAGGAAGTGTTCATAATTCGTGGTTGCCCCAAGAAGTGTGATAAGAAATGGAAGGCATGGAATGTATATCGAGGAAATATATGTAGATCACCGGTGGTGGAATTGGCAATGAGAACAAATGAACTCAGAGAAGTGTTGAAATGGTAACTGCAATTCAATATCCCTTACCTATGTATAATGTGGTCGACAAATATGCTAACAAAGATGATACTCTGTGTGTGATTACTGTAAAATTTCAATAAAATGTTATCACAAAAAAAAAGTGGCCTCTTCTAAGCTCCACAGTATGCAAGTCCTTTAGTTCATGGGCGCTTCTATGTGAAGGTTTAGACTTTTATGTATGCAATTTGGTTTTTAAGGAATTGATTACATAGAATGTTTCATTTCAATTGTTGTAGGAATCTAAACCGATCAGCCTCTAGGTTTGGTATGTCCACATTTTTTCATATTTCAAAATACATGTCTTTATTCAAGGCCAGCTGTGTAAGGGGTCTGTCTGAAATATTGTGTACCAGATTGTTCAATTTCCTGGAGTTTCCTTCGGGTTTCATAGTGGAACCTGCTACTTTATTTTCTTTCTGAACTCTTGGCTCCTCTTTCCTCTTTGTATTTTTATTGACCTCCTTCCTTGAATGTTTGTCCTTTGTCAATCTTTTGTCTCCAGGCAATCTGATTCTCTTCAATTTGTCTAAGACAAAGTTGATTTTTTAAAACTTTTTAAGAAGTATGCAACAGGACCTCCCAAATCAATACTTCTACTGCAGATGTCCAAGTCGAAACCACTACTTCTAAATTGTTTGGTATAATATGATTTAGATTCTGGGACAAATAGCCTAATATTGTAACCATGCTTTTAGAAAAACAAAAGTAGATCATGTAATATATTGATCCAACAATAATTAGAAGTGTGAAAAATGCAGGTAAAACGTTATTTATAAATTCACAAACTGATCAAAGAAAAGGTTGGAAATTGTCATTAACCCATTTGCCTATAGCTGGTTTAAAAATGAACATTTAAAATATCTAAAAACAACAATATTAAAAGCTATTTTAGACTATTAATTGCCCAACTGTTTACTAAGCAATTTGAACAGAGTGGACTGGGAAATTGAGCATCAAAATTAAGGTCCCGTTAAAGAATGGGACTGCAAGACTGAAATGAAGTTAGTTACCCTGGTAAGTGCATGCCAGTTCTCTGTGGTAGGATTAGGTTTAAATTATCCTAGCACCACTTAAGTACATTTTTGGAAATCTTCTGAATGCATTTCACTTAGTTTCAGCTCCTGGATACGAAACAGGGGCCATACTTGAAGATTTAGATCATTCCAATATTGTCAGTACTAACAGGACAACACACTTTGCTTTAAGAGGCTTCCAGGTTTGTGGGACTTGTCGTCTAGAGTTTGCTATTCCAGCTCTGTTAAGAACACTTTTAGTCCTGCAAGGACATAGAGAAGAAAAACCTCACTTGTTAGAATTGGAGGGAACTATTTTCCTTCTTCAAATATTGCACAAGTGAGGGAGTTCCCAACATGGAGGTAAATGGAAAAGAAGAGGATTGTAGTGAACTTTTGCATTTTAGTGAAAATTTGTAAACCTGAAGCTTTCAAATCACAACCTTGCCTCAAACCCCCAAATGTAATGTTCCTGCAGTTCAACATACTAAGATTCAGACAGTTGTTTCAGGCCAGTCTGTTATAAAATAGTTTCTTCAGTTTCCAGAATGGCAAAGAGTTATTTTTTAGCAAAGCCTCTTGTTTCCTTCTTCCATTTCAGAGTTTTCTCACATGAAAGCAGAGCAGCAGATCAAAACCAAAACTAAGTAGCTCTGAGTAATTAACCCAACTCCTGTGAATGATGGCTAACTCCCTAAGTTTCCTGATCAGTGTAACACAACAAAGTCCTACCAAATCCTCCAAATGTGTATCCGTTTGCTAAACCTAAAATGGTGTAACATGCATGTGTTGCATGTATGCTGAATGTTTACACTGCAAAATGAAATAATCTCTCTGGAACTGTGGTTAAGTAACTCTGGATTAATCTGCTGCAGTCTCACTGATGGGATGGGTTAACTACTGTTCGAGGCATGTGGGCTGCTGAATTCATATCTGTGCATAGATCGCCGCCTAGTGTTGGGTCCGGATGTTTGCACGTTGTTGTCCTGGAAGAGTCTTCGAAGTATCCTGGGATAGGTGACTCCTCCCCTGGACTACAGTGCGCATGGGCATCCTCTCCATCCTCAGATTGTTTTTTTCCGCCATTGGGTTCGGATGTGCTTATCTTGACTCAAGTTAGGAAAAACTTTTTTCAGGCCAAAAGGCCTTTAGTTCGCGTCAGTACTGTTCCCGATCGGTATCGATAGTTATTTGTTAGTTTACTAACTTCAAGACCAACTCTTTTCGCATCATATCCTGACCATCGACCCGACTTCGACGATGGAATCGAGGACACCATTCAAGCGGTGTCCTGTATGCAATGCGAAATATCCCCATGTCGACGTCCACCCGGTGTGCAACAAATGCCTTTCACCGGATCACGACGAGTCCACATGTATGGCCTGTGCCCGATTCCGATCCAAAAAGACTCTCCGGAATCGACGAGCAGCGAGACTTGAAGCGCAGCAAGCGGCACCGGCCCCGACCAACATCTTCAGCGCCGAGGACGAAGATGTGGAAGACGTGGAGAACCTACCCTCCAGCCCCGCTTCCGAACACAACTCCGGATCGGAAGACATCGAAGAACGACTCTTTCACAGAGACGAAGCCGACACCGAGGTAGGAGACTACAATGAGGCCTTAGGGGCCGAAGAGAGTAGCTCCGGTGACGAGCAAGGCCTACCCGTACAGACGGAGGATATCCCAGTGCGTCGGTCTATGGCTCCGGTCGAGGGATCGCCTTCGGGCCTTACCCAAGACCTATCCCGCAGTTCTTCGGCCCCGCCCTCTGGCCCGGCCTCGGACATTCAGCGGCAGCCATTACTACCCAAAACGACTGGTTTCCCTTCATCGAAACCGAAAGCCGTATCGGTTCCACAGAAACCGAAACTGAAAGTAACACTGGTTGGATCGAGGCGCACCACACCTTCGACGCCAGCCAAACCCGTCGGCACCGACCGCACCAAACGGGACTTCGGTGCCGAGCTCGCAGCAGCAGACGTCGGCGCCGACACACGGAAAAAGGCCATCGGTGCCGCCAAACCGCCTCGGCTCCCGGCACCGAAACAATCGGCTCCAGCCACAGTGGTCAAAATAGCTGCTGCGTCTCGCACTACTTCGAAAGCAGCACCAAAGGCACAATCATCGACGCCGTCGACAGCTACTACCTCTCCTCGACTCGATGACCCCGTGGCGCCGCAAAAGTCCACGCCTGCCTCTACAGAACCGGTCGGCGCCAAAGAACAGTCTGCGTTCCAGGTGCGGCAAGTTGCAGCGTCCTTACAACGCATCAAAGAAAAGGCAGCCCTACAGGACCCTTCAGGCTCCGAGCCGAAAAAAGCTCAAAAAGCTTCTCCGGCACCGGCCATTATCACTTTTGGCCTGCCGCCATCCACGGCACCCAAACTGTTCGAAATCAGAACACGTGTCACCCACACTAGGATCACGCCTGCCGAACGCTCTCCTACGGAGACGTCACCATCCCACATCATCGATGCCGACACCGGCAGAATGATGCTCCACAAGCGAAGGATAACTTCCGAGCCAGCTTTGGACTCCTACCGGATCCCTCTAAAGAAAAAGCTGCCAGTGGATTCGGAACCAGTTCTTTACGAACCTCTCCATACCTCTTACCAAGATCCACAGTCCTTCTCTCCGACACACTCCGAAACCGACGTTTTGGAGGACTACATGGGTGACCACGTCCCCTACCCCGGAGAGATGGACCCTGACGGCCAACAGGACCCTGATCAGGCTTGGGATGACCCTGCAGACCCGGGTGCACATATGGATACACAGGACACGCAGCTATATGGCGCGAAAACATCTCCCACAGAGGACACTGCCGCATTCCACGCCCTTATTGAACGTGCTGCGGCCAATCATGGTGTGCAACTCCACTCCGACACAATCGAGGACGATTTTCTAATGGATACTTTCGCATCCTCAGAACGAAATATCAAAACTCTACCCATGTTGAAAGGTGTCCTCAAACCAGCAAAGGACATTTTCAAAGAACCCACCAGGGCACGAGTAATAAACCCCAGGATCGACAAGAAATATAGGTCGGCGCCTGGGGACCCTACCTACATTAGAGGCCAGTTGCCTCTGGATTCCCTCGTAGTCGCCAATGCTCGCAAACGGGCGCACTCACAGACAACTGGGGATGCTCCTCCCCCGGACAAGGAGTCCAAGGTGCTAGAGACCTCCGGCAAAAGGATTGCAGCCCAGGCAGCTAACATATGGCGTATTGCCAATACTCAGGCGCTCCTAGCTCGCTACGATCGCGCACACTATGACACATTAGAAACATTACTCCAACATCTCCCTGACCAATACAAAGAGGGAGCAGAGATCCTCATCAGGGAGGGACAACTCCTCACTAACGCATCCATTAAGTGTGCACTGGATGCCGCAGACACAGCTGCCAGAGCAATAAACACTAGCGTCATGTTACGACGACACGCCTGGTTGCGAATCTCCGGATTCAAACCGGAGGTTCAGAATAACATCCTCAATCAGCCGGTCAACCCCGACTACTTATTCGGACCAGAGGTTGACACCACCCTAGAAAAAATAAAAAAGGACACAGACACTGCAAAGTCCATGGGGGCTCTCCAAACGCAGACCTTTCGGAGTGGCTCCTTTCGTCGCCCCGGAAATAGAGGCGCAGGTAGAGGACAGGGGTCACAGCAAACCTACAACAAGGGCAACACCCAAAGTACCTACGATAAAAACACCCGGGGTGGATATCGTGGTTCAAGCACAAAGGGTAGAGGACGCGGATACGGCAATACCAGATCCTCTCCCAAGAACAAGCAATGACGCCCTCTCCCTTCCTCCCGACCACATAACACCTGTCGGGGGAAGGCTACAAAGGTTCCTGTCCATGTGGAACTCCACCACGGACAGGTGGGTCAAAGATATTCTCAAACACGGTTACTGCCTAGAATTAACCTCAACTCCACCCACAATACCGCCAAGACACCGTCCTATGTCCTCAGAGCACTTAGCGCTATTACAGCAGGAAGTGCTAAGTATGCTGCAAAAAGGCGCAATAGAGGTCGTACCCGTCCACGAGCACGGTACGGGGGTGTACTCCCTGTACTTTTTAATACCAAAGAAGGACGGGTCACTCAGACCCATACTAGACCTGAGACCCCTCAACCGCTACATTCTCTCAGAGCATTTCCACAAGCTCACCCTACAACAAGTCCTCCCATTGCTCAAACAGGAAGACTTCCTAGCCACGCTAGACCTCAAAGATGCGTATTTCCACATACCCATTCACCCATCACACAGAAAATATCTCAGTTTCACTCTTCAGGGGCAGCACTACCAATTCAAGGTTCTTCCCTTCGGCGTGACAACAGCGCCCAGGGTCTTCACAAAGTGCCCGGCTACAGTGGCTGCACATTTACGTAGGCAACACATTCATGTCTACCCTTACCTGGACGACTGGCTTGTTCAGGCAAAGTCAGCCCAGCAATGCGCCAGCCACATGTCCCGCACCATTCACCTCCTTCACAGCCTGGGGTTCTCACTAAATTACCCAAAATCACATCTCCAACCCGCACATGTACAACAGTACCTGGGTGCGACCATAGACACTCTGGCAGCCACAGCTCAGCCAAATTTAGTGAGGATCAACAGCATGCAAATGCTGATTTCCAAGTTCAAACCCCAACACTCCCTTCCCACGCGAGTGTTCATGCAGTTGATAGGCATGATGGCCTCCTGCATCTTCATAGTCCCACACGCAAGACTACATATGCGCCCGCTTCAGGAGTGCTTAGCACGTCAATGGACTCAGGCTCACGGGCAACTAAAAGACCTAGTGTTGGTGAGCGGTCGGGCATACAACTCTCTGCATTGGTGGAATCCACAAAACCTTTGCAAGGGCCGACCGTTCCAAGAGCCTGTTCCACAAATAATACTGACAGCGGACGCGTCTCTCCAGGGATGGGGAGCTCATGTACTCAATTACACAGTGCAGGGTCTATGGACAACACAACAAAAGAAGATGCACATCAACCTTCTAGAACTGATGGCAATCTTCCTAGCCATGAAGGCATTCAAAGTACACTTGTGCAACAAAGTCGTGTTGATCCGGACGGACAACATGACTGCCATGTACTACATACAGAAGCAGGGAGGAACACACTCTCCACAGTTGTCTCATCTGGCTCAGAGCATGTGGAAGTGGGCCATTCAGAGGAACATGTTCCTCATAGCGGAACACCTCCCTGGCAAAGACAACCAGATGGCGGATCTGCTCAGCAGACACAGCCACCAGATGCACGAGTGGGAGTTACACCCATCAGTACTCCAACCGTACTTCCAGCAGTGGGGTCACCCAGAGATAGACCTATTCGCCACAAGCGACAACGCAAAATGCCAAAGCTTTGCCACCAGGTTCCCACATCCGCAGTCGCAGGGCAATGCGATATGGATGAACTGGTCCGGCAGATTTGCGTACGCTTTTCCCCCAGCACCATTGATACCGCTGGTGGCTCGCAAACTCAGACAACACTCACTAACACTCGTCCTGGTTGCTCCAACGTGGGCACGCCAGCCATGGTACACCACCTTTCTCGAACTTTCTGTGGTGCCCCATCAAAGACTGCGGATCAAACCCGCGCATTTGACGCAGAACCATGGAGAGATTCAGCACCCAGATCCGCAACAGCTGAACCTGGCAATCTGGCTCCTGAAGTCCTAGAGTTTGGCTACCTAAACCTGCCACCTGACTGTATGGACATCATTAAGGAGGCCAGGAGACCCACTACCAGGGCTTGCTATGCAGTCAAATGGAAAAGGTTCGTCATTTATTGCAATAATACTGACATTAACCCGCTAGACGCATCCATCCAAAACATAATTTGTTACCTCCTACACCTGTACCGATGCAATCTGGCATACACCTCAATACGTGTCCATTGGACCGCAATATCAGCCTATCTCAAACAGGCAGCACCTCTCTTTATTCAAAGTGCCTGCCATCAAAGCCTTCTTGGAGGGACTTAAACGAGTAATTCCCCCAAGACACCCACCAGCACCGGTGTGGAACCTAAACTGGGTCCTCACACGCCTGATGGGTCCACCCTTTGAACCTCCACTCATGCGAGATTCAATTCCTCACCTGGAAAGTAGCTTTCCTAGTAGCAATCACTTCTTTGAGGAGAGTTAGTGAACTCCAGGCACTAACCGTTCAAGAGCCATTTATACAGGTTCACGCCAACAGGGTCGTACTACGTACCAACCCCAAATTCATGCCCAAGGTGATATCGCAGTTCCACTTAAATCAAACTATTGAACTGCCTGTTTTCTTTCAAAACCCACAAACTGTCGCAGAAAGAGCACTCCATACACTAGATGTAAAGAGAGCCCTCATGTACTAGATCGACGGGACTAAAGTCTTTAGGAAGACTAAACCACTTTTCGTTGCCTTTGCCCCACACCACAAAGGTAACGCCATCTCCAAAGCAGGTATAGCCAGATGGATCGTTAAATGTATTCAAATTTGCTATCAAAAGGCTAAACGCACATTAACGATTCCCCCACGAGCCCACTCAACACGTAAGTTAGGGGCCTCCATGGCTTTCCTTGGAAACATTCCTTTGCATGATATATGTAGAGCAGCCACCTGGTCCACTACACACACATTTACCAAACACTATTGTGTAGATGTGCAATCAAAACAGCAGGCAGCTGTAGGACAGGCTGTTCTCAAAACTCTTTTTCAGACCGCTGCAGCTGGCACTGGTAGCCGCCGCTAATAGAGGGTACTGCTATATATTCTATGCACAGATATGAATTCAGCAGCCCACATGCCTCAAACTCAATATGCTACTTACCAGTATGTATCTGTTCTTGGCATGTAGGGCTGCTGACATTCATATCGCCCTCCCTCCTCCCCGGCGCCTGTAGCAGCTGCAGCTCTCAGAATTATTGTAAGCATGGTCATCACTTTCTGTATCTACTCCATCACTGCCACAATGGCGAAAAACAATCTAAGGATGGAGAGGATGCCCATGCGCACTGTAGTCCAGGGGAGGAGTCACCTATCCCAGGATACTTCGAAGACTCTTCCAGGACAACAACGTGCAAACATCCGGACCCAACACTAGGCGGCGATCTATGCACAGATATGAATGTCAGCAGCCCTACATACCAAGAACAGATGCATACTGGTAAGTAGCATATTCAATACTCAGTCTTTAGGCTAGAGATTTTGCTTCAATATGAAGGCAATGACAAATATTACAATATCAACGCAAACTGCTATTCAACATTTGGTAGCCCTGAGGAGAAAAAAGTCTGTTGGAAAAACTAGGTTATGAATTCTGTGACATCACTACTGTAACACTAGACCAACTGCACTGTTTAAGTTGGAACTGTTTTCCTTCCATTTTAAAACGATTTTTGCTGTTTATTTCTGTTGCATTATTAGGTTTTCGGTCTCCCAGTAGAGATATTCACTTTTTTTAAATTTGCTTGAAGATGTTGTCCAGATAATTTGCCCGCTTCAGGTTATCTTTGATTTTAGTTTACTGAGGCGGCCGCTCTCGTACCAGTATTATTAAATGCTTTGTACACTTTTTAATATTGTCTTGTATGAAAATACATTTAATATTGAAGGGTACACAATTTGCTCTGAACACCTTGGAATTGCTTTTTCCTTGCTCAGCTTTGGCCTTCGGGGATATCAAATCACAGCACTGCATAGGGCTTTTCCTTCATCTTTTTCTCAGAGAAACATGAAAATTAATGCCATCCAGTCGCAGTTTGATTTCTGTTGTATAGCCTATCTGAGAAGAGAATAGCAAAGCTACGTTTTTTACAAACCCGTGTGAGAATTGTTCACTGAAAGAGAATTGACAGTGTGTCTAATCCCTTTGGTCAGGTTCACATGGACAATTTTACTACTTCTAAAGGTGTATATATGATAAACTGCATCTGTTAATCTCTAACCCAATTTTATAAGCAGAAAATGAGTTGAATATGCTCTGAAATTGACTAGTAAAGTCTTTGCAATCCATCTTTCAACTGAAAAATATGAAGGCAGAGCCTTCAAATGTCAGTTAGCCACTGTGAAATTCCATCCCCATAAATATTTGCAGGGCATTGCTACACATTAAGTTTAGAAGGAAATCTAAAAATGTACCACTTAACCATCCAAAACCATCCTTCGAGGAACTGAACTCCGGCTTAAACTGCAGTTGCTATTTGCATTCTCTTTAGCGCTAAAAGACTTTTTCCAGGGTGTGTCACACTTTAAAAATAACCATTTAAGTTAGTGCCCGTTGTGGAGATTTGTCACCATGGGCAATATGCTACAGCACGACCTGTGTTAAAGTTCAAATCCGTTAAAGGCAGGGCTTATACAAATTGCAATTTCCAGGAGTTTCCTGAACTTCATTTGATTGGGGTGAGAGTGCCCCAGACTATCAGTTGTGGCATTTCCAAGGATCTGCCACTGTGCAACTCTTGAAGAATTGCTGATCCGGTTGGCAGATTGTTAGCGAAGGTCTATAACGGGGATGTGTTGAGGTCTGTTACTACTGGTATGCATGACCATTCCTCAAGTACGCTTTGTCGATGGTGCACGAGTCCTGGAATTTAATCCTAGCTGCTTCTAGCAGTCAAGATTTTTATGAGCGAATTTAAGGGATTCCCTGTTAAGGCTTAGGCACAAAATGGTGCTGTAGTTTAAGTATTTTAATGAAAGTCTTAGAAAGATGTGAATAGAAATATTACAGTAAGTTTGGCATACCAGATTGGTAGGTGTGGATGTTAGTCCTATCTCAGTTGACCACCAAGTAAAGTCCCACAGTGATGTGTTCTTCCCGAAAATCTTGATTTAGTTCTGGTTGGTTTTCATCCAGTGGGCGATTTCAGTCATGCAAACCTTAAACCTTTTCCAGGTACTGGCCGCCTTGTCTGTGAGGGACAGAATGAGTTGTGTGTCGAATGCTGATTGAGAGGACGTTGATAATGTGAGAGCGGATAATGCTGGCTAGAGGATTCACATATGCATTGAAGAGGGTCGGGGAGGATCTTTGTGGAACTTTGCAAATGAGATCCTATTGGCGTGGCGTCCAAGGTGTATGGTGCCAGGCTAAATGACTATAGCTCGTTCTAGTCAGGAAGGATTAGATCCATTGGAGTGCTTATCCTTGGATTCCAATGTCATATTGCTGTTGGATGGGATGAGACACTGTCAAATGTTGCAGAGAGGTCCAGTATGATAAGGGTCGTTGTGTCTTCCCTGTCCAGTCATATGGAGGTCATCTGTGGGAGCAATGAGGGCAGTTTCTCTGCTGTGGTTTGGTGTGAAACCAGACTGAGTGGTATTGAGGAGTTGGTGGTCTTTGAGAAAATCATCAGCCACTTCACCAAATACCCTCAAAGACCTTGCAGGCCTCGAAAAATCTACTTTCCCACTTGTTACAGCAATGGTCCCTTCTGGCGAGTGAAAGTGAGCTGCAAAGCAACAGGTAGTCTGTTCATTCTGAAAGTGAATGAACAATAAAGATTCCTTTAAATCTTGTTTTTATCTTGACACATTTGCTGCCTGTTCCGGAACAGAGACCAAATGTCAGTTTGCCTTTTTACTAATTGATGCTTATCTTATACTGGAAATTGGTGTTTACTTTTTTTTTTCCCTTACTATTATTATTATTATTATTCTGAGTTTTATATAGCGCCTGGTTACCAATAGGCATCCCAGCGCTTGCCGGCACATACCGCTACTGCAAGGATGAGGGGATTACACAAAAAACAAAAAAGTTTTTAAAAGTTTACGGAACCGAAGGAGACTAGCTTCCGAGCGCAGTTGTAGGGGCAATGAATTCCACAGAGAGGCCACATTTATTGAAAATCTTCTGCCACCGGTTCTTGCCTTTTTCACCCTGCCAACCTGAAGGAGATGTTGATGATCAGAGCGGAGAGAACGAGAGGCCTTGTAGGGCTGGACCAATTCCTCCAAAATAGGTGGACCTACCCCATGCAAAACTTTGTGGGCGATGCAGAGTGACTTAAATTTCACCCTGTCCCTCACCGGGAGCCAGTGCAATGCCCTCAACGCCGGGCGGGCAGATTGACGCCTAGGGAGACCCGTCAGGAGCCTAGCAGCCGCGTTCTGCACTTGCTGTAGTTTATTCAAGGTAGCCTCGGGAGCACCCAGGAAAAGCGCATTGCTAAAATTCAGTCGCGAGATGATAAGTCCCTGGATGAGAAGCCTACGAGTGGCTACTGGGAGCAAAGGCAGAATCTTCTGGGCTGAGCGGAGCAGGCCGAAGCACACGCCAGCAGTCTTTTTGGCATGGGTTTTAAACGATAGGTCCTGCTCCAGCCATACTCCCAGGCTCTTGATCTCCAGCTTGGGGGGGGGTACCGGTCCAAGACAGTCAGGCCAGCTGCTGGGGGACAAAGATGGAGAAGAGTTCCCCAGCAGCATCAATTCCGTCTTGGAGCCATTTAACTTTAGGGCTGAGCTGCACATCCACGTGTAGATCTTTTCAAGACACGTGTGCAGCCGGTCGGGATGGTGCGCCGACTGGGGAAGGCCAACCACCAGCTGAGTATCATCAGCGTAGCTGATGATTTTAATACCCAGCGGCAGTACCACACTCTCCAGGGGGGCCATGTAAACGTTAAATAAGGTAGGGCTCAATGAAGAGCCCTGTGGCACACCACACTGGAGAGGGGATGAAGATGATTTTTCCTGGCCTTCCCATACCTCAAATGAGCGACCTTCCAAGAAGGAGGCGAACCAATTGAGGGCCAGACCCGTAATCCCCACCCCCGAGAGCCGTTGGAGAAGCACCTGATGGTCCACGGTGTCAAAAGCAGCGCTGAGATCCAGGAGGATCACTGCCACTGAACCTCCCGAATCCAGCATGCTCCTCGCATTCTCCACGACCGCCAGCAGGGCGGTGTCAGTCCCCTGACCGGGGCGAAAGCCCGTTTGGGAGTCGCCCAGAAGGGAATTGGTTTCCAAAAAGTCCGAAAGGCGGCTGTTCACCAGCTTCTCAGCCACCTTACTGATACCCGGCAGCAAGGAGATAGGCCGAAAGTTGGCGAGGTCGGCGGGGTCAAGGTTAGGTTTTTTCAAAAGGGCCTTAACCACCGCCCCTTTCCAACTGGGGGGAACTACCCCCTGGACGAGGGACAGGTTTATCAGGTCTGTCACAGGGCCACCAATTGTAGATGACACCTGTTTAAGATATTTAATAGGTACTGGGTCTTTCGGGGAGCCGCTCTTCATAGACCCCAGAGCCACCAAGACTTCCTCCTTAGTGACCGGACCCAGGGAGGCCAGCTCCACCGATTGCAACCTAAGTTGGGAGGTGGGATTATCCTCCAAGGACGAGACCTCACCTGGCCGGGGAAGGGAGGCCAATATACTATCAATTTTGCTTTTAAAAAACGAGGCCAATTCTATACATTTTTTGCGAGGGTCCTCGTGGATAACCTGAGGATCGGGGGCATTCAGTAGCTCCTTAATAACCCTGAATGACTCTTTAGACGAGTTGGCCGCCGAGCCTATACGCTCTTCAAAGAATCTTGATTTTGCCACCCGGATAGCGGATTTATACCTGCTCAGGGCCGCACGATATTCTTTACGACTTGCCTCACTCCAGTCTCTCCTCCAGGACCGCTCTAGCCTCTTGCATCCCTTCCTCAGGGTTCTGAGTTCTGGCGAATACCAGGGTGCAGAGCCCATTCTCTTCCCCCTCGTAAGTTGTTTCTTTTTGGGTAGGAGAGTGTCCAAAGAATCCACGAGCCAGGTATGAAAATTCGCATCAGCAACTATTGGGTTAGCTCCCAGAGGGGGCTGCGTGGCCTCCAGGTGTGCCACCCAGGTGTCAACTGGGAGCCTCGACCAGGCTCTCTCCAGAGTGTGCACCCGTGAGACCAATGCAGTTGGGCTATTGAATTGCCATGTCGCGGACACCAGAAAGTGGTCTGTCCAAGGCAGGGCAAGAGCCGGAGATGAAGATTTTGTCAAGTGGACTGTCTGACAACCATGGGGAAACAAAAGAATGTAGGATGTCACTTTTTTCTACCACACAATAGCTTGTAATCGCTTGTTAAATGAATAGTACAAATATTTCAAAATTATGAAAGCACAATTTTTTTTGTAATTCATAATTGTTATTCAAACACAGATTTTAAATAGGAGCAAAACAAATCTGGACACTAGGTGAGGTGTGCAAATGACAAATATTTGCAGAAACTCGATTTCCAAACGTTGTTTGTGCACTGTATGATTTTTTTCAGTAAAACTGCATGTCAATACTTTGTGGCTATTTCAATGGAAAATGTACTTATTACAAATGACCGTGTGCTACCAATTCATGTTTTAGTTATGTAACTATTGAAGGTGATCATTTTTAAATGTGATTTGAGAAACCTCCCTGCCCTGATTGCAGTGCTGTTATGAACTATGAGGCAAATCAGGGTTCATGTGTGTTCTATATGTGGCTACATTTGTATTGTATATGGAGCAATACTGTAGTCTATTAAATCAAACAGAGTTTTTTGTACAGAAGATATGCTGAACTTGATTATTTGAAGGTGCTCGCTTTGTGATAATGAAGAAAATGGCAGCTTAGTGAATTCAAATATTTGCCCTGGGTCACATCATATAAAACCAGTTTATGGTTCAAGATCATTACAGTTGGGTCGAGTAAATTCATTCATTTTTGTAATATTTCGAGGCATGCTTTGGCCAGGAATGGTGCCCCGGAGATCAGCAGTTGACGAGCGTTGAAGGATCCCCAGAGGGTTTCTTCAGCAATGAGGCCAGCTGTGCGTTTCCAAGCATCTGGAAACGTTGTAGAAGAGGTGAAGGCATTCAGAGTGAGTGTGAATACGGCACTGGTGGGTTGCAGTCTTCTGGAGTAGGCTTTGTGGGGGTAGGGGCACGATGGAGCCCCTGAGTGCATGGATTTCATGGTGTTGGCATTTTCTTCTCGGGTGATGACGGGCCATGTGGTTATCATTGGTCCTTTGGATAAGATTGTGGGGTATTTGCCGAAATCTGTCTGGTCGGGTTGCAGGTTGAAGTTGCTGTAAATGACAGTGTCTTTTTTTTTTTTTTTTTTGTAGATGGTCATGATGATTATACTGTAGAACTATAGTAAAACATAATACACATTTTGTATTGGACTCCTTATTGGTCTTTTTAACATCTGGTTTCTTAGGATACTTATGCTTTAAGCATGTCATCCATTTAGGTACATCCGGCTCTAGGGCGGTGCGATCTGTGCCACCGCACCGGGTGCTGACTTGGGGTGGGGGAACCATGTTTGTTTTAAAAGCACCAGATGCCATGTTCCTTGTCCCAGTAATTTTCAAGCATCAATAAACCAGCATTAAAAATGCAATAGGTCTCGCCTTTCATTAAGTTAAAGCCATTTTCTTTGCTGTATAATACCATTAGCAAAGCAAATGGCCTTCTCTTAATCAAAGGCGAGACCTATTGCATTTTCAATGCTTGTTAGAGTTGTGGTAGAAATGTTAAAATAATAACTCCTCCCTCAACAATGTATTTGGTATTTACTTCTTATTACAAAATACATGCCCGTCAAATGCACTTTTTACTCTATTAACTGTTGGAAGCTTTTGTATTTTTAACAAATGTTAATTTCCGTACCCAGGATTCGGTATCAAGCGCTCCCTATTTTTCTTATTTTACCAGTCTCACAAATGTGATTTCTGGCACGTGTTTTTTCAACGCTTTGGATTCTCATATGTCCATGATTTCCTACAGCTGGGGGCCCGCCCTTTCCTACCCCCGGCAGTCTCCAGTTCTGCCACTGCTGTTCCACTCTGACCACATGAGACATAATTCAAACCCCGGTGCTCTTCTGCAGCTCTAAGTAGCATTGGCTGGATTGTTTCTACTGCACCCACTGCAGACACAGTAATTGGCACCGGACACAGGCTGCCTGCTGCCCTGGGTCTGCAGAGAGGCCTACCTAGAAAGCAACGGGGGGACAGAACCAGGGAGTGCAGTGTTTCACTGTAAACAAGGTAACAGATGAAGCAGAGAAGACGCACACACGCACACACATCCAGAAAAGATAAAACAGCAGGAGTCCACGATCATGGTTGAGGCAAAGCCTCGCCGGAGCAGCTGTAACTTACGCAGCTAATGAACAGACGCACTGACAGCCCAGTGACGTGCCAGCCTCCTGCTCTGTGTACATTGTAGTGTACTGTAAGGAAGCAACCGGCCTAGGCGTACTGCTACTTCTACGGCATGCTCTCTGCGAAACTCACAGGCTGAAGCCAGGGCTCTGTATGACCGACTGGTGGTGAACAGCAGGTGGAGTGACTATATGGGGAGCTCAGTTGTTTATTAATGGGTGTGTTGTATGGTTGGAACCCTGGCGGAGCTGTGCTGTCATTCCGTGCGCAAACACAGAGTACACCCCGCCAGCCGTATGACACCGAACAAAGCCCAGAGATGCGCAAGTGAAGGCGTCCAAGAGGATGCGGTGACGCAGGGATCTGGGAGTTGAAGGTGTGGGGCATGAATCGAAATTCAGCACCGCGCGCCAGAAAAAGGAGATTTAGGGTGACGGGAGGGGGTGGGAAGAAAGGGGAATCTGGGCTCCAAAGCATTTATAACCAGCACGGTGAAAGTGGCCCGCGTGGCAAATCATTTAAATAAACAAGTCACAATGTCACAAGCGCGGCCGAAGCGGACCGCGCTTGTGTAATTGAAGCTGACTGCGCGTGTGCAATTGAAGCTGACTGTGAGGAAAATGAAAAAGGAGTGCTTCCAGGCTTTTCAAGACCGTGTGACTCTGCCAGTATACCATTCAGTCCCTGTGGGCGGGGCCATAAGTGGACAGTGTGATATCTAGGAGGGGCTAAAAAGCCTCACTTGCTATCATCACACTCAGTTTAGCATAGGTTATGACTTGAACCAACCAGAATAACGGGCGGAGCTGAAAGCCCACTTCGGAATCCGTATGGATTCCAAGAAGCCCTTGCATGGCGAGCAACTCATGCGCGCTGCTAACGCCAGGCGAGACCTAAACATGTCACAATAATTCCGGTGATTAATGATCTTCCTGGAGAGACACCGAAGCTTTGAATGGTAGTTGAAGTTTTGACTCATAATAGCGCAGAAAGTTAATTTGCCTGCTGCAAAGTAAACGTCCCATTGAGATCACAAAGTGCATTTACTATAAATAGGTCAATGGGTTATTGCTTTTGTCTGAGAGATTTTTTTGTTAGTTGCAGTTTAAAAGTTAAAATCCTAATATAGAACAATGAGCTATAAACTGTTGTCAAAGAGCTGCATGCAAACTGCAAGGAATATATTAGAGCTACATGTTTTTGCCCAGTCTTTCCTTATCCTAATATTACAAAAAGATTTAATTTGGGTAGAAAACAATTCTTTATAATTAATGAAAACCCCTAACAGTAGTGTTACATTTTAAATTCGGAATTTGTGCATTTCGAGACCAAGGACTTTTAAATTGTACTGCCTACCAGTGTGGATGACATGGGACTCCTACACCTTGTAGGCCTGTCTTATGTAACATTTCCTATACACTTATTTACACACGTATGATTGTCTCCGTGCAAAGTATGTGTGATGTTAATGTCCAGACACCTTAAACTGGTATGAGTGGTGCTATAAAACTAAATGAATATAAGAGACCGTGGTTATGGAGACTTGGGGGGGCATTGTCAAATAGTGGTAGTGACGGAATCCGCGGCGAGGTGATCATGGGGGATAGGGGGGCGCCAACAAACATTGTTGCACATGGCGCCACCACTGCTAAAGCCGGCCCTGACTGGGAGTACATGTAACTATTGTATGTAGAGGTTTGGTTTGGAAGAAAGAGTAAGAAAAAGTTTACCCCTTTCTTGTCCTGAGGTTTCTTATAAGCTTTAGGAAGGCATTGACTAGAGATTCTTTTCTTAGCACAGTTGGACTCTGGGAATGGGGGGCAACTGAGTGCTTCACTTAAGGAAAGGAAAGGTGCGGTTCTAGCATTTTCGGGGCCCTGGCAGAAAGGGAATGTGCGAGGTCTCTGTAATTTGCATGCAGTCTGACCCATTCAGGGCTGTTTGCATCTCTATGGATGGCCTGCTCCTGAAGCTGCTTTTGCAGACCCTCCTGCCCAGCCCCCTAAAAGCACCTCTGTAACATCTCACAAAGGGCTTGAAGGTGTGAGGTTTGCTTGTAGGTTGAGCGGGGTTCCAACTGCTGGGGACACTGGGCGACCTGTAGCGCCTCTGTATGGGCCGCAGGGTAGGAGGTCTGATTGCAGGAGAGAGAAACCTGTAGAATGCGTCTTTCAACTGAGACCATAGGAGGGGGGGGGGGGGCGACCCTAGTTTCCCCTGGCTACACCACAGCATCGAGGCACAGGGGAAGATGGGGGTTGGGGCCCTCCTGTGGGCACAACTGCAACGCAACGCTTTGCTCTCGATTATGAGCCAGAGGGATGGTGTACCGTGTCCTGGCTGTGGCGTACGGGTGCCGAGCCCTGGGCAACTGCCCATGACTAGCGCCGGCCCGGATTAGTTATCCAACTCAAGGCGCACGTCAGAGGGGTATGCGTATGAGCTATAGGTGTATAACTGCGCAAATGGGATAACTTGCAATTAATGGGTAGCGCAAGTTTCTAAGACATTTGTAGGATGCGAACAGGGGAATAATTCCGCATGTAGTAGCGTGAAAAATGGGGTTTGTTATGGGCTAGGAATGGTAGGTGAATGCAGAAGCGCCTATTGCCCGCTGCTCTGGCGATACAGAGGTTTCAGCTTGTGGCAGCTGTTTTTGTCGCTGCACAATTCTGATTACAGGACCGGGTAATCCTGCAGATGTCACCATTGATTGCGCTGACGAAGACGGCGAGAGTTCGTCATCCCATGTGCTGGCCTAGTTCTGTCAAGTGGAGGGAAGAGACAGCAGTTGGAGAAAAAACACGTTATGTAAGGGTTTCGCCTGCTGGCGCCCTCCCGCTGCCGGTGTCTCCTCTAGTGACGTGGGAGCGCACGGGCCGGGCCGGGCCGGGCCGGTCCTCCCTCCGTGCTTTGAAGCAAGAGATAACAGCGATTGTAGGCCGCGATGTGGAGAGCTGGCACGTCAACCTATTCCCACACCTCAGCGCCCCCCAGGCCTTGGAACCTGCTCTCCGGCGCTCATCATCTCCATTACTAATGACATAAAGCAGTCAGGCCGGGTCTGTTAATTGGCGGGATCATGCCGGCTGCGCGGAGCATCTGGTTCAGCAACACGGTGAAGTGGCAGATGGGCTTCCGCTCTCGAGCAGATTAGCGTTTCCGGTCTGATGCGAACCGATTAGAGCCCATCTTTGTTGACGTGGGCAGCGAGGATGAGCGCTTACATACCTGAAAGTGCAATTTGTTTTATAACTAAGCTACGCCGTCTTCCGTAGACAGGAAACTGGTTATTTGGCTATCGAGCAAAAAGCAAATGAATTGTATGGGCTCAGCAGCCTTCTCGCCCCTTTGGTTAGGAGTGGGGGTTTGACTATACAGTGATTATTTGATGTGGCCATGAAAAGTAGCAGAATAATAGTTTTTGGAGGTAGTATGATTATCACCAGTATATTCCATTGTTAACAATTAATGGCATATGATCCTCCTTAAATGCCTGGATCTCGAAATACCAGGTTTCTTGCTTGGCATCGCACCTTGAGCAAGTCCAAGCAAATTCACCCAGAATGAATTTCACAAAACTGGCTTCTGTGGTTGGCTGACTGTCAAGTCTTTAAAGCCGGCTTCAATGCTGAGCGGAGATCGACGCCGGTCTCGTTCCTCCTGAAGCCGAGTAATGACTAGTTGCATTGGAACAGCCGTTTAAAGATTGACAGCACAACAGACCTTCCTGCAACAGGCTGGTCTTCCTGATTATTCGTGCTGCCCGAAGCTGGGATGACGCTGTAAGATTTGGGCCTAGGACTGGACCTCATCTAGCTGCTAAAGAGCGTGTCTGTTGCCTGAAAGCACCCAGAGTGTGTGTTTGTAGGGCGAGGGCTTTACTGACTGACCATCTTTTGGGTTGTTTTCCTACCTCTGGCCCAAAATAACAGCGAAGGGCAGCAAAAGATGGGAGGAGGAGCAGATCCAGCAGACAAGGATTAAACCAACAAAGAGCAGCTGAGCAGCGTGGAGTATTGAGGCTGAGCGTACTCCCATGCATTAAGGAGAGACCATGTACTCCCCTCCTGGGCCCTCGTCTGCCTTGCTAGCGTTGAGTAGGGTCGATGAACCCCTTCAGACGTGCTGCTCAAAAACATTTGCAACGTTAACAGTAGATTAGGGGACAATGTCATTTGAAATTCCCACCAGAAATAGGAATCCTGGACTCAGAGCACCAGAGGAGCTTCACCACCACTGGTTGCTTGCAATATACTTGCCTGTCTGGGCCGGATTTTGGCATGGGTGAGCTGGGCACAGGCCCAGGGCACCTACAGTTAGTGACGTGCACAGACAGATCCCCTCCCAAGCTGCCACTAATGTTTTCATTCTAGGCTGCCCTTCTGTTTATTTCCTCTGGAGGGAAAGCCCTATACTTTCGTTATCCTCCTTTCAATTACCTTTTCCCCCCTCGCCCCCTTCATTCTTCCCCACCCTCTAACATGGACTGCCCCTTCAGGTTAGCAACTGAATAGGTAATTAAGGTGAGGTGACAAGGGCCAAATGTGCGCTAACAGGCTGTTCACTGGTCTGAGGTATTCAGCCAGGACTGACCAGTGAGCACAAAAGGGCCTCCACCAGCATCACCAATGGGAGGGGGAGGAGGAAGGCGAGGCGCCAAATTTAGTTTTGCCCGAGGCGCTATCTGAGGAAAGACCAGTCCTAATGCCAGTTAAGCCTGCTTTTATAACTCCAGGCCTGACCACAAGACCTTGGTACTTCAGAGGCACCAGAAAGGCCTCACCTTGATGGGGCAGTTGTCAGTAAATGTTTTACACTGCAGTTAATATGGCACTTTAAAGTTTAGTGTATACTGCATATAATTGTATGATAACTATCACCCTGCCTTAAGCTTGATTCCGGACTGTGCCTTGACATTTCTTCTTCGGCCTGAGTCCTGATTGTATCTCGGAATTTCTAAAGTTCAACCATGCGCCCACCTTACCCCACCCGGAAATCGAATCTTGTGCGCTACGGACCCAACTCCTGGTCCATTAACTACCCAGTCAAAATGACCAGTAATGCAAAAAAGAACTTCAAGAATAGTACTCTAAAACAACACCCGGAAACACTCATTGTAGATAACTTCCACACAGCGACCAACGGCAACACGAAAACTAACTTCATTTTCTACACAAATCGCCCGGCTAAATGGAAAACCACCTTCTCTCTTCACCTTCAAGTCGACAAGTCAGTTATCATTCCCTATGGTGAAAAAATCTCCACTACCATCTCCCCGACCTTCAAATGGGAACTCACCATCTTCATCTACAGAACTGGAACCATTCTCATACAGGCCACCGACCCGCACCTCACCACTTTTGACTGCCACTTCCCCACACTTCTTTCCTCGTTAACTCAACTGAGCCGTGAAACCATATCTCCCCAACCCACCATCACCCTTACTAATAACGTGGAACTGATCCAATCTCCCTGCCCTGAAGATACTCTCTTCAACACATGGACATCCACCATCACTCACTATAATCACACTACCCCTATCATTACTCTCCGCCGCCAAACACCCACAATTATTACATCTACTGAGCACACCAGGAACAACAAACTCACAATTAACAAACACCACAAGACCGATCTAGATCTTGACAGCTCTGACTCTAACCTCTGCCCTCCCGCGACTGAAATCCCCACAGGCACTCTTCGCTCGACCCCTGATAATTTGAACCCTCCTCACTAACTACCTCTTCCTCCAACACAGACCCTTTCCCTGACCCTTCTTTCCCCCATGTCCAACGTCATCTCCAATCCAGTGGTCACTCTCCCCCCTACTACCACGCCCGCCCCCCCCCCTCCGATGTCCCACATCCACAGACATAACCGGTCGCCACTGCTTACCTCACTGACAACCCCCGTGACATCCCCATGTCCATCGTCATCACCAATCCAACAAACACCGTTCCCCCCCCCCCTATTATCACTACACACTCCCCCCTCCGCCGTCGCACACCCACTTACACAACCTTCCTCCACCGCTAATCTCCTTGACATTCCCCGGAACACTGACTTCTTACCTAGAATTTCTCTCCCTCCTCAGTTGGACAGTAGACCCTCTACTCCTTCTTTGAACTCCTTGAATGGGAGCATTACTAATCCGGCTCCCCTCGTCCAACCTCTCCCCTCTCCTAATCCCACTGATTCCATCCAATCCCCGACCCCTGTTCACTCTCCCTCCAAAGACCCAAGCCATTCTCTGCCCCTGCCTAAAACCTTAAACTTTTTCAGCTCAATAGCACAGCAACTGAACAGAATGGAGCTGAAAATTAACTCCCTTGCTGCTGATTTCCTTTACTTACAACAAGATCTTCTCAACAGGACCAAGCCGCTGTGCTCCCTCTCCCCGGGTAGATTTCCTCCCACCCCACCCCACTCAATAACACTCCCTTGGCCCCACAGTGCACCCCTCGTCCCCCAAGTCAGTCAGCGAGTCAGGCACTTCGACCCAACCGGGATCGCCAACCCTTTTCGATACAGAAACCTGATGAGATCAACGACTGTTACCTCGCTTTGAGCCAGAAGTCCGCACCTTTCCCCATCCCTGTTATTATCGGCACTAACAGAATCCCTAAAAATTTCCACTCGCCTAGACTTCCTGCTCAATACTCCTCTATCCACCTTACTCCCCCCATCATCGAGGCTCCCCGTCCTCTCTTGCATGCTCCTCAACTGCAGATCAGCAGTACAACACGCCAGACATTGCTGAAGCTCTACTCGCTGACGAAATTGACATCGCTTTCCTTACTGAATCCTGGCTCAATGTCCACTCCACCCCCATTCTTGACATTCTCACCCCTCCAGGGTACACCATCAGACAAGACCGACTGATCAAAACTGGGGGAGGACTAGCCATCATTCACAAGGCAGGAATTCAGATTACCAAACTTAAACCTGCCGAATACTATCGTTTGAATACCTGGTTGTCGAACTGACTGCCAAGGGCACCTCTCCCATTAAATTCCACACCATCTACTATCCTCCTGGAGAGCGTACCCTTTTTCCCCGAAGAACTAACAGACCTAATATCGCGGTTCTCCATGACAGACACTAAAGACGTGTTCCTGGGTGACCTCAATATCCACTGGAACTACCCAGAAGACTCCACTGCCCAGGACCTATCCAACCTACTTGAAATATATAACCTCAAACAACTCTGCAATAAACCAACTCACATCAAAGGTGCAACACTGGATGCGATCATTACCAACAATGATCTGGTTTCTCTGAGCGATTTCTCCCATTGACTGGTCCGACCACCAACTCATTCTGTTCAAGATTGGTGCACTTGTCTTCCACCAACCTATTTGTGATGACAAACCTAAACACTGGACCAGAAATATCAAAGAAGTCCCTTTAGCCGAACTTGAATCCAGGATTCATGCCCATCTTCAACTCCAACCCTCATCATTGACGGCCGATTACCTCACTACACACTTTAACTCAAAAATGATAGAGGTTCTAGACCAAGTAGTTCCTCTCAAACAATTGAGGCGAACCAAATCTAAACCCTGGTTTAACGTGGATCTGAATGAGGAAAGGCGTCCACTCAGACAAACGGAAAGGTCTTGGAGACTAAACCCCCCGACCTTACACCTAGCGCCACTTAGATCTGCTCGGCAAGCATACAAAAAACACTTTTTCAGTGAAAAGGCGTCTATCTTCCGCAGCCAACTAGATCTGGTGAAAAACAGACCGAGAGAACTCTTCAACATTGTCAAAAGCCAAACAAACTGCACTCCCTCTCAAGAAATCAAAGCCACCAATGAGTGTTGTGAAGAAAGTGCCACCTTCTTCACTAATAAAGTCTCAAAAATTGATCAATCCTTCATCCAAACCTCTAACCCTCCTTCCCTCTTAACCTGCCCTACTCTAACCACCCCTGATCATTCAGAAAGAGTTCTTAACAAGGACAATCAGACCTGCCTCCAGCTAAAAAACAATGCGCATTGGTCCGACTTTGAGCAAATGTCGGAAAATGAGGTCTTCAGTATAATTTTTAACCTAAAACCGTCCTCCCACACTATGGACCCCATCCCATCCACAATCATAAAAGAACTCAACCACACCATTTTCCCTTTCTGGACAAAAATCATCGCTTTTCACCTCAGGCTGTATCTCAGACTCCCTTCTACTTGGACAAATCACACCCATTCTCAAAAAACCAGGGGCCGACCCTAATGATCTCAACAACCTCAGACCTATCTCCAACCTCCCATTCCTTGCTAAAACATTGGAGAAGTGCGTTCTCCACCAACTGCACAAACTCATTGAGTTCAACCTCCTCGACACCTTTCAATCAGGATTCAGGAAAGGCTGTAGCACGGAAACAGCTATGCTCAACGTCTGACGATATTCACAAGGCTTTAGATGAAGGTGATGCCTGCCTACTCATCCTTATTGACCGATCTGCGGCATTCGACACAGTAAATCATCCAGCGCTTCTGGAGACCTTGTCGAAGCGCTCCAGCATCAATGGCACAGTGCTAAAAGGGTTCGCCTCCTTCCTTCAACACCGCTCGCAACAAATTAAAATGAACTCCTGTCTCTCGAAGCCAACAAAAGTCACACTTGGGGTCCCACAAGGCTCGATCCTCTCCCCGGCCCTCTTCAATCTTTTCATGGAGCCCCTCACAATCATCTTGAAAAAAGCTGGAACTAATTACCACCTTTACGCTGATGACCCCCAAATCTATTTCAAAATCAAGTCATCCAACACCTCAATGCCACACTAACCGAGATCCAAACTTTGTTCAACGCTAACCACTTAAAGCTCAACCCAGATAAAACCGGACTAATCTTATCCAAAAAGCAACCATTGTCCAATCCAAGAGTGGCTCAAGAATCTGGTCGCCCTAAACTGCCCCATCGTCCTATCCGACTCAGTTAAGTCTCTAGGCATCACCCATGACAAGAACTTATCTATGGAGGCCCACATCAAAAACTCTGCAAAAAGTGCTCTTTTCTCTCTAAAACACCTCAAGAAATTGAAACCTTTTCTTCCCCATGATGACCTCAAGACAGTCCAATTCCTAGTTCTCTCTAAAATCGACTACGGGAACGCCATCCTAACGGGGACTCCAAAAGCTCACCTAGCCCCTCTAAGGGCAGTGTTGAACATGGCCGCTCGACTCGTATCTGGAGTAAAAAGATTTGAACACATCACTCCAGCTCTCAACTCCCTCAACTGGCTTCCCATGGAAGGGAGGTTTATTTACAAACTGGCCTGCATCACACACAACCCTTCACTCTCCGGCCCCTAACTACCTGAACAACAAACTGTTAAGAGCAGGTCAATCCCGAACGCTGAGAAGCTCCAACTCACTCCTTTTTCCTCCGAAACTGAAAAAGAAAACCACACAATACCGATCGTTCTCTGGCAACGCTCCCAGGTTGTGGAACGCTCTCCCTAGAGTCCTCCGATGCAACCCCTCCTTCTCCTGTTTCAAAAGGGACCTGAAAATCCATCTCCTTAACAAATACTTTCCTGACCAACGTCAACTAACCTAGACTTCAATATCCGAGCTTACTCCTCTCTCTTGACATTCAAGGATAGTTGGTAACCGACTGTGTTAACCACCTTATCTTCCATGCTGTATTTTTTTTATCCCTGGTTTGCTTCCTTACTGCCTGCCTACTTACTATGTAATGCAATTTCCGTTCTTTTTTTTTTCTTTTTTCTTTACAGTATGTATGTAAAGCGTTCTGATACCTACGGGTCAAGCTATCGCTAAACATTTAAAATAAATAAAATAAATCAGCTGTCCGTGAAGTGACCCCTCATGGAAAATCAGCCAACAGGGAGTCTTCAATTCCCATTAAACCTCAAACTGCTTTTTCAATGTTTGAGTCCTCACTATCAAACTTTACTTCCGTTTTATTTGACAATGGTCTCTTGGAGGAATCCACCACAGCACATGCAGAATAGTCTGGGTTCCTTTTTGAGTCCCCACCACACACAAACTGTAGCATTACAGCATTGTGGATACCAAGAAATTTTGTGTACATCCACTGACTGACTGTAAACATCTCATTTCCGAAGACACAAGTATTCCAGACTGATTGTGAAACGTGCCTCGTAGTGTACACACGTTATGAGCCCTGGTGCTGTTTTATTCAGTTCTGCTATACCTGTTAAGGATTTTCTTTGGAACCCTAAATACTAAGCACTTTGGGTTTTCACTGTTGATCACCTTAGTTGTTTAGTTTTTCTAACAGTGATAACTGAGGTGTTATGATGTGTCTGAAACCTGCATTCTTAGCGCTGTTTATTTGGCCACGTTGCCATTAGAAACAGGAAATAACATATTATAGAATTGAACACATAGTCAATATCTAACCGGTTTTGAATAATGGACAGCAAGCAATTTACTTAATTTGACGTTTGTGCTGCTTAACTACTCGCAATCTGATTCTGTTAGAAGCAGGATTACAATTTGAAAAGTAGCCAAAGTACAGTCACTTGGCTTAAAGAGATGCAACAAAATCAGTGGCATGAAAATCTTAGTTTCTGGATCATGGGCACTGTGTGTGTCCTGTTTTTTGGCAGGAAACCACAATACTCCTCACAGTTTTGTGCAATTCTCAGTCACATTCTACTCGTGGCACAGAGGAAACTAGCCAGCCTCAGGACAGTGTCGGCACCTGTCCTGATTTCAGACATTTGGGATTAGGCAAGGGGGTGCACTGAGGCCTCAGTGACGTTGGCACTTCAGGGTAGTACCAGTCTATGCAAGGGGCTCGCTGCCTCTCGTGGGATTTGATGGCTCAGACACACTTTGGTTGAGACACCGTATTTCTGGGGAAGTGCAGGAGTGAGGGAAAATTGACAGGCTGCACTCCATTGCGGCTAGCTCAACAACTTTTTATTTTTTTTCCAACTCTTTATTCGTTGTAAGGCGACAGTCACCGTCATTGTAATCACCTCAAAGGAATCTAGATTCTCTAGAGGACAGGTAGTCTATCTACTTTTTTCAGGTTGCTGCAGGAAAGATTTCATCCTGCGGTTCCTTACTCCTTCAAGGAGACTGATCAGGTTTCCTGCCTCTGGTCTTATTCTTGCTAAAGGATCAGTTAGTTTTTATAAACCATGGCAGATGGGCACCAACCAACTCATCTCTCCACATTTAAAGTTGGCCCAGTGTTTGGGAGTGAACCATCTGTTCAAAAGTGCATTTCCTTAAAGTGTAATACAGTGCTGTGACGAGTAGGTACCAAAGCAACATGTCGCCCTGCTTTTGTAGATTGAAACCAGACAAAATCTGTCCAGTCATTGGTTGTTGCAGGGTCCTGTTGTCTTGAGCAAAGCAGAACAATTGATTCATGGGGTGGACAAGCAGCTAATCTGTGTGGGTGTACAGCTTTAACAATGCACTTGGACAGTGAAGAACACTGTTAAAGGAGGTGGAGGCATTAACTTCCATTAAATACTATGGGGCACCATGCAGTCTTAGTGGATATATTCACCTGGAGGACCTTAAAATGCAGGTATAAACTCCCTCCCCAATGAAATGAAGCAGTACTCGCTTGTCATAAAGTCAGTATGCCCAGTAAAGACAGGCTACACAGGGAAAACCACTATGCAGTTCCTCACTGTGGGGTAAATTTAAAAAAAAAGTTCATTAAAAAAGCATGTTATGGACCTGAATCACTTCCTAACTCTGGCGATGAGATTTACAATGCATTCCACCCCGTTAAGTGTTACCCGATCAGAGAGCTGTTTCATATAGAACTGTGATGACGGGCTGAACAGAAGTACAGAGTGAGTGACTGCGCATTTGTATAACTACCAGAATTAAAGATGGCTTGTGTGGCAGTCCCATGGTTTCAAAGTACTTGCGAGTGACATTTTACTACCTAATGTGACACTCTTAGACTTTCTCAGGAGTGAAACCAAGCAATGAAGACCATGTAAAGAGTTAAATATCATAAACTGAAGCTGGAGCAATCAGAAGCACTTGCCTGACTAACCTGACTCCACTCTATACACCCTGACCTATTCACAACCAGCAGAATAAACCTGACATAACCGTAGTCCATTCTAAACCCATTACACCGTTCAGAAATAGCCTGCCTCTATCCTGTCCACCCTAACTACATTCACACTATCAGAACCAGCCAGCCCTGCCCAGGGAGTTTAATCCCCACACATTCATCAGATCTAACCCTGATGAATGCCCTCTTAATTACATCTATCAGTGAGCCCAGTCAGTTCAAACCATTCTAGCCCCATTTGCATACACCAGAACCACCATGGCCCTGCCCAGGTAATTCTAGCCCTCCATTAACATCTAACCGAATCAGCCTGTTCCGACCCAGTACCCCAGAGCCCTATTACCAATCTGACCCTACCAGCCCCACTCAGTGCATTCAAACACCATATATCCTTTGGAACTAACCCCATTCAGAACCACCCATGTGATCCTGGTGGTTAAACACATTCTGGGCAGCACTGTACCTTCTGAATGAGGACCTGCAAGTGTCACACAGCGTGTGCCGTTACCATGTCTGGACCAGGTACGGCTGCACAGGAAAAAGCACATACTTTGGCTTCAGCCCAGCCAGTCAACAACTTGTGTCCCGGTAAAGCTGCCGGATCCTCTTGGCTTCGCCAAGAGTTGGTTCATTTATGTTTGACGACCAGCGTTAATAAGATCAACGTGGACACAAGTGAAGGGCAGGCTGGGCCCGGAGGCAACAGCTTTTTTTGTGGAAACATTTAATTGTAACAATTTAGTTGAGTCCCGGCCGTCACCATCCCAACATAGTACCTCTCCATGACCTGGGCCTAGCTATTATTGTCTGAGGCAGCGGCACGCAACAAGTGCGCTAACGGAATTCCAAATCCTCAGAGCTGACCTCCGTGCCTTGTTGCGTTGCTAGGAGCTACTAATTGTATTGTAATTGCATTTATATAGTGCTTACAACCTCGGACGACGCGTCAAAGCGCTTTTTCGGCAAGTAGCATGCTATTCCGGGACCCATAAAGGATTAGTGTTGAATTAGTATAGTGAAATATGAAAGTAATTTGAGTGGTGGATGTTAGTCAGTTATTTGGATTGAGAAGGATAGCGGAGGGATAGAAGGGGAAGAAAGGTTTGCATTCATATAGCAAAATACAAAAATAAGGACTACCTAAATGTTTGGGCTATGCTATACGTCGCTTAATAGTTATGTCCACTCTGAATGCGCTAAAATGACCATGCTTTTTGAGTCTCAACTTTGCTAGTAACATAATATTTATTAAAAAAATGTAATCTTTTTTTTGTGTATACAATCATATATATATATATATATATATATATATATATCTATATCTGGACGACAGAACATGTTATGAAAAAGTGGACCACAGAATATACAATGTAGCCAGGCAGGGCTTGAAAAGCAAATTGCAACAATGGAAGAGAGATGGGTGCATCTCTACTGATGAATTTAATTTCTTATTTGTGGAACACCCAATCCTGCCGAGGTTATATTTTATCCCAAAAGTCCACAAACTTACCAATCCAGTGCCAGGAAGACCGATAATATCAGCTATTGGCAGTATGGGAGAACATATCACACAGTATGTGGATTTCTTCCTACAAGATCTGGTCAAAGAACTTCCGACATACATTAAAGACACCGGTGATTTATTAAATAAATTGACCAACATACAATGGACAGATGATTTGCTGTTGATTTCATTGGACATTGAATCACTTTATACTAGTATCGAACACAAAACAGGGCTGAATGCCCTGTCACATTTCTTGGGAACAAGACCATTAGAAATGTACAATCATAATAAGATGTTAGTAGATCTAGTAACATGGTGTCTATTCAATAATTATTTTCTGTTTGGAAACGAAGTGTATTTTCAGAAGAGAGGCGTAGCGATGGGGGCCTGCTTTTCCCCCAGCTATGCATGCTTGCATGTAGGCTGGTGGGAAGAGCAGGTCCTCAAATGTACATTTCAAGAGGAATACCGTAACCATGTTATTCAGTGGTGGTGTTACATTGACGATGTTCTTATTATTTGGAGAGGGGATGAGTTGAGTGCAAAAAACTTTATTGATAAAATCAATAGCAACATCTATAACCTCAAATTTACATCGCACCTGAGCACAACACAAATAGATTTTCTAGATGTTAAAATCTATGTTAAAGACAACCAGCTAGCTACTTCGCTTCACAGAAAAACTACAGCAGGGAACACTACGTTACACGACAGCAGTGCACACCCCCACCACACCATCAAGAGTATACCTCTAGGGGAGCTAACACGCCTAAAACGTATCTGTAGTACAAAAGAGGATTACGAAATATGCAAACATGAGGCATTGAGTAGATTTCGCAGCAGAGGCTATAAAGAATCCATCCTCATTGAGACAATTTCAAAAGTAGACTCGAAACCCAGAATAACACTTCTATCGTCCAATAACCGTTTGGCAGCTAATGATAGTCTGAATAATACCCCTAGACTCATCACAGCCTATAACAGGCAGGAAAGACAGATCAGGTCGATTGTTAAGCGCAATTGGCCAATCGTTATGACAGATGGGGTTTTAGCTCCCATGTTACCCTCTCAACCCACGATTACTCATAGGAAGGGCCCTTCCATGAAGACACAGATCGTGAAACCTTTTCCTGAATTGGCCGCTGCGAGACAATGGTTACAACCTAAGCAGGGGTTTGTTAAATGTTCCTCCTGTAGAGCATGTAAATTTGGAGTGAACACTGATGCATATGTTACCCCCTTCAGTCCTAATGCGGTTAAAGTCCAAGGTAGGTTTAACTGCAAAACAGACTTTGCAGTATATGTCCTGACGTGCACCTGTGGCCTTAGATATGTGGGAAGTACTAAGCTGCAGGTGCACGTCAGAATATTACAACACTTACGTGCCATAGTCAACAATGATTCTTCTTATCCAGTGGCTAGGCACTTTAAGTTGATGCATAACAACGATCTGAATTGCTTAAAATACTTTGTAATAGCCAATGTACCCAAATTAAAACGGGGGGGGGGAAACAGGGAAAAGAGACTAAGGCAATTGGAATGTAAAATGATTGTAGAACTAGATAGCAAGACGCCCAATGGGCTAAATAACAGATGAGATGTACCATTTTTTGTAAATAATGTAGTATTATACATTTGGTCTTATGCAGGACACAAGATGATTTTGGATCAGTAATTTCTTTTATCAACTTTTTTAGCATCCCTTATGAACTTTCATTACACGATTTGTGGTTGTTTTTTTTGTCTTTTGATCGTGTAGTAAAGGTGACTGTATTTCCTCTTCTCTCGCACATAAACATGAAAGCATCAGAGGGTTTTAGGAAGGTTTTAGCCCGAATTTTAACTTCGTTAAATGTGGGTTTTAGCCTTCTTTTTACCTTTTCTTGATGTTTTTAGTTGTTTATATGCATACACTTATAGTTGTTTTTTGCACTAGCACTTTAAGGCAATCCACGTATGGATCAGATAATTAGCACTTTTTTCGGGTGTGTAACACTGCATAGATTTGTCTGTTAATACAAGATTCAGATAAACAGCACAGCATTTAAGCTGACATAAGAAACATGTTTGGACAGGAGTACGATCATAAGAATAATCTTCTTTTTTCCAAACGAATTATTGGATTGATTTTTGTCTTTTATGAACAGGAAAATGTTGCTGCTTAGACAATTCAGCTTATAATAATAATAAAACGTGTTATATATAAATATATATATATATATATATATATATATTAGCTTTTAAATCAATTTTAGGCAATGTTATCTTTGTTTGGTGGTTTTATGCAATGAATCTGTCACTTTACAAGCATTTAAGCAGTAATTAATAATGACATTTTGTGAAAACAGACTTATTGTAACATCAACTTTTTGCAGTGTTTTCCCATTTTCCCACTTTCTATGTCTATGCACCATGTGGTATCAACACCCCAATCACTGTAAAGCATTTCAAAACAATGACAAGTGTTTCTAGCTGACTTGTGAGCAAGGGCTTTTGTAGCCCGAAACACGTCGGGTTCGAAGTCTAGAAGAAATAAAGAACTCCATCTAACCTCATTCGTTGGGTTTGCGTCTCTGTTCGCCATTGCAGTGGAGGTGCAGAGAAATCTTCGTCATATATATATATATATATAACAAAATGAGTCGTCATATTGGGATATTATAAAGAACAATATTTACAAACCACAAATCCAAAGAGACCGGTCTCGTTTATTCAATCATCACTCCCAGCAAACATACAGGATCATACTCGGGCAAACAATACATAAAAAGTGAAGCAAAATAGAAGAATAACAAATGTGCTAGAAAACATTCACGTTCCCGTATGTAGTGATATAGTTGACTTAAACAGTTATTAGCGGGAACTTTTATTCAAGCGCCGACGGCGTTTCGGTGAACAACCCATTCACTGGGTATCACCTTCAGGGCACAGATGATGGAAACAAAAAAGAATGGCCAATGTGGACCTGTCTGGGATAAACACATGTGCAATTTGTCAACATTTATATGGAATCACAATAATAATTCTTCAAGAACATTTACATAATTTGATACAGAATTATTTCTTTTCTTTAATAACCGCATAAACATGGTCATTGGCACAGCGAATGGTACTGTGTCTATAAGGAATTAGAATGGTGTTTAACTGTGGAACATTTTTTTAGTTTTGAGAACCTAAGCAAACCAGGTAAAATCAAACAAAATACAAAAGAAGAAAGACAGATAAGCTCAATAAACTAAATCTATGCTGTTTTATTCAGGTAACTTCTCTTTTGAGTGCCAACTTGATATCTTGTATATGTTAAACAGTGCAGAGTTTCTATTACCATCACACCCCGATTTTGGTAAGTCAACTAACTAGCCTATTTCATATACTAAGTTCACTAATTCAGTAGTTGGGTGTTGCCAACTAACAACCAAGTGTTAATTCTGTGAATCCCAACCTAGCTTCAGCTTATTGAGCTTATCTGTCTTTCTTCTTTTGTATTTTGTTTGATTTTACCTTGTGTGCTTTGGTTCCCAAAACTAAAAAAAATGTTCTTCACAGTTAAACACCATTCTTCTTCCTTATAGACACAGGACCACTCGCTGTGCCAATGACCATGTTTATGCGGTTATTAAAGAAAAATATTTCTGTATCAAATTAGTAAATGTTCTTGAATTATTATTGTGATTCTATATAAATGTTGACAAATTGCACATGTTGTGTTTATCCCAGACAGGTCCACATTGGCCATTCTTTTTAGGTCTCGCGTGACCCAGCGCATGTGCTGGTCTGGCTAGACTTATTGAGAGGGCTCCAAAAAGTGCTACCAGGCCAGCCTAGAGCTACGGTGCATGTGCGCGGGCGCGCGCGCCACTTTTATCGCGATTACTTACACTTTAGCGGCCGCACGATCCGCTTTGATGTTTGATCGCGATCACTTTCACTTTTGCAGCCACACGACCACTTGGCATAGCCAATAGGTCTCGCCTTTGGGACCTTATAAGTGTTTAGTTATGCAACTGTTGCATGGCTAAACACTTATAAGCTCCCAAAAGTGAGACCTATTGGCTATGCCAATGCTTGTTTGTTTCTATCATCTGTGCCCTTAAGACTGTGATACCCAGTGAATGGGTTGTTCACCGAAACGCGAGTTGGCGCTTGAATAAAAGTTCCAGCTAATAACTGTTTAAGTCAACTATATCACTGCATACGGGAACGTGAATGTTTTCTAGCACATTTGTTGTTCTTCTATTTTGCTTCACTTTTATGTAGGAGTGTGTTTGCCGGAGTATGATCCTGTATGTTTGCTGTGAGTGATGATTGAATAAACGGGACCTCTCTCTCTCTCTTTGGATTTGTTTTTACATATTCTTTTTATAATATCCCAATATGAGGATTAATTTTGTTATTAAATATATATAAATGATTGTATACACAAAAAAAACCTATATAAAAAAAAGTTACTCGCAAAGTTTTGACTCACAAAGCATGGTCATTTTAGCGCATTCAGAGTGGACATAAATATTAAGCGACGTATAGCATAGCCCAAACATATAGGTAGAGTCCTTATTTTTGTATTTTGCATTCTTTATCCCCTGCCCCTCTACCTTCATTTACTTTCAGGGGTCCCATATTAATGAGTTGTTGCATTCATATAGCACCTGTTACCCATGATAGGTGTTGAAGCGCTTTTCTAACGAGTAGCATGCTACTCCGGAATTCATAAAGGATTAGTGTTGAAGATTGGTATAGTGAAATATTAAGTAATTTGAGTGGTGGATTTGTTATTCAGTTATTAGGATAGAGAAGGGTAGGCAGCGGGATAGAAGAGGGAAAGAGGTTTGTATTTATATAGCGCTTGCCACCCCTGATGGGGTTTTGAAGCGCTTTTTTGGGCGAGTAGCACGCTCCCTTTCTGGAACCCATAAAGGATTAGTGGTGAATTAGTATCGTGGAATATGACATTTGAGAAGTGAACATGTTAGTCTGATATTTTGATTGAAAAGGATAATGGAGGAATAGTAGAGAAGGATTTGGATTTCTATTTTTTTGGAGGTCATGACAGTAGGAGGAGGCTTTTGGATGAGTAAAAAGGGGTTGTGGAGGGGACGAGTCAGAGGGAAGAGTTTAGAAAGGTTTGTTTGGGGGATCGGTCTAGTAAGAGGTGTCAGATGATGCAAGGGGGGGTACGGTAGGGTAGAGTCTAGAAAGGGTTATTTTGGGGATCATAGTAGTGGTATGGGGTTTGGTATAAATGAGATAGTGGATGTAGATGATATATTGATAGATGTATAGGGTGAGAAATAGGGTAGTGCATTGGAAAAGTAGTAGAAAGAAGTTTGACATGAGTCAAAGTTGGGGTAGAAGATATGAGAGAGGTATAGGGGGGGAAATAGGGTAGTGCATTGGATATGCTGAATTAGTAGAAAGTGATAAATGTATAGATCCATAAGTACATGAAAAGTATATAGATGCATAAAAGAGGTAGGTATATGTAGAATACAGATATTGATAGAGGTACAGGGTGAGAAATAGGGTAGGCCATTGGATATGCTTTCTCTGGAGAAAGTAACAAACACACAGATCCAAGTACATGAAAGGTACATAGATGCACAATGGAAGCAAGTACATTTAGACCAAAGATGCACCAGATAAACTCCGGTTTTCAAGTGTTATTGTACTTTACATTGTGTTTTTTAACAACATAATTATTCTGCATGTTTATGCAAAGCAATACACAAAGATAGGTACATATCTATACTGAAAATAAATGCTTATATACAGAGGGGTATGCTGTAAAGTTCTTTTTGCGTATGGTGCTTATGTGGGGAAGTGCCAATTCTTGAGTAGTTTTCTGAAGATAAGGTGGCTGTCGGTGGATCTTATGTTGGGGGTAAAGAGTTCCATAGTTTGGCTGCTTGAACTGAGAAGGATGTGCCACCCATGCTTTTTTCTTGTATCTGGATTTTGAGACGAGGTGCCCCTTTAGAGAGGAGGTTCCGTTGTTGAATGTGTTTGGTGATTTTATTCCTGATGAAGAGCGGTCCCATTCCATGTATTGCTTTGTGAGTGATACAAAGCAGCTTGAATGTTGATCTCCTGGCAACCGGTAACCAATGCAGGGCTTTCAAGGCAGGTGAGATTTGGTCTTGCGGTTTGATATGCAAGAGTAGTCTGGCAGCTGAGTTCTGAATCCGTTGTAGTCTTTTCATGGTTGTTAAAGGTGATCCGTGGTAGAGGCTATTGGCGTAATTGAGTTTGGACAGAACAAGGGAGATGGTAGCTTGGACCTTGTGTGGAAATCCCAAATGAGGGAACATTTGTCGCAGCGTTTTTATAGGGACAAAGCTTGATCTTGCTAGTTTTCTACTTGGGCATTAAAATGTAAATCCAGTATTTGTAAAACTCATAGTTACCCAAAGGCATCCCGGCGCTGGGGGCCGTTGGGAAGATTAAGCAAGTTATTGCCCAGAGTCACATGGTGCTGGGCTGACTTGGTGCCGGGGATCGAACCGTGAGCCCCAGATTCCAGCGTCAGTCGCCCTGGTTGCGGCGCCACACCTCTTCCATTGAGCGATAACTTGGAGTCTATGGTCATTCTGAGGTTTCTTACTTCCTTCGATACTTTAGGCGGTGATCCCAGTTCATCAGGCCAGGCAGCAAGCAGGTAATGTTTCCAATCGCGACACGTGAGTATTTCCGTTTTGGAAGCATTCAATTTGAAATGGCTCCAAGTCATCCCTGGCTCTGAGACAACTGAAAATTGCATTTGTGTGGTGTTGCGGACACCAGGACTAAAATGCTTTAGTCTAACCCCTAATGGGTGGTACTTGGCAGGGCTGCTTTTAAACCATTGCGGGAAGTGTTACTCATTGTATAGACTTTATTTAATAAGGTTTTAAACGTCCCAAAAATCATAATTGCGAGTTGATTGAGGAGACCTGAGCGGAAGTTGGCACATCACTGTGCACAGCTCTGCATACTGCACTGTGCACATTCACCTCGCTTCAAGTGGTTTCAGTTTAATTTATTAGAGCAAGTCAGCACAACTTGCTTAACACGCTGCATTTTGTTATGGGTTTTTTTCCCCCTTTTAATGGTGACCATTTTCTCCCCGACTGTTATCGGAAACTTTACCTCCGTAAATGTGCAGACGTCCATATACAAGAACAGCTTCTTTTACTGAACAAGCAGAACTGTCCCTAGAAACAAAGGAGAGACAACAGTTGAAAAAGAGAAAGGACTATTACTTACTGGATATCACTTGTTTACTTCTGTGTGTGGATTTCAAGACAGTACAGTTTATAAATAACTGCACGACACCTGCATTTTGTGGGATTTTCCATTAACCCCTTGGATGCTCATGACGGAGCGGTTCCGTCATGAGCATCAGTTGGGCTGTGCTCATGACGGAACCGCTCCGTCATGAGGACAGCCCCTGGGGGAAGCGCTGGCGCTCCCCCCCTGGGGCACCGATCGTGCCCCCACAGACGGGGATGGCAGCGGAAGAGTTTCCGCTGCCACCCCCGAGCCCCCCCACGCTTCCTGGTGACGTCAGCGCGCACAGCGCGCGCTGGCGTCATCAGGAAGTGCTCGGACGCCTGGAAGCCATTTGCTTCCAGGCGTCCATAGAGGAAGGTGAGTGGTGTTTGCTCCGGTGGGGTGGCGGGGGCCTTGTAGAGTGTATTGAGGCGTCGGGGGAGAGGAAAGAGTATTTCCTCTCCCCTGATGTCTCAATACAGGGCATTCCTGCTCCACGATCGCGCACAGCGTCGCGATCGTGGAGCAGGGATGCCCCACTAGACACCAGGGATGTGTTTTTTTTTATTTTGGAAGCGACCCCTTGGGTAAGGGTCGCTTCCTGGGGCCAATTATTATCTGTAGACTTTTCTGCCCCCTCTGGGGGCAGATCGGTGTTTTTTTTTCACCGTTTCTGCTCCCAGGGGGGGCAGAAAAGCCCACTAGACACCAGGGATATTAGTATTTATGTTGGAAGCGACCCCTTGGGTAAGGGTCGCTTCCTGGGGCCAATTATTATTCTGTAGACTTTTCTGCCCCCTCTGGGGGCAGATCGGTGTTTTTTTTTCGCCGTTTCTGCTCCCAGGGGGGGCAGAAAAGCCCACTAGACACCAGGGATATTAGTATTTATGTTGGAAGCGACCCCTTGGGTAAGGGTCGCTTCCTTGGGGCCAATTTATATCTGAAGACTTTTCTGCCCCCTCTGGGGGCAGATCGGTGTTTTTTTTTCGCCGTTTCTGCTCCCAGGGGGGGGCAGAAAAGCCCACTAGACACCAGGGATATTAGTATTTATGTAGGAAGCGACCCCTTGGGTAAGGGTCGCTTCCTTGGGGCCATTTATTATTTGAAGACTTTTCTGCCCCCTCTGGGGGCAGATCGGTGTTTTTTTTTCGCCGTTTCTGCTCCCAGGGGGGGCAGAAAAGCCCACTAGACACTAGGGATATCAGTATTTATGAAGGAAGCGACCCCTTGGGCAAGGGTCGCTTCCTAGGGCCCCTAAATATTTGGAAGACTTTTCTGCCCCCTCTGGGGGCAGATCGGTGTTATTTTTTTGCCATTTCTGCTCCTGGGGGGGGGGGGGCAGAAAAGCCCACTAGACACCAGGGATATAAATATTATTGTAGGAAGCGACCCCTTGGGCAAGGGTCGCTTCCTTGGGCCCCTAAATTTTTTGAAGACTTTTCTGCCCGGGGGATCGGTTTTATTTTTTCGCCGTTTCTGCTCCCACGGGGGGCAGAAAAGCCCACTAGACCCCAGGGAATTAGTTCAAATAAAAATAGAAGTGACCCCTCGCTTCCAGGGTGCAATTTGTTTTCTGCCCCACCTGGCACACAACCCGATTGACCATTTGGGTAGTGACATAGCATGTTAGAATGTTTATTGTTATATTTTTTGTGATTTCCAATTGTAATGTTTTTTTTTTGTTTACTTTTTTGTTCTAGGTGAAGGCTTTTCTTCTTTTCACGTTGCCGTTTTGTGGCTGGTGGTTCTGCTGTTTGTGTAGTTTGGTAAGAGACTTATTTTTGTACAATGTAAATGTGTTTGATTTCTCTGCCTGTTTTTTTTTTGCAAATGGTGTAATAATAGCAGTATGTTTGGTTTTTGAGTGTCAAAAACTTTTTGCATTGGTGCTCGATGTGTATTTTGTTGTCTTGTGAGTAATTTGTTTTTTTTTCTTCTTTCTAGTTTGATATCGTTGGTCTTTGCTGTGTCACTGCAGAGTTTATTTCTGGTGAGTGCAGCTGTCTCTTGTAATTGGATTGTATAGTTTTTGAGTACATTGATCTTTGTGATAAAGGTACACAATTCTTTACTTACTTGGTGTGCACATTGTTGGTTGTTGTTGACTTGTTTGTGCAGTCTTCCATCTTAGTAGGTATAATGGCTAGCCGCAGGATGACTGCTCAGCAGGTTGTTGGTTTGCTGTTTGAGTCTTCCTCTGATATTGGGTCAGAGACTGACTCTGCTTCTGAGGGAGAGGGGGCAGGGGAAGATTCTGGCAGTGAGTTTTCTCTCCGTATGGGGTCATCGGATGATGAAGATACTCTTAGTGCGGATGAAGTGCCTGTGTTAGAGGAGGAGACTGATGTGCCGATAGTGCGGCAAGAGGCATCTGGGCTGCAGCCTGCGGCTGCAAGGCTTCCCGTTGGTGTAGTGCGGCAAGAGACATCTGGGCTGCAGGCTGGGACTGCAAGGCTTCCCGTTGGTGTAGTGCGGCAAGAGACATCTGGGCTGCAGGCTGGGGCTGCAAGCCTTTCCGTTGGTGTAGTGCGGCAAGAGACATCTGGGCTGCAGGCTGGGGCTGCAAGTCTTCCCGTTGAAAGTGATGACCTCTGGGTTGCCCCTGGCATGGTGCAGCCGGAATTTCCTGAGTTTACTGGTGTTCCAGGGTCTAGAGTGAATACCGAGAACTTTTTGCCTGTAAATTTTTTTCAGTTGTTTATGGACGATGTGTTTTTGGCAGAGATTGTTGAGCAGACTAATTTGTATGCCGAACAGTTTTTGAGGGACAACAGTGCCAGTCTTAAGCCACACTCTAGAGCTACCCGGTGGACTCCCACAAATGTTGAAGAGATGAAGAAGTTCTTGGGTTTAACTTTTTTGATGGGCTTGCTAAGGAAGCCATCATTGGCTTCATATTGGTCTAGCAGTCCCTTGATGGCAACGTCTATTTTTCCGGCAGTCATGAGTCGTGACAGGTATTTGCTTCTGCTTCGGATGATGCACTTTGTAGATAATGGTTTAGCGTTGCCACGAGATCACCCTGATTGTGACCGTCTTTTTAAGATTAGGCCTGTCCTTGATCACTTTGTTGATCGATTTTCTGAGATTTATGCCCCTGGTAGAGAAATTGCAGTGGATGAGTCTTTGGTGTTGTTCAAGGGCCGCTTGGTTTTTAGGCAATACATTCCTAGTAAGAGGGCACGCTATGGAATAAAGCTGTATATGCTGTGTGACAGTAGGACTGGATATGTCTCCAATTTCAGGGTGTACACCGGTAAGGAATCTAGGTTTAACCTCCCTGGTTGTCCGTCCACTTTTGGAGTGACTGAGAAAATTGTTTGGGAACTTGGAAGAGGATTTTTTAACAAAGGCCACCATTTATATGTAGATAACTTCTACACTGGTGTACGGTTGTTCAGGGAATTGGCCAAAGTGGACACTTTTGCTTGTGGCACAGTCCGCTGTAACCGTAAAGGTTTTCCGAAAGAACTTGTTTGTCAAAAGCTTGTGCGGGGACAGTGCAGTGCGTTGCGTTGCCAGGAGCTTCTTGCTGTGAAGTTTACAGACAGGAGAGATGTCTACATGCTGACTTCCATCCATGATGAAAGCACTGCACCTGTGACTGTTTGGGGTCAGGTCGCTGAAGCGCGCAAACCTGTATGTGTTTTAGACTATAATAGGTACATGGGTGGTGTTGACAGAGTAGATCAGAGGTTGGAACCTTACACTGCTCTTCGTAAGGCTTACATTTGGTACAAGAAGTTGGCTATCCATCTTTTCCACTTGGCAATGTTTAATGCTTTTGTTGTGTTCCAGGATTCTTGCCATGAGTCAAAGATGACTTTTGCTAAGTTTCAGGAGTCTGTAATAGGCAGCCTTGTTGTAGTGGAACAGGCAAGTGTTCCTAGAGTTGGACTGGTGGAGGATGTTGCTAGATTGAAAGAACGCCACTTTCCAGATCACATTCCTCCCACACCCGCAAAAGATTTTCCCAGTAGGAGATGTAGAGTCTGTTGGCGAAGAGGTACGCGGAAGGAGTGTCGTATGTACTGCCCCGATTGTCCCTCTCATCCTGCACTGTGTCTCTCTGCTTGTTTTAGAGCGTACCACACGCGAAAAAATTTTTGGGAGGATTCTTGAGTGGTAAAGTGAACTGGCTGGTCTGTATTCTTTGGATAATTTGATTCTGTTTCAAGGTTGGTGTTAGTGCAATGTATTTAGTTGCTGATTTTCTGTTAGAAAATTTGTATCTATTTGCAATTTGTTTGTGTTTTTATTTTTTTCTAAAAAAATCCAAAATGTGATGGCGGTGTGTGTAGGCTTGCGCTTGGCTGTTGGTGTGTGTGGACTGGCACTTGGTTGGTGGTGTGCGTGGAATGGTGCTTGGCTGACGGTGTGCGTGGACTGGCGGTGTGCATGGACTGGCGGTGTGCGTGGACTGGTGCGTGGCTGGTGGTGTGCGTGGCTGGTGGTGTGCGTGGAATGGTGCTTGGCTGGCGGTGTGCGTGGAATGGTGCTTGGCTGGTGGTGTGCGTGGAATGGTGCTTGGCTGGCGCTGTGCGTGGACTGGTTCTTGGCTGGCAGTGTGTGTGGACTGGTGGTGTGTGCGGACTGGTGTTTGGCTGGTGGTGTCCGTGGACTGGAGCTTGGCTGGTGGTGTCCGTGGACTGGAGCTTGTCTGGTGGTGTGTGTGGACTGGAGCTTGGCTGGCGGTGTGTGTGGAATGGTGCTTGTCTGGTGGTGTCCGTGGACTGGAGCTTGGCTGGCGGTGTAGGTGGATTGGCGATTGGCTGCCGGTGTGCCTGGACTGGCGATTGGATGGTGGTGTGCCTGGACTGGCGCTTGGCTAGCGGTGTGCGTGGACTGGCGTTTGGCTAGCGGTGTGTGTCGACCGGTGCTTGGCTGGCTGTGTGTGAGTAGTGACTTTCTGCTGGTCACTACACACACTGCTAGCTGAGTGCCACTCCACGCAATCCTTCTGCCTGTGTAGTTGCTGTGTCTGGATTGTGGGCGTGTGAAAGTGATGGGCCCTTGAATGGCGCTGTGTGCCGGTGTGAGTTTTGTTATGTGATGGGCCCGCGGCTGGCGGTGTGAATGGTTTTGTATGTCTCACACGTATGAAAGGTGTATGAATGGCCTGTAAAGAGGTTGGTGCCTTGTCGTGGCTTTACAGCTCACGAGCTGTGAGTCAATGGTTCAGTTTCTTGCCCTTTCAATTATTACCAGTGCATTTCATTTTTTGTGAAATCACTTGGTAATACAATTTTATCTACTGAACCATCACTCACCCTCGTGCCAAATCCAACCAGTATGTGCGTGTGCTTGCGGGTTAGATGACTGTGCAGTAATATTTGTTTTTTTGAAGCAGGGTGTACCTTGTCCCTTTTTGGTGATTTTTGTACTGTGTTGCTTTTGTACCTGGTGGTGCGAATGGTCTTGTTTGTATCACGTATGAAAGGTGTGTGAATGGCCTGTAAAGCGGTTGGTGCCTTGACGTGGCTTTACAGCTCACGAGCTGCAAGTCATTGGTTTGGATTTTTGTGAATTTAATTATTGACAGTGCATTTCATATTTGTGAAATCTCTTGTTAATAAAATTTAATACACTGAACCATGACTTGCCCTCGTGCCAAATCCAACCAGTATGTGTGTGTGTTTGAGGAATAGATGGTTGTGCAGGAATCTTTTTTTTTTGTTTCTCTGCCAAGGTACACTTTCCATGTAAGAATAACCCACCAACTGTAGATATTGTCGAAAACCTTTGGGAGTTCATGGTGATGTCTCTCTAGTGATTTGAAAAATATTTTTTATCCCCATTGTCCTGTAAACCTCAAATTGTCTGCCACATTTTCTTTGCAGTATTATTCCTAAATTCTCACGCTGTAGTAACAATAGGTAATCTGGTTATGCAAGGGGGGTTACTTTTGTTTTTTGCCCAGGGCTCGGCGGCCATCTAGGGAAACCTACCAAACCCAGGCATTTTTGAAAACTAGACACCCGGCGGCTTCCAGGGAGGTATGGCTTGCGTGGATCCCCCAACGTTTCCTTACCCAGAATCCCCTGCAAACCTCAATTTTTGCCCAAAAAATCACTTTTTTCACACATTTTGGGGTGGGAAAGTAGTGGCATCACCGGGCTCACACAAATTTACCACCACCCAGCGTTCCCCCAGGTCTCCCGGTAAAAATGGTGCCTCACTTGTGTGGGAGGCCCAAGTACCCGCGGCAGGCAAGGGCCCCAAAGGTAGTGAGGCCACCTCAAGATGGCCTATCGCCAAACCACCTGGTTTTGCAAGGGGGGTCACTTTGGTTTTTGGCCCGGTGCGCGGCGGCCATCTAGGGAAACCTACCAAACCCAGGCATTTTTGAAAACTAGACACCCGGCGGCTTCCAGGGAGGTATGGCTTGCGTGGATCCCCCAATGTTTCCTTACCCAGAATCCCCTGCAAACCTCAATTTTTGCTCAAAAAATCACTTTTTTCACACATTTTGGGGTGGGAAAGTAGTGGCATCACCGGGCTCACACAAATTTACCACCACCCAGCGTTCCCCCAGGTCTCCCGGTAAAAATGGTGCCTCACTTGTGTGGGAGGCCCAAGTACCCGCGGCAGGCAAGGGCCCCAAAGGTAGTGAGGCCACCTCAAGATGGCCTATCGCCAAACCACCTGGTTTTGCAAGGGGGGTCACTTTGGTTTTTGGCCCGGTGCGCGGCGGCCATCTAGGGAAACCTACCAAACCCAGGCATTTTTGAAAACTAGACACCCGGCGGCTTCCAGGGAGGTATGGCTTGCGTGGATCCCCCAACGTTTCCTTACCCAGAATCCCCTGCAAACCTCAATTTTTGCTCAAAAAATCACTTTTTTCACACATTTTGGGGTGGGAAAGTAGTGGCATCACCGGGCTCACACAAATTTACCACCACCCAGCGTTCCCCCAGGTCTCCCGGTAAAAATGGTGCCTCACTTGTGTGGGAGGCCCAAGTACCCGCGGCAGGCAAGGGCCCCAAACGTAGTGAGGCCACCTCAAGATGGCCTATCGCCAAACCACCTGGTTTTGCAAGGGGGGTCACTTTGGTTTTTGGCCCGGTGCGCGGCGGCCATCTAGGGAAACCTACCAAACCCAGGCATTTTTGAAAACTAGACACCCGGCGGCTTCCAGGGAGGTATGGCTTGCGTGGATCCCCCAACGTTTCCTTACCCAGAATCCCCTGCAAACCTCAATTTTTGCTCAAAAAATCACTTTTTTCACACATTTTGGGGTGGGAAAGTAGTGGCATCACCGGGCTCACACAAATTTACCACCACCCAGCGTTCCCCCAGGTCTCCCGGTAAAAATGGTGCCTCACTTGTGTGGGAGGCCCAAGTACCCGCGGCAGGCAAGGGCCCCAAACGTAGTGAGGCCACCTCAAGATGGCCTATCGCCAAACCACCTGGTTTTGCAAGGGGGGTCACTTTGGTTTTTGGCCCGGTGCGCGGCGGCCATCTAGGGAAACCTACCAAACCCAGGCATTTTTGAAAACTAGACACCCGGCGGCTTCCAGGGAGGTATGGCTTGCGTGGATCCCCCAACGTTTCCTTACCCAGAATCCCCTGCAAACCTCAATTTTTGCTCAAAAAATCACTTTTTTCACACATTTTGGGGTGGGAAAGTAGTGGCATCACCGGGCTCACACAAATTTACCACCACCCAGCGTTCCCCCAGGTCTCCCGGTAAAAATGGTGCCTCACTTGTGTGGGAGGCCCAAGTACCCGCGGCAGGCAAGGGCCCCAAACGTAGTGAGGCCACCTCAAGATGGCCTATCGCCAAACCACCTGGTTTTGCAAGGGGGGTCACTTTGGTTTTTGGCCCGGTGCGCGGCGGCCATCTAGGGAAACCTACCAAACCCAGGCATTTTTGAAAACTAGACACCCGGCGGCTTCCAGGGAGGTATGGCTTGCGTGGATCCCCCAACGTTTCCTTACCCAGAATCCCCTGCAAACCTCAATTTTTGCTCAAAAAATCACTTTTTTCACACATTTTGGGGTGGGAAAGTAGTGGCATCACCGGGCTCACACAAATTTACCACCACCCAGCGTTCCCCCAGGTCTCCCGGTAAAAATGGTGCCTCACTTGTGTGGGAGGCCCAAGTACCCGCGGCAGGCAAGGGCCCCAAAGGTAGTGAGGCCACCTCAAGATGGCCTATCGCCAAACCACCTGGTTTTGCAAGGGGGGTCACTTTGGTTTTTGGCCCGGTGCGCGGCGGCCATCTAGGGAAACCTACCAAACCCAGGCATTTTTGAAAACTAGACACCCGGCGGCTTCCAGGGAGGTATGGCTTGCGTGGATCCCCCAACGTTTCCTTACCCAGAATCCCCTGCAAACCTCAATTTTTGCTCAAAAAATCACTTTTTTCACACATTTTGGGGTGGGAAAGTAGTGGCATCACCGGGCTCACACAAATTTACCACCACCCAGCGTTCCCCCAGGTCTCCCGGTAAAAATGGTGCCTCACTTGTGTGGGAGGCCCAAGTACCCGCGGCAGGCAAGGGCCCCAAACGTAGTGAGGCCACCTCAAGATGGCCTATCGCCAAACCACCTGGTTTTGCAAGGGGGGTCACTTTGGTTTTTGGCCCGGTGCGCGGCGGCCATCTAGGGAAACCTACCAAACCCAGGCATTTTTGAAAACTAGACACCCGGCGGCTTCCAGGGAGGTATGGCTTGCGTGGATCCCCCAACGTTTCCTTACCCAGAATCCCCTGCAAACCTCAATTTTTGCTCAAAAAATCACTTTTTTCACACATTTTGGGGTGGGAAAGTAGTGGCATCACCGGGCTCACACAAATTTACCACCACCCAGCGTTCCCCCAGGTCTCCCGGTAAAAATGGTGCCTCACTTGTGTGGGAGGCCCAAGTACCCGCGGCAGGCAAGGGCCCCAAACGTAGTGAGGCGACCTTTGGGATAGGCAATGTTGATGTTGCCTCACTACGTTTGGGGCCCTTGCCTGCCGCGGGTACTTGGGCCTCCCACACAAGTGAGGCACCATTTTTACCGGGAGACCTGGGGGAACGCTGGGTGGTGGTAAATTTGTGTGAGCCCGGTGATGCCACTACTTTCCCACCCCCAAATGTGTTAAAAATGTGATTTTTTGAGCAAAAATTGAGGTTTGCAGGGGATTCTGGGTAAGGAAACGTTGGGGGATCCACGCAAGCCATACCTCCCTGGAAGCCGCCGGGTGTCTAGTTTTCAAAAATGCCTGGGTTTGGTAGGTTTCCCTAGATGGCCGCCGCGCACCGGGCCAAAAACCAAAGTGACCCCCCTTGCAAAACCAGGTGGTTTGGCGATAGGCCATCTTGAGGTGGCCTCACTACGTTTGGGGCCCTTGCCTGCCGCGGGTACTTGGGCCTCCCACACAAGTGAGGCACCATTTTTACCGGGAGACCTGGGGGAACGCTGGGTGGTGGTAAATTTGTGTGAGCCCGGTGATGCCACTACTTTCCCACCCCAAAATGTGTGAAAAAAGTGATTTTTTGAGCAAAAATTGAGGTTTGCAGGGGATTCTGGGTAAGGAAACGTTGGGGGATCCACGCAAGCCATACCTCCCTGGAAGCCGCCGGGTGTCTAGTTTTCAAAAATGCCTGGGTTTGGTAGGTTTCCCTAGATGGCCGCCGCGCACCGGGCCAAAAACCAAAGTGACCCCCCTTGCAAAACCAGGTGGTTTGGCGATAGGCCATCTTGAGGTGGCCTCACTACGTTTGGGGCCCTTGCCTGCCGCGGGTACTTGGGCCTCCCACACAAGTGAGGCACCATTTTTACCGGGAGACCTGGGGGAACGCTGGGTGGTGGTAAATTTGTGTGAGCCCGGTGATGCCACTACTTTCCCACCCCCAAATGTGTTAAAAATGTGATTTTTTGAGCAAAAATTGAGGTTTGCAGGGGATTCTGGGTAAGGAAACGTTGGGGGATCCACGCAAGCCATACCTCCCTGGAAGCCGCCGGGTGTCTAGTTTTCAAAAATGCCTGGGTTTGGTAGGTTTCCCTAGATGGCCGCCGCGCACCGGGCCAAAAACCAAAGTGACCCCCCTTGCAAAACCAGGTGGTTTGGCGATAGGCCATCTTGAGGTGGCCTCACTACGTTTGGGGCCCTTGCCTGCCGCGGGTACTTGGGCCTCCCACACAAGTGAGGCACCATTTTTACCGGGAGACCTGGGGGAACGCTGGGTGGTGGTAAATTTGTGTGAGCCCGGTGATGCCACTACTTTCCCACCCCAAAATGTGTGAAAAAAGTGATTTTTTGAGCAAAAATTGAGGTTTGCAGGGGATTCTGGGTAAGGAAACGTTGGGGGATCCACGCAAGCCATACCTCCCTGGAAGCCGCCGGGTGTCTAGTTTTCAAAAATGCCTGGGTTTGGTAGGTTTCCCTAGATGGCCGCCGCGCACCGGGCCAAAAACCAAAGTGACCCCCCTTGCAAAACCAGGTGGTTTGGCGATAGGCCATCTTGAGGTGGCCTCACTACGTTTGGGGCCCTTGCCTGCCGCGGGTACTTGGGCCTCCCACACAAGTGAGGCACCATTTTTACCGGGAGACCTGGGGGAACGCTGGGTGGTGGTAAATTTGTGTGAGCCCGGTGATGCCACTACTTTCCCACCCCAAAATGTGTGAAAAAAGTGATTTTTTGAGCAAAAATTGAGGTTTGCAGGGGATTCTGGGTAAGGAAACGTTGGGGGATCCACGCAAGCCATACCTCCCTGGAAGCCGCCGGGTGTCTAGTTTTCAAAAATGCCTGGGTTTGGTAGGTTTCCCTAGATGGCCGCCGCGCACCGGGCCAAAAACCAAAGTGACCCCCCTTGCAAAACCAGGTGGTTTGGCGATAGGCCATCTTGAGGTGGCCTCACTACGTTTGGGGCCCTTGCCTGCCGCGGGTACTTGGGCCTCCCACACAAGTGAGGCACCATTTTTACCGGGAGACCTGGGGGAACGCTGGGTGGTGGTAAATTTGTGTGAGCCCGGTGATGCCACTACTTTCCCACCCCAAAATGTGTGAAAAAAGTGATTTTTTGAGCAAAAATTGAGGTTTGCAGGGGATTCTGGGTAAGGAAACGTTGGGGGATCCACGCAAGCCATACCTCCCTGGAAACCGCCGGGTGTCTAGTTTTCAGAAATGTATAGGTTTGGTAGGTTTCCCTAGGTGCCGGCAGGGCTAGGGTACAAAATCTACAGCTAGTCACTTTGCCAAAAAAAGGGTCATTTTTCACTCCAAAACCACGTTGCGTTTTGCGCCGTTTCCTGTCGCGGGCACTAGGCCGACCCGCACAAGTGAGGTACCATTTTTCTCGTAGGACTTTGGGGAACGCGGGGTGGGTGGAAATTTGTGGATCCACGCAGATTCCAGAACTTTCCATCACAGAAATGTGGGGAAAATGTGTTTTTTTTGTCAATTTTTTACGTTTGCAAGGGATTCTGGGTAACAGACCATGGTGGGAGGCAGTCAAGTCACCCCATCCTGGATTCCCCTGGGTGTCTAGTTTTCAGAAATGTATAGGTTTGCTAGGTTTCCCTAGGTGCCGGCAGGGCTAGGGTACAAAATCTACAGCTAGTCACTTTGCCAAAAAAAAGGGTCATTTTTCACTCCAAAACCACGTTGCGTTTTGCGCCGTTTCCTGTCGCGGGCACTAGGCCGACCCGCACAAGTGAGGTACCATTTTTCTCGTAGGACTTTGGGGAACGCGGGGTGGGTGGAAATTTGTGGATCCACGCAGATTCCAGAACTTTCCATCACAGAAATGTGGGGAAAATGTGTTTTTTTTGTCAATTTTTTACGTTTGCAAGGGATTCTGGGTAACAGACCATGGTGGGAGGCAGTCAAGTCACCCCATCCTGGATTCCCCTGGGTGTCTAGTTTTCAGAAATGTATAGGTTTGCTAGGTTTCCCTAGGTGCCGGCAGGGCTAGGGTACAAAATCTACAGCTAGTCACTTTGCCAAAAAAAGGGTCATTTTTCACTCCAAAACCACGTTGCGTTTTGCGCCGTTTCCTGTCGCGGGCACTAGGCCGACCCGCACAAGTGAGGTACCATTTTTCTCGTAGGACTTTGGGGAACGCGGGGTGGGTGGAAATTTGTGGATCCACGCAGATTCCAGAACTTTCCATCACAGAAATGTGGGGAAAATGTGTTTTTTTTGTCAATTTTTTACGTTTGCAAGGGATTCTGGGTAACAGACCATGGTGGGAGGCAGTCAAGTCACCCCATCCTGGATTCCCCTGGGTGTCTAGTTTTCAGAAATGTATAGGTTTGCTAGGTTTCCCTAGGTGCCGGCAGGGCTAGGGTACAAAATCTACAGCTAGTCACTTTGCCAAAAAAAGGGTCATTTTTCACTCCAAAACCACGTTGCGTTTTGCGCCGTTTCCTGTCGCGGGCACTAGGCCGACCCGCACAAGTGAGGTACCATTTTTCTCGTAGGACTTTGGGGAACGCGGGGTGGGTGGAAATTTGTGGATCCACGCAGATTCCAGAACTTTCCATCACAGAAATGTGGGGAAAATGTGTTTTTTTTGTCAATTTTTTACGTTTGCAAGGGATTCTGGGTAACAGACCATGGTGGGAGGCAGTCAAGTCACCCCATCCTGGATTCCCCTGGGTGTCTAGTTTTCAGAAATGTATAGGTTTGCTAGGTTTCCCTAGGTGCCGGCAGGGCTAGGGTACAAAATCTACAGCTAGTCACTTTGCCAAAAAAAGGGTCATTTTTCACTCCAAAACCACGTTGCGTTTTGCGCCGTTTCCTGTCGCGGGCACTAGGCCGACCCGCACAAGTGAGGTACCATTTTTCTCGTAGGACTTTGGGGAACGCGGGGTGGGTGGAAATTTGTGGATCCACGCAGATTCCAGAACTTTCCATCACAGAAATGTGGGGAAAATGTGTTTTTTTTGTCAATTTTTTACGTTTGCAAGGGATTCTGGGTAACAGACCATGGTGGGAGGCAGTCAAGTCACCCCATCCTGGATTCCCCTGGGTGTCTAGTTTTCAGAAATGTATAGGTTTGCTAGGTTTCCCTAGGTGCCGGCAGGGCTAGGGTACAAAATCTACAGCTAGTCACTTTGCCAAAAAAAGGGTCATTTTTCACTCCAAAACCATGTTGCGTTTTGCGCCGTTTCCTGTCGCGGGCACTAGGCCGACCCGCACAAGTGAGGTACCATTTTTCTCGTAGGACTTTGGGGAACGCGGGGTGGGTGGAAATTTGTGGATCCACGCAGATTCCAGAACTTTCCATCACAGAAATGTGGGGAAAATGTGTTTTTTTTGTCAATTTTTTATGTTTGCAAGGGATTCTGGGTAACAGACCATGGTGGGAGGCAGTCAAGTCACCCCATCCTGGATTCCCCTGGGTGTCTAGTTTTCAGAAATGTATAGGTTTGCTAGGTTTCCCTAGGTGCCGGCAGGGCTAGGGTACAAAATCTACAGCTAGTCACTTTGCCAAAAAAAGGGTCATTTTTCACTCCAAAACCATGTTGCGTTTTGCGCCGTTTCCTGTCGCGGGCACTAGGCCGACCCGCACAAGTGAGGTACCATTTTTCTCGTAGGACTTTGGGGAACGCGGGGTGGGTGGAAATTTGTGGATCCACGCAGATTCCAGAACTTTCCATCACAGAAATGTGGGGAAAATGTGTTTTTTTTGTCAATTTTTTACGTTTGCAAGGGATTCTGGGTAACAGACCATGGTGGGAGGCAGTCAAGTCACCCCATCCTGGATTCCCCTGGGTGTCTAGTTTTCAGAAATGTATAGGTTTGCTAGGTTTCCCTAGGTGCCGGCAGGGCTAGGGTACAAAATCTACAGCTAGTCACTTTGCCAAAAAAAGGGTCATTTTTCACTCCAAAACCACGTTGCGTTTTGCGCCGTTTCCTGTCGCGGGCACTAGGCCGACCCGCACAAGTGAGGTACCATTTTTCTCGTAGGACTTTGGGGAACGCGGGGTGGGTGGAAATTTGTGGATCCACGCAGATTCCAGAACTTTCCATCACAGAAATGTGGGGAAAATGTGTTTTTTTTGTCAATTTTTTACGTTTGCAAGGGATTCTGGGTAACAGACCATGGTGGGAGGCAGTCAAGTCACCCCATCCTGGATTCCCCTGGGTGTCTAGTTTTCAGAAATGTATAGGTTTGCTAGGTTTCCCTAGGTGCCGGCAGGGCTAGGGTACAAAATCTACAGCTAGTCACTTTGCCAAAAAAAGGGTCATTTTTCACTCCAAAACCATGTTGCGTTTTGCGCCGTTTCCTGTCGCGGGCACTAGGCCGACCCGCACAAGTGAGGTACCATTTTTCTCGTAGGACTTTGGGGAACGCGGGGTGGGTGGAAATTTGTGGATCCACACAGATTCCAGAACTTTCCATCACAGAAATGTGGGGAAAATGTGTTTTTTTTGTCAATTTTTTACGTTTGCAAGGGATTCTGGGTAACAGACCATGGTGGGAGGCAGTCAAGTCACCCCATCCTGGATTCCCCTGGGTGTCTAGTTTTCAGAAATGTATAGGTTTGCTAGGTTTCCCTAGGTGCCGGCAGGGCTAGGGTACAAAATCTACAGCTAGTCACTTTGCCAAAAAAAGGGTCATTTTTCACTCCAAAACCATGTTGCGTTTTGCGCCGTTTCCTGTCGCGGGCACTAGGCCGACCCGCACAAGTGAGGTACCATTTTTCTCGTAGGACTTTGGGGAACGCGGGGTGGGTGGAAATTTGTGGATCCACGCAGATTCCAGAACTTTCCATCACAGAAATGTGGGGAAAATGTGTTTTTTTTGTCAATTTTTTACGTTTGCAAGGGATTCTGGGTAACAGACCATGGTGGGAGGCAGTCAAGTCACCCCATCCTGGATTCCCCTGGGTGTCTAGTTTTCAGAAATGTATAGGTTTGCTAGGTTTCCCTAGGTGCCGGCAGGGCTAGGGTACAAAATCTACAGCTAGTCACTTTGCCAAAAAAAGGGTCATTTTTCACTCCAAAACCACGTTGCGTTTTGCGCCGTTTCCTGTCGCGGGCACTAGGCCGACCCGCACAAGTGAGGTACCATTTTTCTCGTAGGACTTTGGGGAACGCGGGGTGGGTGGAAATTTGTGGATCCACGCAGATTCCAGAACTTTGCATCACAGAAATGTGGGGAAAATGTGGTTTTTTTTTCAATTTTTTACGTTTGCAAGGGATTCTGGGTAACAGACCATGGTGGGAGGCAGTCAAGTCACCCCATCCTGGATTCCCCTGGGTGTCTAGTTTTCAGAAATGTATAGGTTTGCTAGGTTTCCCTAGGTGCCGGCAGGGCTAGGGTACAAAATCTACAGCTAGTCACTTTGCCAAAAAAAGGGTCATTTTTCACTCCAAAACCACGTTGCGTTTTGCGCCGTTTCCTGTCGCGGGCACTAGGCCGACCCGCACAAGTGAGGTACCATTTTTCTCGTAGGACTTTGGGGAACGCGGGGTGGGTGGAAATTTGTGGATCCACGCAGATTCCAGAACTTTGCATCACAGAAATGTGGGGAAAATGTGGTTTTTTTTTCAATTTTTTACGTTTGCAAGGGATTCTGGGTAACAGACCATGGTGGGAGGCAGTCAAGTCACCCCATCCTGGATTCCCCTGGGTGTCTAGTTTTCAGAAATGTATAGGTTTGCTAGGTTTCCCTAGGTGCCGGCAGGGCTAGGGTACAAAATCTACAGCTAGTCACTTTGCCAAAAAAAGGGTCATTTTTCACTCCAAAACCACGTTGCGTTTTGCGCCGTTTCCTGTCGCGGGCACTAGGCCGACCCGCACAAGTGAGGTACCATTTTTCTCGTAGGACTTTGGGGAACGCGGGGTGGGTGGAAATTTGTGGATCCACGCAGATTCCAGAACTTTGCATCACAGAAATGTGGGGAAAATGTGGTTTTTTTTTCAATTTTTTACGTTTGCAAGGGATTCTGGGTAACAGACCATGGTGGGAGGCAGTCAAGTCACCCCATCCTGGATTCCCCTGGGTGTCTAGTTTTCAAAAATGTATAGGTTTGCTAGGTTTCCCTAGGTGCCGGCAGGGCTAGGGTTCAAAAACTACAGCTAGACTCTTTGCAAAAAAAGTGTAAATTTTCAGTGTGAAAATGTGGTGTGTTCACCTTAGGTTTTGAGCCACTTCCTGTCGTGGGCACTATGCCTACCCACACAAGTGAGGTACCATTTTTCTCGGGAGACTTAGGGTAGTTCAAATTTGTAAAGCTACTGTTATTACCTGTTGATTTTTGATGCATTTCTCCCTTCCAAATGAAAGACATTGTGTAAAAAAAAAGTCATTTTGAAAAATGACCAATAATTGTCATGCAAATATGAGTATTCCCAATTTCGAAAATGTGCAAATATGCACTGTTTCTGAACTCTGTAATTTGTTCCCATTTCAGAAATACATAGGTGACTTTCATACCGATTTTTCCAAGTATACATTTTCCCACAATAATTGCTATATACCCGGACCAAAAAAAAAAAACATTACAAAATGCTGCTCATTTTTCTACTCTGGGTTCGTTGGGCTCTTGATGAACCTACAAGTCCTATATGTCCACACAACCAGGAAGGTCTACCGGATGTAACGGTACATTGCTTTCAAAGAGATGTCATAATTCGAAGAAGTTACAGGTAAAAACGTTGACTCAAGAGGCTGCTTTTTTCAACAAATTTTTAATTTCTCATATATTTGCCTGTAAATTTCTATAAAGAAACCTTGATGGATCTACGCAAATGACCCCTTGCTGAATTCAGAATTTTGTCTACTTTTCAAAAATGTATAGCTTTCCAGGATCCATTATTGTTTTGTTACCCTTTTCTACCGTTAACTGGAAGGAGGTTGAAAGCACAAAAAATAGCAAAAATAGGGTATGTCCCAGAAAAATGCCAAAACTGTGTAAAAAATGTTGGTTTTCTAACAAAAGTCTGTCATTCCCTAAAAGCTGGAGAAATTGTGATTTCAGCCCCACAAACCCTTTTTTGATACCATTTGCAGAGAAAAACCCAGAAGCTTTCATTTGCAGCCCATTTTTCACATTTTTCACAAAAAAAAAAAAAAATTGCTGTATTTTGACTAATTTCTGGGAACCCTCTAGGAGAATCCACAAACCCTGGGTACCTTTAGAATCCCCAAGATGTTGGAAGAAAAGGACGCAAATTTGGCGTGGATACCTAATGTGGTCAAAAAGTTACAGGGGCCTAAGCGCGCACTACCTCAAATAGCCCAAAAAGGGCTTAGCACAGGAGGGGAAAAGGCCTAGCAGCGAAGGGGTTAAAGAACTAATCGCGTTTAGCTTTTATGTAAAAGACGGTCACTGAATCTGGAACACTGCATACACCAAGACAGCAGTGACGACTTTAATTATTTCAGTTTGTTTTCATTGATAGTCTGGACCTACGCATCTTAAAACCTCGACTGACAGAGCAAGTAGTTAGTAGTATGACAACAGTGACTACGTTTGTTTTAAAGCAACAGAGCTAAAATAGCTTAAAAATTAATATTCTTATTATTTTATGGTAAATGGTTTTTTTTGTTTTTTTGATTGTTTTTTATGACCATGCAGTCCTTAAGAACCTCCAACATTTTTTTGCAACAATGATGTCCTAGGAAGACGGTCCGGAAGCTTTTGATAAATACGTAGAAGCGGTGGGAGGTGGCATTTCTGTTGCAAAAAGCTCTTTAGCCATTCAGAAACAGTCTTCGGGTCGAAGGTAGAATTTTAAAACATTACCAGTTGCACTTAGAAATATTACTGAGCCTGCGGATGTCTCTGGAGTAGATGAGGACTTCAAGGATGGATATAAACGGTCTAAAACATCTTTTGAACAAATATTCTGAAAAAGTGTTACCATTGTTGTAGAAGGACACACTTTTTTTCCAGTGCGAACTACTTAGGGAATCTGTGAAATATGCCGACGGTGACTGTATGTAAAGAGAGAAACGAGCATGGAAACAAGCTCATGAGGAGTAGGGATTCCATGATCTTGTGGATGGACGAATGAGTGTGGAGAGCGAAAGGACTTTGAGTGTCTGTCCCACAAGAAGGCACAAAAACTGAGGGTTTTGTCAGCAAATCAGGAAGTGAAAATGGGGAGCAAAAGTACATTTAGGGTTCGTCCCACCAGCACATCTAAAAATATGATATTGTCTCCGTTATCTATATACGAGAGTTTTTGTGCATATTCATTGTTAAGGACGTACATTTGATTTTTCAATATATTTTTCAGTTATATGTATTTCTTAAGACAATAAGGGGAAGGGGATGTCATATTTTTAAATATGGTATATTGAGTCTTTTTACCATGCTTCCAGCGCTGGGTGGCATTATTGATTTCAGGAACTAATCGTTTCTCGAGTTGCCTGAGTGGGTTTTGTGTTTGAGCTTAAATAAAATCTCTTCTGAAGAAAACTGCAGATCTAAATCACTTCCTTACACTGACCCCGTGTTAAGGTGCAAACTGTATTAAGTAAAAACCGTCTTAGCTAGTTTTTGTTAAAAACAAACACTACTTTGATATTTTTTTTTGTTCGATATGTACTCTTTAAGATTTGGCATACCTCCCAACCAATCTTCAAGAGCAAGTCTTGACGGTTAGGCTTTACTACTCCTTTAGGGTTATAGGTCTGAATAGGAGCTACTCAACAATCCAACGAGCTTGCTGTAGTATCTTGTGTCTGTTTCCAGGGACAAAGGCAGTACCTGTCACAAGCATGGCCTTCATGCCATAACGTTCTTATGCTGCTGATCACATAATTGCCTGACCACCTAAACTTCAGTATGTTCTTTATGTGAATACCTATAACTTATGCGTTATATGGTAAATACAGATTTCCACCTGGTACTATAGTTTCCTTTATGATAGCCTTTTTGAATGAGTGACCGTTCAAATTTCAGCATTCCACATATTGCGGTACTATACCTTTTAAATGCAACACGTGTTTTTGGCAACTTTAACGAAATATCCCTAGAAACACGAGAACTTTGTTCTCACTTTTATTCCAAGAAATGTTTCTATGTGGTTTACCTCTGTTATTTTGTTTATATTGCATATTCATGTACACCTTATCGTATCATGAAAGGTATACTCAACCGTGCATTTAAGCGATCGCTTATGACAGTAGGAAATTTTCTTAATGTGATTTAATTTTCTGGTCAGTGGTAATTGGTAACGGAGTGAAGTGCTTTAAAGGTGCTGCTCCTTGGCGCTTTAAGTGAACATTATTAACCCTGGGTTTGCTGTGTTACTTTAAGTAACACACAGTTGTTGGCGTCAAGCTGTGTAACATTTGCAAATTTGTTAGATTAGCTGGGTGTGCCCTTCAGAGAAGTGGTGATGGCTGGCCTCCTAGACAAACTTGCGCCTTGAAGCTGAATTTTCAGGTCTTCTGACTTGCAGCGTACGCCATTCTATCACAATAGCACGAATTCTAAGGATTCAAGCTCATTCCCTCTCTCCTTTGCAGGTTGCAAATGTCAATGGAGCGTTCAACGCACTGGCTGGAGCGGATCGGCTGTTTTCAAACCGTATGTACCTACAAGCATCAATTTGAGTGGGGTACACTCTTAGATCGGTAGTGTAAGGGTTATCGAAAAGCCAGGCCTGCTGTAGCAGAAGTGCGCAAGGAAGTCATGCGCAGAAATAAAATTGGAGGGGTGCAGTATAGGACTATGCCATTATGACTGAAATTCTGGACACTAAAGGGACAAATAACTGCACGGGGAGCAGACCCTATCTTGCTGGATCCATTGATCACTTCATAGGACAGATATTGTCTTGGTAGTGATGGGACTGTAGCGGGGATGCATTGAATGGTGTTATTGCATAACATTGTTTATCCAGGGACACCATACAACCGACCTCTTCCTTATAAGACGATAACGTTGGTAACTAGGAAGTTGATGGATGGATGTAACCTGTTGACTCTGCCTTGGGTTGCTGGCACGGTATGATGGAGGCATGAGGAATATTTGGTGCTGTTAGAAGGTGCTTTATCTCTTGGATGGTGCCATGAGATAAATGGTCATGTAGGATGTGCCCTGTTCTCTGGAGAGTGATGTGCTGGTTAGCTGCGACTCATTTCCAAGCTTTTGCTGATATTACTGTTTCCTCCTTGTATTTGTTGTTTATTAGCACTGGCGTCTCACGATTACATCCTAAAGATCGTTCCGACTGTTTATGAAAATATCAAGGGGAAGCAGATGTACTCGTACCAGTACACCGTGGCAAACAAGGTATGGGCAAAGCGCTAGGGTGCTTGAGACCACATCTGTGTGAGTTTGTCCTTTCTGTTGCATTATCCCAAAATGTGTAGGTGTGCTGGAGGAAGCTCCGTTCATACCGCCCAGCTCTCCTTTTTTTTTTTTTTCTTGACCGTCTTCTCATGCTGACTTTTCCTTGCTTCTTTGGTCTTTAGTTAGTTTTTTTTTCTCGGCCACATTCCTCCTCTTTAACTCATACCCACTTTGTGTTCTTTTCTGGTTCATTTTTATTACTAATTTTCCAACTTAACATCTTTCCTCATGCTCGCTTTCCTTATCCCTGTTTTTTTTTGGTCCCCTTCATTTCCAAAACTCCCTCAGCTGCCGTTGCCTTGCTTTCTTTGCCACTACCTTTTCTTCTGGTCCATCCTGCCACTCCTCTCTGGTCCATTCTGTTACCTCAAGCGCCTCTTTCTTTTCTCCAACCCTTTGCACTTCACCCCGCCTCTCTACCAATTTTGCCCTTGGTCATTCTTCACCTCCTTTTCTTGAGCTTCTCGTCTCTTGTTACGCTTATCGCCTTTGTGTCTTTTATATTTTTTTAAAAAGCCTTAGCCTATATCTTATGAGACAAAATTAGCTTTCTTTTGTAGCACCCGTTTCCTCCACAATTTCCCTGTCTTTACTCAGACCCTCTTTATGGGGTGCGGCAAAATTGAGCCTTTAGCTAAAAGTAAAGTACTGTCATTTCAGGGAGACCTGTTCGTGGAACACTTCTGCCCCTGTGCACTTGAGGCCTCTAACAGTCGCTGCAATGTTTTGAAGGCAGAATGAAACTAGACTACCTCTGCCTGAGATTTGGTTACACAATTGAAGTAGTGACAAGCAGAGTATTAATGACTATTGATGTAGCACACAATGAATTGGCTCTTGGCGCTTGAACAATAGGTTTTTTAGTCTTAGAATAGTGGTCCTTGTTGTTTCAACCTAGCAAGGTAGGTAACGCTGAGTCAGTCCTCCACACGTGGGGCAAAATCTTACCTCGTTTAGGCCTCTTGTCCACCATTAAAGCATACCTTTTTTCTAGTTCTGTTGCCTCCAGGTTCAAGATTGATTATTTGCGCAGAAACTATAATTATGTGGCACTGGAGGAATCGAACTGTGCAGCAGTTTTGTCTAAATTATTTGGAAAGAATGGGAAAATTGTGTGGCACGTTCTCTAGCGGTTTTATTTGGAGATTTTGACTTTTTAACACATTATACAGCTAGGGGCAAACGTTTCTCCTCTTTGGTTGCAGCTTCAAATCGAAATAAAGTAATATGTAACTGATAGTTGACCAATTAACTTTTTCAAAATGTCTGCCACTTCGGCATCACATATGGAAGTTCTTCTGGTACCTTTTACTTAATTTGAGCTGGGCACAAGATTTTTTTGCTGGAAATGTGTGCTGTAGATACTGGTTCATGTGGCATGTGCTGTAAATACATAATTGTGTACAAGACTCAATGGCACAAAGTAGCAAAATCGAAGTGTTGGTGAGTGTTTGCAGGGTTTGACACACCTCTGCTGTGGAAGGATCAGCATGGGGTGGGGGGGAGGGGTGAGGGGGTGTTTACTGTGCAAGTGAGTAACTGCGAGTAGTGCCTGTTCACACTGTTGATTGCACTGTGCTACTGTAGGAGAGCAATGGTTAAAAGGTTTGGTGCCATGTACTTTTTGTGTGGGTTGTGTCATTGCTCCAGTGTTGTATCTGATTGACTCCTAACACGTTTTCTTTAATTCACTTGTTTAGGAATACGTTGCATACAGCCACACTGGGCGCATTATACCCGCTATCTGGTTCCGCTACGACCTCAGCCCGATCACAGTCAAGTACACAGAGCGGAGGCAGCCTCTGTACCGGTTCATCACAACGGTGAGTGCCTCTGACGCCACTTCCGCTTGTGCGCATTTTGTGAAACTGCGTGAGCTGGAACCTGACAGGTGGAGGAAATATTTAACCTGCTGATTGGTGCATTGTCCTGCCTGACATCTAGTTTAGTTTTAATCTTGCTCATCCCATGCATTTTTGACTACCAGTGCTTAATTTGTGCTGGAGCTTTCTGGTGCTTAGCACCGGCACTTATTACTCCGGGCCGGGTCTATGAAATACCTGCCAATTCATATGATGGTTGTCTCTCATTTTAGACCTTTATAATCGTGACAACAACCCCCCTGATGTTTCTCACCTGTGCGTAAACTTTTTAGGTCTCGCCTGAGACAGCGCTTTAGCGCTGTTCTGGCGAGACTTATAGTAAGCACTTTTGGAAGTGCAAACGAGTGCTTTCAGGCCGCCAACTACTGTGCATGTGTGCCGGGCGCGCGCACCATTTGGCAGCCTTAAAGCACTCGTCTTTCACTTTCGCCTGTCACACAGCCGCGCTTTGAAGTGTGATCGCGATTGCGATCACTTACATTTCGCGGGTGCTTTGATGTTTTCAGTGAGCCGCGCGGCCACTGAGGACATCAAAGCGCCCGTGAACACCATTTGCCACCCCCACCTCTTCAGCCAACTTACTCGCCATGTCTGCTTTGGATTCTTGTGCCTTTTTTTGAAACTCAGGAGCAGTAACATTGTCGTGGTGTCACTAGGGCTTCAAGTGGATGCTTTTTCAATATTATATACAAGCCACAGTTACTGTTAATTTATCTTATGCAACTAACAACGATTGACAAAGCCAATAGTCCTAACTTGTTTTTTTTTGCATTTGTCAGATTTTAATTTTTAAACAGCTGTTTCCATTTCCCGTTTTGTTTCCCTTCCAAACTGCTTGTTTGTCGCTTTCTTGTGTGCTCTTTGTTTTTTTTTCACTTCGTTAGTCTAGCACTCGTTTAAACCGCTGCTCCTGTATGTGTCCTTCGATACCATCTTTGCACACTAACAGCTGGTGCACTGCATCATTATTGCGCGTTTCACGTAACATTAAGGGTACAAAATCCCTCTATGCAACCTAACCGTACACAAACAGAGCATAGGACCATAACACAAAGCAGGGCGCGTGGGGCTCCGGCAGTGCTCGTCACCTCACAGCTCTCTCTGAGAGCCCAACCGAGCCGCAGCCATGTCGGACCAGAGCCCCTTGGGTAGGTGTGGCGTGTTTCCTGTCCTTATGGGTGTTGCAGCACTACAAAATAAATGTACATGCACCTGCCCCAGAGTAGTGGTTTCCGCATGCACTTTATGCGACGTGTCTTCTCTGGGTGATTATCTGTCGTGAAAAAAACCAGTTTTCCACGAACGGTCTGCAGTACCACACAGCAACCACTCACCATTATTTGATCTGCTTAGGCATCCAGCCAATTTCTCCATCACTACGAATGCTCCAGCAAGAGTGGCAATTTGAAAGCGAATCTGATAATCTACAACCCCTTCCTAGCATCGAGGCATTCGTCCTAAAATAACAGTGACTGACAGATAACAGGTGGTAAGCCCAAGTACGTGTTCTCAGTCACCTGAGGCGAGGTTAAACACTGGGTTCGCTGGCGTGTAACCCAAAAGGGGTGATTTGGCAGAGTAGATGGTGCTGATCCACTACCACAACAAGAATGCTGAACACTTGGTACATAGTTTACAAGGCAGCAACCACGGAAGCCAGTCGTAACATAAACTGAGGAGTTACTTGCTACAGGCAAACTAAACCAATAACGGGGATCTTGAACACGTTTTGAAAGGAGTTGGGAAACCATAACCTTGTGAGTAACATAAAACTGCTCGTGGGCTAAGACATGCACACGAGTAAGCCATTCGAGCCAGGGAGATCAGAACACCAGTGTGCAACGGAGACGCCTGGGGGTTGCGTTGTTCGTACCACCCTTCCCCCACTGGGGGTGAAAAACGCTCTTCTAGAGCCTCCGAGGGTCACGTTTCCCAAGCTGTTATGCAAGTTCTCCCAATCGAAACCCGACGAATGCAATGCTACACAACACTACACCATAGGTCCTCGCCAGGCCTCCGCTCGGGTTCTTTCCCGGCCAGGGTTTAACACATTTGGGCTGCATTCAGGGACTGGGGGGGTGGAGTAATCCTAATGGGCCTCATCGGACATATGTTATTTACTTCCATATAACAATCAGGCGTTTGAGCTGCACGCCCCCACAGTCAGTGGTGCCACAAAATTCTCGCATTTCCCTCATAAAATGGAGCACCGGTGATCGTCGAGCTGTTCTGCTTATACAGTCGGTCGGCGGGTGTGCAGCGCTATGCTCCCTACTTCCTCGAGCGAACACTAAAGGCCGGTAACCCGTTCCTTTGTGAGAGAAAGACAAGTAGCCTTCTCAGCAGATGCCTGGGCCCGCCTCATCTGTTCCAGCGGCCTCACAAAGACCTACGCGGAAAAGACAGCGAGACGGACCTCCGACTACAAAGCCCGCCAGGCGCCTGGAGGGGGCCGGTGGACATTGATACAAAACCTACCCACTTCCTGCTCTCACAGCACAAACAGACAGCACACCTCACTCACACACAGGCACAATCACCACAGACGGACACTTCACCCAGGCTGACTCGAAACTTAGAATGCGGGCGAAAAGTTCCAGGTACCGCGCATGCCCAGGCAGCTCTTGCCCTCCCAGGTCTCCTCCCGGCCCGGATGTGGAGCTGCTTTTAAAGAGGTGCAGGGCGCATGGGGCTCTGGCAGTGCTCGTCACCTCACAACTCTCTCTGACAGCCCCACCGAGCCGCAGCCATGTTGGACCAGGCCCCCTTGGGTGGGTGTGGCGTGTTTCCCCTCTTGGGTGGGTGTGGCGTGTTTTCCGTCCTGGGTGGGTGTGGCGTGTTCCCCCTCCTGGGTGGGTGTGGCGTATTTCCCCTCTCCGCCCACATTTTTAATTGGCTTGTGTCATTGTCCACTGTAGACTGTGGCAGTTCTTTGCTCAATAGGCTTAGTAGTCCCTCCTTAGTACCACCTTGTCTCAATTTGTAACTTCCCATGGTGACACCCCCTGTTAGGAGTGTTGTTACTTGGTAGGCTTTGCTTTAATTACAGGCTCCCAGCACAGCAGGCAGGACATGCTCTCTCCCAATGCTTTTTAATTTTTTTTATAGCATGGGCGCTGGCATTTGCAATACAATCAGCCTCACATTTGCGAGAGTTTAAGCTATTGGCATTGTAAATGACAATGCCTTTTATTTATCTGTTTAAAAAACAACACATAAATAAAAGGCATTGTCATTTACAATGCCAATAGCTCAAACTCTCGTAAATGCGAGACCTATTGCATTGCAAATGCTTGTTTAAATTCGATGCTGTGCCGAGGTTGCCCTCCTTATCATGAGACACAGACGCACACCACCAAAAACTGCGTGGGGCCCTGCCTCAGAGTAACAGCCTGGCGACAGGTCCCGCAAACATAGTGCAGTGCTAGTGCGTTACAAATGACCACTCACGCTTGCAAAACAAAATTAGCCCTCCCTCATTGGCATTGAATCGCCAAGTCAGGTGTCCTGACTTGGACCAATGCAGACTGTGTCTACACTTTTCCCCGCACCAGCATACTGCGCAGCCGCAGATCAGTTGATCACAGCAAGCAGTGGTACGTACTCTGGACTCCTGAAGCTGCAGCAGGCCTCGCGCTTCGAATTAATTAAAGGTAATGTTATGCCAGTAAGTATTGGTTTTGTAACACACTGCTAATAGTATAAAGTAATGGAGCGTAAAATGTACCATGACTATTTTCTGTGAGATCACACGGTGGCAACACGGCACACGGGTCATGCTCACTGTATAAAACTCGTTAAAATCACATTCTCATTTGTGTGGGGAAAAAGCAGTGACCGTGTGCGCGACCGCTGCGCCACAAACTTTTTAAAATTCGAAGCCTCCCCACAGCTTCCCGCCTGATCATGAAGCACACACACAAACTGCCTGTGACCAACCTGCCCCACGTCTTGGCTTTGGGCTCTATTCTTGCATAGCCACCTGGCCTGGAGGAGTTCAGTCTTTATTCTCTCATAGGCGCCAGGCCCCCATGTCAGGGAGCCTGGGCTCTATTCCTTCATAATCGCACGGCCCGGTGTCTAGTGCCCGGGCTCTGGTCCCTCATAGACGCCTGGCAGTTTTTTTAAAGTCAAGGCTCTGCCCTCTTATAACCCCTCCGGCTTCGAGGCTGGGCTTCGGCCTCCATTCCAGCGAAGGTGTCGCGCCACGCCAGTGACTGCAGCCCGGGCTCTGGTCTCACAGAGCCGTACGGTAACTAGGTTCGCACATAGCCGCCCAGGCCTGGTCTCCTACAGCCGCCGGGTCCAGCCCTATGATGTAGGGCTCTGTTCACCCACATCCGCCCAGCCCCCACCCGAGAACCGAGAGTCCGGAGAGCAGAGACGTAGCTCTCATTAGCAGGGGCAGTAAGTGCAGTGGCACCAGGACACAGAGGCCTGCGGGGCCTACCTGAGCCATTATTGCTGTGCTGTATAATTCAAACTGCAGCCAGGGCCCCCATTTCCATCCTTGCACGAGGGTCCATGACTCACTGGCCACGCCACTGCTCATTAGTGCAACAGGTGTAGGCACCCAGGTTCAAGAACGAAGGAGGGTATTTCTCTGTAGATATGGTTGTATTTTACTATTGGGCACCTTCCCTGCTTCCTTTAAGGACCATTCCACGTCGCTGCACCACTGCTGGCGAGGGTTGCTGGTTGCCACAGCTTGAAGGAGACGGGTTAATGAGGGGCGGGAGCTCCCTTGTGGGGCACCTGTGAAAACCACCTCCGTCATGGGAGGCAACCGGGCCCATCTGTAGCAATATGTCCTTCCCGGGGCAAGACACACTAACTCCCTCCCCCACCCAAGGGGCACTTAGTGGGACCAGAGTCAGAGCAGAAGGGAAAGGAATCGGCATTCAGCAGCGTCCTGTGAAGCCGTGGGTGGTTGGGGGTGGGGGGCATTGCTGTGGCGGGCCAGTGGTGCACAGATTTGACACCAAGCTGCTCGAAGCAGCACAGTCCTGTGAGGTTGTTACCCTGTCCAAAAAGTGTGACATCGTGTGCCAAAGAGCATCTTGTAGGCTGCAGTACACCCAATTTATGCAGCACAGCGTTGATTAAATTATGCGACAAGAAATGGCAAATGGCGCTGCATTGTGCGGCAGTGCCCACAATTTTATGTATCACTACCTGACTACCAGCTGAAATTTAATTAGAGGCAGTGAGACACCCTTGGACAATTATTAGGAAGCTGTTTTATTCACTGATGTGATATGCCATGCTGTGAAGGACCCGCAAGACAGTCAAATGGCAGCACAGAAGGCGGTAATAACTTAAGAGTGGGTTTGGCTGGTACGTTCCCCTTCTTAGGTTACTGTTATCACTGCATCTTATGAAAATAACTAGAATCTGCGATGAACCAGAAAACGGTGGCAGATTCGGAATCCCTCCATCTGTCCAGAAATAATTTAGATCTGTCTTTCTCCACACTGTGTGCACCTGGCTCAGTGAATATTTGCAACAGGCAGGTCTACACATGCCTGCACAGGGCCAGCAGTAGGGCAGAGTGACCATCACCACAGCACTGGGCGTTGACTTTGGGGGCGGGGGGGGGGGGGGGAGGGGGGCATTTTCTCAAATATATGATAGAGTTGAAAACACCTGCTACAGTGTTCCTTGCCTCCAGCAATTTTCTGGCAAAAATAAAAATGTTAATATAACTGGTGGTTAATGGAGCTGATGGACAGAGAATCGAGCTTTGTCTAGTGGAAGTTTACTTTTGACTCATCATAAGGTAGCACAGAGGGTTTATGCTTCAAAGCGTGTGCACCATGCAGATCAGAATGCACGTGTAACAAATAGTTCAGTGGGATACTGTTTTTGTGGGGGAGATCCGTTTATTACTTTCAGTCTATAAGTTTAAATACTAATATATAATAAGCTACTACGTCTACCTGTCACCAAGAGCTGCATGTAGAAATGCATGTGAGAGGGTGCATTAAGGAGATGTGGGTGCGGGACAATAGAGTAAGTGGGTGGAGCCAGAGGTGGAAGTGGGTGGAGCTGAGGAAGTGGGTGTGGCCTCCCCCATAAATGTGAGCACCTGCACTTAATATTTTACAAATTAAGCACTGTTGACTACCGGTAAGACGCTCAAGAGTAGGATAACACGACTTTCATTCAGTTAAGCTATTGTGCCGTTATTAGCTGCATGGTGCTCTACTGCTGCAGCGCCACTATTTATGTGAGCTATAACCTTCTCTCACGCGGGAACACGGCACACTTGTGTTCTTAGTCTAAAATAAAGTACAAATACTTAATTTATCCTCTCCCTGTTACTTTTATGTTTGTTAGCCATTTGTATGGAAGTGCTATATTGTAATTGCATTTGTATAGCGCTTACTACCTTTGAGGCGTTGAAGCGCTTTTTCAGCGAGTAGCACGCTACTCCGGAACCCATAGAGGTTTAGTGGTGAATTAGTATAGGGAAATATGAAAGTAATTTCAGTGGTGGATATGTTGGTCTGTTATTTGATTCAGAAGGATAGTGGAGGGTTAGATGAGGGAATGATTTGTATTTATATAGCGCTTGCTACCCCTGGTGGGGTGTTGAAGATCTGTTTCAGCGAGTAGCACGCTACACAGGAAGCAGAACCAAGGATTAGTGGTGAATTAGTATAGTGAAATATGAAAGTAATTTGAGTGTTGGATGCGTTAGTCAGTTATTTGTAGTAGAAGGATTGCGGAGGGATTGAGGGAAAAAGGTTTGCTTTTATATAGCACTTGCTACCCCTGATGGGATGTTGAATCGTTTTTTTCAGCAATTAGCATGCTACTCTGGAACCATAAAGGATTAGTGGTGAATTAGTATAGTGAAATATGAAATTAATTTGAGAGGTGTACGTGTTAGTCAGTTATTTTGGATTGAAATGGATAGTGGAGGGATAGAAGAGGAAAGTGTTTAGTTTTTTTTTATTTTTTTTTATTTTTTTAAGCATGTTAACAATTTGAAAAGGAATTATTGCTTGCGTAGTGGGATGTGAACACAATTTACAAATGATGGGTTTTATAATCCAATATTTTTCCAGTGCTTGACTACTTTTTTTTTTTTTTTTATTTGCTCAAAAATCGGTGTTTTTAGAGCTGCCATTTTACGAGCATAGTAGGAAGATGTAGTAATAAGGACTCTGTTGCCAAGGGTAGATACGTCGTGTACTACTGTTCCATTTACCAAAACGGATTAAGTATTCCAGCACTTTCATGGTGTGATTTAACAAAAACTAATATCACTAGTGAGGGCTGGCTTCTTAGGGACGCCGTCATGATACTGGAATGCCTCGTAATTGCCCCTTCAGATCATTTGCCTGTAAAACGAGGATTTCTTTAGCCAATGTAGTCCTTTATTATGAGAATCCCCTAATTTCAGATGTGGCTAGTAACTTTGTAACAGGCCCTTGGGGCTAAGGAACTAAAAAGGTTCCCAAAGTGATTGCAGACATGGCTCCTGGAGATGTCTGCTGCAGAAAGGCGAAATATTTTGGGAAACCGGGTGAAAATGAGGAATTACTTGCGGATCAGACCTGAAATTATGGACTCCCTGGTAATTCCAAAATTACCTGGCGTATTCTCAGGTCTCAACTCCTTACTGCTGTTAAACTGCGCACCAGAGGTTAGCTCGCCCTCGTTTTCAGTTGCACTACTTTATGCACCAAAATTAAAATGGGGCATACGTATTACATTTGTAACTGGGGTAAATACCCTTGCAACCCGCAACTACCATTACTTCGCAATGCCATTACAACGCATGGCTTTACAATGTATATGCATTTACCACGTATGCTTTTACAATGAATTTCGTTGTAAAGGCATGAATGACAAATGCTTATGTATTTTATATGCAAGTATAACGCAAGTATAGGGTTTTGGTGTGTAGGGGTATATGTTCTGGGGTGTGAAGGTTAATTTTAGGTTGCAGACTTTGTTTTGGTTTTGGGGTGCCTAGGGTAATTTTAGGGTACGGTTGGATTTTGAGGTGAACAGGCAAATTTTAGGGTTCAAGGTTTGAATGGGTTTTGGGGTGCCCTGGGTAATTTTAGGGTAAAGTTTGGGGTTAATTGGGGTTTGGGGGTGCAGAGGTATTTTTAGGGTTTAGGCGGTTTGGGGTGCACAGGGGAATTTTAGGGTTCAGGGTTTTGAATGGGTTTTGGGGTGCCCTGGGTAATTTTAGGGTAAATTTTGAGGTGAATTGGGGTTTTGGGGTGCAGGGGTATTTTTAGGGTTTGGGGTGCACAGGGGAATTTTAGGGTTCAGGGTTTGTTTGGCTTTTGGGGTTTACAGGGTAATTTCAAGTGTGTTTTGGGGTGCAGGGGTATTTTTAGGGATCAGTTTGGGTTTTGGGGTGCAAGGGTAATTTTAGGGTTCATGGTGGGTTAGGGGCTGCCCAGGGTATTTTTAGGGTTTATGGTGGGATTGGGTTTTGGGGTACAGTGGTATTTTCAGGGTTTGTTTGGGTTTTGGGGTGCCCATGGTAATTTTAGGGTTCAGGATGGGTATGGGGTGCTATTGGTAAATTAAGAGTTATGGGGGGGGGTCTGGCTTTTGGGTGGTATAGGTAATTTTACTATTTTCGGGGTGCATAGATACACATGGACATTTATGGGTTTTAGGGGGAATTTAAAAAAAGATATACTTACTCTTTAAAAAGTGGTTACGGTAAGTATGTGCCTTCACCACGCATGCCTTTAGGTTGTAATGGTATGCGTGGTAAAATTTTGCGGGGAGATTGCAACGCGTTGTTACAGCCCTTGGGGAGTAACAAATGCCTTGTGATGGTATGCGGGGTGGAGACTTGCGGGATATCATATATCTGTAACTGGTAACCTACCGTATTTAAGCAGAGCCACTTGTAGGGTCTGGTGATATTTACAAGCCACTCTGCCTTCGTCTTTGTGGTTTTAATTGTTCGGTGGTATTAACGCTTCAGTGGCATCATTGGACCATCATACAGAGCCCCCAGTTATGTAACTGTTACCAGTTTATTTTAAAAACGTTATTTTCATTGACCCGCCCCAATATAATTTGTAGTTCCACTCTGGTTAAGGGTTTTCTTACATTCTTGGCTTCTCCCACCAAACTTCAGTTTTTTTGTGTCCTTGTTTATTAATTGATGGTTAGGTAAGATAACTTGTTCTCAGGTAGGTTTTTTTCATTTTAGAAACTCCGTAAATGACCGTGTGTACTATTATCCCACTTAAAAGTCGTAGTTTACCTACGTCGAAAAGACGATTGCTTGCACTGGCCCTGACTGGACTCTGACCTGCACGAATTTCACACACGGGTCAAGTCCTCGGTTAGTACAATTACGCCAGGTCTCCCTGGTAAGTCACGGCTGGACTGGACTCCTCATAGTCTTATTTTAGGGGGGGGGGGGGCGGAGAAGAGAGTGACGCACTTGTGATCTTCCCCCACTTGAAACGGATGCCTCCTCATGCCAGACCCGTGAGACCCCGAGAGTCAGCCGAAACCATCGACCAAGGGGAATTGAGGAATGGCTGCCTTTCAGCCGAAAGGTCCGCCACAGGGTCTGACTCCATGAAGGACGCGGGGACATGCGCTCAAGCACGCCCTCCGCTCCCCACGCGGGCCCCGGTATGAGGTTCCCACAAACCTGATTGGTGCAGTGGATGTCTTTGGAGTCTACTTACCCACGGGTGGGGGTGGTAGGGGGGGCTATAGACCCCTGATTTCTGGAGCAAAGGTCGTGAAGAAGAGCTCATTGTGGTAAGAGGACATGCCCTTGTTTGTGCGGGACTCGGTCCTGGCCGCTCGAGTGACCAGCCTTGTCGCGGCAGCTCCGAGCAGAGGGACAGAAGGCTTTTTGCATATGAATTAGGAGTTGTTAATCCCAGATGATTATTTAAATTCATGTGACATACTGCTTTTTGGATTTGTGAAAACAAACCATTTGCTTGTGGGAATTGTCACTCATTCCCCCCCCCCCCCCTCCCCTTTTTCCCACGTGGCGTTGTTGTCGTCCGCCCGGCCTGTGACTCCTTTCGACCAGGGGCCTATGCGGGCCGTGTGGGGAGGGGACGGCAGCCCTTCAAGGGCTCCTAACCTTTAGGGGTGCCCGTTCAGCCTAAAGTCACTCAACGTAGACATGGGAGACTGGGGTGCCTCATCCTTTCATTTTGAATCATTTTCCCTTATGCCTCTGCTTACGAAAATACTATATCAGACGTGTACCATGACCATCTCCTAAAAGGCATTCTTTGTGTCGGCTACGCTTTGTTTATGCAAGATCGAAATTTTATTTAATAAAAAGTAAATGTCCAGGATATAGAAAATGTATTTAAAGTTAAAAAAATGAGTCCGGGGGACGTGACGGGAACGTGTATGGTCGTGAAGTTATTAGCGCCAAATAATAAATGTTCTCATGTTGTAGCGTGCGCATGGGTTAGAACCAAGATTGTTGTACTTTGAGTTAAATCTACACTTCGTTAGTCTTTGTTATTTTAATCGTTGGGAGATTTTGGCAAATCTGAGTTTTTGTTTTAATATATTTGGCCGTTTAAGAGTTGAAAACGGTGCGACCAGAGAGGAAATAGCATTGATCCGTAGAAGATGAAATGCGGAGCTGCCTATGCAAGTTGCACACAGCTATCGCCTCTCCATGTTCAACGGACACAGCTGTTAACAGTTACTAACCGATTGCGCTGGTTTGTCTTTTGCATGCGCTACATCAAGCCCTTTGTTGAAAGGGGAGGGTGGCTTTTGTGTTGGTTCGTGTGAGAACTGCAGCGGGCGAAATCCCATCATAGGGCCACGTGGACGGCTCACTCCAGCCTGGCGTTCTTTGTATCCTGACGTCATGCCCGTATGTTTCCTTGTAATGCAACTGGCAGGTGATGCATCACGGTTGCCAGGGGAGACCTGGGGAGAGGCCGCCGCCGTCGTCTCTGCCAGCGGATTACGTGCTCCCACGGCAGATGGGGGCATTGTCGGGAGCACTCCAGCTCCAGGCGGACTCTGCCGCGTGGCAGATGTCGCTGCCACAAAGGCACGGGGCGGGAGCACCTGCTGCCGGCGTCCGTCAATGCCTCCTTGTTATACTCATCCGGACCCCCAAGGCCGTCCGCGTGGCCAGCACTTTCCCAGGCCCTTTCCGGAGGACGCTTGTTAATAGGAACACAATGGGGCTGCGCGGGACATACAAATGACAGCCTATTGTGGGCGAGGAGGCGGGGCACGGCGCGGGCCGGGCTTTCTCAGATCTGAAGGTGCGAAATGACCTGGGAAGCAGTCGCAGACCCCCGAGGGGTCATAGTGCGTCTCCCACGCTCGCCTTTCTTTTGAGGCGGTGGCCTTCAGTGCTCCCCGCAGAAGTGAACATTCCTTCTGATCTCTCACGCCCTCAGCATTGCGATCCATCACAGTTTTTGGGATTTCAAATGTCTTTTGCTTATTCACGCATGCGGCTGTAAGGGGCGGGGCGTGGAGGATTCTCTATAGGCCTCCAACCTCGAAGTTGGAAAAGACGCCTATTTTTTCCCACGCCACATCGACAACGCCAGCTTCTTTTTCCGCCGCAGTACCAGATGTTAAAAAACGAACGCACTCAACACACACAATAAACACACACGCCACCTAGGTTGGAGTTCTTGTCAGTCGTTAGCGTAGATTAAACTGGTCAAGGTGTCGAGTACCTGCTGGTCATGGGTCTGATTTGGACTTGGCCTAACCCACTCATGAAAGAGTGTGCTCGGCCCTATGAGAGATAGATATATATATATATATATATATATATATATATATATATATATATATATATATATATATATATATATATAATCTAAATATATCTGTAGCAGAGAATTCACTCACGAAAATTGCGCAAAGACAAACGAGCCACTCCGAAGTTAAGATTATTGAAGTTCTTTGGTTATAATGGCACAAAAAACGACGCGTTTCGACCTCTCTTGGTTATATATATATATATACCCTCGACAACTAAGTAAATTCACGTGAACGTATCGGAAGTGATAGAAATGCCGTCTCGTATGTGTCACCAGGGGTTTAAGTGGTCTGGGTCCCAGACCTCTTAGCTTCGTCTCTTTTTGGGTAGTAGGAGAGCATGCCCATTGGTGGGTCCTGAACTCCGTGTCATGGGCACCGGGGCTGCAGCGTCATGATGATGCCCAGGAAGACTGAAACGTGTCTGATGTCGCGTGCGTTTCCATTGATTTGTGATGTGCCCTAGCAGTAGGGAGAGATGGGCTCTAGTGGTTAAGCTGCTAACTTTACACCTGCAGTCATAGGTTTCAATCCGGCCTGGGCGGGGTTCCGAGCAAATCACTTTTTCCCAGCTCGCCTAAAACATAAATGGGGCAAATGCAATTGTGTAATAAAAAATGTAAAATACCACTTAACGTACACGGCTTTAGGGCTTCCAAACAACTCGTATACATCAGTGCTTGTTGGGCCTCTTCTAGATTAGTGTTACATAAATACCAATCCATATACTTTGTAAATGCTTTAAATGGCCAGGTACTTTCAGGTAGAAAGTACCTGCAGTCCTGTAATTTGAAAGTGAGAGTTCAGCACTTCTCATCACTAATTCAACACTTCTAATAAGAGTATCTGCACTTCTCAGTAGTACACTGTAATTTTGGGATAGCGAGGTCCCATAGTCCTCTATTTCTGTTTCAAGAATTTTAAATAGAACCAGTTGGACCGTCCATTTGGGGGATTGAAAGACTATGGTTGGCAGAGGTCTATAATGGCGGTCGGTCGAACTGGTTCAAGCATTTCACCTCTTTGCTCTTAGCCATTAAGGATTCTTATGTATAGTTTTCTTCCCCTCACCAACGCTAAGGCTAATTGCCTTGGGCAGAGCTGGCAGTCCGCGCCAAGCGAAAGGCCGCATGATGTGTGAATCCTCCCTCCCCGCGAAGCTGTTCTGGGTATTACTTAACGGATTTAGTGTCTTAAGCCCTCATTGAATCAGCAGCTGCTGCTTTGTGGAGAGCTGTTACACAAATGGAGGGCGCCTCCTGTGACTAGAACATTACTTAATTAAACATGGCGGCTCTGGCACTTTAATTCACTGGGCTTTTCCGCCAGTTCTATGGACAGCGGAAGTGCATTAGCCCATGAGAAATAAATCCTAAAGGGCCGGCCTCATTGCCACACACAGCCTTGCCCCTAGGTGCATTAATAACGTGTGTTTTCATATGGCACTTTATACCCGGTGCTTAATGCCATTTCTAAGTACTGTAAATACCGGCCTATTACTATTAGCTGAATGAATAGTACTTGCATCTTTCAGAGGTCCACAAAGAGAGTGAGTTGGCTTTTCAAGTTTTCAAACTTCTGCGCTACAGATCAGAGGAGGTACCAGGGGGTGGGTGATGTCTCCGCCATCTTGCCAGCACTATCCAATAGCAAGCCTCCTGTTTGACTTGTCAGAGTTGGCCTTTCATATAGCCACACGCTGATGTAACGGGTGCGGCTTCAGATGGAAAGGGCCTGCTTTACTTGAGATGCTGGGTTTCCCCTCTGGTGGTTGCTTACGTTACAGCTGGTGTAAAATCAGTCTCCATGCCCATTTTCAAGTGTTGATACTAGTAAAACTAACGTCCGGTATCACACAGAAAAAAGGGCAATGCGCCGTCGCTGGCATATTCATTATTCCTGAGGACTGGTGTGTACGTTTGGGGGAGTGAAGGGGATTGGGTGGTGGGGAGGTTTTTTGTTTGCATCATCAACCACAGATCTGCCAGGCTCATAATTTCAGAGCTTACTAATTAAGTATTGCTTTCTGTGCACAAGCTGTGCCAAGGGGCTCCATCTTTAAGCACCGCTTCAATGACTACTCAAACCTTAACCATGACTCTTAACCTGTAGTGCAAAAGCCACTTGGAAGGCCAACATCTCAGTATGATGATTGTAAGGACGACAGCTCAGAGCAGCATTTCGCCTTTCGCCTTTCACCTTTTCTACATGTTACCCAGTTGTAGTATTTTTCACCTGTAGTGTCATATTCAGATGTGCAGGAAAGCTTCCAAGTAGGAATCCTGCTAGGAGAATAAAGGAGACTACCTGATTGGTGGCAGTGTGAGAGAGTGGCGTTTTCTGTACCCCTGTTGTAGCAACCTACTGATCCTGCCCATCTGCTTAAAATCCAATGTGGTAACCATTAAAGCCTGCTGCCAAGGGCTATAATGGTTGTTAAAGGCCCTAAACCAAAGTTATATCGGCTCTGGCCTATAACGAGTATTAATGCCCTTAACGAAAGGTATATCCTGAGGCATAAGGATCCACTCACTAGGGCTTTACTGTTCTAAATTAAAAACAAAGAGAGAAACGGAAAGACGAATGTTGGAGCAGAAGGCTTGTACCAACCATCAGGAGCCTCATCTGTATCAGACAGCGTGGCACCACCTCTTCATCCCTTTCCCAGTACATCCTGAGCCTTATGTAGACTAGCAATAAACACAGTACAGCTAATGACAGACTTGGCCGGTTCATTTTTATTTTTTATAGCCAGACTCCTGATAATTTAGGACCTGTCAGATGCACTTTACTCTAGGTGTCCACCTCGCATTCCTATTGATTAGCACCTCTAAAGGTAGATATGTTTCTCAATCTGTGTTGATTGGGACTCCCTGTGTGCAGTTATCTCGTAAGGCTGGCCCTTCCTTGTTACCCCGTAATGCTGGCTCCTCACAGGCCCTTCTGCTAGGCTCTTGTTCAGTGTGCAGGGCTGCACGAGAGCCATCCTGATAATCCACCTGAAGCATCCTAGGCCGTCCCCAACGAGAAGTGTTTTCTCATATGTGACCTTGAGCCAGGTGATGTGGTTTTGTGGACTAGTACTCCTCAGGGTGCTGAACTGAAAATGGCAGTCTCCCTCCAGCTAGACATCATCTTGGATAAATCCATGCCCAAAATGACAGCCCGCTGAAGAGTTCAGCACAAGGAGTGAGTTACCAGTCAAAGCCCCCCTGCTAAGAGACCTGGACTCTGCCCGACTCTGGGACAGGTAATGGCAGAAGAGCAGGTCTAGCAACAGAGGAATGATCCCAGTCCATCACTTAAGGACAGGTCAACTGCCCCGTATTAGTGACTTGCTGGTTGGAATGATTGGCCTCTGATGTCCCTCCCCCTCCCACTCTTAACTGAGCCCCCTTTTTTGGACAGCTCGCATTTCTTTGTCTCTGCTGTAGATCCTGGGGCTGATGCATCCTCAGTGGGTTCCTGGAGACATCGTGTGCTCTCTGTAAGATGTTTCTGGCAGCGATATGTACTTTGCGCTCTAGAATGATCGTACTTTCAGATTTCTAGAGCGCTCTGAATAAATTCAGATTTTTCTTTCCTGAAGCTTCAAGGCTAGCCCACAATGTATATTGTGCCTGTAGAGGCCTGCGCACATTGAGCCTTTGAAGTTTACCCTTTGGCCCGTTCCATCGCTGCCACCCTACTTCGACCCATAGACCATCGTAGACCACAATCTATTCTAGCTACAAACTTCCTGTTTCGGTGTGTATCCATGTGAGGGTCCTGGAGCCCTGCGGGCACATATGTCAACTGTTTTTAATCTATTTGCAGCTACTGGAAAATCTATTAAAAAAAAAAAAAAAGTTTAGGTACACCACTGACTGACTTTATCAACTTGGGACCCAAATAACTTTTTGCCAAGAGTAGCCGAAGCTGCTGAGCCGCCCTGAGCTGTTAGTCGGTAAGTCCTTCAAGACTGTTACACTAGAGGGGACGAGCACCTTTTGCTACTGTGTAACAACTGCCCAACTGACAGTGTTTAAACTCAAACACCGTAACCACGCGGACCGCGCCCCGTTGCAAACTGTTAATGAAGATATCCCCCAAAGTGTATAGAATACTATAAGAATGCGTTTGGGGTCAACATCGGTAAGTAGTAAGCATTTCTGATTTTGAGTCCTTCTGCAAGTACTCTGTTTATTCAAAGAATTGTTCCTGTGGCTTAATACTTTCTCCCCCTCCCCCCCTTTTGTTTTTCATTTTTCGCGCTCTATTATAACATTAGTTCAGACCCCTCAAAGCTCCTGTAGTAAGCCTTGCTTACTTGACCACAGCTACAACTGGACAGCAGAGCAAACTAAGGGAGTCTTAGCTAATCTTGGCAAGAAATGGTGTCCTATGCTCTGGGGCTGTGATGAAGATCCGGATGTTGATGCTGCCCAGTATCTTTATTCCTGAAAAATGCTTGGTACCGACCCTGGAGTTTGGAATTAGGAGGTCTAACTGTTGTTGTGCTCATTTCTTGGGATTAGGGGCACACCTTGTGAATATCCATCAGACAAAAGCCTTTGCGGTTAAGTGCAAGTCCAGCCTTTCTGATGAATGTGCACTTAGTTCTTGGTTTGTACCAATGTATAGTGTATACAATAGTTGTGCTAATTGTTCTGCTTCTTTTTGGAATTCATTATTAAAAAAATAGAAGTTAGGGGAATACATTTCAGGTAAATAAAAAAAAAAATCACGGCTTACTAAGTAGGTTCACATGTTAAAATTAGTAAACATATAGTAGCTGGAAATTAGACTTTTTAAAATAAAATAATGAAACTTCAGAATGTGTGTACATCTTTTTCACAGAAATATCTGCACCTCTACATATGTATTGGAATTAATCAAGTGTGTGCATTAGAATCCATATAGTGCGTGAATTGGATAGCAAGCAATAGAGGAAGGTATGGGACACATCCTGATCAAATACTCCATGTTCACTACTACTTTTCGGTCCAGCGAACAGGTTTGCTACTTTTAATAGATTTGAAAAAGGTTAGTCCAGTATTGGATATCAGGAGTAAAATATCAAGAATGTGTATTTTGCAGCTAAACATCTGTGCTCTACCCCTTGTGTGCCAGAATCTCCCTCCCAGGACTATACAACATATCTCCCACAATTTTGAAAAAAATATAGCAATCTTAAATGAGTTTTCCCCGTTATTTCAGCAACTGTAGTGCCTTTAACACGTTGGTGATGTCGGCAGTGTAATGTAGTGTGAAGGCTGTGTGCAGTGTGGTTCTGGGCATCTGTGAAGTTTGTTCCTTGGTATAGAGAAAGTTACACCAAAGATGGCACTGCGCTAGTTAAAGTAGCCTCCGCAAAAAGTAATGCAGCTTGTTTCGAGAGGGTCAGCTCGTGATGACTTCCAAAAGTTAGTTCAGGTGGTCGGAATGTGCTTAATGGCATTGACTCGAGGCTGAAAGTTGGAATTAAATGTGAATGCAGGGGTCTGCATTCTCATTACTGACTTTACATGGGGGTCAGTTGGTTGAATGAGGGTTGCCAGAGTGATGGTTCCCACGAGCAACTGGATTTCTCTTGGAAGCAGAGTCCAAATTTGCTTTGTGTGCATCAACTCTTGCTCTGTTAGTTGTTGGTCTATCAAACATTCCTACCATTTCAGATGTAGTGGAGCATAATTACCAAATATGCCTCGCTGAACAGCTATGCAAACGTGTGTGTGGTCACCCTCCATAAAGATGCACAGAAACTGAGTGAATACTCAGTCACCCTCAGTAACAAATTTCAAGCTCTATAAGAACGAAGTGATGCCAGAAAACCAGTAAAAATTAATTAGGAGACGATCATATTAACAGTGACATCAACCTACCAAGAGGTACAGGGTCCCAAGAAACACCATCATAAAGAATGGATCTTCACGAGACTCTCCACAAAATCCAAGATAGAAAGCAAAAGAAAGCTACAATCGACACCAACCAAACGAGCAGCAAAAGCTCAAAGCGAGTACACCAAATCCAACAAGGAAGCAAAGCGAAGCTTTAAGATGAGACAAGCGAAGATTCATCAGAAGCCCAGGAAGCAGCAAGCCATGGGAACTTGGAAGAACTCTACAACATAACGGGAAAACTCTGGCAGATACGCAAGCTAGAAAGCCCTGTTAAAGACCAAGTTGGGAAGGTAATTTTGGTTAAGGAAGGCCAACAACGAAGATGAGTGGAGCACTTTGAAGAACTGCTGAACCAGCCCCAGCCGCATTCTCCACCAGCCAACTGAACAAGGACGAGCTAATCGACTGCAGCAGACCAACCAAGGAGAAATACAGCACATCATCAAACATCTGAGAAATGGGAAGGCAGCAGGACCTGACAACATTCTTGCAGAGGCACTGAAGGCAGCCATTGAAACATCAGTAGACCTGCTCTACCCCCTGCGCAAACTACAGAGGGATGGCTCTTCTATCCACTCCATGCAAAGTGTTCATCAGAGGCATCCTGAACAGAATGAAGGAACAAGTTGATGCTCAGTTGTGAGATCAGCAAGCAGGCTTCTGTAAAGCTAGATCCTATATAGACCATATTACTGCATTGCTCATCATCGCAGTGTGCACCACCTGCGTCCACATCCTACGCATGCTGCAAAAGATCTTCAAATGGTTGCCTGGGAACACCAGACAGAGTGTCACATAAGCACTCACACCAGCAGCTGGACTACAGCAACACTGTGTACGCCGCAATCTCCAAACAACTCCCACATATTCCCGACCATTAAGCATCTTCGGTCCACGCACCTTGCCCAACACCTGGATACCCTCTGGTGATCAGTGCACTATACAAATCAACATAAGATAGCATTATGTTATGCAGTGCAAAATATTGCACTGGTGTTTGTGGGATGAATTGTAGAGCAAAAAATCAAACATTTGAAATAACTTGGCTAGATATTGCCTACATTACTTTGTGATGCCTCAAAAAAGTTGATGTCTATTGCGAGGAACACCAGAGAGGGTACCTGGCATTAGGAGAGGACATCGGGCGCTGAACAGTATTTTTCTCTTGTACCCCTGAGATTTTTATGTATCTCATCAAGATATATAGCAATCGTAGTTGGGTGACCACCCATATCTGTCAGTTATGTTGTGTGTAGAATAAGATACTGTTCATTTGTCAAGGTAAACCACTGGCTTGACATCAGTTTTATTAATGATTATTCTGTGAATTAGAGTTCAGTCTCTAAACCAACCCCTCCCCCCTGAGTAAGGTTTGGGCTGCCCTTTCCTGCTATCATGATGGTCAAATGTTAGAAGGGTGAACTTGATTCTCAATTTTTGGGTTGCATAGTGGGACGGCCCGAGCACATAAGCAGGAAACAAACCCAATTGATACATTTGTGGCCCGGCAACCCCTGTCTACTTTGTGGCTGCCGAGCTGGTTCCAAGATCATGCCTGTTTTTTAAAAAATTGTATTTGTTTTTTTTATATTTGGCAGTACTAACTACAAATTCAGTTTAAAAAAAAAAATGTGCATTACATTTGTTAAGTAAATGCGAACCAAAATCCAGTTGAAATGGAGGGTATTTTCGATTTATTTAGCCATGCACACTCCCTAAATAATCCATACACCAACCACGTGTCATGTATGAGTGCTCAGTACATGATCAGGGAGATCCTGAGGTCTGTACAATTTGTGTGCACGCGCACCTGTCTGATGTGGATTGCCAGTCTGGCTTAGTCAGCGTCTTAAAATGTCTCTTCTCTGGTTTCAGATCTGTGCCATTATTGGTGGGACCTTCACGGTGGCAGGCATCTTGGACTCTTGCATTTTTACAGCCTCAGAAGCCTGGAAGAAGATTCAGCTAGGGAAAATGCAGTAACTTCCGGCTCAAAGACTGCGTGGGCCAAAAAGGGAAAACACCTGATCAACTGAATTTTTAAAAAAATGCCTGTATGGGTGGTGGTATTTCTTCAAAGTGACCAGTTCAACTCATTTGCCCAGATGTGCAGAGGGTTGTTTCTCGTTTTTGGGATTCTCTTCATGACGTCACATTTTTAATAGAAGTCTAGGAGCAAGAAAAGCACGTTCTTCGCGTGGTGCCTTGTTGGTTCATTATCATCTTGATCTTACCTCTGCGACGAACAACATTGTCTGGAGAATAATCATTTTGCTTTCATGGATGGTAACAAGAGCATATTTGACCCACTTCCTTTCTTCCCTTGTTGTGTTGGCTTTGTCTTATTCTTGTTGGTGTATAGAATTTTTCGAATCCATCTTTTATCGGATGTCAGTTGATTATATGTCTATTAGAATTTTTCTGTTACAAAAACTACATTTTAAAATAATTATTACTTTGGCCCCTGCCATCATCCCTAATTGTCTTTGAAAAATGTCTATCAACACACATATTTCCTGGAAAGAGGGCATCTTAATAATTTTCTCCAGATACACAAACGACCTGTCCAGTCCAAGAGTATTGCAAGGAATGTTGCCTCATATTGATTTTTTTTTTTTTTTTAATGTCGTGGGGAGACCAACATTCGATGATTGTGTATGGGAAATCTTGTGCCCCATCATTGCTGCAGCCACGCAAACCTCTGCTCTCCCTAACTTTGTTTACTTTTATACTTTTGAGGGGTATTTTTGTCCAAGTTGTAGCCCGTAGATGTCCCCCCCCCCCTTTATTTTTTTTATTTGACATCCCATCGATGAACTGAATGTTTGTAAAATGTTAACGTTTTGAAGGAAAATTCCATTTTATTTGATTTATTTGAACTCTTTTGATGTCATTATTGAGGTGCCGTCAAAGAGTATTATATTTTAAGATGTAAATTGTCCCTTTTGTCCTGTTTTGTCGAGGTGGTGAGAGGCTAGAAGTAGCAGAACGGTAAAATGAAGCCTGCCTCTGCAATCCAGGGGCTTCTCTTAGTTTGTATCCTTTAGCTCTTATTTTTTAAGTGCCAATATAGTCTCTTTACTCACCCTCTGTGTTTTTGACAATCCATAGACAATCTGGTCAGATCATGCAGTTGTGCTAATGGAAGCTGCATGTTTTTCATAAATCGTATAATGGTGTTTTTATGCATCTGAGTTGCTCCCTGCAGAAATCTGTAGGTTGACATTTCACAGTATTTTTGAGCGAATTGCCTTAACTGTTTCTAATGTAATGGCAAACTGGCTGGTTACAATTTTGTATAATGCAAAATGGGTTGCTGCTTCCAAACGTCTACCAAATGCATTTCAAAGCTGGTTCGTTGGAAGACCCTATAATTTCATTGTAAGCTTGCCTGGCTAAAATAAGGGTTGATTGGGAACAGTTTAAAGGCCAATGATGGGTAAAATGCACTCTTTGGGCAGTAAAATGTTTGTAAGTAGTTCCAGGGCCTTTAATATTGTGGGTTCTCTTATCGGATGGACGCAGTGTGTTACCAGTTGTATTTGGGCTCCCCTGGCAGCTCTGACATCTACCTGACAAGGGTATTCTCTTTGTTATGGGCTATGAACTATATATCGGATACCACACCAACAGTTGTATGTATTTTGCATTGTGTGCGCTGCCTGCCAGCAGAGATTACATTACCAAACCAAATTAAAGGCAGCATCAGCTGCTTTACAGGTGACCTGGAATTCCTTTCTTGTGCATTTGTCTTTCTTTTTTTCTTTTACTGTTCACAGCTACTAAATTATCTGTTGATGTTCGTAGTTATCCTTTTCTGACTCATTGGGGGTGGAATGCCTTAAGAGTGAAAGAGGAGCTTCGGAATAAGTGTGCAGGCGGTGTTTTATCGTGATCACAAATAAGGATATGGAAATCTGCCATCCGCAGATTTGAACAAAGTGTTGCATTAAAGCATATGTTGTAAAGCTTGAATGAAGGTTTGGGGAAGATGGTAATATCCATTGTGTTCCTATGTACTTTTTCTGGGCAGCTGACAAAGACCATGCATCCGCACTCACAAGTTTGGTAGTAAGGCTGTGTTAAAAGGACCTTTGACCTGAATCATCCATCGGTTTCCTGCTTTTTAAAACAATATAAACACACTGGACTACACTTCGAATTAATCTGTCAATAGAAACTATTGGACCAGCAGCTATGAAAAGAACCTGCCGTTTCAGCCATGCCTACAAGAGCAACATCAACGAGTCATAAGCAAAGCAGTTGTGACTGCAAGAGTAGATAACAGCACCCCTTGTTTTTGTAAGATGAGTTTACCACCTTAAAGACAAATAAAGAAGCGTAGGTCCCCAAATCAGTAAGTCTTCACAGCTGCAGGCAAATGAATAAAGACCACCTTGCATTGGCTCCCAGTTCACGAACTGATCTTAAATATTCAATCACTGCTCCAATGGTTCTCCTGCAGGATATTTGAAATGCACACAGTGTGTATAAACTGGTGTCCCCATAGAGTGGCCAGCAATGTACTAGTTCTACTCTTGAAGATCAAAAATGTAATGTAATTACAGGCGGAGAACGGAGTCCGCTACACCAGCTCTTATTCGTTCCTAGTCAGGTTTCTGAAAATACTAAAAGTTTTCAGTTTTACATGACTCGCACCTAAAACAGGAGCGTTTTCCATCTCGTACAGAAAGTTTGTGTAACTTCTTGGGTTTACATGCTTAAAAAACCAGCATAAACATGTGTATTAACAAACTTGTGTAACTGCGATCAGGTTTCATTTAAACAAAACCATGCCAGATAGACATACTTGAGCAGCCATAAGGCAATGGCTTCCAGAAGAGATTACGCTTTCTAATGTAGGGATAGCCTAGATGTGCACATCTATCTTTATACAGCAAAAACACAGCTTTTGGCCCAGAAACCCTGAATTGGATATAGCCCCTATATCGAAAAATATCTAGATCATATTGCTATAGCCCTCTCTTAATGGTGTGAGTAGAAGGTAGAACATGTGGGAGCAGGGTGGTGGGGGGGGGGGGGGGGTCTCAGAGGGGTGCTGCCAAAGAAGTGTAGCTTGGAACCTTTATAAGTGGTGTGGCATATTATGAGGTTGCACCGTCCACCGTCAACTAGAACATAGTGCTCACACATCACGCTGTAGAACCAGTATTAGAGTGTCTCTCTCCAGGAAATTCCTGTGCATCACGCTCATTCACCTTCCCTTAAGTGTAATTGTGATTTGTAAACCTAAGGGCATAGGGACCTGTAGGGGCCAATTTCAATGGTGATCTGTGGTGTCCTTTAAATGTTCTATTTGGCACTTTTACCTTAGTCTCTGCACTTGTATGGTTTAACCTTGCTGTTCTATTTTTTGCCTGAGCTCTATGCTAGAAAGGGCAAAGTGCTTTTTTTTGGTGAGGTGGGGGGGAAACGCCTGTGCATCAAGCTAAAATATCCACAGTTGTGATTTAGTAACACATGGAGCGTGTGAGGCAGCCACTGGGTTTGTACATACTTGGTACATTTGTTTGTTTCGTCTTCATAAACTCTTTCCTGCTGCCCCTCAACAAAATAACAAGACCCCTTTTAGTGCCTGTTCCAGTTGCCCTCAGTCATAGTTATTCGGCATAATCAACCGCATACTTGCTGCTGTATCCTGATTTTGGTGAAGATTTGACCGATAATTCACCCCCCCCCCCCACATCAGTGAAAGAGTGGTGTGATCCAAGTGCAAAGTCACTGACTGGTTTGGAGTTGAGGCACAAAGTATTCCAACATGAACTTTTTTGGCACTTAATCCAGCCAGGATCTGAGCAAATGTGCCTAGAAATGGATTACTCTGTGCACAGTAAACGCCCTGTGATGAAGCAACCAGTTATGATTTCATGAAAGCTGCCTTAGTGCCCAGCCACGTAATTGAATTTCAGAAACAGAAATTCTCTTGTATCTACTTTACCAAATGTTCCATGCTATTGTAACACTCGGAGCATCTACCCCTTCTTATCATGTGTGTCACACTTCCTAAGTGATATATTTTTTGCCTTTGTGTCTTTATTTACCTTTCTGTGACCAATCCAAATGACTTGAAAAATTTGAGTAGTGCAACCCGAATCAGAGCTAGAAGTAAAATTCCAAGCTATGGTGGCGGTGGTGGGAGAGTGGGAAAGAGATTTTGATTGTCTTCAAAAATCCAAACCGAGAAATCGAAGGGATGCAGGAGGGAGGGGGATCTTAATGTATTCAGAATTAAAAACCCATGTGTTAAGACTGAAGAGAGAATATGTGGAGATTGTGCAGGTCAGTAGGGAAGTTAGTGACAGCAGACAAAAACAAAGGCACTCCTTCAGGTGAACGTTTTAGTGATGAGATCAGTTTTTTCTTGTTAGCTTGCACGGTCTAAATAGCTTGTGAATAAAGACTGTATTGTGAAAGGAATCCTAGAGAAAGCTGCAACATGAAGATGAAGGAGCATACTTTTTTCTCCTCTCCACGCCTTCTTATAAGTTCCCGGGCCATCTCTAGTGACAGCTGTGAAAGCAGTAACCAAAACTGAGAGCCTCCGCGAATGATGCAGAACTAAATATACTTTATATCTTTTCTGAGGAGAGGCAAAGCTGAAGACTGGATGGATCTTCTAAAACTGCTGTTGATACCCTTGCTCCCAACTGGGACCAGCCTTCTTGGTGACCATGGCTTCTGACCTTTTATATTATTTTGCTCTTTGTCAGTGGGTCCCAGTGAACCGCTTACTTCTCTTGATAAGGGTCACTGTTTTTACACCTGTAGGGGCGAGTATGAGTTTACTTGAGATTGACACACAGTGGAATGGGTTACTGATAATTGGCCATGCAAATTTATCCTACATGAAGATCATCCGATAAAGTGCTCAACGTAATGACGATCGTGAAATTGTGCATGGTCCACCTTTGCTGCTCTGTATAAATACAATGTAACTTGATGATGGTTGCCCACTTAGTAGCTGAGGTCGCAAATAATTCTCTTGAAGGTTATGGTCCCAAAACGAATTAACCTATTGTGATCACCAGTCATTGCATCCCTACAAACCTGCAAATTGTACCTAAGTGGCACAGGTCACATCATATGAACAGTTTTCACCACAACTTTGTAAATATTCACAAAAGGAAAAAAAAATGGCCCCTCGTTGGGCAAATGACATAGTTTGACAGTAGAGCCTAAAAATAAACCGTTTCAGGCAATTGATAAGAGTGAAGCATCCCCACTGATGATGCTAGATCCGCCAGCAGGTGCTGCTACCGAGGAACACTGTAGCCTCCTACATTACCCAATATTAATAGCAGAAAATGTTCTGCCTTCGTCGTGAACCACAGATAGATTTTCCAACAACTATACAGCAGCATAAAGTAATGAGGTAAGGTACCTGCTTGGTAGCCATTGTTGCTTCTCCAGTTTAAGACTGACACATGTTGTTCTATGGGCATTTATGCTTAACACATGTGACTTCTTTTAATGCAATATTGGTGGTGAGACTAGCGTGCCACACTGGAATCTCATTATGTAGGCATGAAGCAATCGATGGTTAACGGGATGCGGCACGGTATTCGATCTGATGTGGACTGGACACAACGGAATCGCTAGGCAGGGCAATTGCGACCACGGTGGCGATTCGTCGCCATGCCTTGCCGAGGACCACTAATTTCTCCGGGGATGTCCAGAGCACCCTCATGGACAGGCCCTTCGATGGCCGTCGCCTTTTTGGCGACAAAGCGGATAGAGTGCTTTAAGGACTCCAGGGCTACGGCCAAGTCCTTGGGCATTTCGGCCCCGCGCCTGCAATCTTCCGCTTTTTGTCCCTTTCGTGGCCAAGCAAGGGGTGCCCCCTCATGTCTGTCTAGCCACAGGCCGCAGACCCAAGTCTCATCGCGGACTTGGTTCCGCCGAGGCAGAGCAGGGGGACAAAGAGCCGGTCCTTCCACATCTACCCCAGCAGCATCCGCCTCAAAGCCCTCCTAGTCTGAGCTTTCAGGCCCATTCCACGCCGGTGGGAGGCAGAGTTCGCCATCACCTGCTCCACTGGCGTACCATCACATCGGACAGGTGGGTGCTGCAAATCGTCCGAAGGGGCTTCTCCCTCCCCTTCGAGGCGATCCATCCAGCCATGCCACTGCAGTACCACCACATGTCGGGGATCACTTGAAACTTCTGCGGGAGGAAGTTATGGCCCTCTTGGCCAAGGGGGCCATCGAGCACGTTCGTGGCCGAGAAGTAGGTCGGGGTTGTAACTCCCACTACTTTCTGGTTCCCAAGAAGGGCAGAGGGGGCCTACGCCCTATCTTGGACCTCAGGAGCGTCAACGCCTTGCTCCGGAAGGAGAAGTTCAAGATGCTGACATTAGCTCCGGTTCTGGCTGCCCTAGACCCTGGAGACTTCATGGTAGCGTTGGACTTGCAGGACGCTTATTTCCACATCCCCGTCCTGCCGGCCCATCGGCGTTACCTGCAGTTCACGGTAGGCCACGAGCACTTTCAGTTTATCGTGCTCCCCTTCGGCCTCACCAGTGCCCCTCGGGTGTTCACGAAAGTGATGGCGGTGGTCACAGCTCATCTGCACAGATTAGGGGTTCCAGTCTTCCCTTATCTCGACGACTGGTTGTTGAAGGCGGGCTCGCCCCAGGCAGTCGTCTCCCACCTCCAGACTACAGCCGACCGGCACATTGATGAAAAACCCCAGCAAATGCAGAAGTCGCATCTGAGTCCCTCCCAGAAGCTCCTCTTCATCGGAGCAGTTCTGGACTTGGCGCAGTTCCGGGTCTATCCTCTGGAACAGTTGGTTCAGGATATTCAGGCTCTGATTCTGATCTTTCAGCCTCTATCCCGGGTTTCGGTCAGGTTGGTGCTGCGGGTTCTGGGTCTGATGGCCTCCTGCATTCTCCTGGTACATCACGCTCGGCGGATGCGGGCTCTGCAGTGGGACCTGAAGTGTCAGTGGGCCCAGCATCGGGGGCAACCTGTCCGACCATGTCTTGATCTCGGAGGGCACTGCCCGACACTTGCAGTGGTGGCTCACGGACCGCGATTGGGTCAGTGGCAGATCCCTCTCCCTACCCCAACCGGAGCATGTAGTGGTGACGGATGCGTCCCACCTGGGACGGGGGGGGGCACACATGGGAGAGGTGGAGATCGGAGGCCTCTGGTCTCCGGCGGAGTCCTGGCTCCATATCAACCTATTGGAGCTGTGGGCGATCCGACTTGCACTGAAGGCATTCCTCCCCTCTGTTCGGGGGAGTGTAGTGCAGGTGTTCACGAACAACACCACCGCCATGTGGTATTGCAACAAACAGGGCGGGGTGGGGTCGTGGACCTTTTGTCAGGAGGCTCTGCGCCTCTGGACATGGCTGGAACATCAGGGCATCACCCTGGGGGTTCAACACCTGGCAGGCTCTGCACGCCAGGGCGGACGAACTCAGCTGCCGGTGCATGATGGATCATGAATGGCATCTGAACTCGGACGTGGCGCAAGGCCTCTTTCGGCAGTGGGGAGAGCCTTGGTTAGATCTATTCGCCACTGAAGAGAACGCACAATGTCAGTAGTTCTGCGCGTTGGAATTTCCAAGGCGGCACTCGCTCGGAGACGCTTTTCGCCGCGAGTGGAGCAGCGGTCTGTTGTACGCCTTTCTGCCTATACCATTTCTGCCCCGAGTGCTGAAGATCAGGTGCGACCGGGCCCAAGTCATCCTTGTGGCTCTGGATTGGGCACGAAGATACTGGTATCCCGAGCTACTCAGTCTATCGATCAATCCCCCGATTCGACTGCCTCTTCAGGAGGACCTTCTGTCGCAGCAGCAGGGGACGGTCCTCCACCCGAACCTGTCCAGCCTCCACCTCCATGCGTGGAGATTGAGCGGCGGCAGTTGATGCCATTTGACTTGCCTCCTGAAGTCTGTAATGTTGTTCTGGCAGCCAGGCGTCCCTCCGCAAAATCGGTATACGCCTGCAGGTGGAACAAATTTGTGGCATGGTGCACAGCAAAGGCTGTGGATCCCCCTTTCCGCCCCTCTTTCTGAGGTTCTCCTCTTTCTTCTTTCCCTGGCCGAGCAGGGCTCTGCTCTGGGCACCCTCAAGGGATATCTTTCAGCTATTTCTGCCTTCTTACGGCTTCCTGATCAGCCTTCTCTTTTTTTCAATCCCCTGATGTTTCTTGATTCTTTAAGGGCATTACTCACATGTTTCCTCCTGTCCCCTTCGTAATGCCTCAGTGGGATGTGAATCTAGTCTTGACCTATCTGATTTGTGCTCCATTTGAGCCACTTCATAATTGTCCCCTTCGTCTTCTGCCTCTTAAGACTGCTTTCCTGGTTGCCATCACCTCTTCTAGAAGGGTGAGTGAGCTCCAGGCTCTCTCTTCTAAGCCTCCTTTCCTTTCTGTCCATCCGGACAAAGTTGTTCTTAGGACTCGTCCTTCCTTTCTCCCTAAGGTGGTTACTGCCTTCCACATCGGCCAGTCTGTTACTCTGCCCACCTTCTTTCCGCATCCCTTGAAAGAGGAAGAGAGGCTCTACCGTCTGGACCCAAAACGGGCGCTGTCCTTCTATCTGGACCGCACCAAACAGTTCCGGGTGGACGACCAACTCTTTGTTAGCTATGTGGGCGCTAAGAAGGGGCGGGCGGTGCACAAGCGAACCATCTCTCGGTGGGTCGTTTTGTGTATCAAGGCCTATTATTCTTTAGCTAAAAAGGAACCTCCTGTAGGGCTGATTCCACGCGGGCCACAGCGGCGACCACTGCCCTGGGCTGGGGAGTCCCCTTGCAGAACATTTGTCAGGCAGCAACGTGGGCCTCGCTGTACACGTTTGCCAAACATTATTGCCTGGACAGCCAAGTCCGGTGAGACGGCTTCTTTGGCCGTTCTGTGCTCCAGGACATTCTGGCGTGATCTTGGTTCTCAGACCCACCACCGGGGTTGGTATTGCTGGGGTATCTATTCTAAGGTGATGAATCTAAGTAACGTGTTTCTTTCAGAAGAACAAGTTACTTACCTTCGGTAACGATATATCTGTAAGAAACATTAGTTAGATTCCTCACCGCCCCACCCATCCTCCCTGTTCTGCGAACCGATATCTAGGGTTGAGGTCATCCCTTTCAGGGCCCTAGATTCTTGGCACCAGTGTCTGTCTCTTGCGTGGCTCTGCGTTCCTGGCGGGGAAAGCTATGTACAAGAACTGACGTCAGCGCGCGAGGGTGGCATCAAAGTACTCCGGATGTGGAGCCGCAGACGACGCCTAGCGACGCGCAAGGGTATTGCTGACGAAAAATCTTTCCGGATCCAGCCTGACGCCTGGGGATATTCTAAGGTGAGGAATCTAACTAATATTTCTTACAGATATAGCTACCAAAGGTAAGTAACTTGTTCTCCTTGTTCCCGGCTTCTTTTGTGATGGCTTTCCTCCTGATTCTTTTGTTTGTCCCATCCCTGCAGCACAGCGCTTACTTTTATCTTTACTGATGAGGAAAGTAGTTTTTTTATTTTTCTTCTTTGTACTCCAGAGGAAATCATCCCTTGTACACTCTGCCCTGCATTCTTCCACTCCTGCTTTATATTTTTATTCATTTTCTTCCATTTTTGCCCGAGGCTGGCCCCCGAACACTGCACTGAAGCGGTGGCATTTGGCCCTTGCACCCCTGCCTCTTCTACTTCCCTCCAGCTCCCCACGTTTGTATGGGTTTCTTTTTTATTAAGAACATTTTGGGAGGGATCTGTAGCTATACTTTGCTATCAGGTGATTTGTTTTGTCCACCATCTCTTGCCTCTCCCCACATCTACTTCCCACTTGTGTGCTTTTTTAAAATGTATTTAGTTAATATTATTTGGCCTTGCAGCTGCACTCTGCTTCCTGCCAGCAGACTTACCATATTGAACTGCTACCTATGCATATTTTCTGTTTGTTTAAGTTTATTCCTTTCCAAAGTGTCAGTCCACCATCTTGGAGAGTTCCATTATGAATCTATAAAAAAAGAAATTAGAAGATGGCCACCACGTATGCGGTGGCAAGTTTATGATTTTTGTCCCCTTTATTCTTAACTTGCCATTCCATTATGGTGTACAGCTGTCTTGTAACGGTTAAAAAAAAAAAACAACAAAAAAACATTAGCATCTCAAATAGGTTTCATGTGCTAGACGTGTTGGGTCGGCCAAAGTGTGTTAACATTTGTCTCTTAGAAGCTGCTGCAGAACCCATCAGTGGATGAAAGTGATATTTAATCTAAGATTTTTGCCCTAAAGGACCGACAAAACAAAGGGGTACATCTGTACTCCAACATGACAATTCCCCTGCCACAACACTGTGTCCTTTGAATATGGAATTATATAATGAAAAGAACCTTTTGTGTTTACGGGACAATTATAATCAGGAACAAATGGATCATCGAGCTAATAATGTTTTCAGAGTCAAATGAATTTTATACTTTCGTCCACACACTCTGTTCTAGCCAGGCCCATTTTCATTGCATTATGCGATTGGATACCATTTTTTATTTTTTAAAGAAGGTCATACAGGTCTCCTTTTTCTTTCTCACTTGATACAAAACCTTCCATGATTGCACACCAGGGGATATCTTGTTTACTAAAAACCTCAACTTTTTGTTTGCTGCCACCTTAAGAAGGAGTTTGACGAACTTTTAATCAGTGGGTCTGAAGTTGGATTGCCGGGCTACTGAGACATAATTTTCCAGTTTTGAGCAAAACTTTGCAAAGACGGGGTTTGAAGTGAGGTACACCAACTTCATCCAGAAAGAGTTTGAAGACCTTCCCACCAGCGTGCCACCTTACCCACTGAGAAAGCAAAAGGCGAAAGAAAGGATTGAAATGTAAATTTGGCTTTTAACAGTCCAGGAATCCCAGTGTGGGGTTTTAAAACATTGGTAGAACTGTGGCTTAGCCTCATCCAGCCATACAAGCAGCATTCCACGTGAGAGAGCGCAAAATCGAGCCTATCTCAATAAATAGTGCATAGGAGGGATTCCAGTTTGTCTTGGATAAAAAATTGCTGCAGACACTGTTGCATATCTCTTTGCAGATGTGGAATTTATATCTTCAACAATCTATTTTTTATTGCTGTGAGATGAAATTGTGCTGGGGGAAAATCTCATTATGAGTGCCAAAAACGCAATGGCTCTGCCTGCCAGGAATGTGAGGTATGCTCGTTTGAAACTCTGGCATTATTCAATGTCTTGTGTGACTTCAGGGTCTGCTATCTGGTGTATGACGCTCTCCCATATGATCTTACAATTTGTGGCACTGGACCAGCATTTGGAAAGATTTTTTGTATAACTTGAATTTCTTTACCCTTTTAGGTTGTTGAATGGTGTTCGGGGGGGGGGGGGGGGAGTGCTTTAAAGTCCAAATTTGCGATTACTTCACTTGGATCTATCTTTCAATGTCATACCCATGCGAACAAGAAATTTGCTGTGCCGAAAAGATTTTTTCACTTTATGGCAGGTACATGGAAAAAAAAAACAACAGTACTATTATAGCACCATAAAGCAACCTTTTCACTCTAAAAGAATGTAGCTGGCATGAGATATGGTAACACAAGTCCAGTAAAGGTTTTCAGTAACATCTGATTGACTTTCTATGAATTTGATTTAGGTGGTGTGCAGTTGTATTATGTAATGGACTATTAAGGCAGAATATTTCTGATGTTGATCATAGGACTCTGCATTTGCATGCTTTTGATACAGAGACTGAAAAAAGTATTTCCAATAAAATTAAAATGTTTTTTTACGAGTTCTTGGTAAATATTAGTTTACAGGAAGGCCGTACATCAATAAAGTTTGCCTGTTAATCCATGCCACCAGGACCACATCTGCATGGAACTTATTCCATAGTGTTATACCTAGTACCTGAAAAAATAATCCCTTCTGGCGACAATGGTAGAAGCTCTGACTTTCCTGGGCATTGAGGCATGCTTGTTTTTGTTTTTCATCTTTTAAAAACAGATTGCCTCCAAAATTTAAGTCAGCAGGTGAGTCCCAAGGGTTCACAAAACTGGTAACTGCATTGGTAGGTGGGTGAGTAAGTAAGCAGAAGGACTTAGAATTAACTGAGCTCAGGACTAGTGACTGCAAGATGGTAACTGGGATCGGCACACGCATCAGCAGGGCAGGAGCACTGAACATTAATGTATGGCTGTTTGATCATTCACATCCTCAGTATGTGCGTCATTGAAGAGAAACAGTGCAGCGGTGAAATGAGCAGGGGTTTGAAAAAGTGGTATTGACCATACAGAGTTGAATTGTTGTGTCTCTTCATTAAACGTCTGGTGCATACCCTTAGCCATCTAGGCAATGCCCCTTGAGACTGCTGGCAACCTGTTTTTATTATTCCTTAATGTAGCATTCAAAACTAGCCACCATACTCTGGATAAGTGGCCATACTTTGCATTCAGAAGTGAGTACAGTTGTAATTGCAGTTGCATTTGTATAACGCTTTATATTCCTTGATGAGGCACCAGAGCACATCGCTGGAACGGCACAATGCTTCACAATGGAGGAGTACATTGTTGGAAGGGATTTCTTTTTCAGTCTCGCTTTTTTGTGTCGTTCATGAATGACCCGGGTTGTATTCGTTCTGTCTTGGGTCGCACCACTTAATAGTTAGACAGTCATAAGAAGAGCGAAACAGCGCACATAATGCAACTTAATAACTTTCTGCAGGTCCCCTATACAAGTTGTGCATGATAGTGGAGCCATCACGCCTCACTTTGTACCAGATAGTACATTCAGTATAGTAGTTCAGTCCAATTTGGGAGTGGTTGGTGAGAAGCACGCAAGAGAGAGACGCAGGCATACTGTATTAAAGACGTCCATGATGCATGCCGTTATTGCACCAACGGTACAATAAACTTCATTTTGTTTGCTAGGACCATAAAAGCACACACAAAAACAATTACAATACCAATGTTATAAAACATACAATAATAGAAATATAATAAGATTTGTCATAGGAACCTTCCCTTTGAAGAAGTATTTAAAAGATCATAATATTGCTATTAAAAACCAAGTTCAAACTTCTGAGTGCCTGCTACAATGAAGTAGAATGTCAACTTCATTATGAAGAAAATAGAAGTTTTCTACATAATATCCACATAGCCCCAACCAACTTAGCACCCGGGATAGCAAAAGATAAGCTGGTAACTAACCTCAAGATAGGAGAGTAGCAAGATAACTGTACTGCCCTAATTACCTATAAACAGGGACTATCAAGTGCCTACAAGGTCTTAGATGCTCGGGGCAAACAAAAAGGACATGAGATATATGTTCGATCATAGTATAGTAGCAGGGGCAGGAGTCTAAAGCCCGTGCAGTCCAGCACTTTGTAAAAGCCCTCATTGGGAGAGTCCCTGCTCTAAATTGAAAATACAGCCTTCTATCACTTGGGACAGTCAATTGATCCCAATATGCCTGGTATCCTGTCTGGTCCTTAATATCTAGAAACTCTCTTGATGTTCTAGGGAGATCTATTCTGCATTGGACTTTGGCCTCTATTGTAGTCCCGTAAAGCTTTTTCAGGGCCAATTTAGATGAAAAAGTAGTAGAGCCTGGGTTCTCCCAAAGCTCAGGAGCCCCAATATCCTATAATAGCTCCTTGATATGCAAAAGCCAAGTCATTTTAACAGAATGGGCTGCGGAGATATCTTGTACGGCCGAGGTATAATGTGCAAGTTCTGGCGTGGACCAGAGTCGTCTCTAGTATAACAAGGTGCGAAGTCTAGCTTTGTCATGTATACTTCGAACACCCCAATCCTTAAAAAGTGGTACCAGAGGAGTTCTGGCGGGGAGAGATGCTAGTTTATAATAATTTATTTTCTGTGCTGGTTAATGCATCTATATTTGCATGTCCCCATAGCTCAGCCCCATAAAGGACAGGCCTCAAGACCCTTGACTTACTTATATAACTGGAGAGCAGGCCTCATGGGCTTAGTAAAAGAGGCATTGTACTCTTTATAAACTGCCCCGATAAGTGTTTGAGTTTTACAACCAATCTTGTCATGTGTGGCTTCCAGGACATGATACTAAAGATGATACCCAAGTAGTAAAGCTGTGTACTATTTCTAAAAGCACCCCCCACCAATTCCATTCCCTTTTTTACAATTTTGTGGGGGGTAAAGGTCATCAGAATAGTTTTAGTTCTATTAAACTCCAAGCACCTGTCTGTAAAAAATTATTCAAAGGTTATCAGAAGTTTCTGAAGGCCACTCGGGGTCTTGGAGACCAATAGAGTATCATCTGCAAATAATATTGGAATTTTCACTTTGGCCAGGGAAGGAGCATCAACATCAAGTTTGGTCAGGGTGAAGACAATATCATTAATATAAAGTGAAAAAAGTAAAGGCCAAAACACAGCCCTGTCTCACTCCCCTGGAAACGCTAATTTTTTCTGTCAAATCGTTCTGCCATCCCCATCTTACAAGTGCATAATCATTCTTGTGGAGTCGACTAGTACCAGTAGGTAGGAGGGGGATTTTAATTCCGGAAAGTATCTTCCAAAGCCTGGGTCGTGGGACCACATTGAAGGCTAACCGTAAATCTACAACATCTGTTTCTATTGTTAATTACCACAGTACACTAGTAAAGCCTAAAAGCCTGCTTTGTCGTGTAGGTTTATAGAGCAAAACCCAACCTGATGGGGACTATCTAATGGCACACATATATTGGAGATCCAGTCCTGGATCTTCTCAAGTACACAGCGGGCAAAGATTTTCTGTATGCAATTGATCAGGCTTATCGGTCTGTAGATGCCAGGTGTGGACCGGTCTCCTTTTTTATATTCTGGAATCACAGATACGCCTGTCCATGTTTCAGGATTAGGTCCTCCTGCCGCTATCGCTTTTGCAGTAACCAGAATGTAAGGTTCCTAAATATCCTTATCCAATAGAGAGACATCAGCTGGAACTCCATTGGGTCCTGCTGCACATCCCTTGCTGTGGCAAGTAGAGATTTGACCACGTCTGCTAGATCAGACATGGCTATCGGGGGGGGGGGGACAATGTTAGCCTGGGGAAGAACATAATGGAGGCTTGATTCAAGATTATCTGTGCTAATATAGTCCTAAAGAATGCCAAAGTGCTCAACCCATGAGGAGGGGGGCAACGTTACTTGTCCCATCACATGTACTGGGACAATCCCTATGAGCCACCATCTCCCAGAATGCTGTAAAATCTCTTTCCGTACAAGCTTTGTCAAGAGCTGTCCATCTTTGATCATCCCAATGCTTCTTAGCATTAACCACTACTGCCTTATAGGCCCCATGGAATAGAGTATAGTAAGCAGATCTTGGTTTAATGCCCCTCACTAACTCGCTTTTAGAATTGCGGCATTCGGTGTCATACTATACATTGTGCTTGGGAGGGACTTTTTTGGAACATGTTGGGACAAAGAAAAGTCCAGCTATAGGATTAAATAAAGCAGTATGGTTTGAAATTAACATATCACTTGAATCGAGGTGCCCTTCCTTGATCTGATTAATTTCACCAATATCAGCTATGCCTGCATGCCATTATTGTAGCAAGAGTGGATGATGCTTAAAAATGTCCCAATGAGAGGCTAGTGAGGGATAAGAGCGAGAATTTCAAGGCTGGCCTATGTTAAAGTCAACCAAGATCTTCACCATTACTAAAGAGCGAATGAGAGTTCATTAAAACGTACATAAACACAACCAGACTTTCACCTTCTTTGGCCTAGAGCAGTTCCCATGTTACTTTTGTGAAGCCATTTGTAAGCTAAGAATGACCAGATGAGAAAGTGAATTAATCCATCTACTAAATGCAGTTTGACATGGACTAAACAAAGATGGACCACTGCCTGAAACAATGACTCTAATTCAACTGTCCTTTTAGGTCACAGCCTGCCTGGCAGTGCAGCTGTCTTGTTTGCTAACGACATCTTGGGGACTTCAGAGAGTTGACCTATGATTGCATTCCGCTCATTGATTACCATTGGCTCTGTGGTTTGTAACTCACTTTCTGGCTTTCTATTTGCTGGCTTTCTATTTGCTTTAGGTTCTGCAGGTTCAGTTCGTCCCTCCCATTGCCTAAACTGTGTTTACTCTGTTCTTCCACAAACCTGCTTTCTGTAAAAAGGCCTTAAAATTCTTATGTTGTCAGATTTGCTGTGCATGCGAAAGCTGATGTCAAATGTCAGGCTCTCTCTTCCAGGGAACTTGGTGTTTATTTTGTGTTACCATGACTTAAAAATGAGAGAATTTATGTGACGATCCTGCTGAGTACCCTTGTAAGACGATCTGGGATTTTTTTGCTTTTTTCTTTTCTAGCTCACAGCGAAATAATGGTTCTGATGTTTCAGAATATATCAGAATTAGTACAAATTAGGCACTTTTTCTTTGTAATCTTGAAGTGTGGTGGAAACAAATATTTGAATATGATCAAAACACATCATTAGACTAGTTGATAACATTTTAACACATCATTTATGGGCAGTAAAACCATATAGGTGCAAAGGTAATGGTCATTTCATTTGAAATGTTACTGTAATGGCAGTGCGCTACCACGCCATGCATGCTCCACACTACTCCCCTCAATCTAACCTAATCAACCCCACCTCACTCCGATCTAACCCAATCAACCCCACCGCACTCCAATCTATCCCACTGCACCCCATTCTACTGACTCCACCCCACTCTGCTCCTGTATACCCCGATCCACAACACTCCAATTTCCCCCAATCCAATGTACCTAAATCCAACTCATTCCACTCTATCCAAATACATTCCAATCTACCCCACTCCATTACAATTGACACCACTCCACCCAACTCCTTTCATTTCTACCCCACTCTCCTACAATCGACCCCACTCCAATGTACCACAATCTACCCCACTCCAAACTACCCCACTAACATCACTCCACACTGTTCTACCCAACTCCACTTCATTCAACCACACTCCACTCCAGTCTTACCCAATCCACCCCACTCTTACCCAATCCACCCCACTCTTACCCAATCCACCCCACTCTTACCCAATCCACCCCACTCTTACCCAATCCAACCCACTCTATCCCAATCAACCCTACTCTATCCCAATCTACTCCACTCCAACCTACCCCACTGAAGTCATTCCTCTTCAGTCTACACCACTTCGTTCTACCCCACTCCATTCAAACTTACCCTACTCTAATCTACCCCACTGTACCCCATCCTAATCTACCTCACTACACTCTACCCCACTCCACTCTTCCCCAGGGTATCTTCCTACACTCCACTCTATCCAGCTCCCCTCTACCCCATTCCAATCTTCCCCACTCCAATCTTCCCCCACTCTAATCTACCACATGCCACTCATCTACCTCACTCCAGTTCAATCTAACCCCACTCCAATCTACCCAACCCCACTCCACCCCAATTACCCACCTGCAATCTACCGCATTCAGTCTGCCCCACTCCAATCTATCCCACTCCTACCTCACTCCAGCCTACCCCACCATAAGCCAGCCAGTCTACCCTACACCATCATAATTTACCCCACTTCACTCCTCTCCACTCCAATCTACTCCACTTCGTTCCGCTCCACTCCTCTCTACCTCACTCCACTCTACCCCACTCCACTCTACCCCAATCCACTGTGTACCACTCTTCCCAAATCTACCCCAATATATCTCACTCCACTCTGATCTACCCTACTCCAATCTACTCCACTCCCCTAGTCTAGCCCACTCAACTCCAATCTAACCCTCTCCACTCCAATTTACCACACTCCCCTCAAATCTTCCCCACTCCACCTTAGTCCAACCTTCTCCAAGCCACCAATTTCAACTCCCCTCCCCCTCCCCCCTATCTATACTATGCAATCTAAATTATAAAAAAGGTCATTTTATAGAAAATTATTCACAGACATCATGGCCTGCTAACCCTTGTGGGCAAGTATCCCTGTGATTGAGGCCAATCAGACTAAGTCACAACTTGCTACCTAGCTCATGAATATTTATAATGAAAGTCAGATTGCGACTCAATCTGATACAAGTTGTTATTTTAACTGACCTAATGGTATATAGGTTGGTTCATAAAAATGTTACTGGTCTCAAAAAACTGTTTGAAAATGGCAACCAGTAAATAGTACATCTGGCCCATACTCTTAACACTCGCAGGCCAGAATAAACATGTGTGGAGAGGAGACGGGGGGCTAACAGGAAATTGTCATCAATCTGAAATACCACATACGCTATGTGGTAACAATGGGGACAGTACGTGCTCTCTGCTTCCAGAGAACAGGGATGGGGACAGAGTTCTAGACGAGGGAAGAACATGCAATTCACATTCCTGCCCAAGCCACACTCCAAAGCTCTGGGGATCTATTACACCCTTTTATGAGTCTTACATTTATCTGTGATGACTAGATAAGACAGCTGGGTGGCTTCTTGCGTTTCCTGTAGAGATCTGCCAGTCACCTACTGTTCATGCGTTCAAAGTCAGCGAGACAGCTTGGCATTTCATCCTTACAAAACGAGTCCCATTGATTTTGGTAATATTCACACCCGCTATTATAACCATAGTTGACACCAAAACTGCCAGGGTGCGCTATAAGTTATCTAGAAGTAATGGTTTTTGTGTGCCTTAAGTGCAAATTGCCAGCCACGGGCCAAATTAAAATATCACGCAGTCCGATGTATGAGAACTCAGTTTGACACTTTGAAATTATTTTTATTAAACAAATGCTCAGCAACACGTCATAGGTACACAGAAACATCAGAGTGATATTCAGCAAGGTTGACAGGCTCATCACTTATGGGTATTTGGTCCATCCAAAACAGCAAAATATTAAGAGTCCCGAGTCAAATTGCATATTATTACAGTTTGAACAATTATTTATATCGTCCCTACCCACAACACCTCCCTCTATTATAATGTTTCAAATCTTTCTATATTCTGCCCACCTGTCCCACACTTTGCCCAACTTCCTCGGGCATCGTCGGCTTTGATACACCACTTTTTCAGCTGCACAGCATCAATCAAGGTCCGCCTCCCATTCTTTGACCCTTGGGTGTTGCGCTGCCCCTTCCCCCCCCCCCCCCCCCCAATCCCCTTGCAATGTTCCATTCGCTACTATTTCTGCTAACATTAACCATATCTTGATATATTTTGGCCATGAGGTGTCCCCGGTCACCCATAATATGTGCCATCGGGCATCTAGTGGGACCTCCTGTCCTGACACCTTGGACATCACCCAGGCAATCTCTCGCCAATATTGCTGAAGCAAGGGGTATCCCACAGTGTGCAAACAAAGATACCCACCCACCACATTGCCTCATGCAACTGTCCGTATCGCTCCTGCCTATACAGTGGAGCATCGTCCTGGTGGTGTAAGATCTATGTAAGATTCTGAGTTGTATGAGGCAAAACCGTGCTCTCGTGGCAACCTCCCTGGGGCTCTGTATGGCTTTCCCCCAGACATCATCTTCCAGGATACCGATCTCTGTCTCCCAAGCCTCCTGGAGAGCCCCCAAGGGATCAGGGGTGTTATTCATAATTTTTTTGTATATGAGGTAAGTAGCCTTTTCTGCGATCGGGTCTAGCAGCAACCTGTCCACGAGTGATGTATACTCCGGTACCTGACCGCCCATCGGAATGTGAGTCTTAAGTGCATGTTTTAGTTGCAAGAATCGGACCCATTCAGAATCTGGCATTTGGTACTCCGTCTGTAGATCCGTAAAGTCTACCATCGCTTGTACTCTCCAGACGTCCCCTAAGGGATCAATACCCATCAGTTCCCATGGGTGGAAACCCTTCAGTCCACCCACCTCTTGTAAGAAGTCGCTGTCCCACAGGGGTTACCGTTCTGTCAGTCTGCGCTCCCAGCCCAGGAACCTCATCGCCTCCTTCCATACTCGTACTGTCGTTTGTGTATGCTTTGGTAAGCTGCTCTCCGTATTTCTACGATATATTGTCTCTTAATATCCCCTCTGGCCCATCAGATGGTGGTCAACCCGATATGTAGGCTCTTCCCTCTCCGCAAACACCCAGTCGTTAAGTGTAACCAACTCTGCTGCCCAGTGGTATTTCCGAATATCTGGAAATGCCAGTCCTCCCTCAAACACTCCCCACTGTAGCTTGTGGAGAGCTATATGTAATGATCCGCTCCAACGCAGTAAGTGAAGATAGGTATCTTGATTAGAAGATTCAATGACTGGTACCTCCAGCTCTTCCTTCCAGCTGGTCAGCCCAAACTACTTCTCCCTTCAAAGAGCAACATTCCACCCTGCCACCAAGCCCTGCATTCCATTTCCTTTGAGAGGACTCCACACTATCCTTGAGCTTTCCCCATCCCACAAGAGCCACCTTATTTCAGTGTCGATTTTATGAAAACATTCTAGCGGTATCTTACATGGGGTGTTCTGAAGAAATGATAGAAGGCACGGAAGCGCCATCATTTTAACGTTGCTACTCCCTTGTATAGTTCAGCCGGCAGACCATGAGGTCCGGCTGCCTTGCCCGACTGCAGGGCTCTAATCATTCCGCCTATTTCCTCTGCGGTGACATCCTTGTCCAGCTCCTCCCGGTTCTCCAGAGCTAATGTGGGAAGGCTGGCATCTTGTTGGAGTTCTGCACAATATGCCCTCGACCTATTTGATGTGGATTTGTATAGTTGCTCATAATGGTTAGCGAACACTGCGGCTATCACCTCACTGGTCCTACAGATCTCACCCAGTTCCTCTCTCTCTCTCTTTTTCTAGCAATGCCATTAGTTTACTAGTCTTGTCACCTACTTCATAGATTCTCCTCTGAGTTATGCTAGCATACTCCCTGGCTTTCCCTTCCGCAATATCATGCATCTCCTGTTGTTTAAGGCAGATTAAATGACTGACCTGTCTGACACCCTGGGTTGCTTGGCTGTAGTTTTTAACTGGGCGTTTTTCTTCTCAATTGCTTCATATTGAAGCCTCTGCTCTTTCCTTTTCCCACCTGCCAGGGCATGTGCATACCCTCTTATTACTGTTAAGGCCTCCCAAAACACTCAAGCCGAAAGCTACCGCTCCCACATTTTCCCGGAAGTAGTGATCCGTCTGTTCGTTTAACTTATCCCTGACCTGTATGTCCTTGAAGAACCATGGGTCTATATGAGGTGGCAATGTGTATGTTCTAGTGGGCCTCTGCAGCTGTACCTCGACAGGGGAGTGATCCGATATGCCGCTTGCTGGGAAATTTATGATGTCGTTATGAAAAAATGACAGGTCAGATCAATCCAGAAAGCAGCCGATGTCAGCAGAGTGTGTCAGTAAGTAATCTAGTCGGGAGAACCCCTCCCCGCCGTGAGGGGCCGAGTAAAAGGTGTATTGTGTAGTCGTGGGATTATGCTTGCACCAGAGATCAATGAGCCCAAGGGCCTCCGCAAACTTCTTCAGGGAGTCTGCCCCTACTTCTCTTACCGAGCTTGACACTTTGTCCCACTCCATGTCCATAATGGAGTTCAAGTCTCCACCCAGTACCAGAACATTAAGTGGGAGCTCCAGCTTAGGTGAGGTTTCAGAATGTATCCTGGGTGGCACGTACACTGAAAAGAAATTGGGGTCTCAGCCTTCCCACACCCCGGTAACATCCACATATATGCTCATCCGATCGTGCCGTACCTTACTGGAAGCAAGGGGTATGGTTGTTCTGGCCAATATGTCCACTCCTCATGACCCTGTTGTGAACCCCGCATGTGCCAGTAGTTTGGAACCAAACCTATCTAGTGCTTTACTGGCATTACCTTTCAAGTGTGCCTCCTGCAACAGGACTATGTCCGATGCATGTCTTTGAAGATACTGCTACACCACTGTACGTTTGATTTTGTTGCCGAGTCTGTTCAAGTTCCAGGTCATGATTCTCAAATCTCGGTCCCCTGGGGTAAGCACAGAAGACTGCGTCAGAAGGAGCGCGTCACAGGTCGATGAAGTCATAGAGATTGTCTATGGAAAACCCACTCTTAACTCTGTTACCCTTGCAGCATTGTATGGAGGCGCTCCCCAGTCCCACCCCACCAAACCATCTGTCCCCCAATGTGTGCTAAGCATAAGCATAAGCTCATACTATGCAACAGAAAAACGCTACCTAAAGTGTGCCCATTAAACTCCCAAATGTAGAACTCTCCCTCCCCCCTGGCTACTATGCACGGTAGGCACAAACCCCCCCCCCCCCCCCTCTCCCAGAACAGGACTACCAAAAAGCAGATGGGCTTAGGCCACATAAAGGCCCGTCAGCTACCCACCAATTCCCCCCCCCTGCAGAGGACGGATGTGTCAACAACATTGTCATAACACAATGCAAACCCACATAAGGAGGTGAAATGTGTAAAAAGGAAAGCTGCATTCTTAGATGTGTGTCCAGACTCAGTCTGTGACTCTGCCGCTACAGACAGTGCCCTCGCACCTGGCCCACTGGGCTGTGTGGGTCGCCCTCTGGCAACATCATATTCGATGGTGCTTGAGCTTACCTCCTCATTTCCCTCTGGCTGCCGGAGAGCCATCTTGATGAGGAGGCCCCCCGGTCGGTTTCCATTGTCGGATCCATCGCAGCCATTCCAGCCACATCACTGGCTTTCTGTGTGTCGCAGCTGTCCCTTCCAGCCGTACAGCCATTCCCACACCTGTTCCGGGGTAGAGAACCTCCACACCTTGCCATCTGCTGCTACCCTGGTTGTTGACGGGAAGAGCATGAAGTACTTGATGTCCTTTGCCCGAAGGGTCTTCACCTCAAGGAAGGTTTGTTGTGCCTGTTGTACCTTTATGGTGAATTCTGAGAAAAAGGGTCATAACAGCAATTTCAAATTTGAGCTGGGGGGAACTGGGGGGAACTTCGGGCGGCCTGGAGACTCCTATCCCTGTCACGGTAATTGAATATTCGGGCTATGATAGGGTGAGGTGGGGGCCGCAGTTGAGTGCCTGGGACTCTGTGGCCCTCTCCACAGAGAAGTATTTTGGCTGATCCCAGGGCAGAAGCGATTTCAGTATGAGATCGTCTACAAATATATCTACTACTGGCCCCTCTGCTCTCTCTGGGACTTCAATGATGCAAACATTATTGCGTTGGGAGCTGTGTTCCTGGTCCTCCAGCACCCTGGTGGTGACGGTGAGGTCCTGGACTTGTTACTGGAGGGCCTTTGTGTCCATCACCAGGCCAGTCGTGACCCTTTCCACCTCCTTCACCCAGGCTCCCATATTGTGCAAGTCAGCCCTTAGCAGCATGACTTCCATTGTCACCGAGTCAATCCTCCTGGCCAGATCAGACCGAACTCCCTGTAGAGCTGCAATTACTTCTTGCAGTGTGGGCTCCGAGGCAACAGGGGAAGACTAAGTCCCCGGGTCCGGTCCAGCTTCCATCAAAAGTCTCTGGGTCGACTCCCTGGGCAGGGCATATTTATCAAGTTTTGTTTGCTGTACACTCTGTGATCCCTTACAGCCCACCCGTCATTACAGAGCTACTCAAATCCTCCAGGGCCCAGCTCCACCAGCTCAAGTGTAACCCTCTGGGGAGGATCGGAAAGTCCCACGGGCATTATTCACTGTTGCCTGCCCAGGTAGGTATCTCTCTCCTGGTGGGGGCTCCCCACCAAATATCCTCAGCAACTATAAGTCCTGAAGGCCCTGCAATCCTTCCCACTACTGGCTGCAGCTCAGCCTCTCTCTGCCACAGATTCAATCCAGGACTGTCTGGCTCTGCATGCAGATGTTCTAAAGTCTCACTGGACTTTTCTTCGCCTCCACGATGTTTCAGATGCGTGGGGAGGCCCCACATGGAGTGAGAGTGAGCGAGGGGCAGTCCAGCCCCCCCCCCTGTTTGGGTGAGTTCTGGGGGTCTCACTTGTGCTCGTCTGGGTCCAGGTCACTGCACCTCCTAGATTGTTTCCTCTTGACTCCCGCTCTCCACCCAGGCCCCGCTTCAATCAGCATCCGGGAGCGGGATCTCGCTCCCTTCATTTCCACTGCTCGTCGGGCCACGGATCTTCAGCCTTCAGTCCACCCAGGAGTGTGGCCGTTCCTCTGCCCTCCACTTTTCCTGATGCAATCTGGAGCAGGAACACTCTATTCGCAGCGAGCGCCTCCAGATTCTCCCGTGTCTTGCATGGGGCTAGCCTCGTCACTCAAGCCCAGGGCTTATGGTCCTACACATGCCGCGCCCATCCGTCCTCCATTTCCAGGTCTGTTTCGGCCCACCAAGGTGTCGCTGGCCATGGGGCTCCACGCGGCTCCTCTTACTATGAAGCTTGGCCCCACAACGGATGATTTGCCTGATTTATGAGGGGTCAGGGAGAGCGGCCTGGTGGATCAGCTCTAAAGTGCTGCCATCTTCTGTCGTGCCAAGCCACGCCCCCCTCCAATTTGACGCAAGCAGTGGTCACCGGCACCAATCGAGGTGGCGGGGCGGGAGCAGGGGTGAGGGGGAGATAATAAATATAATAAATAACTCACCTTATCGCCGCTGCATCTCTCCTCCGCGTCAGCATGCTGCCGAACAGGAACTAGGAAGCACCCAGGCTCCCCTGACCAATCCCAACGCTGTGATTGGTCTAAGCGCCGAGGTTCAGTGCCCAGACGAGGACTGGATATTTTCTCCACGCAGGCTGTAATGCAACGTGTATGGAGAACATGCAAAGTGCGCATGACTGGGGCAGGCCAAAACGTCACTGTGAACTTAGAGTGGGCATACCCAGGGCTTTAAGTGGGATGAAACAACTGGGGGGGGGTCTCTCAAAGGGGCGTGGTCAATGTAATTAAGGGTGTGGCTAAAATACACGTAAGCTAAAAATCTGTGCCTGGCATAGTGTGCCTCCCGACTTGTATTTTTCTGTTTGTCATTGCATCCAGATGTTTGATAGTAACATTACACCTACAACAAGTCAGGAATATTGGCTTTGTCAATGGTTGTTTGTTTCATAAGGTAAATAAGCAGCAACTATAGCTTGTTGTATATAATATTGAAAAAGTTTCCACTTAAAGCCCTGATGATACCACAACAACGTTGCTGCTCCTGAGTTTCAAAAAGAGAAGGGAAATCCAGAGAGAAATGTATTTCCCTTCCCCTCCAATGCTCACCAGGTGACGTCATGCAGTAACTTCTCCACTAGTGAGAAGTGAGCAGTGGGAGCACACTCGCATCAAGGTGCCTGCTGTCACTGCAGTCCAGAAAAAAACGGACCGCCTGTGCCAGGGCACGAAACAGAGCCCGATAGAGACCCATTTCGAGGCCTCCTTTAATAAACTGCTGGTGCTCAGCACTGGTAATACCCGGCGCACTTAAAGCCCTAGGCATACCACTCCTCCTCTGCCCTCCTCTGAGAGCAGAGCAAAGCAGCAGGAAACATTACATGATAATAACCTTATTATCATTTTATGTTTCTTTTAGTTACATTGCTTAAAAGCAGTGGGGTGACGCTCCTCCGCGGTAGCCCACGAGTCGCCAGTGTTTTAAAGGCACAATTTGTCTCGTGGTGAACATTGCGCGTAATCATTCAAAAAGGTAGGTAGGCCGAGGGGGCAGAAAAAGAATAAACATTATCAACAGCGCCATCTAGTGGCAATTTGGGCGTCTCTCGTCTCTACTATGCACGCTTGGTTGTTAAAGAGGTACTGTTTCTAACACATCTTGAGACTGAGAAACTTGATGGTGGGTTTATTGAAAAGAGTTTTGAGGTCTAGATTGTCAGGGGGAATGCATTTGTGTCCTGTATATTTAATAACCAATGGGAAATGTATAATATGGTTATGAAAAAACGACAGCTAGGTCAGATCAATCCGGTTTGCCCATTTTGCAGCCTTACAGTTATACATTGCTTTACCCTAGTTATACAGTATTCTTGCTTTCCTGTGTCAATTTAACACAATAGTAGAGTGTAACAATGTTTTGGGTGACTTGAAGCGCTGAGGACATTGTATCAGTGGGAAAAAAAGGAAGGAGTACAATAATTTTTGTTTGAATAAAAATATGCGATGTTGTCATTTTTACACACGGTAACACTGTGCAAATATTTCGACTCATTGGTACCTGTTTAGCAACCAAATACAGCAATAAGCAACTGAAATGTGACGTTAACGTTTGCGAAGGGACTTCCACTGCGCAGAAACACGTTGCCACATTTTTAGTTCCTGTTGATTCATTTTAGTAATTCTAGAGGCACTGGCGGTTATGGACACACATGTACTGTATGTCCCTATACTGGCCCTATTGCCTAGCTCTCAGTAGCCGCCTCCCCATTACTCTGGGCTTATGTTGCAACGTCCATGTAAACACCCTAATCCTCTTTGTATAATGTACGCTCAGAAATTTGGTTGGTGGAAATGCACAAGAATTCACTGCATCCATATATAACTCATCAGGGTTAATTTGTATTTTCTTGCTGCATAATTTATTTAACCCGGCCGCATTATTTGATCCTCCCCTGCCTCACCATTCCAGCGGTTCTGATTACTGTCCATACACATTAGGCTAGTGTAAAGTGATCAGGCGCAAGGCCCGCATACTTTAGCAAAGGAGCACACAGACACTAGATTGAGGGTAGTTAACTGGCCACGAGCACGTGCGCTCGGACACTTTTATTCTCAGGGTCACCTGACTGGTGATGCCTTTGGTGGGTGGGTGTTTAGTGTGGGTTGCAGCCTCAGAAACACTAGAATGTATCCAGCCGGATACTACATCCCTCCCAACTTTGGATAAAAGGAAATATACGAAGTCCAACCTGTAAAGAAAAACCGACACCCCAAAATAAATCACAAGTGGCATTATCTTCAGGCCGCTGGCCTGGCGGTGTTGGATTTCTTGGGCCACCATTGTTCGGGACATTCGGGTTCGCCTTGGCAAACTACCTGAGACTGACCTGATCTATCAGTAACAATGTCTATGTACAAGAGTCCTTCATCAGGATACTGGGAGCTGTGATGAGGTCCACTCTGTGATGTTTCTTGTCATGAGGTTTCTGCCTTGAGGCGACGTGCTAGCTGTTGTTCCAGTATCTTGACAGCCAAGATGCTTCCGACTTGCCTCTCTCACTTGGGCACCTCTCTCACCGGCGCCTCCGGGTGGGCTCTCCTGCTGGGCGGTCATGGGACTGTGTGGGCTCTGTGTGGGCCGCGCTAAGGCGTCGCTTCCGAACTGTCAACGGGACTCACAGCCTAGTCACTCATGTGTCCGCCAAAGGTGATGTTTCCATCTCGGTGTCCTCGCCGTCAAGAATCTGGTTCCGTGTCTTCCTCTCAGGGTCGCAGGGCAACCAGTCTCCGGCTGCGGCCTCTGTGCATCCTGCGCATGTCGAGGAGCTGCTGCCGAACACCTCTCCCATTCGGACTCTCATTTCACTGGAATTCCGCCGAGGCCCCTTGCCCCAGGATTTCCACTTAACCGCGTTCGCTGTGTGGGCCTTCTTGTAGGCTGAGCGTAGGGGTCGCTTCAGAACTCCCAACAGGGCCCCGGCCTAGTCTTGCTTTATCCCAAGGGGTCTATCTTCTAATGTCCGGCTGTGCTCTACTTCTGTATGCTGCACGCTGACAGGAGTGCACAGACGGTTCCTGGGCGGCCTGCCTTCTTGGGCTCTGGTTGTCTGGAGTGTGTGGATTCGCTCAGGTGTTGTGCTGCTCCTTGGTGGTGTTGATGTCTTCACCATTATTCTTCGCTTGGGCATTAGGCGGTGGTCGGATGTCTCGGGGTGTTCTCTTCTTGTGATGATGCGAGTACTCTGCCCGGTCACTTCGCCTCGTCGTCCCTTGCACGCCTGTGTTGGTTGTCTGCCCTGTGGCACTGTGCCACTGTACCTTCCTTCTTTGTAGGCTGACATCCTGTTGTCCTCTTCTCCTCTTCTTCATGGCGTCTTGCGACTCACGCTCTGTCTTTTCTTTACTTCATTTGCGATGCGGCCTGGTCTTCTCGCGTTCTTTCTCATCCTAATCAGGCTTCTCAGTGTAGTGTGCACTCTACACGTTTCCCTCTGGTCTTGTCCCAGCACTAGGACACTGTCTTCTTTTCGCTCCGTGACTGGACCGGTCGTCGCGACCTTCATTCCTTCAATTCCTTCCAATTTCTGGTTACTGTTGTTGAATGTCTCGTCCGTCTCTTTCTGGCCCTCTTCGTGGACCTCTCGGGGGTCCTCTTCACAGACCTCCCCTCCGTCATTCACTACACGGACTTCTTCTCCATTCTTCTTATCAGACCTCTTGTCAGGTCTCTTCTTTCTGGTGACCCTCTGGCTGGTCTGCTTCTTTTCTCTGGCGACCATCTGGCTGGTCGACTTCTTTTCCCTTTCGACCATCTGGCTGGTCAGCTTCTTTTCCCTTTCGACCATCTGGCTGGTCAGCTTCTTTTCCCTTTCGACCATCTGGCTGGTCGGCTTCTTTTCCCTTTCGACCATCTGGCTGGTCGGCTTCTTTTCCCTTTCGACCATCTGACTGGTCGGTTTCTTTTTTCTGGCGACCATCTGGCTGGTCGGCTTCTTTTCCCTTCCCCCTGGTCTTCGTGCTTCTGGTGGTCTGCACAACCCCCTCGTCTTCTCCGCACTCACGTTGCTGTGGCGCGCTTCTGATGGCGCTCTTCCGCTTACCTCATTAGATGTATTTGCTGCGCATTCCTTTCCTTCTTTTATGCCTGGATCAGTGTCCACTGTTCTTACACTTCTTTGCACTTGCCTGGTGCTGAGTTCCTGAACCACCGTTAGTGAGTCTGGTGGTGCTCCTGCCTCTTCCTTACTGCTGCAGCGACAACCTGTGGGCACCAGGTACCGCTGCACTCTCTGTTGGTCTCAGCTCGGTTCAGTGCTTCTGGTCGCTCCTTGTGCGCGCTCTTCGCTCTGTCTTTCTTTCTCTCTTGGGGTCCCTTGCTGTATCTCGTTAACTGCTTTGGATAACCACAGTAGCCCCTGTGCTGTGGTCTTGTTCTATTGGTGCTTTCTTGCGCTTTGTCACTTTCTCCTCAGCAGTGTCATGGCTTGGCACCACTCTAGCATATCCGCTTTACTGTGCATTCACTTTCGCTCATTTGTTAGTCCTCCCTGTGTCTCTGCCAAGTATGTCCTTTCTTTTCCATGCACAGGTGCTCTTTGTCCTTCACTGGTGTCAGCTTGCATTAGTCCCTTGCTGGCACACATACATGATCAGGGCACATTACTCCTGCAATCATTTTCTCTTTGTGGGTGCAATGCTCCAAACGGCCTGACGATGGCAGTGTTGCTTTTCTCTGTCTTGCTTTCCTGTCCTCGGCAGTTCTTATACTGTTGCAGGCTTTGTGCTCACTACCCTCGTGGAGGAGCACCTTCACCGGCTGGCTGCCGCTCACACCCCCTCACTGGGACCTCTCCATGCTGCAGGACAGTTCTCCCTGATGTGGTGAGTGTCTCCTACACTTTGTTTACTTTCTCTGTGCACCATTTTACTGGGCGCTGCTGCTGCTGACGTTTGCCCCTTCAGTGCTCCGATTTGCCTCCGCAACTGTCCTCACGCTCTCGGCTTGGCCCTTTCGCTACTCCCGCTTTCACGGGCTTCTAGCTCCTGGTGCAGGATCATGAGGCGGGCCGCCTCGCTGGTTTTTTTCTGTGCCCGCTTGCAGCTCTGCTTTCCCCTCCGTCACTGCGCTCCCTGTCCTCGCTGCACAGGACCGGAGCAGTCGTCTCCTCGCCCGCAGCAGCCTCACTCTGATCACATGCTGCGCGGGAGGGCGGGCGGGCGGAGGAAACAGGGGTCGCTGATGGATGCTGCGGCCTACGAGGCCGCTTCACTCTGTGCGGGCTGGTGTAGAGCGGGGACTGCTGGCGGAGACGGCGGCCTTCGTTCCCTTTACCACGGGGACAGTTGCTGGACTTCTTTTCTCCACCCCACTGCCGCCGTCTCGCTGCTCACACACCGTGTGGGAGGTCTTTGCTACACTGGGGGAGGTCTTTGCTACACTGGGGGAAGTCTTTGCTACACTGGGGGAAGTCTTTGCTACACTGGGGGAAGGCTGTCCGCTCTATTGGGGGCATTGGGCACAGTCTCTTGTTCCACCTTGTGGGGACGTGGATGGCTGCTACTCTCTTTGTCCTCCCCACGCTAGGCTCTCATTGCGGCCCCCTGCCCCAGGCCATTTCACATTCAGGGTTCACCTCACGCCCAATATCTGCTCCGGCGTCCCTCACCTCGGGGTAGCTCACAGCGGCGGCCGGCGTCTCGGCAGTCCGGCCCTGCCTGTTTTTGCTTCTGCCCGCCGCTGGCCTTACATCGCCATTTTCATGACAGCGGGGTGGGCTCCCGCTCAACTTGAGTGTACCCCGGGGCTCTACACACGCCCCTTGGGCTATAGGGTGCGTCCGGTGCCACCTCAAAGGGGGTCAACTCCGTCGTGGCCGGGCTCCGATCGGCTCGCACGCAGAGGCGGATCAAAACAGGCAGGCCCACGAGGTGTGGAGTGGGCTCCCGGTCACCTCACTTTCGTTATGCAGGCCCAGGGCTTTTCACACGCCCTGCAGCCCGGTAGGCGGGTGGCGCGCCTCCTTGCAGGGGGAGGTGCCAATTTCACGCGGCATCTCTCTCTCTCCACCTAACCCTTCAGCTGCTGGGCTGCTACACGCACGGGCACAGCCCCCTCGTCGCCATTGTAAAGTGGTTGGGTGCTAGGCCCGCATACTTTAGATAAAGGAGCACACAGACACTAGATTGAGGGTAGCTAACTGGCCACGAGCATGTGCGCTCCACCCGTTTATTGTCCGGGTCACCTGCCTGGTGACGCCTGTGGTGGGTGGGTGGGTGGGTGGGTGTTTAGTGTGGGTTACAGCCTCAAACACTAGACTGTATCCAGCCGGATACTACAGCTAGGTAGGTCGTTATGACACTCCTGTGTCTTCAGCTGGACATATTTGGTCTGGTAGCATTAAGTCATTGTTATGTAGGAAATGTTCCTTCTTTAGGTCTGCTTTGGGTGTGGTCAGGTAGGCAGGTGCCCGCATGCCAAGGGGAAGAGGGTACCAAGAACAGCAAGGAAAGCTGGAGTGAAATGCAGCTCTGGGGGCAAATTATCGTTTTGTCAGACACGGGGGTTGTTGAGATGTCTGGTGTGGGCCATAAATGGGACAGGAGAGGGGACAGGCTCAGGACTGCCTGGAAAACAAGGGTGAATTCGATCAACATAAGCTAACCGGCCGCCTGTTCGAAAGGTGAGGCTGGAGCTATCAAAATGCATCATTTGTTGCTGTGATAAACGTTGATCGCCACAAGTCGCCTGAAATGTAAGGATAATGCATTTCGAGGCTGCTTACCAAGGAGGAGAGGATGTTGTCTGGGTGAGTGAAGTGTAGAAAGGGTGAATTTACCAGGACAGGAGAACGAGGGAAAGTGTGTGAATGAGCTCTACTTTTGTCGAGCTCGGCATGTGGATATAGCGCCACCTGCAGTCTTCGAAAGAGAAGACATTGTCACTTGCTTTCGTGATGTGCAGAATGAAGAAGTGTTGTGTTTTTGAACATTAGGAGGATGCCTGTAATAGAAGTATAGGTGGTTATTGGACGGATGCGTTTTTTTTGTGGGGGTAGTCCCTTGGGGAAAGAGGGTAGGTGAACTGTTGCACTACGATTTGCGTATCTAGTGAAGAGTGTGCGTCCAGCCCGAGCAGGAAGAGAATGAAGACTCCGTGCTACCACCTTCCACTGCATACGACCATCAGTAGAAAAATAATAACAATAATAAAATTACTGGAACCTGCGGGAGCTTCCATGGACCGAAGAATGACTGCAAAACACTGTCGTGAGCCATGCACTAATGATGCCTCTTGGATCGGAAATAAATTATTCGAGCATTATAGCCATCTATCGAGGGATTTAACTGTTGTTAACGGTTCCAAACTCGAGTTGTAGGCCCGACACAGGTGAGGGCTTACAACGAAGAAGAAGGCCTTTAACAACGGAGCCAGAAGGGCTATAATGATATTAGAACACCCCGCCCCAGATGTAGTCCTCTAAAATAAACCGGGACAATCCAAAAGTCAAGCCTTGGAATGTTGGAGCTGAAGGTGCATACCAGCCATTAGTGGCCCTGAGCTGGTTCAGTGTCTTCAGTGGAGCTTTTAACATTCCAGTGGTCTAATCAAAGTTTGTGACTTTGTAAAACTGGGGATTCCGCACAATTTGTTTTTTGACTAAACATTTATTACTCTAGTACTAAACAAGAATATACACTACACAAGCACCTAAACCCACATGCTTGCATTGATGCTGTGACCCTGATTGTGCCTATTATGTGGCTTACCAAGCTCACACTACTGCTGTGCCGTTCATATGCTGCTGTGTCTGAAGGAAGCTTGCATTGCTGCTGAGACCCTGATAGTGTCTATTCTGCCCCTCACCAAGCTCACGCGGCTAATGCGCTGTTCACCTGCTGCTGTGTGTGAAGGAAGCTTGCATTGCTGCTGCCTATTCCGTGTCTCTGGAAACCCGCGCTGCTGTGCTGCTGTGTGTGAAGGAAGCTTGTGTTGCTGGGTCCCATGCTGCACCTGTACTTTGTGTGTTAGTGATGACTATACAAATATTTGATTGACAGTAAAGGAGTGGTGCATGAGGCTGGTATTCACACATGCAACCCAACATTTAAAAACAGGTAAGATTTAGAAAAACACTGAGGGGACGTAATTTCTACATTAACCTACATGGAAGCGAGGAAGGTTTTAAGCAGGAGAAAAGTCAAATGAAAGCAACTGTTGGCTTACAAAACAGGGAGTTCCTCAAAAAACGGGAGTGTTGGCTTGTATTGTTACAGTAGGCCTAACATATTTTGTCCTTTGCTATACATCATGCCATATTGTGTATTGGTTTGAGTGTGGCATTCTGATCTTTAAGAACATCAGAGTTGACTCCATGTGATTGGCCACTTACAACCTGCAGACCCACATGCCCTGCCAGTGCTAGGGGGCACAGCACACTAATTTGTTTATTACATGGCCTCTTCGACCAGTCTGCCTGTGTGATTTTTCTGTTCGTTTTGTTCTGGATTTAATTATCCCTTCCACGTATCCACATCTCTAATTGACACATGCTCTGGAGCAATGAGACCGACTGCGGCTAGCTCTTCAGGCCCCATTCTCTGACTATGTAGGGAGGGTAAAAAATATTACTGAGGTAAAATATAGGTTTGGGCACCACAATCACAGTGGCCCAGAGGCGCAACGAGAGCCATATTTCAAGGGGAGGGGGGGGGGGGGGTGGCTAAGAAAAGATTTCAGGGGGGGGCTGACTCTTACAGCAACACGCAGAGTGGAGATGCAAGGACTCTAAGAAGGGGTGAAAAAAACAACAAAGCCTCATTAACAAGCAAATGGTCTTTTAAAGACCTGTGAAGTACTTGGTGCGGCTGTGTCTGTGTGTGTGCGCGCGCAGAAAGCTGTCTGAGCCCAGACTGCCATACACGAGGGGGGGGGGGGCTGAAGCCCTTTGAGCCCCATGGGCATTGCGAGCCTGCCTGCGTTAGTAAACCAGATAGCTAAACAAGCATTAGCAAAGCAAATAGGTCTTCTCTGTGCAAGAACTATTGATTTTGCCAATGTGTTTTAGCCACGTTGCACCCTATCATGGCTGCTGGACAGCATGGCTAGAAGTTAGTGGCATAGAGGAGAGTGGCATGGAGTGGAGTATCATAGAGTGGAGTGTCGTGGAGTGTCGTAGAGTGGCGTAGAGTGTTGTGGAGTGCCGTGGGGAGAGTAGAGTGTTGTAGAGTGGAGCAGCATAGAGTGGAGTAGAGTGTCATAGAGCGGAGTGTTGTACAGTAGAGTATTGCAGAGTAGAGTGAAATAGAGTGGAGTAGAGGGTCGTTGAGTGGCATGGAATAAAGTGGTGTGGAATGGCATAGAGGGAGTTGTTTACAGTTGTGGCTCCTCCGCTAAGGCGGAGGAGCATCGCCCCATTGCTCAAAAGGAAAAATAAAATGATAACGTATCGTTCTTATTATTTTAGTTTTCCTATTGCGGTCAGTGATGGGTGGGGCTGGCCATAGTAGGGGAAAGAATGGTTTGCACTCCCTAAGCGTGCACAACTGCTTGGCCGGCCAAACAGTCATTCGCACATAGCACAGTCTGGTGCAGAACATGCCCAGCCTCCCATTCCCCGTCTGAGTGCCGAACCACGGCACTCAAACCAATCACAACGCTGCATTGCAGCATTGTGATTGGCTCAGGGGAGCCTGGAAGCCCGGGTGCTTCCTGCTGCCCGATTGGGGACAGGAAGAAGAGGACGGAGGAGAGGCAGTGGCTGCCCATTTACAGGTATGTCTCTTTTTCTTTTTTTAGTCCCGTCCCCCCTCCCACCGCCTCACCACCCAAGTCTGGTAGCAGCCGCTACTGATTGCTTAAAGTGGAGTAGATTGTCATAGGATGGAGTGGCATATGGAGGAGCATAGTGTCATGAAGGAAGAAGAGGGTCATAGAGTGGAGTGGAGGGGGATAGAGTGGAGTAGAGTGGAGTGGCATAGAGAGTCGTGGAGTGGTATGTAATAAAGTATAATAGAGTAGAATGACATATGGTGGAGTAGAGTGGAGGGGGATACAGTAGCGTAGAGTGTAGTGAAGTAGAGTGGCGTGGCGTGGCATAAACTGGAGTAGTGTCATGGAGTGGCATAAAGTGGAGTAGAGTGTTGTAGAGTGTTATGGAGTGGGGTAGAGTGCAGTTGTGTTACTTCGAGTAGAGTGGAGTTGTGTGTCATAGAGGGGTGTGGTGTGTCAGATTGGAGTGGTGTAGAGGGAGTTGCATAGAGTGGCATACAGTGGAATAGAATGGAGTGGCATAGAGTGGAGTGGAGTGGAGTGGACTAGAGTGTTGAAGAGTGGAGTGGCCTAGACTGGCACAGAGTGGAGTGGAGTAGAGTGTTGTAGAGTGGAGTGGCCTAGACTGGAGTAGTGTCATAGAGTGGAGCGGCACAGTGTGTAGTAGTGTGTCATAGAATAGAGTGGAGTAGTGTGTCATAGAGGGTGTTGAGTAGAGTGTTTGAGAGTGGAGTAAAGTGTCAGAGTGAAATGGAGTTTCATGAAGTGGAGAGGCAGAGAGTGGAGTGACGTAGAGTGGTTACAGTGTTGTGGAGCGGCACACATTGTAGTAGAGTGACATAGGGTAGAGTGGAGTAGTGTGTCATAGAGTAGAGTGGCATGGAGAGTGGAATAAGAGCGAAGTAGCACGGAGTAGAATGTTGTAGAGTTGAGTGGAGTGGCCTAGACTGGAGTAGTGTGGTACAGTGGAGTGCCATAGAATGGAGTAGAGTACCTAGAGTGGCGTAGAGTGGAATAGTGTGTCATAGAGTGGCATAGTGGGAGTTGAGTAGAGTGTCTGAGAGTGGAGTAAAGTGTCATAGAGTGCAGTGTCATTGATTGGGGTAAAGTGTCATAGAGCGGAGTAGAGTGGAATGGCGTAGCATAAAGTGGAATAAAGTGTCAGAGTGGAGTCTCGTGAAGTGTCATGTCCTGGAGTGTCATGTCCTGGAGTGTCATGTCATGGAGTGTCATGTCATGGAGTGTCATGTCATGGAGTGTCATGTCGTGGAGTGGCGTGTCATAGAGTAGAGTCGCATGTCGTAGGGTACCTTAGAGAGGAATAGCATAGAGTGGAGTGCAGTTGCGTGTCAAGGAGTGGAGGTGCATACTGTAGAGTGGGTGGTTGTAGAGTGGAGTGGCATATCATAGAGTGGAGTGACGTAGAGTGGTGTGTCGTGTGAAGTAGACTACATTGTGGGAGTGGTCCCAGTACAAAATTACTTAACACTAACACAACATAAAGCAAAAATTAAAAACCATATCAGGCAAATACAGTTAATGGGGTTCAATTGTTATTTAATCATAATGAACAAACGATGGATTCAAAAACTACAAACAAATGAGTGCCCCAAGTGGAGAAGGGAGTGTGTAAAGGAAAAGGGTTCAAGTGGTTGGTGTGCAAGTGAACCGGTATAGGACAGAAGTAAAGTGCAAACCTCATGATCCTCATCAATAATCCATGGACAGCTCTACTTTGAGCCACATGAATCCGAACAATATTAGTAGATTACAAAGCCATGCTACAAAAGTGTCAGTCAAGAATTGCTGATGAATGAGCTGGCGGGTTCAAGATATGTCGCCGTTTTGACCCCGAAACTTGTGGGTATCTGAAAACCTTACGAGGGGTCTTCTTCAGGACAGGGGGAGATGAGGAGGTGGGGGGCACCTAGAATTAAAAGAAGGACTTAGTTGTCTAAATAAAAAATGGAAAACGTGAAAAAGTTTTAAAAGACACGAGTGAGAGGATCAAATTACCGTGATAGAACCTCACGGTGGGGGGGATCATGGGAAGATGGGCACATAGGCTCCAAAACGAAAGAGACAGGACAGAGCAGCACCTGAAGCACAAATTACACGGTGCATGTCAGCAGAGCCATATTGGACCAAGGTGCGAATGGCCTTCGAGCTAATGAAAGGAACAATCACAGTCAAGGACTTACTTAAAAAGGGCTAGTTACTCGTATGTCCCTTCAATACACATCAAGATGGAGGCCACCGTAGTTGTCCATGCCTCTGGTAATTCTATCCCAGCGATTACAATCTGCGAAAACAATCAAACCGGACCCAACGAGTGAAATAAAATGAAACTCCTTACAGCGTAGGTAAACACACCAACAGGGCTGATAACAACATAGGTTGCCCGAATCGGCAATTACCTTGAAGATTTCAATGATCCTCCGTGGGGGATTGGACGGCCTAAACTGCAAAGAGGGGAGTTTAGAGACCCAACTCACTAATTAAAGGACTGGCCTAACATGGTTTAAAAAGGGGCATGCAGTCACAGAGAAATCACTCACCACAGTCTGCCGAAAACAATCTCCGTCCGGGTGAAGGGAACCGGAGTAATGGTGAGGCAGCTGTACTTAAGCGTAAGGCAACGCCGAGCGTGCACGTAGCTGCGCGCTACCATACGTACGTCTTGAAACGCAAGTCATAGTGAGCAGAAAGGGAGAAAAGACTCAACCTGAAAAATGGAAGTGGTCTATGTTGGAAAAAATGGAATAGCATCTATCTAAGGTGTATTCAAGAGTTGTATGTTAAACATATTGAAACAAAAGGTGCGGCATAACATGACAAAGTGATAACTCGGAACTCTCTCACAGGAGGGTAAAGTGTCAGTCACCTCTCTATAGGACACACAAAATATACCATTTGAAGGTGGTAAAATACATATCATTATCAAGAGACGGTACTGTAGTGTTGGCTCCATGAAAGACACGTGCCGTTGCTCAATGGAGGGTAAACAGTCAATCGACCATACATTTAAAGTGTCGGAGCTGCTGAATTCTCTGCGAAACAGATGATTTGAGATATAAACGTGCGACTCGTTGCATCTGCCTCTCACTGTGGTGTAGAACCTGACACACTGCGTGCCAAAGAAATGTGTGGGTGCTGGAGTCTATGACATGTACCTCTCACACAGGAGGGTGAAAAATGTCAAAACCAATTAAACCTTAGATGCCGGTCTGAAATTTACTTGTATATATGCAAACGGTATACATGATGTGGATTTCAGTGTAGATTGGAAACCTGACGCGTACCTCTCACACAGAGGGTAAGGGTGTCAATGGATGGCATAGTCATGTCAGAACATATTTAGAATGGAAAGGATAACATGTAAATGCAGTGTAATAGACTGGACTAATATCATGACAGATGAGTGTAGAATGCATCTGGGTCTGAGATGGTTCATTCAGAGGTCAAGGTTGCTAATGGTGCATGGCTGCTATCGACTTCATTGAGACCACAGTGTATTGAATCTAAAAGGGACATCCACTTAGATTCTCTACCATTAAGGAGGAGTCCTATATTTCCTCCTCTGGGACCCAGTGCCGTGTTCTCTAGAACCAACCACTGTAAATCATCAGGGCTGTGTTTGGCTGTCGACTAAGGGTGCCCCTTGTACCTCACAACGTGTGTGGCTACAATGTTGCAAAATTCTTGCTTTTATTTTTTGCTGAGTTTGCCCAATATATATTAGGCCACAGGGGCATAAGATCCCGTAAATGACATTGCAGGTATTGCAGTTGGTGTATGATTTCAGGTGGATTTAATGTTGTTTATAGTCAAATCGTTTGGTCTGGATCATGGCTGCGCACGCTTTACACTGACCACATTTGTAATGTCCCAGTATAGGTGGTAGGTTCCACAGTGTTTGCAGAGTTGGAGTTTCAGGCGAGTTTAAGAATGACCGGACAATGATCTTTGATACTTTTGGCTTTTTTGTATGAATGCATTGGTACGATTTCCTGTTCGATGTCGTCCGATATCAGGCCCCAATGTTTGTTGATAACCTTTTTGATGGCATTGCTCTTCGTTGAGAAGGTTGTGACGCATATCAACCTCTGTAGCACTTTATCACGTTTTTCTCTCGGTTGTAGTAGAGATTCCCAGGGATTGAACCATGCCCGTTTCCTTGCCCTTTTGATCAATCTGACCGGGTAGCCACTGTCCATGAGACGGTTGCTGAGGTCTTCTGATTCAGACATATAGACCGATTTCTTGGAGCAATTCCTGCGGATGCGCAGGAATTGTCCAAACGGCAAATTGTCCCCGAGACCTCTTGGGTGGTAGCTGTTGTATTGAAGGAGTGAGTTTCTCTCCGTGGGTTTGTGGTAGAGTGTTGTGTAGAGTTTATTATCTTCCTGGCACATGCATCAACAATGCCATTTGCGATTCCTTATTACCGAAAAATAAGGATTCGCTAATACGGAATAGCAAAAGGCTATGTATGTAGAAATCGCTTACAAAATAGTGATTTCTAAACATTCCTTAATTGCGAATCGCAAATTGCGAGTCGCAATTAAGGAATACCTCCCCATTCATTCCTATGGGCATAGAGGCCCATAGCAATGAATGGGAAGAAATTCTCAATATGCGATTCTCAATTAGAGACTCGCAAATTGAGAATGCAATTTCAAGGGTGCTAGGGTGTCAAAAGGACACCCTGTTGCACCCCTGAAATCTGCATATGAGTACATCTTGCACACACACATGCCCCAAGGGCATGTGTGTATGTAAAATGGAACTTTGAAAAACGCACTTTAGTGCATTTTTCAAAGTTTTTGCAAATTACCATGAAGTTCAACTTCATGGTAATTTGCTCCCCCTATTAGCGAAATAGCTAGTTTTTTTTTTTAACTTTAATGCATTGCATTTAAGGGATCCCAATTTACAATTCCTTAAATGCAATGGCAATTTAAGTAATCGCAATTTAGACATTACTTAAATTGCAAGTTTTGCATTTGGGATGATGCATCCCAAATGCAAAAATACCGGTAGCAAAGGGGCAGATTCTGAGAATCTGCCCGTTTGCGACCAGTTTTTGCTTTGATGCATGTGGGCCTTCATTCCTAATGGTGAGATCCAGAAAGTCTATCTGATTGGCATCAGATTGTACGGCGAACTGTATGTCGGGGGTCCTTAGGTTAAGCCAGGCATGGATTGTGTGAGAGGTACGTGTCACGGAGTTCCGAGTTATCACTTTGTCATGTTATGCCGCACCTTTTTGTTTCAATATGTTTATTAACATACAACTCTTTAATACACCTTAGATGGGTGCTTTTCCATTTTTTCCGATATAGACCACTTCCATTTTTTAGGTTGAGTCTTTTCTCCCTTTCCGCTCACTATGACTTGCGTTTCAAGACGTACGTAGGGTAGCGCGTGGCTACGTGCATGCTCGGCATTGCCTTACGCTTAAGTAGAGCTGCCTCACCATTACTCCGGTTCACTTCACCCGGACGGAGATTGTTTTCGGCGGACTGTGGTGAGGGATTTCTCTGTGACTCCACGCCCCTTTTTAGGTCTCGCCTACGCAGCGCACATGCGCTGCATAGGAGGACCTTTAGCCGCCGTGCAGCAATTTTTCGAAGGACATACTCGTGCTCATGGCGGCATACGACTTGCGGGAGTGCGCAGCGGCGCGCCACAAGCACGAGTATGTGCTTTGAAAAAGAGTTCAAATAGAATTGTCCCCCAGCAAAAATGTACAATATTATCTTCCCCACTGGAAAATTACAGTCGGTTTCCTATCTTTCAGCACTAGTATAAGTTGTACTGCACAGCACAATAATATTGACGTAAACTCAAATTCACAATTGCAGACCTTTATATATGCAATATATTTTATTAAAATAAATTCATTAAGTAAAAAATGATTCCTCGTTCAAGGTAATTAAAAGACATTTACATAAAAACACTATTTCTTACAATTCTTGTGCCTATCTTTATAAATGCAATTCCTGCATCTATCTTTCTTAAAAACAATTTATACAGAAAATCCCCTAACATACAATAAAACAATCAATAATACAATCGTAAGTATAGAAAAAGGAAAAAGAGAGAGAGAAAATCCAAAAGACAATATACTTTGTCGTTTCAATGACCCATCCTGGGCAATCAATTTAAGAATTCAGCCTGGTTGTATTCCAATATCCACTAATACAACACTGAAATCCCTCAAGGATTGTGTCCACCACATTTGCGTTGACGCGTTTCGATGGTTTCTATAATCTCTCCATCTTTATCAAGACTGAATTATTGTTTTCTCCCTCTTGATTCATTCACAGTTTTAGTGTCCTTCTTTTATTATTTATCGTTTTCTGTGTCCTTATTAATCTCTTACAGTCTGAAGTCCCATGTTGGAATCATTAGATTTGATATACCTATAGAAGTCTGTGTTTATTCAGCAATATCGACCCTCCTGTTTGATTGACAGCCCTTAAATTTGAGACTCCCGTTATTTATGGTCTTTTCTTTAAATCCTGACACAGGGGTCAAGAGGCTCACAGTCCTTTTCCTGCGTTTCTTATATTCCACGGTGGTTTGTCTCACGGTCTATCCTTCCAGATTTATGATTCGACCTTGAAAAAGCGCACACTGCGCGCGCACGCATGCACGCACCGCATTGCTTTTAAATATCAGCCTTATATCCACATTGCTTTAAAATATCAGCACCACTACCGGTCAAGAAATATCAGCATTAGTAAATGTGCTTTAACATTTCCGCATTGCTTTTAAATATCAGCCTTATTTCCGCATTGTTTTAAAATATCAGCACCACTCCCTGGCAAGAAATATCAGCATCTGAGAAGTCCTCCTGACGCTCAGCCGGGAGAGACCCACGTTGCTTCAGACCTTAATTGCCCTATTTTGCACAACTTCTACGCTGCTTGTTTTAAAATTCTTTTAATCTTTGCACTGTAACTGCTCATTTTGCACATTTCCTGCTCTCAGTTAGAAGTCCTCCACAGGGTGTTTCGCGGGACTTCCGCTACTGAGGCAGCCATCTTAGAGGTAGCAGGTCAGTGGGCTAGGTCTAATGCCCCTGACACTATTTAGGCACATGCTGCCGCGAGCACGCAGCAGGCGTGTCGCTGGCACGCCAAAGGCAAGACTGTCCGTGCTCGAAACACGCTCAGCACCAGCCCCCCTGCACCAAGTCCTCCAGGTATGAACAAAAGAATAGTATATACAGGGGAGGGTTTGAATAAGCTTAATTTAATCACCACTAATCACAGCTGTAACATTTTTCATCTCGATGTTGCACGACCTAGGGGCCACTTCAACTGTTCTGGATGCAATGCCAACATACCAAAGTTAGTCGTCCAGCCTATCGTAGATAGAAGACTCAATCAAGCCTCTACCAAGAGGGACGCCTTTGGAAATTTGCTCTTTTCAATGCCAGGTCTTTAGTTAAACATAGTTTAGAAATCGCCTCCCTCATTAGTGAGGAGAAAATACACATGGCATTTATTACTGAGGCTTGGACGGACATGGCGTCCGGACCCGATCTCGTAAAGTCCACACCCCCGGACTATTTCTGTGACACTCTCAATAGACAACAGAGACGTGTGGGGGTGGTCTAGCGGTCATCTACCATAATTCCATTTCAGCATCTTTTAATCCTCTAGTCATCGAAGATTGTGAAGCACTTGAATTTATTCTCAACCTCTCACATCATTATACATTCAGAGGCACCCTCCTAAATAGAGCACCAGGCCCTAGAGGCCGCTTTCCAGCACAACTAAGTAGCATACTTGAAAGGGGGATTTGCACTAACTCCTATACCATTCTAGGAGATTTTAATTATCACCTTGAAATGCCCCTTGATCCAGACACCCTCAATCTGCTTGACTTGATGAAAGGTGGAAATCTTGAGCAAAGGGTCAGGGGTGCTACTCATCAAGCTGGCCATACATTAGACGGCATCTTCTCAAATAATTTGCAGCTCTCCGTTACTATAATTGTGCCGTTAGTTTGGTCTGACCACTCGGCAGTCTTTTTTGAGCTCTCGGTGCCGGACCGCAGAGTACCAAATTTATCCATAAGTTACTCTAAGAATAGAGCCTGGAACAAGATAAAAGCAGAGGATCTACATCAAACACTAACCAATACTATCACCCCTACTCCCAGCAATCTGGACGAGGCAACCAGATCATACACTAAGTGGCTAGAAGCTGCAGGGGACAAGCTAGCCCCCTTAAAACGACTTAGCCACTCTAGACAGCATCCCTCCTCACCATGGTATTCGAAGGAGTTGAAGGACCAAAAGCTGGCCTGAAAACACCTGGAAAGAATTTGGAGGGGGGGGATACAAGGAAAATGATAAAAAGGAATACAAAGCTAGCCTGGCACTATATAATTAGCTACTTAAAAACACAACAAAATTAAATCAGCCAAAAACTCTCCGAAAGAGCTTTTTAAAATAGTAAACTCTTTAGCTCATCCCCGTACTCCACCCATTATAGCCAGTCAAGAGCTTTGTAACAAAATCGCTCATTTTTCTTTGAAAAAGTAAATAGCATCTTCTTAACATTTTCAGACTCCGCTTCCAACACCAATACCAGTTTGATAGAATATCCGCAGATAATTAACCCTGGTATGCCGACCTTCAATATTTTTGCCGGCCTAAACGTATCTGATACCCACAAATTATTGGAGAAAGTTAAATCAGGCTCCCCTACTTACCCCTGTCCGAGCTCAATTTTAAAACTGGCAGCCGAGCTGGTCGCAAAACAACTGACCTATATCATTAACAACATGTACCTAGAAGGTTACTTTCCCAAAGAATGGAAACATGCCTCCATTCTGCCTCTTCTAAAAAAAAAAATTAAAAAACCTAGACGCTAGTGATCCCAACAACTTTAGACCAATTTCCAGGTTACCTCTTCCTGCTAAGCTCATAGAAAGTAATTTGAACACCCAACTCAACAAATTTCTGCAGGACTCACAGGCCCTTGATCCAACTCAGTATGGGTTTAGAGAGGGCCACAGTACAGAAACGGTGCTCCTAAAGTCCACAGAAGAAATCGGGACCATTCTGGATCAAGGGGGAAAGGCCGTACTGATCATGTTAGACCTATCTGCGGCTTTCAACAGTGTCCATCATGTTTTGTTGATGGACCGATTGGATGAGTTAGGGATCAAAGACACAGCGTGGAATCTTCTTAAATCGTTTCTCGCTGACAGAAGTCAAACAGTGACCTTAGATGAATTCGAAGCCAAATCTTTCTCCCTGCCCTGTGGGGTGCCGCAGGGTTCATCGCTGAGCCCAACATTGTTCAATGTTTACGTGTCATCACTAGCTCCCCTGATTCAGACCTTTGGGTTCACTCTAACGTCTTACGCTGATGACACCCAAATTGTGGTGACATTATTACCAGGGGACATGCATGAAACTGCGGCATGGCTGCAGGATTGTATGAAAGCTGTGGGAGTCTGGATGGCCCAGAATTGTTTAAAGCTTAACTCCGGTAAAACGGAGGTCGTGCTTTTTGGTAACAACCCCACATTCTGGACTCCTAGTTGCTGTCCGGAAGAGATGGGATCTCTACCCATGCCAATTAAGAAGGTCAAGAATCTAGGACTCTTGATTGATGATAAACTGTGTTTCAGGGACCAGGTTAACCATGTTGCCTCTTCTACTTCGTACATCTTTAAATCCTGAAAAAAAATAATGCCCCTTCTGTAAAGGAAGCACAACAAACTGTAGTCGCGGCTCTTATAATGTCTAGATTAGACTATTGTAATAATCTATATCTTACGATCCACAAAGGGTCGATGAATAAACTACAGATGCTGCAGAATGCTGCAGCCAGACTTCTAACAGCTACACCTAAATACAAGTCTATCTCAGCTAAAATAAAACAACTTCATTGGCTCACAGTCAGTAAACGTACTCAATTTAAGTCCCTGTGTCTAGTATTTAGAGCCCTTCATGGAATCGGACCAGAATGTTTAAAAGGTCGTTTTAACTGGTACCTGCCAAAGAGAGCATTGCGGTCAGCCGACGCAAAACGCATTGCTGTCCCTCGAGTAAAAAAAGCTAACTGGGGCGGCAGGAGCTTTACAGTCAACCCGGCTAAATCGTGGAACGCTCTACCATTAGCCCTTAGAAACATACAAAACCTTTTGCCTTTAGGAAAGTGTTAAAAACATGGCTTTTCTCTAACTAATCAGGTGTCTCTGCTTTCACCTTCTAGCCCACAGTAGGTCTTCTCATAGTGCCAGGACACCTTTGAGTATCAGTTCGCGCTCTATAAGCATAATTAACATTCGCATTAGTGAATGTGCTTTAACGCATCCGCATTGCTTTTAAATATCAGCCTTATATCCGCATAGCTTTAAAATATCAGTATTAATGAATGTGCTTTTAAATATCCGCATTGCTTACAAATATCAGCCTTAGTTATTCACTTGTGCAGGGGTCTTTTTTTTTTTTATTATCCATTCACGCAAGCAACGCCATTAACTCTGTAGTTTGCGCACTCTGTCAAATTTTTTTTTTGTTTGTATTCTCCCACAGGGAAAGGTAACATTAGCTGTGTGCTTCGAAATTTAAGCATTAGTTATTCACTCGTGCACGCATTTTCTTTGACTGGGACAAGCACGCATGTGGCGTGCATGGATTTCTTTATTTTTCTTTATTAGCACGCAACACTCCCGAGCAAAAAATCTCACATTAGTGAATGTGCTTTAACATTTCCGCATTGCTTACAAATATTAGCCTTATATTGCACCTTTCCCATCCCACGACCACCTCTCTGAGTTGCCGTGCCCCATTCCCCCACCCCTCCCAGCCATCCTTCTTTGCACACACCCCCTTCGTCCGTCTTTTCATTGTTTCTGCCCCCATCCTAGTCGTGGGCTACTGTGCAACATCGGTCGTCTATTTTAATTTTAGTAGACTCAAGAGACTACAAAATGCTTGGCATCTTGAAAGTGGACTAGCGTGGACACTAGTGCCTATTTGATGTGGCATGGGAGTTCTTCGTATGTTTGTGCGGCTTATTCACACCCTCATTTTGTTGGATTTGTTTTAGCTCTATTAGACAATAGTTTGCTTTTCTTCCACTTAAGTTGCATCTCAAAGCTGGATTCTGAAGTCACACATTATGCACTTTGTTGTTTCATGGGTCCACTGGTTTAACTGGTATTTTCATTGTGCATGTATTACTCCCTCACGTCCCCCATAGTAAACACGCTCATGAGTCCTGCCCGCCTACACCGTGGCCCTCACCTTATTAATGCCTAGTCCCTACCCCTTACATACATTATTTCATAAACTCTCCCCCACACATGAAGTTAAAATATGTTCTTGTACTCAAGCCACGTGCTACATTTTGTTAGCCACCCAATTCACTGTATTGCGTTGTTTATCATTTTATCTGGATACAAGTGCCGTGTGAAATATTGCAAGTGAGCCAAACGTTTCTAGTGTGGTCAGAGGGGGCATCTTGAGGGCAAAGTCCTATAGACATGCTATATGCTTCTATTTTTTTCTCGATCTTAATCAAAATGTTAAATGTATTACCAAACACGCACGCAACGCATTGCTTTAAAATAACAGCCTTAGTTATTCACTTGTGCACGGGTCTCTTTTTCTTTTTTTATTAGCCATTCTCGCACGCAACGCCATTAACTCTGTAGTTCGCGCACTCTGTCAATTTTTGGGGGGTTTGTATTCTCCCACAGGAAAAGGTAACATTAGCTGTGTGCTTCGAAATTTAAGCATTAGTCATTCACTCATGCAAGCATTTTCTTTTACTGGGACAAGCACGCGTGTGGCGTGCACGGCTCTTTTATTATTTTTTTTATTTAGCCATTCTCGCATGCAACACTCAGCATTAGTGAATGTGCTTTAACATTTCCGCATTGCTTTCAAATATTATCCTTATATCCGCATTGCTTTAAAATATCAGCATTAGTGAATGTGCTTTGAAATATCCGCATTGCTTTCAAATGTCAGCCTTAGTTATTCATTCGTGCACGGCTCTCTTTTTAAAAACTTTTTATTAGCCATTCACTCTGGAGTTCGCGCACTCTGTTAATTTTATTTTTTGGGATATTCTCCCACAGGGAAAGGTAACATTACCTGAGTGCATCTAAATTAAAGCATTAGTTTTTCACTCGTACACGTATTTTCTTTTACTGGGACAAGCACGCGTGTGGCGTGTGCTTGAAAATATCTTCATTTTTTATTAACTCGTGCACGGCTATGTCTTGAGAGAGATATATATATATATATATATATATATATATATATATCCACACGAAAAGCAAGTTAAGTGGTGCGCTCTCAGTAAGAAACAGGTAAACAGCGAGGTAAGTAATCCAAGTGTTTAATTCACACTACGCGTTTCGGCGACAAGACTTGATCACGTGTGAAAGTGTGCGCTCCAAACAGTCCTTGATAAAGCATTGAAAGTTCGAGGTCATCACAATCAAGAAGGGACTACATACAACAACTGGTAGCAGCCATCTTTGAATGGTCAAAAAAGTAAAAAGCATCAATTCAAACGTAAACATTGCATGCTGAAAATGAAGCAGATAAACAAGGATACAAATTGTAATAAATGAAGCAATGTAAACCGCCAACCCAAATAAGGGAGACATCCCTTAGGATACAATACTAGACCAGTGAGTGGTACCCCTGAGATTACAACTGAGACATAAAGGGCTAACATCCAAAGTGAAAATAGCAGGGTAGTCGCCAAAGCAATTTGTAAGTAAAAATACCACACAGTAAATATCACGAAAAATGCGTGAGCTTACAAATAGGTCATGGTACTTACAGTCTACGGGCAAGTGCCCAGGCAACCTACTAGTATGCTAATGTCTCAGGCTAGGCTAAAGTAGTGAGAACGGTCAAAATAATACTAGAGTAGTACTACTCACAAACATTAAATGTACATGTGATGACCATAGGTCAAAAGGACTTATCTTAAACCAAAAAACGTGCTCGTATGCTTTAACAAGGGACCGTCAGTGGAGAAGATGAAGTGATGAGCTAGTGAAGAGTGATACCATGGAGGAAAAGGGTAGGATGCCCGTGCTGGTGAGTCTAAGTGAAGGGCTCCTTCCTTCTCTCCTGTAAAAAATACAAGAAAGATAAACATGTCAGTACAACGAATAACATAGCTCATGAAAATTAACAAAATAGTGAAATACAACACATCCTCATGGAACAAGAGACGGAATAGTTAAAATACAGAGAAGCAAAATGCTAAAAATACTTAGGGCAGGTAAGTATAAAGATACAATATGCTAGGAAATGATAGCAGCAACTAAGAAAATAATACTAGCCTGCTGCATCCCATTGTTTTAAAAAAGAGGGTGATGGAGCATCTGAGAGCTATTACTAACAATGACCAAAAATACCCTGTTGCACGTCATTTTTACGAAAAACATGGTTCCAATACTAACGACATGAGCTATTTCATTCTGGAACACATACCTAGGAATCCCAGAGGTGGGGACAGAACTCTTAACCTCAGACAGCGAGAATCTAGGTACATTATAGATTTTCAAACAAAAAGCCCAGGTGGGTTGAACATGGACGAAGAAATGTCAATCCACCTTAAATAAAACAATGGGATTGCAGCAGGCTAGTATCATTTTCTTAGTTGCTGCTATCATTTCCTAGCATATTGTATCTTTATACTTACCTGCCCTAAGTATTTTTAGCATTTTGCTTCTCTGTATTTTAACTATTCTGTCTCTTGTTCCATTAGGATGTGTTGTATTTCACTATTTTGTTAATTTTCATAAGCTATGTTATTCGTTGTACTGACATGTTTATCTTTCTTGTATTTTTTACAGGAGAGAAGGAAGGAGCCCTTCACTTAGACTCACCAGCACGGGCATCTTACCCTTTTCCTCCATGGTATCACTCTTCACTAGCTCATCACTTCATCTTCTCCACTGACGGTCCCTTGTTAAAGCATACGAGCACGTTTTTTGGTTTAAGATAAGTCCTTTTGACCTATGGTCATCACATGTACATTTAATGTTTGTGAGTAGTACTACTCTAGTATTATTTTGACCGTTCTCACTACTTTAGCCTAGCCTGAGACATTAGCATACTAGTAGGTTGCCTGGGCACTTGCCCGTAGACTGTAAGTACCATGACCTATTTGTAAGCTCACGCATTTTTCGTGATATTTACTGTGTGGTATTTTTACTTACAAATTGCTTTGGCGACTACCCTGCTATTTTCACTTTGGATGTTAGCCCTTTATGTCTCAGTTGTAATCTCAGGGGTACCACTCACTGGTCTAGTATTGTATCCTAAGGGATGTCTCCCTTATTTGGGTTGGCGGTTTACATTGCTTCATTTAATACAATTTGTATCCTTGTTTATCTGCTTCATTTTCAGCATGCAATGTTTACGTTTGAATTGATGCTTTTTACTTTTTTGACCATTCAAAGATGGCTGCTACCAGTTGTTGTATGTAGTCCCTTCTTGATTGTGATGACCTCGAACTTTCAATGCTTTATCAAGGACTGTTTGGAGCGCACACACGTGATCAAGGCTTGTCGCCGAAACGCATAGTGTGAATTAAACACTTGGATTACTTACCTCGCTGTTTACCTGTTTCTTACTGAGAGCGCACCACTTAACTTGCTTTTCGTGTGGATATTATCTTCACCGGCGTGCTCCGCCGGCGTGTGCGCCACCTCTCTTGGGTCCCAGCAGATCCGGAAGGAGCTTCTTACTTTGTGGATATATATATATATATATATATATATTTTTTTTTTTATTGTTCATTCGACAACAGGGCAAGGCAACATTAGCAGTTACCTTTTGAGCTTTCACTTTCTCAGGGTTTGTTACAAAATTAGTTTATTCCCCTCCTTAATCACTCTATTTTGCTCGCAATTTATTTTAGGTCATTTTGTATTTCTTATTCACACTTCATCACTCTCTCTTTCCACCCACTCTTTCTCTCTCTCTCTCTCTCTCTGTCCCCCATCTCTATTTCTCGTTCCTTAATTCAGTCTCCTCTCCCTCTCCCTCTCTCTCTCCCCCTCTCTCTCTCTCTCACCATTTCACTCTCTCGCTTTCTCTCCCCTTTATTCAATTTCTCTCCCCTTATTTCTCTTTCTCTCTCTCCCCTTCATTCTCTCTCCTCTTTTACTGTGACAAGCACGCGTGTGGCATGTGCTTTAAAATATCAGTATTATTTATTCGTACACGGCTCTCTTGCTTTTTTATTAATTATTAGCGATTCACTTTGTGGTTTGCGCACTCTGTCTATTTTTTGTTTTAAAGAAATTGGCCCACAGAGCAAGGGAACATTAGCTGTAAGTTTTTGTAATTTCACTTTGTATCGTTTTTTACAGAACAGTTAGAGTCCCCTCCTTGTTCACTCGAATTGGATCACACATTATTTTAGGTTAATATTTTTGGCTTCTTGCCATACAGGGCAAGGCAACATTGGCTGTTGCATTTTTCACATTACTTCTACCCTCTCTCTCTCCCCCACTCTTTTTCTCTCACTCTCTCTCTCTCTCTCTCTCTCTCTCTCTCTCTCTCCCCCTCTCCGCCCTCTCTATTTCTCTCTCTCCTTTATTCTGTCTCCTCTCTCTCTCTCTCTACCCCCTTCATTATCTCTCTCCCCCTTTCTCTCTTTCTCTCCCCTTCATTCACTCTCTCTCCCTGAGTTTCTCTCTCTCTCTCCCCTTCATTCTCCTCTCTCCCCTTGCTCTCTCTTCTCTCTCACTCATACTCCCACTTGAGCTTCATCTGCCATCCTTTCTTGCATTCTGTATCTTTTGTATTTGCACCTCCACTTTGCTCCTTTTTGGTCTGCGGGTTGTACAAATCTACACGGCAGGCAAGGAGGCTTTCCAGCGGTATAATTACAGTGCAGTGTAGTCCTAACATTTAACTCAAGATTTGTGTCTTTGGCTCAAATCACAAAACTATTAACAAGATTTTCCATACCTATCTATTGGCACACATTATTTGTTACATGGGTGCTTTTAAATACACTCCCGGTGTTCTTGCAGCAAGGTCGCATAAACATTATTTAGTGTTTGTTGTTCAAACATGCATACAGCGCGGCTTGTTTGCACTTACATTACAATGCTAAATTGAGAAGTGTAAGCAGGAAACAGACCAGAGGCGCCACTGTGACACAAGCCAGACAGAGCCATCCTCCTTGATTCCTGTTTCCCCTCAGCGGAGACTTTGTTGAGGATTACTTCCTAACACTTCCATCCCCCATAAGCCTGTCCTTTCTACTGGTAGATCTTTACCACAGTGTTGTTAAAGGGCCGTAATTTTATCCAGAGTATGGGTAACGGCGTTTACAAACAAGCATTGGCATAGCCAATTGGTCTCGCCTTTGGGACCTTATAAGTATTTAGTTATGCAGCACAATATCATTGGTACAACAGCATCAACTGTTGGATAGCTAAACACTTATAAGTTCCCCAAGGCGAGACTTATTGGCTATGCCAATGCTTGTTTAACCATGGTAGGCCAGTCCTTTAATTAGTGAGTTGGGACTCTAAACTCCCCTCTTTGCATTTGAGGCCGTCCAACCCCCCACGGAGGGTCGTTGAAATCTTCTCAAGGTAATTGCCCATTCAGGCAACCCATGTAAAACATCTTGCACCCCTGGTAGAATCCTTTGGATTCAACCTTACCTCCTACGCAGACGATACTCAGATTGTGGTTTCCATTCTACCTGGAGGAATATCTAACGTAGCAGAAGATTTTAAAGAGTGCATGATGGCAGTAGGCAGATGGATGACCCATAACTGCCTCAAGCTGAACTCTAACAAAACTGAGGTGGTCTTGTTTGGAAATGAGCCAAGCTTTTGGACTCCTACTTGGTGGCCAGATTCAGTAGGCCCTCTCCCCATACCTTGTAGAAAAGTCAAGAACTTTGGTATTATCATTGACAATAAACTCCTGTTTAAGGACCAAGTCAACGCAGTAATTTCCTCTACATCATTTATCCTGAGATCATGCAAAAAGATACTGCCCCTTCTCCCCAAAGAGTCGCAAAGGATGGTCATTTCTGCCCTGGCCCTATCTAAACTAGACTACTGCAACAGTCTTTACCTTACCATCCAGGAGGGACTCCAGAAAAAACTGCAGCTACTGCAAAATGCTGCGGCAAGATTGATATCTGGTACTCCTAAATATGCCTCTATCTCGGCTGAGATTAAAAAAAACAGCATTGGCTGCCAATAAACAAACGAGTACTGTTTAAAGCTCTGTGCATGATGCACAGAGCTTTACATAAAAATGGACCACTTTATTTAATAAGGCTCTTTCAATGGTACTCACCTGGAAGAAACTTGCGGTCTTCTGAGGCCAAATTGGTCTCAGTCCCTAGGGTAAAAAAAGTTAACTGGGGACGGCGTAGTTTCCTGGCAAAAGCAACCAAGGCCTGGAACCTACTGCAGCCATGCCTTAGACACATATCTAACCATCTGGAATTCAGGAAGGCACTTAAGACCAGCCTTTTTACATCTTAATTTTGTTACGCCGTTGAACAGACTCAGGATGGATTTCTTTCCTATAGCGCCAGGACACCCTCGGGTATTAGTAGCGCTTTACAAAACTGAATAACATAACATGTTGTTGTCAGCCGTGTTGGTGCGTTTACCTACGCTGTAAGGAGTTTCATTTTATTTCACTCGTTGGGTCCTGTTTTTGATTGGTTTCACAGATTGTAATCGCTGGGATAGAATTACCCGAGGCATGGCCAACTACGGTGGCCTACTTCTTGATGTGTATTGAAGGGACATACGAGTAACTAGCCCTTTTTAAGTAAGTCCTTGACTGTGACTGTTCCTTTCATTAGCTCGCAGGCCATTGGCACCTTGGTACAATATGGCTCTGTTGACATGCACCGTGTAATTTGTACTTCAGGTGCTGCTCTGTCCGGTCTCTTTCATTTTGGAGCCTATGCGCCCATCTTCCCATGATCCCCCCCACCGTGAGGTTCTATCACTGTAATTTGATTCTCTCACTCGTGTCTTTTAAAACCTTTTCCTGTTTTCCATTTTTTGCTTAGACAACTGAGTCCTTTCTCTTAATTCTAGGTAACCCCCACATCCTCATCTCCCCCTGTCCTGAGTAAGAGCCCTCGTAAGGTTTTCAGATACCCACAACTTTCGGGGTCGAAGCGTCGACATATCTTGAACCTGCAAGCTCATTCATCAGCGATTCTTGACTGTGACACTTTTGTAGCATGGCTTTGTAATCTACTAATATTGTTCGGATTTATGTGGCTCAAAGTAGAGCTGTCCATTGATTATTGATGAGGATAACGAGATTTGCACTTTACTCCTGTCCTATACCTGTTCACTTGCACACCAACCGCCTGAACCCTTTTCCTTTACACACTCCCTTCTCCACTTGGGGCACTCGTTTGTTTGAAGTTTTTGAATCCATCGTTTGTTCATTGTGATTAAATAACAATTAAACCCCATTAACTGCATTTGCCTGATATGTTTTTTTAATTTTTGCTTTATGGTGTGTTCGTGTTAAGTAATTTTGTACTGGGACCACTCCCACAATGTACTGCTACATACCCAGGTCCCAGGGACATTAATTGGGTTTACCCTTACGGTAACGTGTGAAGTAGACTGGCATATCTTGGAGTGGCATATCATAGAGGGAAGTGGCATGAAGTGGAGTGTCATAGAGTGGTGTGGCATAGAGGGGAGTGGAGTGGAGTGGAGTGGCGTGGCGTGGCGTGTCGTAGAGTGGAGTGGAATGTCATACAGTGGAGCAGAGTGTTGCAGAGTGGAAGGGACTAGTGTGGACTATGCATGGTGTGATAGCGCAGTGCCAATACAGCCAACACATTTTCAATTGAAATTACCATTACATTTGCACAGACCTAATGTATTGATCTGTTTTGATCATATTAAAATATTTATTTACACCACACCTCACAATTACAAAAAAAGTGCTTCATTTGAACTTTCCTAATTCTAATATGTCCTGAATTATCTGCACAGTTCATTTACAGACATTTAAATGTTGTTGTGTGCTTGAAAAAAGCCTTTCCTTTCACAGCCCTAGTACCCCGCAAGAATCTCACATAACTCCACTCACTTTGAAGTCCGAGATGGAAAAGTAAACACCAAGCTCTCTCAGAAGACAGAGCCTGACATTTGACCTCTGTCTTTGAATACACACCAAATGTGACAAGATAAGAACAAAAAGTGAAGGCCTGATTTCAGAAATTAAGCACTTGTGGAAGAATACAGGTACTAATGGTAAACATGTTATGCTCCCCGGGAGGGACGAACTCAAGCTGAACAGTCTAAAACACAAATAAAGCCAGCAAATCGAAAGCAATTAACTGTGAGTTACAGAGAACACAGTCCATGGTAAGAAATGGGCGGAATGCATACCCAGGGAAGCTTTCAGAATGTCTCCAAGAACTCTTTAGTCTTGGACCTAAAAAGAGGCCCACATTTACAAATCAAGCCAGTTTTGAACTTGTAAAGACACACAGTACGGGTATTTGGCAAGGCAATGGTGACTGTATGCATTTATGTTTTTTGCAGGCAATGTTTGTGTTGATATCTGGGAAATCAACAGTAAAATCTGTGCACCTGGCCATAAATTAGGCCCACAAACTGCTAAAAAACCAGTCCACCCACTGGTCTGTTAGACCATTCATTCATTCATTCATTCATTCATGCACTGCCTGTTTGCTCTATAAGCCAGTCCAACCCTGCACCACGGTTGCGGAGAACTCGCCAGCAAACGGGAAGAGCATGTCACATAGGATGCTTGGTGTCTCACTGCATCTTGCATAGAGAGCCACTACAATCCTTTGGGAAAGATATCCCATAAAAATGAGACGTCCACACCAAAAGGCTCTTTCAAAAATTTGAGCTGTATAAGCTTATTCTGAAATATGCTCAAAAGTGTTTCGACAAGTGTGTTTGTCAACTGGTGTACTATCTGGTTTTACTTTTTTATGTATTTAGATACTGTATTTGTCATACATAAGTATCAAACATTTTTTAACAAAAAGAACCACCATGCCCTACAACACATCCAAATGCACTATATACCCCCTAGTACAAATATACAATCTACACCTTTCACCCGACCCCAGCACCACCCAACACTTTCCACCTTTTATCACTTTCTAGATCCTTTAGCAACCAATTTACAGTCACATGACACCTACACAACCCTGCTAGCACAAAAGCTGTACACTACATTTTCAGTCATTTCATCCATAGCCACCAACAACCTATCCTCAAACTCACTCGCACCACTTCCACCCCAGATCACCACATGCATCCTATGCCATCTGTATCAGACCATTTCCTACATTGTACACCAGCTTTTCCACAACTACCTACACCATTATGTACAACACACATTATATGGGCTATCATCTTCAATCTATAGAAACGAAACGTCATGCTTCCTACATCACCAACTACAAGAGGCCCAATAAAAAGCATATCTCAGATGCCCTGGTCCATAAATTGGTTTGGGAACACACTGTGGGGGGGGGGAGTTGGGGAACACTGGCCGACACAAATAATATGTGACAGAAAGTGTGCATTCCTTGAACCTAAACAGCTCAAGATACTGCTTCCAATTCCTTGAGAAGACCCGTATGCTGCCCAATGTGCCTTTTTCTGGATGAAAAGTGTAAGCTTAGCGGTGGTAAGCTTGGCATTACCTTGGCCACAACTTCTGTTTAACCTTGGTCTCCCAGTTCTAGCATGAAGAGAAAGTAAGCCCCTCACACCATGGAAACCTCTAGTGAAGAAGGTCCCATGACCACCTTTGAGGAATGTTGAGAACGGCAAAGACACTACGGACCACCTGCCCAGCCACAAAAACCTGCTTGTCGAAGAGCCAATCAGGACACAGTCAGTGGGTCACAAAACGCATACTATCAGAGCGTGTCTTCCCCTTACCTTATAAGATGCATTCCACACTTGATCCTAGAGAAGCTTGTACCGCGTTAGAGTCCATTCATTGTTGTACCATAGTGGACACCTTTCCCATTTGTACTGTGTGGAGCTCTCCAAGAAGAACTGCTGGTGAAGACGGCAAAGGTGCCCGGCACGACTTACCCAAGTGGATTCTCTTGGATATTTTAACTGTGGATGCTGTTGCTATGATATTAATTGTGAGTAGAAATATTTTCATTTAACATGGACCGTTCTGATATGTAAATAGAGATTTATACTCTTGTGAAATTTTGAGGCAGCAGGGACTGCGGAAAGGTAATCTATCCGTACATATTGTCAGCCCTCATCTCCAGAGCTATAAAGGCGACATCAGAGTACACAATCTTAAAAGAGAGAGGAGGGAAAGAGCTCAGCAGGAAACCAACAGCAAGATACATCACTTCACAGCTGTTTTCCAGGACTTGGTCAACAGACGCTGCTGTAACCGGAAGACTCTTTACCATTCTCATGGGTGCAGGCATCGGACACTGAGGGCTCAGCTAAACGTTGACTCTGGTTTGATAACCAAAGCTCCATTAGTTTTCCAATTCGCGCTTCTAGCTGCAGCCCCTGTAATGAAGATATGCGACTGGAGAGGGGCTCTCGTCATTAGGTTCCCTGGTGGTGTGTTTATGAGTGTAATTTATGAGTGCAAGCTAGAGCTGTGCCTTCCTGGATCTGACAAGTCCCTTGTGAGGATACGGCTGGGCTACCGAGAACTGACGGTGGTAGCCCAGAGAATCTCTGTCCTGATACAGGGTAAGCTGGGAGCCAGAAGGAGCCGTGTCTTACACGTGATACCAAAGGGTATGATGGACGGAGCGCTTGAGCAAATCAAACACTCACCCCCAGTCAACTGATCTGGGTTTAATCCATCATCATTCTTTAGCTCACTCCACCACCCCAGTTCAGACATGGCCATATGCAAATCAGTCTGACGCTGTGCCTCATGGGAACAGTCCAGCCCTAACTGCCAAGCCATGTCTTCCCTGGACAGGAAACAAGCATCCTGGGACCGGTTTCGGGTTCATAACCCTCGTCAACCAGGCTATCTTGAATCCAGTGGTAAAGTGAGCATGCTACTGGAATCAAGCTATCCTTGCTGAAGAGGGGTGAAACCCCAAAACCGGTCCTAGGATGCTGGTTTCCAGTCCAGGGTGGACCTGGCCTGGCAGTTCGGGCTGGACTGTTCCCATTGGGCACAGGGTCAAGACTGATTTGCATATGGCTGGGTCCAAACTGGAATGGCATGGTGTGCAAAAAAACGATAGATTTAGGCCAAGATCTCTGTACTGGGGTGAATGTATGACATTGTTCTGCATTCTGTCCATCAATAGTTCTTTTTGCATGTGTCTTACACGTGGCTCTCTTTCTTACCAGTTGGATATCCTCCCACTGTACTAAATTCTGAATCCAAAAAAGGTTCACAATTATTTGAGTATCTCTCAGAAGATCCAGGGGTTGATGCAGAATAGAAAAATCCATAAAAGATTTTTAAAAAACATGTAATAAGACAGAAAAAATGAGAAAGGAGCCGAAATATTCAAAACTAGGCTGCAGCTGAGCTTGTATAATATAATACTGTAGTTTTGTGTGATACAAGCCATGTCTGCCCTGCAGTGGCCACTATTAGGTACTGCTGTACCAGGAAGTTGATAGTTGGTACTGGAGTACTTTTTCGGTCTCGCCTAGCGACACAGCGCATGCGCCGCACGCCTTGGCACATCGCCAGTCCCTCCCTATCTCCTGCTCGCTGTGCCAGCGCGGAATGCTCTGGGACTGGAAGTTTCTCCCCCCTAAGCTTGCGTGTTTGTGGGTGTTCTCGCAATCCGTTCCCTCCTGTGACACAATGTAATATTGTCCTGGCAGGAGTACGTCTTTAAGGAGGGTGGAAACGGAGAACAGACTCACCCAAAATTGTTTGCGATGCAGGGAAATGGGTTTCTGTAATTGAGAGGGATTTGCGCATGCGTAAATGTCGTTACCTATATTTGTTTCCAAAAATATCCATATCCAGGTCAGCAAAGCCGCTGTAGAACCAGAGAACCAGGTCAGCAGAGCTGCTTTAGAGCCAGAGAACCAGGTCTGCAGAGTTGCTGTACAGCCAGAGAACAAGGTCAGCAAAGCTGCTCTAGAGCCAGAGAACCAGGTCAGCAAAGCCGCTGTAGAGCCAGAGAACAAGGTCAGCAGAGCTGCTCTACAGCCAAAGAACCAGGTCAGCATAGCCGTTGTACAGCCAGAGAACCAGGTCAGCAAAGTTGCTCTAGAGCCAGAGAACCAGGTCAGCAGAGCTGCTTTAGAGCCAGAGAACCAGGTCAGCAGACCTGCTCTAGAGCCAGAGAACCAGGTCAGCAGAGCTGCTCTAGAGTCAGAGAACCAGGTCATCAGAGCTGCGCTAGAGCCAGAGAACCAGGTCAGCAGAGCTGCTTTAGAGCCAGAGAACCAGGTCAGCAGAGCTGCTGTAGAGCCAGAGAACCAGGTCAGCAGAGCTGCTCTAGAGCCAGAGAACTAAGTCAGCAGAGCTGCTGTAGAGCCATAGAACCAGGTCAGCAGAGCCGCTCTAAAGCCAGAGAACCAGGTCAGCAGAGTCGCTGTAGAGCCAACGACCCAGGTCAGCAGAGCCCTTGTACAGCCTGAGAATCAGGTCAGCAAAGCTGCTCTAGAGCCAAGAACCACGTCAGCAGAGCTGCTTCAAAGCAAGAGAACCAGGTCAGCAGAGCTACTGTAGAGCCAGTGAACCAGGTCAGCAGAGCTGCTCTAGCGCCTAAGAACCAGGTCACCAGAGCTGCTCTAGAGCTTAAGAACCAGGTCAGCAGAGCCGTTGCAGAGCCAGAGAACCAGGTCAGCAGAGCTGCTTTAGAGCCAGAGAACCAGGTCAGCAGGGCTGCTGTAGAACCAGAGAACCAAGTCAGCAGAGCTGCTGTAGAGCCAGAGAACCAGGTCAGCTGAGCTGCTGTAGAGCCAGAGAACCAGGTCAGCAGAGCTGCTCTAGAGCCAGAGAACCAGGTCAGCAGAGCTGCTCTAGAGCCAGAGAACCAGGTCAGCAGAGCTGCTATAGAGCCAGAGAACCCTGGTTGTAATTAAGTACTAGATGCCGTATATACATTCACACTAGGATGTTTTTCTTTTCTTTACTTCTTTTTCTTTTTTTTCTTTTTTCTCAACCTTTCATAAACTTAGATGCCGTATCACTGGCAGTTAGCATGAATTTATTTGAATTTATGTGGCATTGTGGTGCGGTCTGGATGTTTCAGATCACTTTTTCCAACTGTGTATATGTCTTGATTGTGCTACTTCTCGGCTACATTCTGATGAATATCAGAGGGTTATTTATACACCTTGGCTTTAAACTGTTTGCCAACAACTTATGTGCCTTGACTTAGGGATTTCCACTGCCACAGGACATTAAGGCCCAGGGGGATTTTTTTAATGATGTACTAAATTCCTTGCTAATACCAGATGTTTCTGGCTGTAGGTCCAGGTGTCTCGCGGATTCAGCTGCTCCTGGTTTCACAACTGTTTTTCAGTTGGAAGTATTCAAGCTTCACTGGACACCAAAAGGTGGCAACACTGCTTAAGAGCAGGATTTTCTCTGGGATATAAGTGTGCGAATAGAGTGAGCGGCAATCGACTGGCATCGTTAAAGCATTCTGCCAACGGCATTGGGGCTTATTTACAAGCCCCTTGCGCCGCCGCTGTGTCACTTTTTGCCACACAAAAAGTGAAGCACCGGCGGTGCAAGGGACTTGTAAATAAGCCCATTGTGCCCATTTGAATGCAATAAAACAGTTACGTAACCTTCACACCATGGAAAAGGTGAAATAATGCACCAGTTTCTAAAGTTATTGCTCTTTCCACAGTTACTGGTAACTCAAGTCTCCTGCCTGAGATCCACTACATTTATTGTAATTTAAAACTTCAGGTATCAAAATGCAAAGTTGTGTGAGCTATTAGCCTTACACTGGCTGAACAACAGCCTCCTCCCATAGGACTGTTATGAGTGTCTACAAATCTAAGATTGTATTTTGGGAAGTAGATGATGCACCTCATGCCTGCAACATAAAACAAGTATTTGCAATGCAATAGGGCTGGCATCACTAAACGTTTGAGCTATTGGCGTTGCAAATGATAATGTTTGTTAGTTTTTGTATTTTTTTGTAAAAAGATATTCCAGCAGTAGCATAAGTAATGAAATACAATCCACGTAGACCACCACCAATAACACCACCATTACCTCCACCACCAGTACCAATACCACCACCACAAGTACCATAACCACCACTACAGTTATTACTATTACTACTCTGTGGTGATAGTAATAATAATAGTGGTAGTTATGGTACTGATGGAAAATTACTATTATAAATTGCAATACCTGTTAATTTTTCAAAAGGCATTGCCATTTACAATACCAGTAGCTCTAAAACTCGCAGTTGCGAGACCTATTGCATTGTAAATGCTTGTTATATTGTCCAGGGTCTCTGCCAGTGCCTGGCCCAGCGAAGTAAGAAAACAGACTTTAAACCAGGACCCTATTGGGCTCTCTATTTCACTCCTTTGCCAGCTAAATTAATAGAACTGCTCCTACCCGCCTCTCACATGCCTCAAATTCAAAACGTAACCCCAAAGCGACACGGTGGAGACTGTCATTCAGCACTTGTGTCCCAGGAACTAAGATGCTATTTCGTTCCACTGTAATGAACGCGTCACATTGTCAAGTGTTTTATTGCTTATGGCTCAGGTAGTGGTGGTAGAACTGTAATTTGTTAAATAAATATATTGCTGCCTTCCAGGGAAACTGAAAGGTTTTTTTTTAATTTAATGTTTTTGCATTAGATCGGCATTAACATGTAAACACGCAAATGTATTAACTGTGTATTAAATAACGAGTAGCTATGACTTGAGTGGGCACAGGGGTACCCAATGTACAAAGGTGGGGGTAAGGATTTGCAAGAATAGTTTGTAGCAGAGGAGCTCAGGCTACGCTGGTGTAGGGTAGATGAACATGCAGAAGAGGATTTGGCGTCATGGAGAGAGTCCATATAGGTATTTGAAGCAACAGCAACTGGGCAGGATTCCGGGATTTAAGGCTCTGTTTCGGACGGATGTGCCTCGCCTACGAAAGGTCTTGAATCTTGAAATAAAGGAACGTCCTATACTGACCGCACGCAGCACACGACCTGTAATAATGAAGGCCTTTAGAAGATGGAAATTTGTTACTAGAAACTGCACTGGGAAAGGGTGAAATGGCTATAAAGTTTATTTCATGTTTGTAAAGGTTATACAGTATAACACTTCCTATGTCAACAATGGAAAATTGAAAATTAATATTTTTTTTTTTTTAAACCGTGTATTATTCACGTTTAGATTGACCATGGCTAATGACTGCATTTTAAAATGGCCCCTGTCGTCTGCCATTTTGCTTTATGACATGGGAACATTTTTATTTCAAGGCGATGCTTAAGTCCTAACTAACAAAGGCAATGTTATTTTGCTTTCTTTCTCATTTGAAATGTTTTCTTTTCACTGTGCTAGTCTTAGAATGTTATAATTGGTAGAATTTTCACAGAAACCCCTGCAGACCACAGCTCGAACCATGTATTCAATTTTGCTGCTTATAAAGTAAGTTTGAAGGACACAGAGAAAGGCTGCATTGTGGAAAATCCTGAGAAGCTCAAGAGTCCTGAATTGTATCATTTCACTCTAATCTGATTGAATAGATTTATGGGAGCTATGTGTAGGTGTAGCAATTATTAGCATTGCATAATTTAAGCTAGTGCAGAGTAGATTACAATTCAGAGATGCTTGAGCAGCTCTTCAAAGCTGCCTAAAGCAGAGTATTGATTATCGATAGATACTCATTTGATGATATTGCCTTCTGTAAACTTTAAACCTTAAATAAAGTGTCATATTACTTAAATCTATTAATATGTTGACCAGTCTTAGTAGCGAGCTTCGATTAATCAGATATCGCTTTATAGGCCCTGGAATTTGCACAAAGCGAATCGCCTACAGAAACAAAAGATGCCCTAGCAATAAAGTTCAAACCAGCCATGGTCACTTTTTTCCCACTCTCTCTCTTTCCTGCCATCCCTTTTCTGTCTCTTTATCCTCCTATCCTCTCTTTCTATTCTCCCTCGCTCTCTGATCCATCCCCTCCTCTCTACTTCTCTCTCTCTCTTTGGTTAAGCCCCTATGGTTCCTGTTGTAGTATAGTGACAGCCACACCAGGAGTGGCTTAGGGACTTAAAAAATGGCCACCAAAGCTTCATACTTCCACTGGCTGGAGGCTCCACCACTTAACACCGGACTCACCCATTGGCCCTGAATACTTCACCGGACTGCCTCCTGCTCGTGCTTCCAGCTAAGCAGCCATTTACATAGAATTTATGCGACTTCTTACTTCCTCTCTTGTACGTGCTGGCACTCCTTGACAGGCTTATCCTGATCATAGGATCCCACTCCTACACTTGCGGATTCTTACCTAACCACAGCACTCACAAAATCAACTGTAACCCGGTCCTGATGATGACCTGAAGTAATTACAGGTCGAAACGCCGTTGACCATTCAGCGCTTTTGTGATTCCTTTAAACAGTGGATTCATTTTTGTACTTCAAATATACTGCTTTGTGACCATTTTCGTAAAATCTCCTGTGCCACTTTTCATCAGTTTTTTCACAATATTTCATGTGTCACTTGCGCCAATGACTTCTTGCACAAGCACGTATCTGCACACGTTTGTTTGGGTTACACCCGCATACATTGAAAATAGTGCTGATATAACTATTGATGTATATTTAATCTTCTAAATACAGATAGCTGAATATATTTCATACAAATCTTGAGTGTCTCCCTTTTTCCGTGAAACTGTACTTTAAATGTTTTACTTTGTGAATCTGCCTGTTTAAATGTTGATTGTTTCTGTGTATGCAAGCACAGGCATACAGAAACACTATAGCTGTGGGAATTGTGATGGTGGTAATGGTAATAGCAGTGTTTGTAATAGTGGTGTTGCTAATAGGCGTGGCAATAATGATTGTGACAATGATGTTGCTGGAAGTGGTGGTAATGATGCTAGCAGTAATGGTAGTGGTGGTAATGAACGTGATGCTAATGTTAAAGGTGGTTTTAGCAACACAAAAAGATGACGGACGGAATGCTGAACATTGTCAAACATTCACCCCCATGTACAGAGATCTGGGCCTCAATCAATTGATTGTTTGCTTGCCATTCCAGTTTGGATCCAGCCATATGCAAATCAGTTTTGACCCTGCTCCTCATGGGAGCCCAAACTGCCAGGCCACGTCCACCCATCACCGTAAACAAGCATCCTAGGACCAGTTTCGGAGTATCACCCCCTCATCAGCCAGGCTAGCTTGAATCCTATGGCATAGTGAGCGTGGGACCCACATCTGGACACCCCACTGGGGGTGACTATAGCAACACAAAAAGATGATAGATAGATGGATGGCTGAACTTTGTAAAACATCAACCCCAGTACAGAGATCTGGGCCTAAATCCATCATTTGTTTGCCCACCAATTCATTCAAGTTTGGACTCAACCATATGTAAATCAGTCTTGACCCTGCTCTCCATGGGAGCAGTCCAGTCCAAACTGCCAGGCCCAGTTCTCCCTCGGCTGGATTTGGGTCATCACCCAGGCTACCTTGAATCCAATGGCATAGTGAGCACAGAATCCACGTCTGGGCATACCCTTCCCGCTTGGGGTGACTATAGCAACACAAACAGATAATGGACAAAATGCTGAACATTGTCAAGCATTCACCCCAGTTCAAAGATCTGGGCCTAAATCCATCGTGTTTCTGCTCCTCCATGCCATTCCAGTTTGGATCCAGCCATATGCAAATCAGTCTTGACCCTGCTCCCCATGGGAATTGTCCAGCCCGAACTGCCAAGCCAGGTCCTCCCTGAACTGGAAATAAGCATCCTGGGAACGGTTTCCGGGCATCACCTCTCATCAGCCAGGCTAGCTTGAATCCAATGACAGTGAGCATGGAACCCACGTCTAGGCCTATCCGTACCACTCGGGATGATAAATGCTAAATTAATAATCGATGGACAGAATGCTGAACATTGTCAAACATTCACCCTGACACAGAGATTTAGGCCTAAATCCTTTCATTTTTTTTGCTCCCCATGCCATTCCAGTTTGAACCCAGACATATGCAAACCAGTCTTGACCCTGTGCCTCATGGGAACAGTTCAGTCCGAGCTGCCAGGCCAGGTCCTTCCTTTTTTTGGGGTGGGATATCACCATGCTAGTTTGTATCCAATGGCACAGAGAGCACGTCTAGGCATGCCCTTCACACTTGGGACTATAGCAACACAAAAGATGATTAATGCCACCACCATTACCACTACCACCATTTCACCACCATTAACTTTAGCAACACAAAAACATGATGGATAGAATGCTGAACATTGTCAAATATTCTATGCTATTGTCCAAGTCACCCCTTGGCATTCAACGTATCCTGGATGGGTTTGCACAGTTTTGCAACAAGATAGGCTTAGAGATCAATTTAGCCAAGACCAAATTCATGGTCTTTAATCCCCCGATGAGCACGCGCCAAAACCCCTCTCTCAATGGTACCCTCCTTGAAAAAGTGAGGATATTCGATTATCTGGGTATCCCATTAACCGAGCAATTTGGGTGGGGCCCCCAGATGGCCAAAGTCAGACTAAGGCTGAATCAAACAGTGGGTGGGATTATGAAATTGTTTAGAACGTCTGTACATAAGCCAGCAGCTCCTGTGGTGGAGATATTCAAGGCCCATGCAAGGGGGCCTACACTATATGGGACAGAGCTTTGGGGGCACTGTTCTACCTCTGATCTCATCAAGCTGGAAAATAATTTCATGAGACAGCTTATAGGCCTTCCACGCAGCACACCATTAGTTCCCCTCCGTCTGGATTTGGGCATGAGGCCAATTGATGAAGAGATCGCCCTTAGGCCTCTGACCTTTTGGCACTGGGTATGGGTAACCCCAGAGTTGTCCTCCTGCAGAGCCGAGTTAAAGGAGCTTCTGCCAAGATTAAATCCTAGTAAATTACCATGGCTGGCCCACATTAGGAACCTTTCTGCTATGCTTGGTAGGCCAGAGCTATGGTCATCCCCTGAGTTTTCCTGCACCTTGACATCTAGGTCGGACCTTGTAAAACAATATAGGCAATCCAACCTATTGTCCTTACAAGAAAGTGCCAAAGAGGGCAGGCTGACGATGGAGTTCTTACAAATCACAGAGGAATATAAAAAATAACTCTTTTTGAATGTAATCTACCCTCCATTGGCTAGGAAATTGTACTTACAGTTTAGATTGGGGAATTTACCACTGGCAGTGCACACCAGCCTATGGGCCCCTGAGAACTTGAGTGTGTGTCCTGCATGTAAATCAACGGCTGAGACTGAAACCCATGTACTGTTTTTCTGCCCTACATATGTTTTGCCCCGCAAACGTTGGATTATCCAATTATATAAAAATCTAGGGTTTGTCCGCTGTCAAGAGGCCCACAGAGCGCTAAAATATGATACTGATCCTCCAATTGTATTTGCCGTATCACGTTTTTTAAATGCCATGTGGCACATTAGGAGAGGGCTTTTACAAGTAATTACAGGGGACGATCAAATGGCCATAATTATTACAAGTTATATTTTGCGTGTCTTCAAAATAACTTTTAACAACTTTTGTAAATTTTGGTAAATGCGTTTTAATGATTGCTTTTATGAATTTTAAATCCCTGTGTACTTGTCAGTCCTTTCCTACAAATGCATGGGATGTAAATATTGATTAGTCTGTGTAAATATTTGTGGCTTTTTTATCTTTTAATGTACTTTTATGGCACGAGTGGCCGAAATAAAGTTCTTTGACTGACTAACTGACAAATATTCCCCCAGTACAGAGATTAGGGCCTAAATCCATCATTTGTTTGCTCGCCATTCCAGTTTGGACCCAGTCATATGCAAATCTGTCTTGACTCTGCTCCTCATGTTAAGCATTCCATCCATCACCTTTTTGTGTTGCTATAGTTGCCCTAAGTGGGAAGGGTATGCCCATACGTGGGTCTCGTGCTCACTGCGCCACTGGATTCAAGCTAGCCTGGCTGATGAGGGGTGGTACCCTGAAACTGGTTCCAGGATGCTTTTTTTTTTTTTAAATGCTTGCAGAGTTTTATATAGCGCAAACTTGACCCGAATCCGAATTGGGTATCAGAGCGCTTTACATAGCACCAGTTACGTTACATGAGGACACACATTAATTTTTTGTTAGGCACGGGGAGATTAAGTGATTTGCCCAGAATCACAGGATGTTCAGCATCATTACCGAAACTGGAACCCAGTTCCCCAGGTCCGAGGTCGAGTGCCCTAGCCATTAGGCCAACTCCTCTCCCCAAATGCTTGTTTTCCAGTCCAAGGAGGACCTGGCTTGGCAGTTCGGGCTGGACTGCACCCATGGGACAGCAGGGTCAAGACTGATTTGCATATGGCTGAGTCCAAACTGGCGTGGCATGGTGAGCAAAAAGCAAAAAATGATGGATTTAACCCAGATCTGTGACTGGGGGTGAATGTTTGACAATGTTCAGCATTCCATCCATCATCTTTTTGTGTTGCTAATGGTAATGGTGGTAGTAGTAATGGTGGTTATGGTGGTGGCATTAATGGTGAGGGGTGGCATTTAAAATCGTGCTAATGATAGGTGCTAGTGGTGGTGGTGATAACGGATCACACTTGAGTCCCTTTGCTCTCTGTGCCATTGGATACAAACTAGCATAGTGATCACACTCGAGTCTTGACAAAAACATTACACAAGCTTTAGGAATGCCAATATGGTTTTAATGTACTAAAACACGATAAGACAGTCATTCACAGATGATGTTTACATGTGTTGCACACACAAATGTTGTTTATCACAAGAAAGCCATCCCTATTGGCTTTGACAATTTTGGGGGGGAAATGCAGACAGCACTTGAACATCAAAATGCTATTATGCCTTGAGTGCTAAAAATGCGTGCACTAGTCCTGTGTGCATTCCTTTTACATCAATATACTTCTCAGACAGTTTGTCTTCATGAAGAGTTGTGTTTATAACAACACAGTTTACAAAATAAAAAGTGTCTTCTCTTGCCCCCTTTAGGAACCCAGTGTAACACAGAGCTTTGTTTAATGACAAGCCCAGTGTTCTTGGCAAGTAAGCTGCTTAAGACTTCGTGGGGTGGAGTACATTAAAAGGGATGTGTAGTGGTTCTAGAGTACAACTGGCTGCATGTATCTCGGTCGAGCTCCCAAGGATGAACTGGTTTAGAGCTATGGATGAGGAGACTTCATGCTGTGTGCCGCCAGATCCCCCGGGGTAGGGACTGCAGTGCCCATGGGTGGTCTCGGGGTAAATCAGTGTTAATGCTGTCCTTACCTGAGGCAGTGATGCTGGAACTCGAGAGAGACATCGATGGTGGATGCAACTTTTGTGGCAGAGAAAGGGCACTGTAAATGCCATAAATACCATCTATTGGTTGTATTCTGGACTCATGGTATGGATCTGCAATTTGCGACACGCAGAATCTAACAGTGTGGCGCTCCTCATTTTAACAGGCAGACTGTGCAATTTAGCTGAGCGGATTGGGTGGCACCAGACCTGGCAGTGCCAGAGGATCCACAGGCTTCTTACTCAGTGTGCCACTTCCTCAGGACCAGGCCAACGTGCTTTGTAATGGTCTCGCTCCTGGGGGCCCCTGTGCTGCTGGAGGTGAGGAGGTTGGGGGGGGGGGGGGCAGTGAGGAAGACCATTGCCCTATGGATTGCTCCTGCACTAAGGTGGGAGGAGAGAGCAGGAGTGTCAGAGGGTGTGTGAGCCAAGCTAGGGGTGCTACCGCGGGGCCACAGAAGCTGGGCCCAGAGAGGTGTGAGCATCATGGTGTCACTTCTTGTTGCTACCTCGTTCACTGTCTGCTTTTAAATGGCCATCTCCTGATCTAAAGGGGTAGAGGTTCTCACAAGCAGCAGGGCATAAAGAGTTAGGCTGTATGTAAAGGCTTCCAAAGTTCTCTGTGTCACAGCTTAGCTGAGCCTGATTGTGCGCTACACTGTGGTTGTGCACATTGTTAGAAGTGTGTTGTATTTATATCGGGACCCTCAAAATAATTAAATTGATTTAACACAGCCTCTTTGTCCTGGGTAAAGCCAGATCACAAAATAGAATTAACCAAAAACCAACACACAACAAAATAGTAGCCCGTAGCATCCAATGCAATGAACACCTACCGTTGAGTGCAGATATGCCACCCTTACCACCCTAGCTAGATACCATTAGTGAACCAAGAGACAACTCAGTTGTCTCGTGTACGCTAGATGTGACCTATGTTTGCAATATAGATGGAGCAAACTTATAGTAAAGAGAAGTTCGTGTAAAGCGCACATCTTGTAACAATGTATTTCAAGTTGACTTCGTGTGTGATGGTAGAGGAAAAGGAAGCACAGCAGAGTAATTTAGTCAAATATGGAAGCCAGGACTTATCCCACAATTCCTTGTTGTACAGTCTAGATACTAGGTGGAAACCCCCTTATCCTGTTTTTCATCATAGGTTAATGCTGGTGTTTATTTCTGATTAGCTGCACACGTACATCGAATTTCATTTTCATTTCATTTCATTTTTTTTTTAGCGCTTAGTACCCTTGCAGTGGTGTTGAAGCGCTTTGTCAAAAGCTGCTATCTGCAGTACAGAGAATCCAGAACCAATAAGTATACATTCACCCGGATAGACTTTAGTGTCAAATGTCTACATCACAGATCACCACAAACTCCCTTAGCACCCCAAACCTTGTTCCCATGGGCCAGTATCTGCTGTGTGCCCCTCTTTTGGCTGTTCAAGGTGTACCAGGTGTAAACAGTGCTTCTCTCACAGCTCATGCCAGCTTTGATCTGTAGTTGTAGGTACAGATAAGCATGGAAGTGTGTGTCTTGCCCAGCTGCTCACACAAAGTGCCACCGAAGAGAAGTGCTTCAACAGTTCTCAAATGTGTTCGACTCTATCCAAGTCTTTAAACAGTACATAATATTTGTGTAAAAAAAAATATGCACATCTGATGTTCAAACAAGGCTGTTGCTGAGACTCTAGGGAGCAGACCACTTTTGAAGTGTGTTTGAAGAGTAAATAAAGCAAAGGGACTCTCTGATTGAAGAGATGTCTGGTTTGCGTTGATCCTTATAAATGCATAACGTAATTTAGTCTTGTTTGTTATGTGCTTTATCTAGAAACTTGCTGACTTTTAAGGAAAGACGAAAACGTCGTCCTACCTGCATATGTTAAGGCTGAACATCATTTCTGACACCATGGCCTTACTGTATGCACATCGCTAGATCCCTGTATAATGTATCTACTTTTTATCTAAAATTCTCTGAAACCCTAGTATGGTTTGCTACCTAAAAGCCAAATAAATCAATAGAATGGTTGTCTGCTGGATGTGGTGCATGTGTAACACACAGAGGGACATCTTGTATTGGGCACTGCAAAGCCATCTAAGTCCACATCACCCAACTCCCATTCACTGGACACAACAGGTTAGACAATACATTAAATACAACTTAGTAATAGGTTGATGTAAAACAGCGTCCATCGGCGCTGCTACTGCAGTGCTTAGACCCTTGCATACAAGCGCCTCTTATATTGTATCTCACTCTTATAGCAGCACGAAGACTACTGCACAACTCTGCCAGTGCACTTCAGTCCTAAATCTCTCAGCTGATGTACGTCAAGTCTGTAGCAATAGTTGGTCTCCCTAGCGCTACTGAGTACTGTTCAGTAACAACCAATGGCTTTCCCGTGTTTAAACCCTTACGCAGTGTGCCTAAGGAACCTGCATTCTCCGACTGTGCCTGTTGCCACAAAACTTCTACTCATACATAAGTCTGTCGATGTCCTTAAATGCTGCAGCATCATTGGTGACTAATAGCCACACACTGCTAGCTAGCTGGTCATCCTACAGACCGCCCCTGCTCATACATCAGCTGATTAAATAACATTCTCTAGTATTTACCCAGCTGGCTGACAAATACCATCTACGCAACTATCCAGCACCGCCACACTCTATTTTCTGCATGTTGTTGACGGTAAACAAAAATGCATGCTTATCTTGCTGCCTTCATAACACCTTATTTTTTGTTCTGTCTGTCTGGCATCAGGAGACACATTTTCACACATCGTCTGCCATTTATCCTTCTGCTAGTTCCATAGGAGATGTTTAAGATGATGAACCAGGTGTCTCCAACCAGTCAATCGCAAGCAGAGTAGAGTGGCAAAGAGTGCAGTGGTGTATAGTAGAGTGGCATAGAGTGCAGTGGTGTATAGTAGAGTGGCAAAGAGTGCAGTGGTGTATAGTAGAGTGGCATAGAGTGCAGTGGTGTATAGTAGAGTGGCATAGAGTGCAGTGCAGTGGTGTATAGTAGAGTGGCATAGAGTGCAGTGGTGTATAGTAGAGTGGCATAGAGTGCAGTGCAGTGGTGTATAGTAGAGTGGCATATAGCACAATTGAGTAGAGTGTATTGGCACAGAGTAGAGTGGTGTAGAGTGGCAAGAGAGCAAGAGAGTAGTGACATAGAGTACAGTGGTGAAGAGTGGTGTAGAGTGCAGTAGTGTAGAGTAGATTGGCATAGAGTGCAGTGGTTTCGAGGAGAGTGTAGTAGTGTAGACACAGTGGTTCGATTAGAGTGCCATAGAATGCAGTAGTGCAGTGTAGATTGCAGTAGCACAGAATAGAGTGGTGGGGAGTGACACATGTGGAGTAGCATAGAGTGCAGTAGCATAAATTAGATTGTTTCAAAATAGAGTGAAGTGGTGTATAGTGTATAGTGGAGTGGTGAAGGGTAGAGTGCAGTGGCATAGAGTAGAGTGGTGTAGAGTAGAGTTGTACAAAGTACAGTAGTGCAGAGTAGATTAAAGTGGCATAGATTGCAGTGTTGCTGAGTTCAGTGGCGATGTGTACTGTGGTGTAGAGTAGAATGGCATGGAGTGCATTGGCATAAAGTCGAGAAGCATGGAGTGGAGTGCCTTACAGTGGAGTGGTGAAGAGTAGAGTGCTGTGACGCAATGTGGAATAGCGTGTAAAAGCATAGTGTGGAGTGGTGCAGAGTAGAGTAGAGTGAAGTGGCGGAAAGTGGAGTATGCATTGTGTTGTAGCGCACTGCTAATACAGACAACACATCTTCAATTGAAATGAACATTACATGTGCACAGACATACAGTTTCACTGATGCAACACACAAACGATAATGTGTAGAAATGTACTCACCTAGTGTATTCATTTGTTTTGATCGTATGATATTTGTTTCCACCACACTTCAGAATTATCAAAAAATGTGATTCCTTTGTGCTTTCCTAATGCTGATCTATTCTTAAGTATCTGCCCAGTTCATTTACAGACATTCAATTGTTGTTGTCTGCTAGAAAAAAATAACATCCTGCAGCCTTTCCTCTCGCTTGGGTACCAAACAGTATTGTCACGTAAATCCTCTCACTTTGAAGTCAGAGAAAGAAAGGTAAAGAATGGAAGGCAGAGCCTGACATTTGACCTTTTTTCTTGCATGCATAGCAACTGTGGCAAGATAAGAACAAGGTTTTCAGAATTGGAACATAGGTGGAAGGATATAGTAAACAACTTTTGCTCTATGGGAGGGACGAACTCAAGCTAGACAGCCTAAAATAAATAAAGCCAGCAAATAGAAAACAAGCAAATGTGGGTTACAAACCACAAAACAATGGTAAGCAATTGGTGGAATGCATTCCCAAAGAAGCTTTCCAAATGTCCCTAAGATGCCTTTGGCAAATGTCTGGTAGGCTTTGACTCAAAAGAGACACATATTGACAAGTGCATTCCTGCAGCGCCACCTATTGACAAAAAATGAAAATGTAAATATTTACAGGACCAAAATGGAATAAAAATGTATAAGAGATGTCAGCCGCAAACAGTGAGCGGCAGAGCAGTACAGTACCTCCACATGTGGAAACGCAACAGATGAATAGAAAAGAAACTCCACTTAAGCAGAAAAAAATATAAACTTCTTTTTGGTACTACATGGGGGATATTTACAAAGAATTGAAGTGGGGCTGCAAGCATAGCATTTACAAATGGGTTGGAAAGAACAATATAACCCCCAAACCAACTCCCCCTCCCCAATCCCTCCCGGATCCCCCCCAATCACGAGTGAGCCTTGGGTGAGTCTGAGGGAAAAATTAAAGCCCCTTAGCAGTTCTAACTATCAATGCTAATGTAAGAAGCGTTATGAGGGGGTTCTGTAAGTCATAGGAGGCGTAAGTACCTGGGGCAGGTAAGCTCCCGTAGTTCCGTGCATAGTAAGGAAAGAAGTGGGTGCCAGCGATCAGAACGTGCCTTTTTAGGTCTCGCCTAGGCAGTGCGCAAGCGCTGCTTAGGAGTTACCTCTTGGAGTCACTCAGGACTTTTTGGGAAACTCGTGCATGTACTGCACTGTTTCTAATGAGCACTCGTGCATGTATGGCGGTTACCTTGCGGGAGCGAGCAGCTGCGCCATCTGTTTCCAATTATCGCGGCCAAGCTTGTTTACGTTTGCCAGTCTCGCGGTCACGTTAATTGGAAACAGATGGAGGTCGCGTTCACTTTTGCGGCTGCTTGTTTGTATTGTCTGCCAGGAAAGGACATCATCTTTACTACCTCATTTTCAAATATTAAATTTAAATCCTTTAAACATGATTTATTTGTCTGCAAAACTAAATCATCGATGTAGCTTCTAATTTTTAGAGCACGAGCCTCCAGTCCCATTTAATTTGCAGTAATTTCACGGTTATAGGTACATCTAGCGGTAATGGTGTAAAAGGCAATCTTATCCTTAGTCATGACGTGAAAATAGTACACAACGATCTACACTAGAAACCCTGTGCGGTGTCAGAGGAAAACATGCATTTATTTATTGTTCTTTTTCTCCACAGGATATTTCGTTGCTAACTGGAACACGTTTATGTGTTACAAATCTTGCACTTGGTTATATTCAGAAGGCTCATCAAGGGAGAGGCACTGTACTGCAGTTATATATCGCATACTTGCTGTTACACGAGTCTTGCAGCTTTGGTGCAAAGCGGCTTCAAAACCCTGTTTTTTCTTGTTTGTTTTTAAATCGAAAAGGATCATAGGTGAAAACTATTTAATTCCACCTGATACGCCAAAATGTCTGGTGACCCAAGTAATTTTATTAGAATCCTCAAGAAATGTTTACAATTCTGCTTTCTTATAATAGTGTTAATAATGCCATATTTGCTCGGTTCAGTCCCTAAAGCTTTCTTAATTTCGAGACGTTATCAATTATAGCAGCGCCTCCCCTGGTTTTAGTCCGGCCCTTGTGCTACTTACCGAATAATAATGTACATTTTCACTTGAAACATGCAGTACTATGACATTTTTCGTTACTGCATTTCTGTTCCCATGCTGGTCTCTTTACGGAATTGCCCATTCTCCGATGTTTTCTAATCCCTGTTCCCACCTACGCTCCATCAGTCATTGAAGAGCTCATGGTGCCGCCACCCATTGCCATCGCGGAGCTGGCCGGAATGTATTTTGCAGTATGTGTTTTTTAAACATGGAAGACTAGTCATGACATGTGCTCTGCATTCCCAGATCTTGATCAGACATTTCAGATCCCTGTTCATACAGGTCGTTGACAGGTCCCACACCTTGGTTGGAATCAGGTGCGTGCAACATTCGTACAATTTGCTGTTGTGTAATTATGTAGAATTCTACAAAAATTACATTAAATGCAAAACCGGCATTTGGCACTATATTTCAGCGCGGAATGCATCTTCGCGGCCACATGGATACAGTTTACCCGTTAATAAACCTGGAGAAATGCATTTGATTTTTTTTTATCTTTGCCCAAGGGTTTGGGGTAGTTTTCGCGGATAGAACAAGCAGTAAGACTACAACGTGGCATTACATGCAAAGGGAACAGTGCCTAGCAGTTTGATTGGCATCTGTTTATGACCCTATGCAGCTTCATGCAGCAGGTGCTGCTTCCCCTTTTCCCCAGTCTGGCATGTAGTAACTAGTAAGAGAGGTGCACCAGCCTGTCTCCTGGGGCTAAGTCGCCCTGTGCTCTTTTATTGAACTTACTTGATGGGAGTTGAAACCACTTGATCATCAACACTGATCAATTAAAAAAAAGATATATATATATTCATAAAACCTCAAAATTCGATCCTGTGCTTCTGAAAGCACGTGCCCCCGTTCTGTCCAGATACTAAGCATTTTGTCATATAAGAAACACTGTCCACTCCATTTGTCTACGGTATGGAGCATTCGGTCTGTTGTAAACTGAATTAAGTATAGTATAGCAATTTACTATAAACAGAAATTCTTTGCTCTCTCAAAAGGTATATATTACCCGTGATGCAGTGTCTGTCTGTAGATAAATGGGTCACTTACTCCTTCCTAACTGTTATTTAGGTTGAGCATTCGAGACCTTTTGTATATACTTAAGTATATACTTTTATGTACTTTGTGGGCTCTGGAGATCAGCCCTAGAACATGTTTTATTTGGAGTGTTTCGGATTGGTATTTAACAGAGTAATGGATGATGTTTGACCTGTTTTTGTTGTGTCATCTAAGTCTCCACTTTGGCACTACATTCTCCCTGCAGACCGCTGGATTCGATTCCCACACAGCCTCCGCCATCTGTAACGTGTTTGTTGCAGGTGGTCTGCACCGCTTCTGGTTTGCACTATGCATCTGAACCCACGCTCTGCTCACTGTTTGGCTTTGCTTTCTCAAAATTTTCTTCCATGTTTTTTTTTAGATATTTCTTTGCTTCATTCAAATCACCCAGTTCCCCAACACATCCGTTGATTAAGGAGGTAGATATTTATTAAAAATAACTGGACGAGCAGACGTGCAAGCTGGACTAGGGCGCAGAAAGGTCGCTGTAACCAGACGCTAATTTTAACAACCCTGTCGAGACTGCGCTGCCTGTAGAAGGAATTGTTTCATTCGTCCAGCTCCTCCTGCTTTTCTTAAACCCTTTATTTCTACTTCTACATTCAGGGCCTCTGCTCGCGCCCTCTTTTCCCAGCTTGCCACCCTGCCCCCGCCCTGCCGGTCACACCCTTTCTCACAAGAACCAGTGGAATTTTACAACTGTGCGCAGTCGACAAAGACTTTGTTTGAATGCCTAGCTCCTGCTGGTTCTCACCGCCAGTCTTTTAAACAGAACTTTAGCTGGAAGATTATGTTTGCAAACTGGATCCGACATCTGACAGACGGAGTAAATTACGCCATTGTCTTGCCACTGGGCACTTGTCTGGGCCTGCTTCAGTAAAGTATTTCAGGTCACGGGGTTAATGTGTTTTAAACAAAACTCTATGTATGAGGAGAGGTTACAAGTTTCAATATGTTTAGTCGGTATTTATTATGCTCGTTTACAGATGACCCTGGCACTATCTTAACTGTACCACCTCGGCATACACAGTGTGTCTGGCGGAAGCTTGGGGTGGCATTGTCGTGAGAATCCAGGCAAAGGGCAGCTGCAGTCACTGTCTGATTAACCAAGCCAAAGATGAAAGTGTAAATGCAGAACGGGTGTCTATAAATGAGACCGCCTTCCTACTCATCCTGACCCAATCCATTTAAAAAAAAAAAAAATCCCAGTGATTTTGTATTGCCTGGCTTGTAGTTGCAAGTCTCCCTGTGTAATTGTGGGACTACAAGTCCCATAATGCAATTTGTGTTTGGTGAAAGGCCCGGTGGATGTTCTTACACATATTATGGAACACCTATCATCTTTACATCTCATCAGTCCCACCTGACACTTTCCTTCTCCCACAAACTCTCTTTCTCTTCATTTCTGTTTTCCTCTACCTTTCTCTCTTCCTCCATCTTCCCCGCCCCATTAATTGACTCTTTCTCGCTCACTGGATTTTCTGCTATAGCTCTTCAATCTCTAGTGGCACAGCACCCAGAGTGATGGCTAAAGGTCCTCCTATGCAGCGCATGCGCACTGTGTAGGCGAGACCTAAAAAACAAATAGCCGTAGTGGAAGCGGACCACTCCGAACACACAAGCTGCACTGGCCTAATGCCAGCCGCCTCCGCGCGGAGAGAAGGAAACCGTGGCCCTAGCCACCACCCGCTTGCACACCCACCCACTGGATCGTTATGGGTCGTTGTGTGTTTCCGAGTCACAGCACAGTACAGTGCGGCTTAATGCAGCCCTTCTGAGCCACCGCCTTCGCCTGCCATCTCACTTATCACGTCAGCACCATTCCATCATGTGTAAGTAAAAAAAAAAAAAAGCATTGGCATAGCCAATAGGTCTCACCTTTGGGACCTTATAAGTGTTTCGTTATCCAGTACAATATCCGTGGTGCAACAACATCAAGTGTTGCATGGCTAAACACTTATAAGGTCCCAAAGGCGAGACCTATTGGCTATGCCAATGCTTGTTTTACATTACCCGCCTCCCTCAGCCTCTAATCTTCTGCATTTACACAGTATTAGAAAATGGCATTGTGTTTTTTAAGTGATTTAAATTAGGCTAACCAGAACAATAGCCGTATAGCTAGCTACACAACATTTATGTTACTCCCCGTATAGTGCATTGCCGTTTTACCGGCTCGTTCAGTGGCCAATTGCTGTTTCTTGCCAGCATTTCAAGTGTTTCTGGGCTCATTTTTTTCTGGTGGCGCTGATCGCACCTGGTAGAAAGAAAGTCATTGCTGAGCTAAATTGGCTTACCTTCATCAGACTACAGCAGGATTGAGGAAGCCATAGTGACTGCAATGTTATTAATGTTCGCTTCACTTGATCAATTGGATAAGTTGGGTAACAACACTGCTGCAGAACCCGTTTGGTGAAGGCCAGGCGCCAGTATTGTATTTTTTCTTTACTCTAAATGTGTTTGTTCTTGCAATCTTTGGTCAGCTTTATTCATAAAATACAGCGGTGCACTGCAGGGTGTTTTCCTGATTGCCTTTGGCCCTGGCTCCCCTATCGACAACGGCAACGGCTATTAGTAAGCCATCACTACAACTCTTTGTAGGGCCCTGTGACCTTGGCCGTCCTTGACTGTCTTCATTGAACATATTGTGCCTCCCTGGAATTCTGGTGAACTGCTAAAGTATGGCAAGGAAGGGAGACCAACTGTTGCTATCTAACCTGAATTTTCGCACCCTGGAGGGTCACTTGGAGAACTGATACACTATGTGGTCAGGTCGCCTAAATACAGTTACACTCACAAAAAAGGCAGAGGACTGTCAAACAAGCCCAAGCCCAAAAGCCCACATCAACCAGCAATGAGATGGATCTAGAGAAAATGCTAGTCCATATTGAGGCATCATCTAGCAAAGAACCCAAGAAAATGGTCCCTGATCTATCATCTAAGACAGTTGTCGACATTGGGGTCCAGCTCGCCCACTCCCGTATTATGTACTTTTTCAAACGACCGGATAAAATGCAATCTGAGGGCGGGTTGCCTTTAGCCACACCTGCCACCACAATAGCTTTGACAGTGTGCGTTGGTTTGTTATCTCAGGGGGATGCGGCAGGTGATTGTATATATCAGTCTACCAAAAAAGCTGTCCCATGTTTCAAAAACACTGCTATTCCAACCAAGAGAGGGAATGCTGCTGTAACTGTAGTTGAGGCCCAAGTACATTCGGAGCCTGATCCTGATCCTGTGGTTTGTCAATCAGATTTGTTAATAGATCAAAGAATAGATCGACATTAGGTGACAACTAGTGGTGATGCCCCTTTAACGAAAAGGGCTAAAAAAGGCTGCGGAAGGCCAAGAACAAGTCTAGCAATATTAAAGACATATCTGCCAAACCCAGGGATTGTTATTCTATCTTCAAACTGTCTAGTCAGAAATTACAAAGGCATGACCAATCACGTAAGTGTCTAGATACTCCCCCCCTTTTGAAGACACAGATACAGAGCCTTCTAATAGACAGGAAAAGAGAGACTGCAAGTATTATTGATGTCACCAGCATTAATAATGGGTTGTGACTAGGCAAAATGATAGCAGCACCTAGAATAGGTAAGAGTGCAAACAGGTTCATGGAAATAGTCTTGGAGAAATAAACTATAATTTACAGATGTTGTCTGAAGCAATTTCAAATAAAGAGCCCATGCCCTTGTCACAGGGTCGTGTTATTCAGAGACTACCTGGTGCTTTCTTGGCTGATGGGAACAGGTCCAGTGTCACCAAGAGACCATCATCTCTTGGAGGACATCAGAACATCTATTTAGCGAATGACAATGAACTAGGCTTAGCTATATCTATATGGGCTACTCCGGAAAAAATCAATCTTCCGATACCCTGAAGTTAGTCGTTCACCCCTTATACGAATCTAGGGGTATGCATAACAGTTTGAATCGGAGTTCAATCTTAAAACTCATTTTAACAATTTCTGAATTAACATTTATTAAATCGACGGATCTTGTTTCTGTCAAATTAGAACAAATTCATCCAAATTCAGCCCATGAGGCCACTATTACAACTTGGACTTCCAATGAGATAGCTAACACAATTCTTGACTCCAGCTTCTATTTTATAGAATGGGGCATTGAGATTAAAAAATGCATCCAGTCAAAATATCCTTCCATTTTAGAAGTACTCGCCCCAAGAGCAGGAAAAAAAGGTTGATTGCAAAAAGTCAGTTTCATTACTCAGAGGTGAAACTGGCCCATTGAATAAGTCAGTTCACAACATAGGTCTATTAGTTACCAATACATTAAAAGGAGTGTGTACATGTGAATTGCTAACCAAATATAAAATGCCATTAGAAGATTGGACATGGCTCCTACCAACACTTGCAACTGTGTCTCTAGGAGTTGAGGACTAAACTGCACCTACTGCATGTGAAAATGACACACAATTGAGAATATGTTCCTGGAATGTGCATGGGTTAGCACATTTCTGGCCTACCTTGATACACTTTCATTTTTAAATGGCTTTGAAATCTTAATTTGGCAAGAAACATGGAGAGAGCAAGTCACTCCATTATTTGGTTTTAATGAATTTAATCTTCCTGCCACACACACTTAAAAACAAGGCAGAGCAAAGGGCGGCCTCTCATTTTATTTTTCATCTGATTTAAGACTAACAGTTGAAGCAATTGATTTGCAGATGGCATGGGTACAATGTGTTTTACTACAGTATAACTGTTATAAGATGATAATATTGAATATTTATCTAAGCACTAGGAAAAATAAGTTGTCCCAATTGCTTATACTGTGGGAGATCATAAGAGTGTTAGCACTTAGGTATCGTAGTGCCGTTTTGATTATCTCCGGTGATTTCAATATACACCTGGTGGCATTTAAATCTTCAGGTAAGATGAGCAATGGTATTGCCAACATGTGTCGTGACAGTATGAAACAGCTTGGGCTAACTTTCTTAAATGAAAAATCATTGTACAAATCTAGAAAAGTTCGATCCTTTAAACAGTCCTAACATGGTTCAATAATTGATTACACTTTCGTCTCAGAAAAACTGGGCCCAAAAAATTGTTGATTATAAGGTGACCCAACAACTTGAAAGTGACCATAACCCTCAGATATTAATGCTACAACCACTATTAAGCTGTAATCCTAAATCTAATGACCTTCAAAATATAGTTCATTCTTCATATAATTTGAAAAGGCTGGTATGCCACTCGAGTAAACAGGATGAAATTATGAAGTTTGCAGACGTTTTAATAAATGATAGTGATCAGGGCAAAGTGGGGATAGAATCAATGATGGCTAAATTGAACTATATTACTTCATCTTTGGTTGAAACATTTACAACACAAAATCATGCCAAAGCGATTCCATTATTGACCAGCCCTAATAAATGGTATTCAACTAAATTACTTAAACTAAAACAGTCACTTAATAGAGCCTGCACGTGAAGTTTTCTCTCATAGATATCAGCAATCTTACCATGCTCTTAAGGATAAACTGCGGTCCCTAAGAAGATCATATAGACATGAGGTGTGGTTGGCGAAATCACGTTACCAAACAGGGTTATGGTATAGATTAATACATCTGCACAAACAAAGAGTCCATGGGTCTAGTGAAAGAAGAGAAAAAAGGAAACTATGGAAAACTGAATGATAATACGAAACAGGACCACAGTCTATATAGAAAGTCCTCTTAAAGAGGACCTAATCCCATCACCCACCGAAGTGGCATGCTTCATCATATGGGATCTCCTCTTAACCGCAACCTAGTGCAGTTAAGGAGCTACAACTCCTTGCAAATGTCAAAGGAGGAGCTCGCGGATGTTTTAAGATGTATAGGGAGGACTAGATCTCCTAAAGATTGATGAGGCTGCCCACAGTGTAGTGAATAGTGTATGTTGCAGTGTCAATAAAGAGTGAAGTTAAAATTGACTATGAGGAGGAAAAATATTTAATAGGAGTCTCCAGGTGTCAAAGTTAAAACCACAGCAGAAGCGCGGTCTGAGCAAATTGGCGAACGCACGGATGGAAAAACAAAAGTCGGTCTACATGTTTCAGCCACCTTAGATCGAACCTGTGAACATGACTTTCTTCAGGACCATAATGTATAACTACTGCAGCTAATTCGTGTGACTAATATGTGAATACGTGAAGGTTAATCACAAAGACAAAAACAGTGGAACGATACAACCAACTGTATACCTGTGTATTGTATTGTTTTGAAAACACTACAGGGATACTAGGCAATCTCCTGTTGGAAAAGAAAGAGACAAAACAGAGAGAAATGTTCTCAATGAAAGTATATATATCAAACATTATTACATCCATATTAGATGACAATTATTGTGAACAAGGCCACTATTGACCTTCTTACCCGTATCAAATCGGGGATACCACCCACCGCTCCTGGTAACAACTCAGGGCGTGAGGCAACGCTCTGTGAAATAAGGGAAAAAGGAAAACTAATATACCATAGGTATCTAGTTGAACAGTCGAAATACTCAACAGTAGTACCTCAACTCTGATAAAAACAATAGATTAGGAGGCAGTCACTCGATCAAGGTGTCCAGAAAAACAGTATGTGGCATCTCTCTTCAAGTTACCTAAGTGCCCAAATTAACATTTATCAGTTGAACCAATGGCAATCGGTAGACTAAAATAGAGAGGTTTTAGTATATTATCTCTTAATGTACCCATTTGTATAATATAAAAGTACCATTAGAGATACTCTAACCAGGTGTGTAGCATGTTAGAGACAAAACTAAAAACTCTCCATAGAAAAAGCAACGCATCTCAAAAATGGGTTCCCAAGCCTAACTGAGAGATTACTTTTACTAGTGAAAGTTTAATAGAGCACACCGTGCCGTTTGGACAGTGAGTGCAGTGTGCAAAACCAACAGGCACAGAATTTAAATGTGCAGCGCCACTGTGACCTACCTGTCCGTCATTACCCCGGGCTTCCTTCCTGGTTGCTCCGAGCGGTAACCGGAAACGGTTGGAACGCGGCATTTTGAGCTTGTAGACAGATTGTCTGCACCTGAGAGCCGACGCTACCACGTCGGCACATGTCACAACGTAACCAATTGGAATCATTCTCCATCATAATGACGCAGCCGTCGAAACATCACCAAGTTGGCATCATGGGAATTGTAGTCAGAATGACAAAGCTGCTAAGAGTCGTTAATGTCGCGAGGCAACACATATCCGGAACCTCTACCAGACTCTAAATAGTGTAAAAAGCAGATGGTGTAAAATAATTCTCTGATCCGGATGGGCAGAAATCGATGTATAATACAGCAACCGTCCATTCCCTCACGTAATTATACATAGTTTACTGTGTAAATGTTGTCCATATAAATTCGTGACCACTATTCAGGCATACAATTTTAAAAGCCATGGGACTTATGATGGACAGAAATAATGTGTGAATCTACACAACAAAACAACATAAGAACGATGATAATTATACACACAAGTGTGTCTCTTGATATGATACCGTTGAATAACCACTTCATGTTACTGCTGAGATGAAAACGTAGCGTAATTACTCATCATCTGTATGTGACAGTGGTCCTGTTGAGTATTATCATTCAGTTTTCCATAGTTTCCTTTTTTCTCTTCTTTCACTAGACCCGTGGACTCTTTGTTTGTGCAGATATAGTAGGGGGACCTGTCCACGTTGGTCTGTTAACTTTCCCTCAGACCCTTGCACCTACCTGTTTTTGTGAGATAGATTAATACATGCCTCTAAATCAAATCATGTGAAACATTTTGGGATATTATGAACAAATTCGAAAGGGGAGGCAATAGGGCCTACAGTATTAATATTATGGAGAACGATTGGGTGAGGTACATTACCAACTTGTTTGGTGTGTGTGATTCAGATACAAATAGGCCAAACAGTAAGTTTTATACAGAGGAAATGAGCAGCTCTAAACTGGAGAATGGCTTGGATTGTATAAGCAATATTGAAATAGCCAATGTTTTGCGATCATATTGGGCTCCAAGCCTCAATGGGCTCCCTAACGCCATATTCTGTGCCAATGATTGTATGTGGGCTGGAGTGTTGACCCCAGTATTTAATGAGGCGCTGGCATTGAATATTGCTCCCTTGTCCTGGCAAGGTAGCATTGTACAACCAATTTCTTTAAGCTGGGCCAGTTGATAATTCTGCCAATTATCAGCTGATTTCCTTAACTGATGTAGATGCTCTCGCTTATTGATTGACTTGGAAAATTGGGCAGTGCTGCAGGAAATAATCCCAATTAACCAAACAGGATTCTTGAAGGTCCAATCTACTATACCTAATTTGATGGCCCTTACCTTACTAGCTGAATGGGCTATTTTAAAAATGCAAAACCTATTTATTTGTTGTATAGATTTAAAAGCTGCCTTTGATTCAGTGCCTCATGTATTATTATGGAAAAAACTTGCAGAGTGGGGTATTCCTCAAAAGTTGTTGTATGCTATAATATTTCTAAGATACCAATGCTTGGGTTCAGGTCAAGTTAGGTGATGGTCTTACTCTAGCTCAAAAAATCAAAAGTAATAATGGTCTTAAACAAGGCTGTGTACTTGTACCTTGCGTTTTTAATCTTTTTATGTCAGACCTATTAAAGCACCTAGAATCTGTCAACGCCCATCCTCCGAAACTTGCAGAGGTGCATCTTAGCTATCTGCAATACACTGATGATACCATTCTTTTGAGTCAAACTCCAATTGGTCTACAAAGACTGATCAATGCATTTGATGATTATATCTTAGTTAATGGTCTCGAATTGAATGTAAAGAAAACTAAAATCATGACAATTGGCCCAGCGAAATTTAAGACTGATTCATGGAGGGCTAGAGGTGAGCCACCTGAAGTGGTGAAAACCTATAAATATCTGGGCATTTTATTTGATAATAGAGTCTCATTATAAAGTTTTGAGGACAAAAACTTCGGCTTTAATCGACGCCTTCAAATATTTACACAATCATTGAGGTACCAATCGTACGAACATCTCCTTAAAGTTATGGGTGCGAAGCTACAATCACCATTTGCATATGGCTTGCCTATTTCCAGGGCCTATTACCAGGGGCAAGACGCTAAAATAATGGATTTATTAGTAATTAAGGCCTACAAGTCCGTCTTTGGAATTCCTAGGTCAACTGGCCAAACACAAATAAGACTGGAATTTGGTCTCTAAAGACAATCCATGGTGGAACAAGGGTCATTTTTAAAATGTATGTATTCTCTATTATTTTTTGACCTTTTAGCAAATTACTGCTGGCGTGAAATAGTTCATTCTACTTACACATACGCTTGGCATTCTCATATTTTATCATGCCTTCAGAGTTTTGATCTGCAGTCGGAGCTTCCAGGAATGAAAATGCCCAGTTTTAAACAATTCCTTAAAAAAAAAAAGCAATTCACTTAGTGCACATAAGGCAGCTTTAGTGGCGAAAGCTCATGCCTGGTCTGTGATTAATTCTTATCAGTCCCTGCGAATTCAGCCATATTTGAATACTATTTTTCGGCCCACATGAAGGAAACATTTTTAAAATTAAGACTTGCCATATACCCAACTAAAGAGGGCACGCCGATCTGGATACAACAATGGCCAACTTTAGAATGTAGACTCTGCGGGTGAAAGTGTGAAACCTTTTTACATTGTATGTGTGTGTCCTAAACTGAATATAGCCCTTTACATCGCATGCATTTACAACGCATGCAATTAGAGCGAGGTCGTTACAATGACCGCGTTGTTACATTGCAGTACCATTACAACGCAAGTCGTTACATCGACTTGCTGTAGGGGGCCCACTGGACTTAGCAATAGTATAATTTACTATTCCAACTCTAGTGTGCGCAACAGTAGGGAAGGTGTTGGAATAGTAAATTATACTATGCCTTAGGTTAGCACGCCCCCTACAGCAAGTCGATGTAACGACTTGCGTTTTAATGGTACAGTTTCCACCCCCTGATGGTGTGGAGGCAAAGTTAGTGCCGGGCGTTTTAATTCTAAGCCTGGTATTGCTAACCCTCCACGTCAATCAGAGAGTGGAGAGCTTGTCAGCCAGCCCTTTCCCAACTAATTACAGGGCGTGGAGGGACCCACCCTGTGACGAGTTGGGAAAGGGAGGGGGCCGGCGGGAAGCCGAGGATTCGAGTCTGCGCAGATTCGACCTCAGACTGCTTCCCACGTGTGTCTGCACTCTGTGGTGGTGGAACTTACTGGATGGAAGCCACTGCGTCATCAACTCCAGCTAGACGGACACGGACTGCAGAGACGACTCTGACTCGAGTCCCGAGACAGTCCATCATTACTGCAGTGCACTGTTGCTGCTTGCCGGTGCCACAGCACTGACTCAACTGCAGGTTGCTGTCCGGACTCCAGACTAAAGTGAACTCAGGAGTCGGCAGTTCACCAGCAGCCCAGGAAAGGCCCAGGCGGGCATTTTTTAAAGTTATGGGCTAGAGCGGTAGAGCGGTGGGGAAGCAGACTGGAGTCTCTCCAGGGACGTACAACATCCTTTGATTCTGTGCAAATCCCCTAATCTCCCTGTGCGTAACAAAATGAATGTATCTATCTGTAATGCAACTGGTGCTCATGTAAAGCGCTTCAGAACGAGTTTGCACTATAAAAAAACCCAACAAAAATAATCAAACCCCCAAAAATGTGCTCAGTGACTCAAGCTCCTACCATCTTCTGGAGGCACAGCGCGTGCAAAAGTAGTAATGGAAAATTGGCTTTGGTAACACCAAAATAATTCTGCAAATGTGATAATAATGAGTCCTCTGGCCTGGCACCACTGACAGGTCATTATTGGACAGGACAGTAAGGGGCATATTCTCAAGGACTTATCGCTGATTTATCGGCACTTTATCGCAGCCAAAGTCACGATAAATTTATCACCCCATTCACAAGCTGGTGCTAACAGCCCATATCACCAGTTTACCCGCGATAGCAGGCGCAAAAAACATCTCCACAGATGACCATAGCAACTAACGCTGATGAGATGCAGAGTAGGCGTTCCCATGCAAAAGCCGCAACAACACCACACCTCAACATTCTCAATGACCAGCCAGATTGGCGATAAGATCCCAAAACAGGCGATAAGGCATGTTAGCAGTAGGAAATTAACACCTACTCTGACCTGGTGTAAAGTCGGACGACAACCGGCACCAGACAAGGGAGCACAGCCCAGAGCCACACATGAAGAACAACAGATGCCCTGGACCAACTGAACATGCAGCCCGGAGCCCCAATAGGGCAAGAACACCCGCCCCCACCACCCCCAGGACCCCCCGCCCCCCGGGGCCATACCTCGGGCACCCCCCCCCCCCCTTTGGACAAAGATATTGCACAACAATGCTACGAAATCATGAACCAAACAATTCGCCTGAAGTCGCACAATCACAACACCTAACATACATGTGAGGTCAGAAAAAGGAGAATCATACATTCATCTTAGAATAACCAAATAACCTGTTTATTACTGAATAAACCCAAAACAACAATTCTGAAGAGTGATGGCGGGTCTTCTCAGGACATTCTGTAAGTTACAGCCTGCAAGACAAAAACCTAGATAAGAAGGTGTGTCATGTGCTCATCAAAGTACAGAGAGAGAGCGCGAAAGAGAGATAGAGACAGAGAGCAAGAGAGAGAGAGAGAGAGAGAGGGAAAGAGAAAGAGAGAGAGAAAGAGAGAGAGAGAGGGCAAGAGAAAGAGAAAGAGAAAGAGAGAGAGAGAGAGAGAGAGAGAGAGAGGGCGAGAGAAAGAGAGGGAGAGAGTGCTGACACTGCGGACCCAGGCCTCACTGCTCACCTGCTGCCACCGGTATGTCTCCAACCACGTGCCGGTATACACTGCAGTCCCCCAGGTCCCTTATCTGAAACAGTTTGCAGAGACATGAATGGCAGAGTCCATACAGTTGCACACGCCATCATCGCTTGGCTGCCCCTGCGCACACAGGCTGCTGCACTCCAGCCCCTCCCGCCGCCCAGCAATGATTGCCCGCTCCTGTGCAACTAGGCCTCACTGCTCACCTTTCGCCACTGGCGTGTCTCCAAGAGGGCCCACCACGTGCCATTGGGAGCTTCAAGCCCGGGAGCCCACGACTATGGCACCCTCCACATCATGCAGCCCCACACCATGGGCCACCAGGTCACATACTTGATTCTGGGTTTTGATTTCGCTATGGCAGAGACCATATCAGTGCACACGGCATCATCGTATGCTGCACACCCGCTCAACTCTAGAGGTGCCACTAACTCTGTGAACCGCGAGGCGACACCACGGGGCGATAGGCCCGCACTGCCCACTGGTTCAGGCCTACACTGCGGTCCAGCATGGCTCACACTAATCCTACCAGTCCGGACAGCCAGGACGGCGCATCATCGCAGGCTGCACACCCGCTCAGCACTTTAGGTGCCCCTACCTCAGTGCACCGAAAGACACCGTCCCATGGCGGTGTGCCTGTGCCTGCAGCAGTGTATCCGGTGCCACCAAGTCTGTGCACCGCAAGCCATGGACCCTTTATGATTGAGTCTCCTGATGCGGACGCCATCATGTCATCCCCGGCACTGGGCAATGTGAGGTGGCAGGGCCTTAGGCCCTCATGAATAAATGATAACCACACGGAGACACCCAATTGCAGAGTGGAAATGGCGTCCAGCACGTGCGCCAGGCCTTTTTTATTGGCAGGGTCACATGTCCTGTGACAGCTCTGCTGGATGGGTGTGGTGTGGATGTAAACCAGCCGTGAGGGAGTGGCTGTGGCATGCTGACAACTAGACCTGTGAGCAGCAGATCCCTACAGGGAAGACCTGGGACATGTCGTGTTGTCGTCCCCCCCTGTGAGCATAAGCGGAGTGGGCTGGCCTGGCGTATGCCAGTCCAGCGTAAGGGTGTGACCCCAGGGCTCTGGGCGTAGTTCCGTCCTGGGCTGGACAAAGAAGTAACTAATGCGTGTGTCTCCGTTTTAGTGTCGGTGCCACCCGGACCGCATTCGGCAATGTGTCACCCTGTGACCCAAGTACCATAACATGAGCAACATGGATGTAAGGGGGAATCACTGACCCTACATTCATCCATACTTCCACAGTTGAGAGATCATAGACATGACACATCTGTGTGAATATGAATGTTTAACGCACATTCAGTGGAGTGTTTTAGCTGGAGCAGTACAGGGCCATGCAAACCCTACTTTACATTGTTGACCCGTGGAGGGCTAGCCAGAGTCCTTCGGGGAATGACAAGTACATCAGATGAGGAGGAGGTGACCAAACAGGATATGGCAGTCCATGTCGAGGTCCAAGGTGAGTGTCGCAAAGTGCATCGGGGGACAGTGGAAGGTGATGATGCAGAGGGCAGAACCAAACAGAAACAGGCCATGTGGCGGAGATGAATGCTACTGCGTCCTTCTGACCACGGAGGCAGATTCATGCGCATCTTCATCCTCTGCTGTTGCATGTGCCTCACATGTGGCTGGTGGTGTTCTGTCTCCAGCACTGTGTGGCAGTGACACCTCAGTGGCCGGAGGTGGAATGTCTGCCGCACTGTGTGGCACTGACACATCAGGGGCCGGAGATGTGGATGGAGTGGTAGCAGCAGCATGCATCAGCACCAGGGCTTGTGGCAGCAATGCCATGAGGAGGGTCTTTAGGGCATTGAGGGACCCAGTTACCTCTCGCTGGTGTGCAGCCATGGCAGCCGGTCTTTCCGCCTTTGTCCGCCCCATGTTCTCCATGATCCTCCGCATGTGCCCCAACTCCCGGGCGTGATCACTGGACGCACTCTGACTATACAGTCGTTCTTGCCTCAGGGTCAGGACTCTAGCGATGTTAGCCATGGTTTGTTGGAGAGCATGGAGCGGACTGTGGGTGTCCATTAGGGACTGTGGGTGGTCCCTGATGGGACTTAGACACCAATGTATAGCGTCTAGTTTGGCTGCCATGTGGTCAACCCCCACCTGCACCTGTTCAGCCAGCTTCTCCTGGATCCCCAACACACAGCGTTGGAAGGCCATCTGTTCGTCGTGGGGGTCCTGGGAGGCAGCCGTGGTGGTGGGTGCTGCCTGCTGTGTTTTCTGTGCAGGCTGTTGGAGGGTGTCGGAGTCGAAGGTGTGGTGGTCCTCTTCATCATCAGAGAAGAGAGGTTCGGACTGCTCTGCAGGAGATGTTGGATTTCCCCCTGCAATGTGAAGGGGAGATGCAGTTTAACATTGTGTTCACATGTATGTTGACGCATTGTACATGCTTACATTCAGACTGCATGACAGTGTACATTGTGACTGTTTGGGAGGTGCTGCCTATTTGATGCGGGATGGTGGACATTCCGACAACTTTACGGATGTGTGTTTGTACTTGTACATTGTCAACTCACATTTCCCTGCAATGCCAAATGTGATTGGCCAGTTTCTACACACATGCGGCACCAGTTGTGTCCTCTGTTCTGTTGTGGACGTGTTGCGGTTTGTACCACATCCTTGTAAATGTTGATGTGCTCTGCATGTAATGTGTGTGTGCCGCATTTTGGGGGAGTCGCCCCTGCAGCTCTGATTTAGCTGCCCCTTATCCCTTACATGTGGTGTTCTGTACTTATACAGTGCTGAGATGTTGCATACTTGGGTGAATTGGTCTATTGGTGGGAGTTGGGGATCTGGAGCATGGTTTGTCCACAGATGTGCTATGCTTAATTGTGCATGTGTGCCATTGTGCCCATCTCCCCCCATCCCCCTAGTCCCTGGTCATTACTCACCCTGTTGCTGTTGTGTCCGGTCATGTTGAGCAGTGTCCGGGCCCCCAACTCCTGCAACCACTGATGACTGTGGACACCATTTCCTCCATCTCGTCCAGCTCCTCCTGTGGCGCTGGGCTCCCACCTCCAGTCTACATTGCTGTCTTCCGGTTGTTTGCGGGTTTCTGCTTGGTTTTGCGCTTCACATCATTCCAGCGCCTCTTGGCGTCTTTCACTGTCCTCTTCAGCACTTCGACTGCATTCACCTTGTCCACGATGGTCTGCCATATTGTATTTTTAATTACCAGTGACACAGTGGAGGTGACGAACAGTAGTTGATGGTGTTCTACCACCTCCGTTATCAAGATTCTGTTTTCCTGCGGACTGAACCGTTTCTTCCTATTCTTCTTGTCCTTGCCCTTCGCTGACCCCGAGGTCCTAGGCTGGTCCTCCGGGGGGCTTGTTGGGTTCTGGTTGTCCTCTGTACTTGCTCCGGCCCCCTCCATTGTGCTTCGCTGTTGTTTGGCTTTTGTTTGTATGGTTTTTTTCTACTTTTATAGTGCATTTTCCCACTTGATGCGTGGGAATTGCAGACCTGTGGCTGGTTTTCGCTGATTTTTGTATCGCGATTGGCGTCATCGCAACCTTTTTCGCGTTTGTGTTCCGCATTATGCGGCATCGCGTTGATTATAACGCAGTCATTTGCTGTGTTATCGAGGGACTATCGCATGGTGCCGCCGTGTTGAGAATACTACGTTAACACGCGTTGTTTTCCCGCGATAGACTGCGATATGCTAAGTTGCGTTAAGCTAACGTTGCGATGTTTATCACACCTTCTTAAGAATATCCCCCCAAGTCTTTTACTTTGCAAAACAGATCATAATACTAAGGCTGGGGCCAGGGTTCGATGGAGGGATGTTTCTTCAGCGCTCCATGGTCAGAAAATTGAATTGCTCATATCGTTCAAGGTAATAGGCTCTCATCTTGCGGAGCATGCATTTCAAATGATAACTTTTCTTAAATGTAATGCTAGTCGCTGCCAATAGATATATGCATTCAGTGCTTAGGTTTTAAAGGAGCCGTCCTCTCGCCAGCCTTCCTGTTGGCAGCCAGCTCACCGCTGACATTTGCTCTGATCACGAGAGGTGGGAGAGCTATTGGAAGCTCGAGCCACGTTTGAGATCAATCCCGGCTTCCTGGCTTGACCAAATTGTGTGATTGTAGGCAAATATTTTTTTCACTGATCCTCCATTTTAATTTCTATCCCATGTGAGCACACCTTCAAATACGTACAAAAACCACTTGTTTTTAATTTAATAGCCACCAAGGAGCACGCAACTCACTTGCCACTTACTTTAGTGGCATTGTCATGTTGGGGGAGGGGGGCAGGAATGTTTCAAAGTTTATTTAAAAAACTCATAAATCACTCTCAATTCGGTGTACAATCTAGTGCACCTCTTACTTTAGCATATTTTTACATGTACTCGTTGCATGATTTATAATATATTTCAATTTTTTTGCATGGCTGGGCTCATTCACAGGTTCCTGGAGCCAAGCTAGACCATTGGCTCGGCTCTCACTGTGAATTGTTGGCTCATTCTCCTCTACTGATGAGCTGGTCATGCAATCAAATCCCAGCAATGCCATCTCAGACTTTCATGTTCCTGAGGCCAGTAAACCGAGTACCATGAAAGTGGGTAACAGTGAAACTTAGAGGTGTCGGGAATAAGTGCTATATATATACTATTTAATTTCTAAAGCATGAAAACGGACACTTTGGGGACAGATTGGTACAGACAGCCGAGTCTGCTTCTAAGCACTCAGTTGTATGAAGAGATCATTTAGGCCCAGCTTGCACCTACAGCCGGGAGGACTGAGGCCAACCCCTTTGCTTAAATTAGTGGATCCCACCAATATGAGAACCTTGCGCCTTTCACCAGAGCACCCAATCGGTTCACCAGCCACCTAGCAAGCAAGCACCCTGAACGAGTCACAAGGGTGGCATTGCAGCGCTCTAAAAATTCCTGAAATACATGTAGAACTTTTTATAAGGGTCACCATTCAAAAGGCAAAGTGCCCTCAAAAATTGGATAAAGTCACTGAGTAAATCAATCTATTTACATCCAGTAAGGTAGCCTAGCCAACTAACACATGTGCTGTAGAGAGGTAGGTTCAGACAGTAGGTGACGCATTTATTACAGTCCGGACTGATTTGTGTTCTCATTCATCTGCAGTCAATATATTAATCATCATTTAGCCACTTAATAGTTAACACCCGGGTATTTGCAGTGCTGCAAAGCAACAAGAGTATGACAATAAGGGCAACAAAAAAAATTGTTATTAGAGCTATGGAGACACCAGCTGCTTCTAAGGCAGAGTGAGCACCAAAGAAACAAAAGCTAAGATAGTTAAAGCCTGCAGTCCCGGCTGTCTCATCGGCAGAGCTGTGCCACAGAAACACAACTGATATTCTGTCTGCAAGAGAGATAAGTAGAGGTTCAATTATATATTTTTTTTGTGAGTCAGGCTAGGCTGACTAGGATAGGATGTATGTTTTTAAGCATCTACATAACCACATGCACTTTACTCTTCACAGTCAAAAAGGAGGTGACGTTGATCTAGGCAAATTTGCTTGAAAATACACCATTTGCCAACTCATTTTTCAAATTTTTCTCCGGAGGGGGAACCCCCCCTGAAGTTGTTCGGGCTTGCGGGCTATGCTCGGTCACTGGGGTGTGCTCCACCACTAATTTTACGCCTCACCACTTTCAAATGTCACCAGCCTCCACTGCCTGATGGGCTCCCTATGAGGGGCTCTTTGGCAGAGATCATTTATTCCAAATTGCCGTTTAGTGCCGTGTGGGTGAGGGGGCCTAAGCAGTGTAGATGGTGTGCTTGAAGGTAAGTGACCTAAAGGAAGGTTAAAACAGGAAATGGAAGTGCTGAAGAAAACAAGTTTAATCAATAGGCCTTCCAACCTGGTTAGAAAAATGAAAGGTGCACTTCTGAGGTAATGTCTCAGATCGGCGCTTTGTTATGTGGTCAACATGTTTCTCGCCTAGTATTCTTGTGATCTTGCGGCGATTCGTCAGGACCTAGTAAAATCAAATCTATCTACACTAGGGTGGTTGTCTGGTGATATTACCCTGATGAACCAATCTAAACAATACTCTCAGTGTAGTACCTGGTAAGACATGACCAGCCCTAATCGGGTCTTTCAACTACAGCATCAGTACCCGGCAGGAAAGACGCATGGAATTTTCAAGTGTCGTTTGATTGCTAGCAACATGCCCGTGGACCTACCCACAGCTGCCGGAAATTTAGTGTCCCATGACGATACAATAATTAGGAAAATCCCCCAGTGGTTATTTGTACCCTTAATAGTACATACTTAAAATAGTAAAATATTAGATGAAAGCGCTTTAAAATGATTTCTGGAAGGCCCTTGGTGCATACATGCCAACTGACCTGATTCAAAAAGTTGGGTCCTGATTTGTTAATCCAAAAATGGCTTTATGTTAGCTATCTCTCACCTAAAATGACATGTGCTTCAATAAAGTCAATGAGGAAAATACATTTCCCCAATTGTTTTTTTCCAAAACATCTCCCACATTCCAGTTTTAAAATGCTGGCATAGATTCTTAATGGGCCATGGATGATAATTAAAGTAAACAAAGGCAGAAAGACTATGTTAAAAGTAAATACAGACACTTTTACATAAAGTTCCATTGGAATTTCATGCTGGGGCCTTTGCAGATCCTTTAAAACATGACCAAATGCCTGGTATTCTTGTCTTGCAAAAGTAACAACCCTAGTTTTCAGTAAGGGTTGACTGAACGAAGAGGGTGTATTAGACGACCGGATGAGAACTTGAAGATAAAAGATGCCACACAGACTAGTCAGTGAGAGTTAGTTTAAATAAAGGGTATCACCCTTTTGTGAATAGGTGGAAATAAAGACCAATAAATACATTGGGGGAATCGCTCTCTGTTTAGGAATATGAACAAAGAGGAAGGCAAATCGGCATAAAGCAATTTAGTTAACATAGGCATACAAGCCAACAGACCTGATTCAGGCTAGAAACTCTGGCTTTTTAACGCCAAAAATGGATTGCGTTATTTAGGCTATTTCCTACCTAAAATTACCTGTGTTTTAATGTTAGTAAATGAGGAAAATACATTTCCCCTATTTTGAGGATTTGTCTGAGTGTGTTTCACTTGCAAGACATTTTGTTATCTAAAATGGCCTTAGAACTCACCTATTGCTTACCATTCATTGGCTTCATTGTCACTGTCAAAACACACATCTCTCTCTTTCCACAGCCACTTTAGAGAGGAATTAGTTAACTGTATAAAAGTGAACGTGCTGAGAAGGGCTGAGACTTCCAAAGCAGGGCCGGTTAGATTGTACATTAACTTCTAATGGACAGTGAGGGCTCAAATAGAGCATGTGTTTTCGTATACAACTGTAGCTATGGCTGTGAAGTCGAAATGGATCAAAGGCTTTAAGGAAATAGGGTCAAAATGGTCAGTGTTTTCCCTTTAATAAGAATGAAGTAGTGAGGTAAGCTGCCAGAAGATCACTTGTGCGTAACCCTTCATAGTAAACTCTGATCTTCACCCATGGGCTGATGAACTAAGGGTCTTAGAAATTAATATCAGTAACATATTTTCTGGTTTTCCAAATTAGGACCTCGTAAAAGACATGGAATGTACATGAAACATTCCATGTGGATGCCACAAATAGAGTCGCTAAATTTAATTCAAAAGCCGATTTAATTTAAAAGCTAAGCAGAAGGGATTAAATAGGTGCATGGAGAAACATTCTCACAATTTACCACCAACCTTTGAAAGTGTGTAAAAATAAACCCCGGCAGCAAGCACTGTTTAAAACGCAAGTTACTATTATTGTAATATTTTCAGAAGAGTGAAAAGAAGGCTGCCAGGTGACAATCACACCTTGCCAATAGGACACTATGTTTCCAGTTCTGGGCTTTCATAGATCATGTCATCATTCCTGAAAAAGAGCACAAAAAAGTCTCCTCGCAAAAGAGGGGTTATTCTGGACCAGTCTGAGTTAAAGCCTTTCAGCAAATGCTGTTTTTGTGGTGTAGTCATGATCAATGAAATGAGATAATAGATGGCCCTTTGGCTAAACCTACCGACTTTGGAACTAGCATACAGGGTGCTAACCTCGACCTCTGCTTCATATCCTGTGATTTTGGCCAAATCACTTAACCTCCTCGTACCTAAAACAAAAATTGTAATATAATCTGGTGCTTAAGTAAGGAGCTCTAATTCCATGTTTGCACTATATCAAAATGCTATTATGCGGTCAATGCTGACTGCATCATATCGCTTTATAGGTCTCGGCTAGACAGCACATACACTGTATCTTCGAGACATGTTGTTTATACACCATGGGCTTACAGCCCACCCATATCTTTTCATTGGTTTGCTTCTGCATCGCTCTCATTTTCTTTGTTCCCGTTTGTCAAGCCATGCCTGTGTCCCGTCCTCTTCTTGTGTTTAGCCCTCCCCAGAGCATGGACCAAGTACTAGTGTCCTTCCACTGTTCCCGTTTTAGGAGCATTTTTTTGTGTGTTCCAGCACTCCACATGAGTGCTTGTGTTTCCCTCTCTGCCCCAGTCCTTTTTTTGTACACTCCTATTCATTCACTCTCTGTTTCATAAATAAACCCCACCCTCCCCCCTGAGCCACCAACGCCCCTCATCTCCCACCCACCATTGTTTGTGTTTTTGTTTGCATGTTCATCAAACACTGATTCATTGAGAGCACCTCTGGTTGTGTATGAAGACAGCAGCAGCATTCAGAGCTAGGCAGGACAGGCGAACGTTGAGTTAAGGTTACAGTGATCTTTCTTGGATTGTGACCCTCTGAAGCCCGATGAAGAAAGTTCCATTACTTATTTATTTTGCGCACTGACAAACTATTCACTACAGGTTTAGGACTCCCTCCCCCTGTAACCTGCACATCTGTTCCTGCAGCTACCCTGTGTTAGCTCTATATTCCTTTCAGTATCAGTTATTACTTTATTGTTAAGGCTCATGTTTCTGCCCTGAACGCATGTTTTGTCTGGGAGAAGAGTTGGGGTTGGGGGGGGGGGGGGGGGCTGGTCGAGTGATGGCTTCTTTGTGTACAGCAGTGAGCAGCTGCTACTAAATTGCTTTTGTTTTCAAGCCACTGCCTTCCTCCCTTTTCCCATTACGATTGGAGCTTCAGACTGTGGAAGTGGGGACCCAGGTTCGAGCCTCGGCGTAGAATTTGCTACATTTGATTCTGGACAAATCACTTAATCTTCCTATAAACAACACATGTGAGTTTGTGTCTTATAACTAGCGTTCATGTATAGCACTTGGCCTTCAGTCAGAAGACAAATAGAATACTGTAGTAAATTACTTCTTTACTGTTCTCCACTGAATAGCTCTGTAGAATGTACCATGACATCATGGAATGTCTGGGTGTCTCTCTGTGCTTACAGTGTCATTTGGTCAACTCAGACTGAGATGCTAGGAGCCTGCTCCTGGTGGGGCTACATATGTACTTCCTACCTTCTCCTACTCACCTATCCTAGAAGCAAGTTGCAATAAAGGATTATCTACCTATACAGCTGGACTCTGCATAATTCCTTTACCACATTTTGGCGACGATCTTGAACCCACGTGTGGAGTAGGGAGTAAAGACAACTAAGGAACCAAAAGACAAGGAACTAAAGACATTAAGGGCTTTCAAAAAGTCAATTGAAACTCAAAGGTAATGGCCTGGCCAGCCCCACCAGTGTCCTGTACCATCTGGACAGCCTGCAGGCTGGACGTTTGTCACTGGTGAGCCTGCTGTCACCCTGCTGCCGTCTGGAAGACTTCTACAGTGAACAAGTCTCTACAGCAACACTGAACAAGTCTCTCCTGCAACACTGAACAAGTCTCTCCTGCAACACTGAACAAGTCTCTCATGCAACACTCTTCCTACAGGTGCTACAAGTTTCCTATCTTGCTGTGTTTACCGGTTCTGGCACACTCTCCAAGACAGATGCTGCATGGTGGTCTGCCTGTGGAGCTTTGCGTCTGCTTGAGAGTAACCGGCAGTGTTGGAGAAGACTCAACAGGCACCGATAGTAAGCTCATCCGCATTATTTTTTTTAACTTTTTTTTGTCCAG